>NC_044303.2:200449202-201066202 GCF_007474595.2 Lynx canadensis | reverse complement strand
AGTGTTGGCAAGGAAAGAGAACCCTCTTGCATTGTTGGTAGGAATGCAAACTGGTGCAGCCACTCTGGAAAACATTATGGAAGTTCCTTAAAAACTTAAAAAATAGAATTACCATGTCATCCAGTAGTTCCACTACTGGGTATTTATCCAAAAAGACAAAAACACTAATTCAGAAATATATATTCACCCCTATGTTTATTGCAGCATTATTCCAAGAACCAAGTTATGGAAGCAGCCTGAGTGTCCATCAATAGATGAATAGATAAAGACGTGAGATACATATAGATATATAGACAGATAGACAGATAGATACACACACACACACACACACACACACACACACACGATGGAATATTACTTATCCATAGAAAAGAATGAAATCTTGTCATTTGCAACAGCATGAATGGATCTAGAGTGTATTATGCTAAGTGAAATAAGTCAGTCAGAGAAAGACAAATACCATACGATTTAACTCATACATAGAATTTAAGAAACAAAACAAACAAATAAAGAAAAGAGACAAACTAACCAAATTATTAAATATAGAGAACAAACTGATGGTTACCAGAGAGGAGGTAGGTGTGGGTGGGTGGGATGAGGGGATTAAGAATACACTTATGAATCACTGAATTCTACTTCTGGAACCAATATTGCAACTATATGCTAACTAACTAGAATTTAAATAAAAATTTGAAAAAATAAAAAATACACTTATCATAATGAGCACCAAGTAATGTATAGAATTGCTGAATCACTATATTATACATTTGAAACTAATAGAACACTGTATATTAATTACACTGGAATTAATATTAAAATTTTTTAAAAGCTGATCCTCTGTCTCAAAAACATACAGGCACGTACACACAGACGGACACACACACACACACACACACACACACACACACTCACTCACATCCTGCCACCTCACTTATAAATGATCCTTGGTCAACACTGTTTTTTCAAAGTCAAGATTTTAAGTTAATTTTTACAAAAAAGTAGGCCCAGGGACACCTCGGTGGCTCAGTCGGTGAAGCATCCAACTCTTGATTTCAGCTCAGGTACTGATCTCACTGTTCATGGGTTCAAGCCCCACATCAGGCTTTGTGCTGATAGGGCAGAGCCTGCTTGGGATTCTCACTCCCTCTCTCTCTGCTCCTCCCCTGCTTGCACTTTTCTCTCTCAAAAATAAAGAAACACTTTTTTTTTAATTTTTAAAAATAATAAAAAAGTCTGGCCCAACTTTTTTGATCTGTAAAGAGCTCAATTCAAGAGCAACTGAAATGAAATGAAGAGAGGGTTTTTAATTGAGGGCCAGATTTGGATTCAAATCTCAGATCCTGAGCAAGTCACATACCATTTAACTCTGAGATTTCAGTATATTCAAAGGTAGGAATAATGCCTTAGTCACTGAGCTATTGTGATAATTGAATTAGAAAAGAAAGATAAAAGCATTCTTAGCTTTTCAGACACCCTGTCAAAGCCCAGTCTGAGGAAAAATTAGAAATCTAGCATGGTCTCCCCTGCTCCCTTCAGCACATTCCTATCTTCCTTGGTGCCACTGAGCTGAGGTACTCTAGAATGTTGCTCTAAATTCCTGAGTCCAGTCACTATAAAGCTTCTAGCATTTTATTTCCATTTAATAGATAACTGCCTCGTTACCTAATTATCCCCTCAAGCTTATGTCTGGCTTTCTCTGCCTTTTGAGGTGTAGAAAAGCTAATCTGATATATTAATCCTTACAAATACCAGAAGATGAGAAATTTTCACATTGAACCCAAAATAGTTTTGAGTGGGAGACATAAACATACACACAGCACAGGTGTGCACATAGAAACACATGCACACTCAGACACACACACACACACACACACACACACACACAGAGGCACATATAGTCAATTGTTTGTTATCTCTTATTTAAGCTTAAAGAGTAAGCTTTCTAATTATTCTGTGTTTTCTAATTAATTTTTTTTCTATTTCATTTCAATTGGAACTAACTAATTGAATTCAATAATATAAATCTGTTCATATTTTTTTAAAAATTTCAGTACTTCAGTTAAAATTTTATTATTATATACCTTCATATTTTATTTCTGTAGGTAAACCTAAATGATTAATAATATTAAAGGTTGAGGGATCCCAAAACTATTGGCACCTATTGCCCAAGAAAGAATTCCATGAGCAAGAATGCTTAGTAAAAACCATGGTACTACTGCAAAAATCTGGAAAGCTCCTGTCATCCATTCAAAGTCTCTAAACCTTTATGTTAAAACTGCAGGATGGCTATTCTAACAACCTTTTTCCTAGTCCCCTACTTTAAGTCTGAATAGAAATCCTAGTGAGTTTCTCTGTACTTGCCATCATTGGATCTTTTGAGCATAAAGAGTTATTTCTTCAGTAGGTTTTCTATTAAGGCAGGAGATTATATCCTTGAGCCTCTTCAAGTAAAATCCCCATGAATTCAACCAAGTTTTCAACATGCTGCTATACAAATGTGTTTCTGACCCTGACTAGAGAGGATCATTCTCTTTGTTCCTGTGTATAATTTACTTTCCACTTCCACTGTGCTTCTGAGGAAAGGATACTGAAAGGTGGTGGAAAGAGACTGGACTGGAAGTAAGAAGACTTAATATCTAGGACTCTAATTAGTTCTGTGGAGTTGGACAGAGAGGCCACTTAACACTCTGCTTTCTTCCTCATCCCTCAGGTCAAGACAAAAATAAATGTCTGCTCTGCCTGTCTCCCAGGTTGTTGCGAGGTTCTAATATTCTGAATACATATGTGATGAATTCTAACAATATAATTATGAAAAAACATGTCAGAGTATATAAATTCTGAACAATTTAAACACATTTATGAATCAGACACTAATAGGAACCCTAATTTTAATAGATCAAGTAAAACCCTGATGATAGTTAAAATCCTAATAGTTGAAAATCAGCAAAGCTACCTATCACTCATGTTATGACATAAAATGGTGAAAATGAGAAAAAAAAT
Organism: Lynx canadensis; assembly: GCF_007474595.2. Lineage (NCBI taxonomy): Eukaryota > Metazoa > Chordata > Mammalia > Carnivora > Felidae > Lynx > Lynx canadensis. Next base: position 201,063,202 of record NC_044303.2, on the reverse strand, counting down.
CAATGGAAAAAAATAGTTGATTTTTTATGCCATACAGACTTCTCTCAAAACTAGTTTGATCTAAAATCCATCTTTTAAATTTGAATTTTCTCATTATGTCTTTTTCTAGAGTGACATCACTAACTAGGAAGAAAATCTTGAGAGTTATTTTAACAAAAAAAAGTGGTTTACTTTATTTCTTAATATTTGAAATTTCCTATTTACTTTTTCACATGAATTTGTGCCTTTCTGAGGATTATATTGATTCTTTCAAAATGATAGTAATGTAATTTTTGGGAGAGAATTCTGTACGGGTTTCCCTTGTTGCTGCATATCTTGTAAGTAGAGACATAAACTGCCTTCTCAGTGAACAATCTTCCAAGAATATTTGTACAGAAAATAATCTTGAAAGTAAAGATAGTACTTCCCTCTGGGGAAAAGGCAGGTTTGTTTATAAAGATAATATTACCCTCTGGGGCAAACCACAGTTGGGATTACTGCTCATTATAAAAGAGCTGGGTTTTCTAAATTAAGAATTCCTCCTCTACAGCATAGCACACTCATATGCAGATGTCCAGAACATCTTCAAACAACAGGTATTGTTTAATGGCAACCAGGGCTCAGAAAAAAACAGTGCAAATGCTTCTATTCTGGCTACCACTATTGCTGTTGAGTAGTAAGTTTCCTGTCTCTGACCCTGGAGTCTCCTGCCTTCTACTACCGTGTATCAAACTGTTGCAAACTAATTTGTCAGTGTTCAAGTGGGGTAGAATTTTAGATTCTTCACAACTGTTAACAATAAAATCATCTGATGAAAAGATAATATAAATGATCTTTCTCATTATTTTCTATCATTGAATTCCAGGGGTGAGTTATGAGGGAAAAAAAATCTACTAAATCTAAAACATCTCCACACTCAGTGAACAAGAAGGTTAATACCATAGTAAATTTTCACTAGAGTCTAGCTACCAAAGCCTGGAATAATTAGCTATGCACTAAAATTGCCCAAATTGAAATCCAGGGTTCATTTAGGCCATAGAAACACCTGGTTTCTTCTTCTTTCTCACACTATGATAAAAGGGTTGTCAATCCTTTTATTTCTATCCACACTTCTTTTTGGTGAAACATATTCACACATCCCAGAAGGAGCAGATATCTAGCAAAAGACTCTGACCTACAGGCCACCACCATTTGGTTTGGGGTAAACAACTAAAACATGCTCAGCCAATCCTAGTCTTGTACCCCAGAATTTGGAATAAAGACACAAGTAGTGAAATTTTTATTGTTTTGAGGTTTGCACTGAAAGGTCATGTTGACTGGGAGAGTGAGAATACCTTTTGAAGGTTGCCATGGTGAGATGTATGCACATAGAATAACAAGAAGTCCGTCTTCGGACAGATAAAAATGAAGCAGACACATACAGTAGTGACAAGAGACATGTAGGGCCCAAAAGAGAGACAGACAGACACAGAGATAGATGCTTGCTCTCATTCCGATCCACACGGACACTCACTCTGCTTCCTGCACTGATGCCTATAAGATCTTTCAGTATACTAACATAAAATTTCCTTTATTCTAGGAAGAAAAGAGCTATTGATTTAGTAAGTGTGTTAATTTTGTTTGTTTAGATTATTTTTACCTTAGCACAAATACATATTTTACTTAGTGATTTTGTTATAATTAAGGTAAAGTGAGTCCAGTTCTGAGATCATCCAGAGCATGTCATTATATAATGGAATAGTATGTAGTTGATAGATTTAATACAATTGCTTACATAACAATTCTTATAACATAACCTAATACCATATATAACAAACATGGAAATTTCACAATGAAGGGTAAAAGCAAAGACCATCAAGTTAGACATATTTGACTTAGAAAAATATTAGTTATGTTTGTATAGATTAATAATAAAAATTTTCTGAGTCAGTTTTTTCACCTGTAAAAATAGAATGTTAAAAAAAGAAGGGGAAGTGCCTGGGTGGCTCAGTCAGTTAAGCATACGATTCTTGATTTCAGCTCAGGTCATGATCTCACCATTGTGAGATCGAGCCCCACTCTGGGCTCTGTGCTGAGCGTGGAGCCTGCATGGATTCTCTCTCTCCCTTTCTCTGTCTCTCCCTCGCACTCTCTCTCTCTCTCAAAACAAACATTTTTTAAAAAAACATAATGTCAATGCCTACCTTATAGATATCAATTTTTTCAATAGGGACTAAAATTATTGACATGGAAATGGTATCACAACTGCCAAGTCATCTCCACTCCTCCCCATCCCTGTAACTTCTCCCATCATTGTCTGCTAGGCTAGATTAGTACTTAGGTTTACTATCCTGGTCATCCCTACATGCATGTACCCTGCCCTTGTGATCTCACAGTAAACCTGTCTTTGTTGGATCAAATACTAGACTTTGATGATAAGCCCTTAGAGAATGCATAGAAATGGGTAAAACCCAGGAGTCAGAAGATAGGAGAAATAACTATGCAAGAATCAATCACGACAGTATATGTAAAGAGAGGGAGATAAAACAAGAGGAGTGAAAGAGAATAAAAGCATTGAATTCTTGTGGAACTGATCTCTGGAGAGTGTGGAAGAGGTACAAAAAATTAGAAAGGGGCAACGTATTGCTAGAAGATACTGAACTGGATCCTCAAGATGTGTAATTAAAGAATAAAATTGCTTTCTTAATTTGGAGATAGTGGCAGGAGGAGGTGGTTGCTGAAATGTAGTTCTTTAAATGGAATATTATCTTACGTCTAAGTCATAGATCCACAGCATCAGTATTTATATATAAAGGATCCAAGAACTATTATATCCAGCTCTCAATAAAGAGAGTCATCTTTATTTTTCATTTTATTCCAGATTCAGTATGAATGAAAGGAAGAGCAAATACAAAAGACTTAGATTCCACTCACTGTCAAAGGCAATGAAAGTGTTTGCATTTGGCTCATACCCTATAAGAATGATGGTGCAACACCATTGAAACCTTTTGTTATCAGTGTGAAATCACTCTTGCTTTTGTATAATGCAGACCTCCTTGCTAACCAATAGTTCTTACACTGAGTGCTGTGATGAAGAAGCTGAGTTGGGGCCTCACCAAGAGTCACACTTGGTCATTATAGATAGAAAATAATCATCATTATGTATTAAACAATCATTATGTGGCATTGTACAGCATTGTGAACATTATGTATTATCCCACCTACTTCTACCTCTACATGAGGTAGAAAATATTAGCTCTATGATCAACTCCACTTACAATAAAGGAAAATGAAACAGAGAAGTTAAATGATAAACTGTATTAGACTAATATGTTAGTATTATAGACTATATACTACGTTAGTGTTATAGACTAATATACTATATTAACATTATGGACTAATATACTGCCTTAGTATAATTAGTACATATTATATAATTAGTATATTAGTTATATATAATTAGTAATTACTGTAGTTATCACTATACTAAGTACTATATTAGTATACTAGAGTCTATTTACATATTGGGATTTAGGATAAAACTCAAAATTATAGCAAAGATCTCTATAACAAACTAATAACGAGGTTAGAAGTTCAGAACATCTTCAAATAGCTTGAGTCCAATAGAAGTAGAAGATGAAATGGTAAGCAGGAGGTGGGCTGGAGAAGTTCTGAAATCCACCAGACTTACCAGATCTAGTTACTACAGATGCCTACTGGCCAGTATAAATGAGGATCCCAAGATTTGTCTAGGTTGCCTGGTTTAGTCAAGAACTGGGCAGGATGAACCTGAAGTTTGGCAGTTAGTGTCAGCAGCTTGTTGGGTCCTAAACAAGTAAAGATGGGCACTAGAACTTTAGTTTCCTCTGAGTAACATGTCTTTTTAAGTATCTTCTAGCAGAGTTTCTCTCCCAAGACTAAACATTTTGAATGTTTATATCCTTATCAGTTTGGTTCTTAAAAATGTTTACTGATCTTCCAAACATTTTTGAAGACTCTATTCTCCATTCATGTGATGAAAAAGTCAAGATTAAGTTCAGTGTCTCAGTGTAGTTTTGTGTCTCCTGTCTTCCTGTCATACATAAACTTGCATTGCCAGGGCCATCTCACAGACAGGTATTAAACAGAGGGAAGATTATGACAAGCCCTCACTTAGATTAAATTCCACAGGTTTCCCCCTTATAATCTAAGCCATCTGATCTTAACAGCAGGTGCATACTACTTCAAGAGATACAGGATTTGGTGACTAGACTAGCCCTGCATGATATGCACGAACTGTTTTATGACATCCCTTTATATAGTGAGGGGTGACTACAAATTACTCGGTATGGCCAAACGTAGGAGAAAACTCTCTTCAAGCAGAAAGGAAAGTTTTCTTGTATAAATTAAGCAACCCTTGAATAAACAAGCAGTAATTACTATAGTAACTTTGCAAATCACAGAAACAATAGGACCACAATTTTTTTAATATTTGAGAATGTCAGTTCATTACTTCCTGTTTACTTGCAATTATTTGAAAATAACCTGGATAACTTTATAATCAAGGTATTTCCTCTTGGCTCCCTGGTATACATCAGACTGCCTGAGGAGAGGATTGACATCCTAAGGTGTCCAAAGCATAATCAGTCTTAAGAGCTGCTAATGTTAAAATCCTGACTAATGTTAATCAGAAATTTAAAAATCTTAGCTTGTTAAACACACACATTCACACACAGACACACACACACACACACACACACACACACATAAACACATACACACACACAGATCACATTAGTTTTCAAAACACAGCTGGTAATTAATGCTGCCTAATATTTAAATTATTTTGGCCCGTGTCCACTTTGCAAAACTACATTTGTATTTTTGCCTGTATCTTTGTGTATGCTTGTTATAACCAGTAGTCAATATAGGTTGTTTAAAATTTTGCAAGAAATGTCCAGTTTTTGCCTAATAGTGTATAGATAGCAAAACTCAAAACATTAGAAGAACATGTATACCCTTCAGGTAAAGACATCTTAATTAATGAAAAAAATACTTTCTAAGCTTTTATTATGTCAGCATTGATTGGGCTGATTTATTTTATGACTGCAATCTCAGGAAATAATTACAACTCTGTTGAGTATTAAACTAGTTATAAGATATACTTTATGTATCTAGGTATTGGTATGTTTAAGCGCATATTCAGTTATTGGAGAAATATTAAATTGGATCCAAGTAGACTGACCTACTTACCTATATGATAGCCAGCAACTGACTGGCCCCGTCCGTGTCCTGCTAGTATGACCTTTTTGTGTGCTGTGCACAAATTCCCCTTTAATGATCCTCTGGCACAACCACCCTGGGTATCCTGGCTCTCCATCACCATATATCCATTTTTCCTAGGTTGTTTTCTCTAGTCTGATGATATAAACACTTGTGTATATATCAGTGATTCCTAAACATATTCCTCTAGACTAGCCCTCTCACTAAATCTAGAATATTCAGTGGCCTACTAGTATATTCAACTGTCATAATGATATCTAACAGACATATTCTAATGTCCAAAATGGACCTTTTGTTTTTTTGTGGGGATTCAGGGATTTCTATTGGCATGAAGAGAAGTTTCCATGAATCACTTTCCCTCAGTGGATGAACTTTCACTGTTAACTTGGTTTCACTCCTGGGGTGATCACAATGCTATACTCCTTTATTGCCTCCATGGCCTCAGACATACTATTACTTATTCTAGGACAGTCTTCCAGCTAATACAGGGTTTTCTCCACGTAGGCATACCATGGGAAAATTTTCAGGAAAATCCCTTTATATGAAGAACTTTTAAGATGAATAAACAATGGAAAGTCTACTCTCGAATTATTCATTTTGTTATCCCTAGTTCTATGACTACTCTTCGTTTGAAAAACAAGAAAAGGTGAATATATTAAAGGGAATATGGAAGTAGACAAAATTATGTTCAAATTCTAGTTCTATCATTATAGTCTGTGTATCAAAAGTCAAATCAAATGATATAACATATCTGAGCATTATTTACTTGTGTCTAAAATGGGGATGATTATAATACCATGAGGTTGTTGAAGAATTAAATTAGATGAAAAATAACAGGCTTTGCACATATTGTCTTCTTTCTCTCCCTTACCAACCCTGAGGAGTTACTTTGTAAATACATCATTTGGAGAAACCTTTGGTGTATCAAAGTATTATTAACATAACTATTAACATAGCTTCTCACCTTCATAAAGGTGTGTACCAACCAACTGTACCTTCTTTGTAAACACAGGAACATTAGACTGGATGGAAGGAAAGACACTTTCAAATTTTCTCTAAAGAACTAACTTATACCATGAGATAATATAAAATAAGCCATTCTCTCTATTAAGTAGGGTAACTAACCAAAATATTACTTAAAACTCTAGATGTCTGTGAACCACAACAAAAAAATCAACAAACAAAAATTGTGTTTGACTACAGAGGATGATATGGGATTGTTTCATAATCAGCTTCATTATTATCTTGCTAAATCACTTAGATAGTACTTAAGGAAGCAGCTGAATTGGAAGACATTAAAGCAAGAGGTTTGTTTAGTTCATAAAACCTTTTTATGTGTGTTTTGGTAAGGAGGTCTAGAAAATAATGGCCCTTTAGTATCATCCCTAAGGGATACCAGAAGACAGACAAATGTATTTACAGGCCTTAACCAGTCCATAATCTGTGCCATAGTTTTCTGACTTGGAAATAGCTATTTGCTATTAATGTAATCCTGCTTGTCTAACTCTTAGTCTAGTGTTGTGATCCAAAACCTCTTGTTTCAAAAGCTCTAATTGATTCAACGTTCTGGAACTTCAAACTACACTGATTTCCAACAATATTCCGTGCCTAGCAAGAACTTATAATTGTACAATCCTCCATTCTCCAACAACTTCCAATTGTCCTTATCTCCAAATGACAAAGATGATTTAGTTAGGGCATCTAGACCAATTAGGGAAGGGGTTTCCCTCCATAATTCCTCCTGCCACTTTAAGAAGATTCAGCCCTATTCTTGTCTCTTCAGAGACACACACACATATTTCTGCTCTTCTGTTCCAAGTTTTCTACTGTTCCATTGGGGCAGATGCTCTCAGTCCACTACCCTTCCATTCTAGTTTCTCTTTTCTAGGACAATTGTTCAGCTCTGGATTTTCATCCATTATTCCAAATTACCAAGGCAATCTTCAGAAACACTGATGCCCAAAGATTCCCTTCGTGGTCTTTTCTTAAGCAAAATTTCATATATTGGCCTCTGGAGAATTCAGTGTCATTCCTTCAGTATTAATGCCAGGGTACAACTGTTGGCACAAAATCTGCTGATCTCTTCACCTAGCTGCCATAGTGATTCCCATAAATCTCAGAATAAGTTTCTTGATACAATATATTCCAATATTACACCGAAATATGTCTCTTATCCGGCTACTTTCTTCTGAGAGATGGATTCCTTGGTTCAGGCACTCATTTATATATTCATAATCATTCATTCAACAAATATTTACTCAGTTCCTACTATTGTACAAATCATGGTGTGCTGGACGCAAGGAAGACAACGGAGTTCAGGCCTGGCTTCTTCTCCATGGAACTTATGTTGGATTCCAGTTAGATAGGTGGACATAAACCAGATAGTTATAGGACTAAATGAATAATGACATATTCAGATATGTGTTTTGAAGAACAAGGGTACTTAATGAAAGGCATTAGGGAAGATATGCCAGAGGAAGTAATGTTTGAGCTAAAAGATAAGTGACTAGAAGCTGTTAACTAGACAAAGAGTGGAAGAAAAAGTGTTCCAGGGAAACAGAATGGAATGTACCAATTCCCCTAAAGAGAAGAACTGAAAGAAGTCCAGTGTGACTGGAGCACAGACATAGGCAGCAAAGTGTGTGTGATATATATAGGCCTGAAGACCAGGGCCAGGCCAGGTATCAGGCCATATAGGACTTGCAAGGTTTTCATCTTCATCCCAAGAGCAATAAAAAGTCATGGAAGGCTTTTGATCAGGGGGTGGAAGATGGGGAAATGAAAGAGGGCACGATCAGATTTGATTTCTATTAGCCCCCTCTGGCACATATCAGAGAATGGATGGAATGGAGTTAGGGGAGTGAGTATGGGAAACCCAGTTAAGTGAAGCATTGATAAATTAGACTGAAGTAGTAGAGACAAATATGAGAAAAAAATAAGAGGCAAAATTAACAAAATTGAGTAGCCTGAGCTCAGATGTATTAATATATTAATGGGTTTCCTTCCATTTCAAATTCAGCTATCCAGGAAACTTAGAAATTTTTCTGTTATCACATATATCAAGAATGATACTATATAAGTAATTTGAGTCTACAAGAAGCCACAATTATTCCCTACAGAGAGAGTCAAAGTAGCCTCTAATAGCATAGCGTCCCCAGTTACACCTATAATTTTCATGACAGAAAAGAAGAGCATCTTCCTCATAATTAACACAGTCACAGTTTCATCATCTAGCATTGAACCAAAAATATAATTGATTTTTCCAGTAGAAATATACACCTGAACATACTACAACAATGCTATAAAAATGTAAGTGAGAGCACTTGTACAATGTATAGCTCATTAAATGTTATTTGTTACCTTACCCAAAAGCATTAAATTTTGTGAAAAACATTCAAGGATTGTTGGTTAGAAACTAGAGAATTGTGTTTCATTTTGTGACCCAGGAACTACAGTTTCCACTCCTCTTTGCAATGGAATAACCCGTCCATTCGAGGAGAACATAAAACGTGCATGGTGCCTATTGCAACATGCCAGTGACTAATATTTTCCCCTCATTTCTTTGTCACAGCAAGAAAACAAGAACAACCTCTTTATACCATTCTCAAGTGGTTTTAAAAGCTCTTTAAACTACTCAGCATATTAATGATTCGCTATTTATAAATCACACCCATTGAAAGGCCAAAATGACAAATAAATAGAACAGTGAAACTTGTCTCTGTCAGGAACTTGCCTCTCCCACAACCAAAAAGAACAAAGGCAAGGCAGTCTCCAGTTGACATTAGCATTGTCAGAAGCAGAGCTATAAGACCTCTAAGACCCTAAGTGATGAGCTGGCTATCTTTTTTCAGCAGAAAATCTTCTCGGAGTTCATAAGTCAAGAAGGAACTTAATTAAAGTGTAACTCTTCAAAAAAGGAATACAAATGGGAGGGGGAGAGCTTGCTTCTCTTATGCCATTTTCTTTTGTTTATTTTAATTACTGGACCTTTCAATTTATTATGATTCAATTCACTTATCAATGCTATAAAACCACATAACCAACCTTAAAAAAAATCAGCAGGCAAGTTTATTTTGCCAGAAACTTAGAAAATGCACATTTATTGCATATTACTCTCCCATATTTATAAATCTTCACATCAGATGTTAATTTGTATTTCTAAATAGCTTTAGAAAGTATATGAAATAGCTGACAGTTTTTGTTTGGCTGTTTTCCCATCAGAATATAATCACTTAAAGAATGGTCCTGCATACTGCTGTCACAGAAATGGCAGCAGAGGGGAACAAGTGGTATTTGCACAAATGAGTACATACACATCTATTTATTTTAAAAGGCAGAATAAAAGCTCATATTTTGAAGAACTCATTGTTGACTGTTTTTTTAAATAATCTGTAAATATAGATTATGACAAGTAGGATAAATTATAAAACTTAGAATTGAAAAGGTATCATTTACTACTTAAATAATAAGTAGTATGGTTGACTGAAAACACTTCTACTGATAGTTGGAAAATGCCAGAGAAATGGAATTAGTCATTGGTATGCTAAAGAGCAAGACTATCTACCCAGCAGCTCCCAGAGTCTGCTAGGATTTATCACGCTGAGATTACTGTTGGAAAAGGGGGCTATAGATACATGGAGTGCCTCCCCAACAATTCTGGCCTCAAAGTCATCTCTCTTCTCTGACAGTCTCTCTAGACAGTTTATAAACTGCAATATAAGATTGCCGATTACTGTATCACTGTTCTTTAATTCATTTACATTTATAATAAAACATAGGAATTTATTAACATTTTAGCATCTATAGCTGTTAGGTGTTGGATGTTGCATAGCCTTGCAAGCCTTGGGACACAGGTCCCAAGAGAATATGCTCTTTTAGGCTGCTAGGAAGACAGTATAGCCAGGGCACAGGCGTGCAAGAGCACCTGGCTGCAAGGGCCCCAAATAGACTAGCTTGGGTCACTTGCCACTGACAAGTTCTAAAGGCAGAGAGGCGAGTGGTGTCGAAACAGGAAAATAATTTATCTCAGTGAGGCCAACACTGGGAAGACAGCAGACTAACATCCCAAAGTCTGTCTCCAAAGTGCCAAAAATACTTTGATTTTTACATAAGGAAAGTGTAGGGTAAAGGTGAGCAGGTACTGAACTTGGGCTGTGAAGGTCAAATGGCTCATTGTCTTGGGAGTCGGTCTTGCTGGCTCAGGGCAGACGTCATTGCTTGAGAAGGTAATTTCAGTTCCCATCAGGGGATGCTTTGCCCTCAGGGTGTTTCTTCTGCCTGAGCCAAGAGACAAGCTGGAAAGACGAACCCAAATAGAAAGTCTGAAGTCAAAATGGAGGCAGCCAAAACCCTCTTTCAATGCGACAGAAGTAGAAGAGTATAGACCAAGAGAATCCAATAATCCCATACACTACTAGCATGCTGAGTAGGAAACTGTGTGAGCTGGGAATGGAAGTAAAGGTCAGGTTTGTAAAAGGAGTTTTCAAAACAGAACAAGCAAGCCTAGCTAAAAGAGTTTTCTCTTAAAATTAGGGTCAGGAGGCCAGGAGGAAAAAGAATTTATGCACATCATCATGGGAAAAGCCATGAACTTTTTTTTTTTTTTAAACCTTTCAGGAAGCTGCAAACCCACACCCTGGATTTAACTTCCTCTCACCAGGATACCTGAATCATGGGCATTCTTTACTTCAAAAACAGACAATGCAATTTAACAGGTTTCAATCCCTCATTTGCATATTAATCCAACCAATTCCAGTTAACCTAGTTTTAATCCTTGTTTTGCATAGAGGACCTGAATGAGAACTGCAGTGGTAGCTTTTGCCATATAACTCTGCCCCCTTCTTTGCCTTCCTTGGAACACACTTATGGTGTCTACCTGAATCTGTGTCTCCCAAATTGCAATTGTAATTTCCCAAATAAATGTCCTTTGCTTAAATGTTCAGCGAATTCTTTCTTGGTCTACAGGTTATATATTCTCCAGTAACACAGGCAGGGAATCAAAGAAAAGCATTCATTCCTGAAATGCCAGTTCTCAGCTGTATGCTCTAGCAGGTGGACGAGGGACCTCCAGGTGATAACCAAGTCTTTCCTGTCCAGTGAGGTGAGGAGAATTTGACAAAGAAGTGATGTGCCTTAGGCCATACCAGGTAGGTTTAAGGAGTGACCTATTAATGTCCTTTCTTTCCTCTGCTAAATGCTGAAAAAGAACTTAGAAACCTTCAAAGATTTCAATTGCTCACAAACTAAAAGAGAAAAATCCAACTTTGATGCTAGTGAGAAAGAATGTTCTCATTATCATGGAGGCAGAATTACCACAGGAGAAGGAGGAAGTTCACTGAGGGCCTGTGGTGTGAGTCCAGACAGCAGAAATGATAGTCCCGAGAGTTTGCAATTGATATCAGATACTACTTATAATTTATTCTCTCAGCTGTTTATCTATGAAGAGGGCTTTTTGGGAGGCATAGAGAATGAGGGAAGGTAAGAATGTGCCATGTGGGAAGACCTTATTCTAATTTATTCTACTCTCTTTCCTACACACACACACACACACACACACACACACACACACACTCCAGTACTATAGCAGAAGTTAGTCTTAGTTATTTCTATATGTCTATTCCATTATCCCAGTAGTTTTTTTCTGCTTTTATCTGATGCTCCTTCCATATACCTTCAGCTGCCTGATGGTTTGGCTTCCATGGTGACAGCTCTAGGCCAGATGCTTCAAAACCTTACAAGTGTCCTCCTTGGTAAAATAAGGATGGCAAGTGCACCCATCTTACAGAGTGCTATAAGCATTCCACAATAACAGACAAGCACTCAGTACCTGATATCTGTTATGCTAATTCCTGCTATGCCTTTTACTCTGCCTGTGAATTTAAAGTAGTCACCAAAGGAATCAGAAGCCTCATTTCAAGTCATTTCAGCTCATTCTATTTCATTAATGAAAACATATCTATTTTAAATATTTTATAGGCTTCTTACTCTAAATAAATGTAAACAGTATTATAAGAATTAAAGAAAGTTCATTATTATTTATTCCACATTAATCCAGGCCAATAATTAAAATAAATAATCAATTGTGACAAATAGAAGAAAACACTGCTTCCTTAGTGGTTCCATAACTCTACCTAAACACTTAATTTGACTAATCTGAAAAGTAATTAAATAATACTTAGATTTATTTCACTAAAATTTATTTTGCACTATATTAAACTCTTGTATCGCATTAGTTACATGAGAGTTCCACTATGCCTTACTAAAAATCTTTTTTACACTTTAGACCTATGCTGTTCAACACAGTAGCCACTGTATATGCGGCTATTAAATACTTGAAATGTGGCTAGTTCAAACTGGGAAGTGTTGTGGGTATAAAATGCACACTGAATTTCAAAGGTTTAGTATTACATGTTAAGTCTTAACGTTTTGTACTGAATTCATGCAGAAATGATATTGCAGATGTAGTGACCTAAATAAAATATATTTTAAAAATTACTTTTACATTATTTATTTCTACTTTAAAAAAAAACGTGGCTAAAAAAGATTTAAAATTACATATGTGGCTTGCATCTGTGGTTTGCTTAATATTTTTATTGGACAGCACTGACTTAGAATTTCTTTTAGTACCTGATTAATTAATATAGTTAGGATGATAACAAGGTAAAAAAATATTAAGAATCTTTTATAATGCTGCTATTAGTCAGTATTTCTTTATCTAACACCCATTTTCAGGGTACTGATTCCAAGTCTTCTCTTTGATGTGGGAGTAATAAGCAAGTGGAGGTTTTGCCCAGACTTGTCTTGGAGTCAATCCTAAATCCTAACTATTAACTCAAAATGTAAATCCACTTCTGGCCCACTTTCTAACACAAGAGACTAAAATAAAGTCTAGGTAGTGAATTAGTGGAAGACAACTCACCTAAGATGGCAGCAATAAACCAACTGTAACCTGAAATCAATGACAGTCCTTAGGAGTGATCCTCTGAAATGCAGCAAATGAGGAAGTAAGTTCACTCCATATTAATTTTGATTATAAGAAGATATGAGTAAATTCTTTTGTTTTTGTTTTTTCATTAAAGGTATAATTAACATACATTACATTAGTTTCAGGTGTACAGCGTAAGGATTCAATATTTCCATATACAGCAAAATAATCACCATAGCAAGTCTAGTTAACATTGGTCACTGTATATAGTTACAAAATTCTTTTTCTTGTGATGAGAATTTTAAGATTTACTCTTTTAGCAATTTTCACATATACAATACAGTATTAGTAACTATAGTCACCATGCTGTACATTACACCCCATGACATATTTATTTTATAACTGAAAGTTTTTACCTTTTGACTCTCTTCACCCATTTCACCCACCTTCAACCTCCCACCTCTGACAACCATCAGTCTTTTCTCCATATCTATGAGCTTGGTTTTTGTGGTCATTACTGTTGGTTTTTTTTTTTTTTTTTTTTCAACGTTTATTTATTTTGGGACAGAGAGAGACAGAGCATGAACGGGGGAGGGGCAGAGAGAGAGGGAGACACAGAATCGGAAACAGGCTCCAGGCTCTGAGCCATCAGCCCAGAGCCCGACGCGGGGCTCGAACTCACAGACCGCGAGATCGTGACCTGGCTGAAGTCGGACGCTTAACCGACTGCGCCACCCAGGCGCCCCATTACTGTTGTTTTTAGGTTACACATATAAGTAAGATCATACAGTATTTGTCTTTCTCTGTGACATATGGTCCATCCATGTTGTCACATATGACAAAATTTCATCCTTTTTTATTGCTGAATAATATTCCTAAATTTTTGAATAGGGAGGGATTCTGTAGATTAATAATAGTAAGCATATGTTTTCATTAAAGTCTTTTTTTTAACTTACTTTGAGTTTTAATTTACTTTCCTTTCAAAACTTTTGGTACCTAGAACTAGGAAATCTTCATTTTTGTGAAAGTAATATATAAAATGTGTATGTTATATATGTATAACTATATAATAAATATTTTAAATATACATAAATACAGTTTCTTGTTTCTAAATAAATGCAAACCATTTTATAAGAATTAGAAGTTCATTATTAGTTATGTCAACACTAATTAGATGAAAGACTATAATAAATAATCAATTCTGACAGGTAAAAGAGAATGTGATTCTTTACAGTGCCTTCATTTTCACACTAAAAATACTGGCTTCTAATTATGTTAACATAATCTATATTGATTTTATCCTACATTTTACCTATGATAATTTTAAATCAATATACTAACAATAAGACTACATAAATGAAGTTTCAGAGAGGATTTTTTTGTGTTTGTCTTTGGTTCTATTTGTCCTTATATCTTACTAAAGTGTAAAGTTAAAATACTGAGTATTTAAAATAGTTTGAAGTAGTTTTACCATGTGATTCTGACAACTTGATACACAATTAGATTCATTTGTTTCCATTGGTTTCCAATTTTAAAGATTGATTTTTAATTTTTGTCTTTATGTGAAATTACAAACACACACACATGTCTACAAATTCAAAGTAAAAGGACAAAAAAAACTTAAAAAGTGCATACACAATGGTCCTAATTCTATCCTTTGTCCTCTGACCACCTTTCCCTCCTACAAAAAAAAAAAAAAAAATTCTATTACATTTTAATTTATTCTTTGTTTTATTTTGAAATTATAAGTAAATACATGTGTATATTAACATTCCTCTCCTTCCTTACTCATATATTTTAAACTCTGTCTTCACTTTTTATTTTTTCATCTAAAGTTCCTTTTCAAGTACCTGGAGATATCCGTTGGGTCCTTTTATAGCTGTACATACTTTATGCTGTAGATTTACCTCAATGTGTTCAACCAGTACCCTGTGTATGGACATTGGTTGTTTCCAATCTTTTGCCATGAGGTCACAATATATAGCCTTAAGTATATTCTTCTAAAACATACACCCATAACCACAAGGAGAATCAATTCACCTTGCACATTTTTAAATTCAAATATGTACACTGCTAGTTTAATAAAGGGCTATTGTTTCATGCCCGTAGCTTATATTTGGAAATAAAATCATCTGGCAGAATACTTTCTAACCAGCCATGAACCTTAGGCACTGAAGACAAAAACAAAAGACACTGGAATCAAATCAAATCAAGGAAAAATTTCAAATGGAGAGAATGGAAATTAAGCAAGTCCATACTGTATGCTTTTTCAAGAAAGAATGGTCAACTACAAAGAGCCACGTGGGGGTTTTATTGTTTGTTTTGCTTTGCTTTTTCATTGGAAGGAAATAGGAAAGAGTCTGAAAAGAGTTATTTGGATAATTTGATTGGGAAGCAATTATAGATAAATGTAATATCCATCTTGAACCTAGAGCCTAGTTGAAACCCAAACCATAACTATATGCTTCCATAAGTCATCCTAATTCCCTCCATGTTCTCAACATTCTGAAGTACCATAAAGTAGATGAGGTGGCATATCTAGGACTTCAGAAGAACAAGACAAATGTGCTATACTGACAAAGACATCAGGGAATCATAGAGGCTTGAAACGCATGATTGAGAGGTTGACTGTGGAACAAATTGAGTAGGAAAGAATTGGACCATAAAAGGACCAGTGGGTAATATGAATCAAGAGATAAATACCTCAGTGAAGGAAAGGAGCAAAAGAATAGTCCATGATTAAACATAACTTTGGAATTGAAAGGACATTTTTCTCATCAAACTAAAACAACTGTAAATAATTGATTTTACTTCTAAAGAAAGTAGTGAAAGACTGTCCAGATTGGAATGTATTTTTTTTAACGGAAGCAGGTTTATCATTGTTGTGGAAGGATGTATTTATAAGTGTTTTATCATTCTAAGAAGCTTATCATATCAGAATGTCTGACATAGTTTCAAATTATGCACAGCAATTTTCAGAGTTAATCATTGTACAATATAATATTATGCTTCCCATTGCTCCATATAAAACACTCCTGAGTTCAAGAGTCATATTTGGAAGCAAGCCCACTTCCCCACTTCAGCTCTCTATTTTTAACATTTAATAACCGTCATGACACATTTCCTTATTTTCCCTTTTCCAGCCACCACAAGAGTGTTTGGTGATAATACTTCTTTTGATTAGTCAAAGCCTCGCATTATTGCATATCCCAAGGATTCAAACTATTCTTTTATTTTAAATAAAAATTTGTAAGACAAACATTCAAAAAAGTTGTTTTGCTTTCTCTTCCATAAATTAGGTTTCTTTTCCTGCTTGTCAAAATATAAGAATTTGTGCAGTAATATTAACTCCATAAAGACAGAAACTCTTATTTCATGCTTCCTAAATTTTTATTCTCACTTGAGTACCTAATCCAGAGGCAGATCCCTATATGTACTAATTATGTACTAATGTGTATGGAAACAATGAAATAATACATAATACAGCTTACAAAAAGCAAAGAGTTTACACATAGATATAATTTTATTTATTTATCCTACTATTATTTAATACTTACTTGACAAATTTTCTAGGCCATCGCTTTATTTGGTTGCAAGTAGAGAGGATGCTTTATAGAATAAATTATGGTAAGGCCTTCAGTGTTTCTAAACTACAATCCCCAAGAAATGTAAATGTATTTAACTGAAGTTGAATGATGTAAAACAAAATGAAACAGAATGGAAAAAAAAAAGAAAAGAAATGTGCTATTTTATTTTAGAACTCAGTTTGATAAACACAGATTTTTAAAATCAAGATTGTTTCTAACCAAAACCACCAAACCTTTGAAAGGCAAAAAAAATATACAACTTGGCTATTTTATTATCAATGTCAATTGCAATGTTAACTTTAGGTATTAGATCTGACAGAAGAGACAGAAGGCAGATCATAATTTAACTCATCATTTCTGTTCAAGTATGATTCAACTGTCTATTCTTGAAACAACCTTAATTGGAACATGTATTTACATGTAAAAAATTATTCATAATATTTCAACCTCAAATAGAAAGAACTGCCATATTCAATATATATATTGAATATCTGTTTGGAAATGTGATTATATTAAAAAGCAAGTCTTAATCTTTGCTGGAAGGACATGAAGCAGCAATAAATTAGAGCATGGAAAAGAAAATTAAAGGGTTTTTGCTTTTTCTTTTGATAAGATAGAAGTTTATCCTCCCACTGTCCAGAAGTTAGCAGTCCAGAATTAGTAACACAACTCCTTAACAACTAGGGACCAGACTTACTCTATATTGTTCTGCCATCTTCAATTTATAGCTTAGACCTTATGGTCTAAGATGGCTGCTTGAGCTCCAGGTAGCATGTCCACATTTTTAGCCAATGGGAAAGAAAAAAAGAAGAGAGAAGGAAGACATGTCCTCATTTTAAAGGTGACTTAAATCCCATTGGTCAAAATTTAGACATATCTACTAGTCAAGAAAGACTGGAAACAAGCCTTTTCTAGCTGGCTATGCACCCAGCCTAAAATCTGAAGTTTAAGGCCAATAAAACAGGGGACAATAAATATCAGGGAACAAATAACTGTTTTTGCCACCATTTTTTCACAGAGGCTTCAACTATTATGAGATAATCCAGACTGTAAAACTTTTCTTTCTGTTCATGGATTAAGATGATTACCATCAAGAATACAGCTTTGGGAAAGAAAAATAGCTGGGTTCAAATCCCCTCTTTACCATAGAGAGAATTTACCAAATATTTTTTTTTCTAAGCAAGTTGTCTGTAGAGAGAAAGACTAGTACCAAATGTTGAGTTATGTTGTTTATATCAAATGGAAAACTACACATCACCTTTTAGAAATAGAAAAGTGATGTTTAAAAATTAGTATTATTAATACTATTATTAGCTAACAATAGACTATTTAGGTGAGGAACATAACATGGTAAGAATAAATTAAAATGTCAACATTATAATTTTCTAAATACTTACATAGTAGGTAGCTAACGTAGATAACACATTTCTGACATTCTTTTCTCTGAGGACCCAGAATTTAATCTTTTATATTTTTTAACCTTTTATCTTTAAACACCAATGCACAAACTTTCCCAAAAGTGTTGGTCAGTGGGCTACCTTCAGAATTTACTTTTTCAGTTGATCAGAGTGTGTATTTGTCATGACTGATTTGGACACTGATATGTTAATAATTTTAATTCCTTATAGGACAATTTCAAGATTCCAAACTTCTTGATTGTCATGTCAGTGAATTGAGTCAAAAACAACAGGCCATTCCAGTATTTAACCTCATTTTTTTTAAATAAGAAGCCAGAGTTGGAAGAGGTTTGTCGATTTTTTTCAAATTTACACAGATATTAAAATCATAGTTCAATACTGTTTAAACCACACTGAATCCAAATGTTTGGAATACTACTTATGTAAAACCTAGTGAAAAACTAATATAAAGAATATGTATGTGTCTGTCTACTGATGTTTTTCAAATGTCCTGATAAGTTATGGATTTGTGGATTCTGGAAAGATGTACATAAAATGAGGAAAAAGACATCATGTTTTGTCTATGATAATGTATATTCTATGTGATTAAAAACAAATGTAGTTAAAACCTATGTTACACAAATAGAAGGAAAAATATAAAAGTATTTTTATATATAAAAATATAAAATGGGAAGTAAATATATTGGGAAACAAGAAAAAACAGCTCATCAGATGACTAATAGTTTATGTAACCTTTTGTTATAGATAATTAGTTCAGTTTAGTAATAAAAAAATTTTTGAGTTAATAATTAGTTACATACAGATAAGCAACTACAAAAATGTTTAGCAAAAATCCCTCCTTTAAACAATTTTTTTATTTCTCATTATATAAAATCCATATGCAAAAAATATAATCATAAACATAATAACTATCACATTAGCCCAAAGGTTTAAAAAAAAAAAGGTTATGAGGCCAAGAATAAATAAGGCAAATAAATAAATGCAGTATCTGCCTGGATCCTAATTTTTCTTTCCATTACTTTCAGCCCATTACTTGGTTAGCTGTTTTTAAGGAAATCTAGATTTAATTTATATAATAGGCAATATTTGCAATCCTAATGTAGTTTGGTTACCAAACTCTCCTCTACTCCACTCCCTACACAATTACCAAGAAGAGCTTTCTAAAAGGAAACTAGAATCGTATCATGTTCAGATTTTAATACTGTTCAATATGAACTCATAATTTTCATAACACAATCCAAACAGGATGCCATGGTGTTTATTACCACTTGCAATCTGGCCCTTGCTTAGGAGTCTAGGTTTATCTCTTACTCTATTTCTTCTACCCTGTATACAATTATATTCATTTTTCTTCCTTCATTTGTTCAAAAAAGTGTGTATCAAGTACCTAGTATATGCCAGACAATGTTTTAGGTGTTGACGATAATAAGGGAAAACAAATACCTGGCTTCTTGGAGTTTATATTCTCTTCCCTAACCCTGATTGAGTCGCTGAAAGGCAGAGATAATTGAAAACGGGGATCATGGCAGTCCCCCATTTGCATGCCACCTTATTTGCCAAGTGCTCTCTCATACACTGTATATTTGATCATCACATAAACCTCTGCTATAGCCACACCTTTCATACTTTGGACCTTTGAATGTGCTATTTCCTATGTCTGAAATGGGTTTACCTTCCCCATTCCTCACCCCAGTTCTCGTAGCTAATTCTTCTGGTCCTTTAAGACTTAGACCAATCATAACCGCATTTAGTAAGGACTGCTTGACTGATTCTAACCTCCTGTCCTCAAGACTGGCTTGGGTATTTTTCCCATGTGCTACTATAACATAAATCAAGTGCTACATATTTTATAGCACCAGTTTATCTATTTAACTGATATTTTATTTGAATTAGATTACTATGATTTGGTTTTGGTAACCTGAAAACATAATTGTTCAATTCTGTAAAAATACTCAGTAAATAAATATCTTTCTGCTTTTCAAATTCAAGGACATAATTTTATAAGAAAATATAACTTCTTTCAATATGAGCCAAACAAAGTTATGGTCTTCTGTTAATGTGCTTGTGTGTTGTTATGAAAATTGCCAAAACAGATTTTAATTACTTAAAATTCTTCAAAGGTACATCTGAGGTTATGCACTGTTTAATGACTCAAATAAATCTTTTTTTAATGTTTATTTTTGAAAGAGAGAGAGAGACATAGTGCGAGCAGGGGAGGAGCACAGAGAGAGAGACACAGAATCTGAAGCAGGCTCCAGGCTCTGAGCTGTCAGCACAGAGCTGGACGTGGGGCTCGAACTCACTGACCGCGAGATTAAGCCCGGAGCTGAAGTTGGACACAACCGACTAAGCCACCCAGGCACCCCTCAAATAATACTCTTTAAAAAATGTTTATTTATTTTTGAGGGAGAGAGTGGGGGGCGGGGCAGGGACTGAGGACCCAAGGCATACTCAAACTCATGAACCAAACCATGAGATCATGACCTGAGCCCAGGTTGGATGCTCAACCAACTGAGCAGCCCTGGCACCCCTCAAATAATACTTTAAAAGTAGGCAAGTGTGTATGGATATGTTTTAGGTACAAGTGTAGGCAGTGATTTTTTTTTTGAATAACAAGTTCATACATAAAATAAACAATCATCAGACCTGATTTCAGAATGGAAAATAAGAGTTTCATGTATGTTTGGCACATGATTATATGTAGAGAGCAAGCACATTTTATAAATATTGAATCATAATCTGAGACATGGACTGAATGAGTCATCACAGCATTTGAGGGTAAATCTCTGAGAGCTTGAGCACAAGTAAATGAATTTAAACCTCAACACCATAAATTGATATAAATTAAAAATCACTTAATGGTGCAGACATCCAAAACAGAAGCAGATTTTCTAGAAATTCCAGAGTAATTGTTTTATATTGATGCTATAGACTGAAGGTTTGTGTCCTCCAGAATTCAAATGTTGAAACTTTATCAATAATATGATCGTATTTGGAGTTGGGGCCTTTGGGAAGTGGTTAGGTCATCAGGGTGGAGTCCTCATGAATGGGCTTAGTGCCTTTATAAAAAGAGGCATCCAGAGAGCTCCCTCAACCCCTTCTCCCATGTGAGGACACAGCAAACAGATGGCAGCCTATGAACATGGGAGTGGGTTCTCACCAGACACCAAACTGGCCTGTTCCTTGGCCTCAGACTTTCCAGCCCTCATAACTGTAAGAACTAAATCTCTCTTGTGTATAAGCCAATTGGTCTGTGGTATTTTGTTACAGAAGCCCACACTAAGACAATCGAGAATAAGAGAAATAAAAAACGTGGTCCTGTAATATTATAATCCACAAAAGTATTTTACAAATTTAAAGATTATGGTACGTTAACTAACTGGAATTTAAATAAAAAACTTGAAGAAAGAAACACGTGTAGAAGCATAAAAAAATTAAAGAATTGGGGTTATTTAATGTAACTGCATACTCATTAATGTTCCCTATCCTTGACTCTCTTTAAAGTTTTCAGTGATTCATAGTCTTTCGAAAAGCTGGCTCCTCCTCTTCTCCCATATCTGTGACTTGCTTACTTGGCTTCACTGTAAGTATGATTCCAAAGAAAGAACAGGTTTTAATCAGATCATGATCTCTAATGTGAGTGACAACTGCTAGTCAAATACTAGAAAGGTCTTCATGCAAGTCAAGACCACCTTTGAAAAATAGAGCCGTGTGAACAATATCAACATAAGCAGCAAAATTCTTCCAGGAGGAAATTTCAAGCCTCTATTTCATGACTTGCTTTTATGGGTTTAAGCACAAGCGTGACATTATGTGAATGCAGTTTGCTGTGTTTAATTACTATCATTATTATTATTATAGATACAGTAGTAATTATCTCTTCCTACTGTCTCATTATGTTTTGATCAATTCACATAATAAAAGTTTACTGTAAATATAAGGTTAGGTAACATTCAAGAAAACATGTAATTATGGAATATATAATCATATACAATCTAAACAGTTGAACATTTCCCAACATTTCCAACAATTAAATGTTTAGAAAGTAAAGAATTAGCTGCTTTTAATAACATAGGTGCAATTCTACAGGCAATGGCTCTAGAAGGCTTTATTTGTTGACCTAAAATTACTTTACTTCTGTTATATTAATAACATCTAGGTTTCTCAAAAACCCGCTGGCAAAAAAAAAAAAATCTTTCCAGCTTTATTAATGATTCATATGGCAGTTTCTGAAGAGACAAGTCCCACAGAGAAGGAGCACTTGATTAATGACCTGGAAACACTTTTCCTTTTCAGCTGATTAAATAAAATTGACTGGATTTTTACATTTTTATAATAAAATGACCCGCAGGGCTGAGATGACACAGTGAAAGCAGCATGTTCACTCTTCAGCAGATTTTTATTTTGTCACTTGTAAAAATGAAAGGGCTAACCACCCAAGCAGAAAAATGCACTTTATCATTGTCCATGGCTGCCATGCTGACAAATGCTGCATACAAATATAAAAACATGGAGGAAAATAGATAGTGTTTATATTCAGCATGATTTTGTCTAATGATGACTAAAGTCTTATTATTCCTGGGCCTAGAAACTGTATACTAAATTATTATTTAAAAATAAAAAAACTTAGAAAAAAAGAACTCTAATCTGTACCTGCAATCTTTAGAGGCATTCAAGGTGACCATAATCAAGATTATTGGATGTCATTCCTGTAATCTTTCTCGCTTCTGGGGTGAGGAGGATTCTCTTTGGAGACCAAAGTTCTTTCTTACTTTCACACTAACGGGCTCATGGACAGCCGTAGGCAAAACTGTGAAGTAGGAAAAATGGAGGGTTTTTTGCATTTCCCACAGCACCATCTTTCTTTCTGTCTCTGGATCCTTTCCAGAGCACTTCTCAACCAGGAGCTGACCTCCCTAACTTAGTATTCCTTTGTTGTTTCCTTGCTCCCTAAATTCTTGTTTAGTTGCCTCTACTTGTCTGATCCTTTAAAGTGGTAACTTTATTTCTCATTTCCTTCCTCTACACTATGGCTACTATATCTATATTTGTTTTTTGAAGAGTACTAGTCCCAGGTCCACTGTCTCAGGGGATCTCAAAAGGAACCCTTCCCTAGCTGTTAACTTGATAAAGGGAAAGGCCAGAGGATACTCCTCAGGGGTAATTATCTTTTAGAACAAAAGTTACTATATGATAGCGCTATATTTAGACAAAGATGTGTGTATTTGGCCTAACAATTAAATTCAAGATATTTCAACCAAAACCCACAAACTGTGGGTACTTTGGAAAGCTCCAAAAGTTTTTGCCACCTGGCTATCCTCATAGGGCAATAGCCATCCAAAGATGACTACGATAGGATGTCTAAGATGAGATGCAGGCTTGCCACATCTTTCCTTCTACCTAGCGCTGCTAACACTGTGGCTGAGTGTCATTCTACCTCATGATGCCCATTCTACCCTTTCATTGATATTACCTGCCTTATCTCTGTAGGCCTTTTATTTGAGTCCCCCAAGATATAGGCATTCTTCTTAATCTCCAAAAAGAAATTTTGCAACTTGATCTTTCCCTCCTCCTAGGAAAAGAAATTAAAAATATAATCTCCCTTCCCATTTAACCCAATGAAACAATGGCAATGGGATGATTTCTAGCCAGCAGGAACAGTAGACATGCTGCACCAATGAAAATTAATGTAATAGTGGATATATGGGGACAGAAATCAGTTTTATGTGTCCATGAAATACTCTGATCTCTTACCTGGCCTAATAGTCCTGAAATTAAATCAGTCAAGAAAGTAAACGGATCATGTGAATTTGAAAGTTAGTAAACTTGGAGAAGAATAGCTAGCATTAGATAATATACTATAATATATAAAACAAATATCTTTATTTTGTGAAGTTTCAGGATAGCAGTGCAGGTGTTGGTGTATTTTCACAAGAAAGGAAAAAAATACTGAGAAATACTACCAATTGGCCAAGTACTATTCAATAAAAGCCACCACACTGGTACTATGTCACTCTTACTACTTCTCTTGAGTATTCTGATCTATTTCTTCGCTGAATACGTACGAAGCTTTGAGGATGCCATACTGGAGCTGTGTAGGAAGGACTATATTCTTATTCCTACATCTTTATGATATAATATGATATAGAAGTAATGTGGGAAGTCTGTGAGATAAAATTTACAATATCACTAATTCAGTACACATAATGATATACTTTTATGTGATATATCTCTAGCACTTATTGCTTTGCCATGCATCAACTCCCAAGATTAGCACAAATAGAAAACAATTTAAGACTTGATGGCAGACATTTTGTTCTGTTTTGTAACCTCTGTAGGACTAGCCCTAGAACCATACTGGCAAATAGTCAACACTCAATCAATTTTTATTATTTAGTGAAGATAGTGGCTGAATTTAAGGTAAATTCTCAGACTTTCCAATCATGAAGCATTTATATAGTCACTAGTACATTTTAAGCAACCCAATTATTTTCTCCTTTTCTAAATTAAAGACTTACCTGATTTGGTATGACTGGGCCAAAATCTTAGTTACATTTGGAACGACAATTCATTATTCTGTGCTCAGATGAGTGTTCCAATACTATGTACAATTCAAGAAATCCATCAAAATCATTGTTATTAAGATCTCTCATAAGTACTACAGGAGTACAGAGGTGTATTAGCATCTGTTCATGAGTTTACCATCTCATCATATTGGTAGACTTCTTTTACCTTCCTTTTACTTAGAACATCACTTAATAATTATTAAGCTCCAATATAGAAAGCAATTTATGTCACTAGTCTTCATGCTATACTCTTGACTCCCTACAATAGTTTCTCTGTGTAGTCACTAGTATATATTTAAATCATTTCATATTTATTAAATATATGTGCACAAACACATATACCCACATATGCATGTGTCTGTGTGTGTGTGTGTGTGTGTGTGTGTGTGTGTGTGTGCTCCTTAAGTAAGGTTGTTGCCAAATCTTCCCAGGGAAATTGAAGACTTTCATTTCTATTCATTGCAATATCAGTTTGGCTGTTTTGAGTTACATAATGATTTTAGCTTTGAAGTTAAAGGTCAATCTCAGGGCAAGGAGCACTTTACTGTGAAGTTGGAAACATAAAGAAGTGTGAATAAAACTGTTCATGACCCTGAGTCTCTATGAGCCAGGACTTAAGCAAGAATTTGAAGGATGTCAAATGCACACTCACTTCAACAGGCCATTACAAATGCCATACAACTCTCCATAGAATGCAATAAGGCTGGTGACACTGGACACATGGTGGGGTGCCTGTAGCAAACCATGAGGTAATTGCATTTACATGGAGATCTCTGAGCAGTGCAAAGCCCTTTATGGATTTCATTCTGAATCAATCTGTACAATTCCCAAATGTGTTCTGCCAAATTAGAAAGGGTAGGTTGTATCCTAAGTTTTACAGATAGAAAAAAAGGGGTGAAAGAAAAGGTAGGTATCTTACTGGAATCCCCAGAAAACACTTAGAACTGCCCATTTTACATGACATTTTCATGCTGCTGCACTTCTGCTCTTTAATCGAGAGCACACCATCACTGGACAGACACTGAGGGAGGCCTCGGAAAACAATTTCACGCAGCTTTCACTCTCAGGTTTATAGGCTCTTGGAAAAAGTTCAGAAGTTCAATTTGATGATATAATAAGAAGTTCAAGGGTTCACAGTCTATCGGTGTAAGTAATACCATGAAATTAAAACATGTAGATTATTTTTCCTCTTCACACACTAAGAAACACTTCTGTTTCTGGACAGAAAATTCAAGAACTCTGCTTAGGAATTTTCCCATTTTTATCTTACATAAAGTTTTCAAAGGGGGAATGAAAACGGAAAAATGAAAAAACAAAGTGTGGAAAGTGAGAAACTCCTGGTGGTATAGGGAAGTAAAAATGCTGGGATTCCACTGTCCTCTGAGTGTTAATCTGAAAAGACACAACCCACACAGGGATCTCAGGGACCTCGGGATTCAGCTTTCTGAGTTCCTTTTGCCGGAGAAACTTTCTCCTGTGAGAAAGCTGCTCTTTCTCCCAAATAAGGTCAATGTTGTTTCTGTTTTCACAAGTCAAAATTAAGTTTTGAACACTTCTAGGTATGCCAGTCATGGCTTTTTGGTATCCCTTATACTAACAATGGCAAAACAGCTAAAGTCAAGGGAATGGTATGGAATGAATTCACTTTCCTACTTTTAAAACATTAAAAACATAAATAAAATGTACTTTGTTAAGCTTTGTGGGCTACTTTTTTAACCAAAATTAAAAGATAGAAAGGATTCCTAATAACTTAGAATCCAAAAAATGATGATGTTGTTAATTTTAGACTAGAAATGTAATGTGAATAAGTACTGGAATCAATCCCAGGTGTATTTACCACTGCAGTAATACATAAATTTCAATGTTTAGAATAAAATATTCTTATTTTTAACATATTTCCATCTCTAAAGCATCTAGATTCCTGATTTTTAAAACTCAGAACAAGATGAAGTATATTGCACAGCTCCCAGATCTTGATGATAGGCCACCATATGGTCAGTGACACCACTGAACTATCTCCCCGGGTTTGCATCAGGGTAGGGACATAAGCTGTTAGTCATAGATTCTGCATAGTCACGGAGCCCACTTATGCAACTAGAGAAGTTCTCCTCAAATCCTCAAGTAAAATTATAGAATGTGGGATCTAGTCATTCAGGATAGGCTTTTGTGAAATTTGGATGGGTACTACTTCTCCCCTGATAATATGTGTGTGTGGGGGGGTGGGGGTGGGGTATGTTTCTTTGTGGAAAGAGAATACATAGCTTTCCTCAAGACTTTTAAGAAAATTCATATATAAACAAAAGGAAGGCCAAGCGTGTGTGTTTGCGTGGAGGCAGCAGTGTGGTCTAGTAGAGTTCCATCAAGGGGTTGAGAGATCTATGCTTTAGTCTCAGTCTATCAAGAAGCAATCGTTTGACTTTAGGCAAGTTACCTAATCTCTTCATGTTTCAGTTTTCTCAACCATGAAATGGGGGAAATAATACCCTGCACCTGCCTTTCTGAGCTCATAGGGCTATGGTGAGGATCAAATAAGAATTTGTAAGAAAACCTTTTGCATTAAAGAGTTCCACAGATGCATGGTTTATGGGGATTAATCCCTCCTGCTCTTCCCTATACCCCCCTTCCTCTTATCTTTACCCCCCCTGCACACAAATTCACAAGAATCAACCCTTGCTTCCAGAAAATTCTCCTTATAATACTAAATAGCATTGCCTTCTTGTGTCAAATTTAGTATTTCATAAAATTTCACATTTTTGAAATATGAAGAATACTATTTAGGCTCTGCCCTCACTGGGTATCCCCATCTATATTTAGTAAACTTCCATCTACCACCCAGGATAGTTCCAACCATTTCCTGGATACAATCTTTCCTCCAAGGCCACATGAGAACCCTCTCATTGTACTTTCTCAAAATTCATTCAAGATCTGTATCACAGATCTTATTAAGTTGTAATGTGCTTATTTATCTACTGGGCCATCTGCCTCACTAGACTGCCAGCATTTTCTCTTCATTCCTTTTTACATAAATCCCCAACCACTGCACAGGGCCACATGCATAGTAGGCACATGGTAAAGTAGCTGCTGAATAAGACAAACTTATAATAACTCACTTCTATGGAAAAGTGTACATAAAATATGCTGCAATTTCCTCAGAATTTTCTGCACTTTTTCCATGTGAGCTATGATGCAGATGCCAGTAGAGAACACAGTTTGTGCCTTATTTTAACAATATTTCAGTATCTTTTGTATCCAATTGTCCAGTGTTTTTATTTTTCAACACAAAAAGTAATTCCTTAAACTTGTCAAGTTCACCTTATTTCAGAATGGCTCTCTTACAGATTTTACATGTATTTCTGTATATGCATTATTTCTGTTTGAGAGTATTATATTTAGCCCTAGTATCAAAGCACCCATTATTTCCATTCTACACATTACATACATTCAAATTTAAGAAATTCAAAATTATATCAAAAATGAAAACAAAAAGCAAAATATCTTGATAATTTTACCTGCCTAAAATTGTCTAATGTAGCCTAATCTTTATATTCTTCTCTCCCAGGAGTCTTAGCACCAACAAGAGAAAATAAGAGTAAAATTTGCCTCCCTAGCATGCTAAAAGACTCATTCTTCTTTTCACCCTTAATCATAAGCTGATTAGAGCCTAATTAAGGCTCCTCAACCACTAGTCTCCCAAAGACCAGTCAGGAAAAATGGGCTATCCCTCTAGCAAGGAATAAAGTGGCTAAAAGTCTTCAAATGAGATTTGCACTGTCCATGGTTTAGACATCAGGACTGTAATAAGTTGTATCATCCTGCCCACCCCAATCCTATTTAGCCCGATTTACCAATCAGTAAGCTGATCCAGATACACTTGCTTGAGGTCTATTCCTCCAAATGTAAGCTTCCTTTTAACAATGTCCCAAAGTCTTATAGCTAGGATGTAGAGGGGCAGCTCTTTTGAGCATCTCAATTTAAGATTAAGTGGCAAGAAATCATTTCTATTGGCATATTTCTATAACAGTAGATATAGAGATGTAAACTGTATTCATATAAAAAGTTTAGCCTTTCCAATTTGTTCTTTATTTTATTAAGCATGCCTGGTTTTTACAGAGAATCCCATTTTTTAAAAAAAATCTTACCATGACCCAAGCCTTTGCTTTGAGGCAAGAGAATACTCCCAAAGAAATAACCATTCCACTTTGAGGACTGACCCCTTACACTCTTTCTGATTTTGAGGGCAGAGCCACCCCAAGCAGACCAGAAAATGAAGTAGAGAATGGAAATAAATTCTAGGACTTAAATCCAGTATGAGTAATGGAAGATCACTTTGCAAATTTAACTCAAGAGAATATGACTAATCAACTGAGGTATTCTGAAGTTGTGATGATAAGAAAACAAATCCATCACTTGATCTCATAAGTGGCCACATTCCACTTCTTTCCTAGGAAGTCAGCAAGAACACTTAATGTCTACCTCAGTCTAATGTTGTCTCTTACCCCTCTACTCCTGATATTTACCCTCCATTAAGTTTATTCCAACTCTAACTTTCCCAGTACCAAATGAGTTAAACATTCTGAAGTTTCGGGGCGCCTGGGTGGCGCAGTCGGTTAAGCGTCCAACTTCAGCCAGGTCACGATCTCGCGGTCCGTGAGTTCGAGCCCCGCGTCAGGCTCTGGGCTGATGGCTCAGAGCCTGGAGCCTGTTTCCGATTCTGTGTCTCCCTCTCTCTCTGCCCCTCTCCTGTTCATGCTCTGTCTCTCTCTGTCCCAAAAATAAATAAAAAACATTGAAAAAAAATTAAAAAAAAATAAACATTCTGAAGTTTCACCCACACAATGTGCTGCTTTTGTCCCCATGTCTGTTGTTTCTGTTCAGACACTCTCCATTGCATGTTCTCTTGTGGAATAACAAGAATCTCCCCTCAGGCTCCAAGACCATTGCTTAGCTTCAAGACAATCTCAACATGACAAATCTAAATAGAGGTAGGAGCTAGAATTAGTAGGTATTTTAATTTGTTGCAGAAATATTAAGAACTGATATTACCAATCCAAAAATATATCTTAATAGTGACCATTCTATAATATTTTAAAAATTCTATTGAGTTTTATCAGAAAAAAAAACACCTTAATTTTAATATCATTTAGGGAACTTTCATGTACATAATATTGTTTTGGTCATCATGCTTGCAAGCTCTGTGATGCTGTTCCTCATTTTCTAAAATTAGTTTGTAAATCTCTGAGGATCACAAGACAAACCCAGAACTATAGGTTTTCCATCCTTGTCTTTTTATATAGTATATTCATGCATCTTCTTTAACCTGGAAGAGCTGTTTTTAAACCTCAGGGGCAAACTAAAACTCTTCTACTCATCTCAAATGTTATTTTATGTCTAACAAGAAGTAATATAAGAAGGGTAAGAGTACTAAATTATGGGTGACCTTAAAATGTTGGCAGATATGATTAGAATTTACCCTGCCTAGGACAAAGACCCCACTTCTCTTCATTCATTCAGAAATATGTACCAAATATATACACAGAAGCAGACACAATTCCTTCCTTCATAAAGCAAAGAATTGAATGAAAAGAAAATACACCTAAAAATACAAAATTATGACTATGGCAAATGAAAAAGAGATACATAGTGATATAAGGGCAAATAATAGAAATTTGAGTTACATAGGAAGGTTGAAGAAAGTATCTTTAAGGAATTAATTTGAAACATCTGAAGAATGGCTAATACTTCTGTAAACAAAGAAGACACCAAGGAAAGCGTATAAGGTCCTGAAAGAAGACCACTAGGGCTAGAGAAGACAGACTAAAGAGAGATATAATTCAAGATGAGCTTGGGAAAAAAAAAAGATTTAGGTCTTGTAGCTAGTGCCTTGTAGGTGAAGTTCAGAAATCTGGTGTTTGCCTCAAGAGCTACAGGAAACCACTGAAGGACTTTAAGAAACAGAGAAAGGGGATAGAGCATTATTAGGAGGAAGGGAGAAGATAACCACATGACTAGAAATATAATGTTTAAAAATTTATTTATTTATTTTGAGAGAGAGAGAGCAACCATGAGCAGGGAAGGGGCAGAGAACCCAAGCAAGCTCCATCCTGTTTGTGCAGAGCATGGCATGGGGCTCAAACTCAGGAACCCTGTGATCATGACCTGAGCCAAAATCAAGAGTCAGATGCTTAACCAACCAACTGAGCCACCCAGGAACCCCTAGAATTATACTTTTAAAAAGATTCTTTTAGTTGTATGTAAAGAGTATATTTAAAGATGAAAGGCAAGAATAGGTGAGGTAGACCAGTTACCTGGTTTTTGCAGTATCTAAAACAGGAATTATTGCAGTATATATTAGCACAGTTGCAATAAAATTGGAGAGAAATACAGATTTAAACTACACTTAGAAAACAAAGCTAATGGGACTTGAAAACAGTTGGGTAGTAGGTAAGTTTTAAGGAGTTGTTTAAAAAAGACAGGTTTCTGACTTGAGCTGTTACATTTGAGTTCCATTTCCTAAGAGGAGAACACTGAAAAAGAAACCAATTTTCATGAGAAAGACCATGAGTTAGGAGCTATCAACTGTGAATTTTAAGAGTCATTGAGAGTAGCAGCACAAAAGTAATGGTCTTTTATAAAGATTAATTAAGCACAGGTTTGCAGGGTGAATTGAAGATGGTAATAATGGAAATAAAAGCAGATAGAAGACTATTGTAACAATCTATGTGCCAGATATCAAACTAGAAAGAGCAGACTAAATAAATAAGTGAAACTAATGAAAAAAAATTTCATTATAAATTAAAATGTGAATGCATTTAGTAGATGATTTGCAAAGAGGAAGGGGGAACAGATTATTTAGACAAAGATCAATTGGAAATTAATTCTTCCTTTTCCTTTGGAACAGGATTATCTTATGGGAGAAATGGAATTCTAAAGTGCTTTACTGGAAAATAGCCAATTTAAATTTTAGTAAATTAAAATGTAAAGAATATTTAAGCATAGAGTGTGGTTTGAAGGCCAAAACTGAAAAATTTCAAACCAGTCAGTAAAGTCTGTTTCTGTTGCCTCTGCTTCCTGAGGGCTATCCTTACTAATCCCTCATATTCTCTTCTCTTCTTTCTTAACTAGTCACTTCTGGTGATTACTGATGCCTTCTAACTAAATATAAACTCACAGAAACAGAAGTAAAGAAAATGTGTTTACCCAGTAAACAGTAAATATTTGCTATTTACATTAAATTACTCATATATTTTTATATTAAAAAAATAAACTGTGAATTCTAGGAAATTTGTGGAAAAGGTGTTCTCTCTGATTTAAAAAAAAAAAAAAGAACAAGATACGGCAAATTACCTTTTTCTGACTTTTATAGGGCCATATGAAACAGTGATGCCTGTAACTGACAGGGTGTGTGGTCAAAGCCAGAATGCTAAAGACAACTTTAAAGAAAGATTGAAAAAACAGGTGCAGAGTAATGACATTCAAGTCTCAAACCCTAGAATGTCTTACCTCCAAATTTCTTGTTTTGTAAGATAATAAATTTCCTTATTGTTTTAAGTCATTTTAGTTACTGTGTCCATAAGCATCCTGACAACTTGATTTATATGAAAAGATACTTTTTATTCCTTTCCTCAAACTTCTAATAGTAATATTTTTGCCAATGACTAACTTGAGTAATAATCCAAATACTTACAAATTAAAAAAAAATATCTTTAATCCATATAGGATATTCATTTGGTTTACAAAAGAAAAGGATGAACATATATGGAAGACATATTACAAAACCATAATTTATACAATTAAAAATAACCCAGTAAATGTATTTAACACTAGAAACTCAGTTTCTAATCTCTTATGAATTATCATTACGAAAACACACATCTTGGTGGCATATCTGCATATTTGTCTATATTATTCTGCTTTAGCAATAAAGATATGGATGATTTGTTTGACTTACAATAAGTTTATCTCTTAAAGTCTAGTTATTGGTAGACATACACCAGTAACACTACTAAATGAAAATGTGTTTCACTTACATTGTAGGTTTAACAAAACATCCACAAAAGACTAAATTTAAAAATAATGGTATTCACATTTTGTTAACTAATAATTAAAAAATTTAAACAAGATGCCATTGAAGGCGAAGATTCAGAATACAATGAAATACAGAGATCTGAGCAAATAAACAGCAATCATAGATGAAATGATTCAACAAGATGAAACCATAGAAAGTTGAAGCCATATTCAAACAAATTTATAACATGCAAGTTAACTTGCTTATCAATATTGACACATAATTTACACAATTTGCAATTAATTCTCACAGAAAACACTAACTTTGAGCCTGTATTAAGCACCCAAGAAAAATAATTCCATTTATCTCATTAGTATACCTACGTAATAAACATTATGTTAAAGAAAAATATACTTGAGGCGCCTGGGTGACTCAGTCAGCTAAGCATCTGACTCTTGATGTTGCCTCAAGTCATAATCTCAGGGCTCCGGGGATCGAGCCCTGTGACTGGCTCTGTGCTGACAGCATGAAGCCTGTTTGGATTCTCTCTCTTCCACTCTTGCTGTTCCTTCCCTACTTGGGTTCTCTCTCTCTCTCTCTCTCTCTCTCTCTCTCTCTCTCTCTCTCTCTCCCTCTCTCTCTCTCTCAAAATAAGTAAATAAAATTAAAAAATATAAATAAAATTACATTCAATTTTTAAAATTTCATCCGTACAATATCTGTGGAAATTCGTTTTCTCTTATTATTTAAGTACTTATATAATAGTCTCCATTTTGCCTGTTGGCCTTCAAAGCCTAAAACATTTACTATGTGGCCCTTTTCATAACATGTTTGCCACCCCTTCATTTAGTACAGTGCCTGGAACTTTATCTGGTATAATTAAACAAATAAACAGAAAACCGAACAGCCTAAACTCCTTAGTATCCTGCACAAAGCCTTTTTGACTTCACTGCTTCCCACTTTTCCTATGGCAGGTTCTACCACTCTCTGCCTTGGACTTGTGCTCTAGCATACCTATTCATGTGCACACACAAATAAGATGTCAGAAACCTAATGTTGATAGAGTCACATTATGTAAAAAATAATAATAAAGGAAAACAGTTCAGCTTCACAGGGTGTAATAGTTTCCTTATTGGTGCTGTACAAAATTAACCACAGAGTGTCTTAAAACAACCCAAACTGATTTTCTCACAGTTCTGGAGGTCAGAAGAGATGACTCTTGTGGAGCTAAAATCAAGGTATCAGCAAGGTCAGTTCCTTCTGAAGTCTCCAGAAGAGAACCCTTTTCTTGCCTTTCTCAGCTTTTATTTTTTTGTTTATTTTTGAGAGAGAAAGAGAAAGAGTGGGAGTGAGGGGAGGGACAGGGAGAGAGGGAGACACAGAATCCCAAGCAAGTTCCAGGTTCTGAGCTGTCAGCACAGAGCCCAAAGTGGGGTGTGAACCCATGAACTGCAAGATCATGACCTGAGCCAAACTCAAACGCTTAACTGACTGAGCCACCCCAGCGTCCCATCTTTCTCAACTTTTAGAGGCTGTCCTCATTCCTTGGCTTGTGGCTGCATTTTTCCAATCTCTTCCACTGTCGTGTTGCTTTCTATTCATTCTTACCTCCTTTTTCCCTATTATAAAGACCCTTTTGGCCATAATGAGCCAATCCAGATATTCCAGGATAATCTCTCCATTTTAAGATCTTTTCCTTAATGACATCTGCAGTTTCTTTACCTATACATGGCAATATTCTCAGGTTTTAGAGATTAGAACATTAGATTAATTATATTGGGAGGGTCTATTATTTAGCCTACCACAGAGGACATTTGAGCAATGACTTATTTTGGATAGATGAAATGTCCTAGATAATTAATATTTTATCCTCTTACTGACAGAGACTTCTTACTAACTAAATTATATTGACTGGCTATATTTTTGAAAATAGTAACTATTTCATGAGTTTTTTAATGTTTATTTATTTTGAGAGACAGAGAGGGAGAGCAAGAACAGGAGAGGGGCAGAGAGAGAGGGAGAAAGAGAATCCTAAGCAGGGTTTCAAAATACAATCTCATAAACCATGAGATAATGACCTGAGTAAAAATCAAGAGTTGGATGCTCAAACAGCTAAGCCACCAGGCACCTCCATTTCATGACTTTCTGTGCATTTTTCTTTCTTGCTAAGTTAGAGTTAACTCTAGATATTATTTTACTGTGTAAAATATGATTATGACCACAGAGTCTGCTAATATGAGCAGGAAAGTTTCCCCTAGATTTAATGGTCCCATCCCAGTTTTTTTGTATAGGGCTTTCCTCTATTCATTCATAAAAAATTAAAACTTTTCATAGTTTCTGTATTTTTCCTCCCCGTGTCCATCCCCATGATACTCAACATGGAATTTCTGGACCAACAGCATCAGCTGGAAATTTGTTAAAAATATAAATTCTCAGGGACCAATTAAGTCCTGCTGAATCAAAAATTCTGGCATTTGTATCTCAAGTTTCTGATAGTCCTAGAGATACAGAGAACCACTGGTCTATCAAATATAATCATTTCTGTCAACTCAATCTATTTGTTGCAAACCTTCTGATCTTTGTACTTTGTTGCTTGTAATCTATTGGGAGGTTGGAAATCAGATGACTACTCTAGCTATAACTATCTTCAGTATAAGACCACAGAGGCTCTGAGTGAAAACTGGGAGTTTCCTGTGTGAGTAAAGTCCATAAATTCTATAAATAAGCCATTAACTGTAAATTTTAGTTATTTTGAATATTTTACTTATTTCTCACTCTGCCATTAAGTTACTCATACACAATGTTTTATATATTTCATTAAATTCCATAAATAGGTAAAACTGAAGAGATGAGGTTAAAGAAATTCTACAAATTTTCCTGAAAACTTCCAAGTTTATGAAAGTATTTTTTAAATAAAAATGAATCCTCAAATATATGACCAAAGACAAACATTTCTGTATTTGATATTTAAATGTTATTATTTTAAAAACCTCAATTATTTTTTCCTAAGAAAAATAGGTCACACTAAAAATCTCTCATCCTAAAATGTGTCAGATTTCTGGATCTTTCTGGGTAAAAGAATTAAGGAGAATGAATTATGTTGGTTAGACTAAATGTTTTGAGAAGCACGTTATTACATGAATATAATAATTCAGCTTCCTTGTCTCTTGGAGAAATAACTCGTAGGCAGTATGCTGTACAAATCATCAATATCTGCAGTAGAGGTACGATCCAGTTATCCACAATGCCACTGGTATGATCATTCACCCTTTATTGGCTTTTGTCTTTTTCTTGTCTCTCTTTTTCAATTACCTCCTAGCATGTCCTGGGACCATCTTCAAATAAACTATTTTCACTCGTATCCTGGCTTAGTGTCCATTTCTTGGGAAAGCCAACCTAAAACATCACATAATTTGGGCAGAAAAGAAATTGCCATTTTGAAGTTTAAAGTATGGCCTTTAAATGAATCAGTCTTTAAAACAGTGTCACTATAAGAAGAGAGAATGCAGAAGTAAGGCTATAGAATGAAGATTGAGATATGACAACATTGGAGTGAAATTGAGCAAAAAATAAATTTCAGCTGAATTTAAGGGAAAAAAAAAACTATTTCAATGAGCAAGTCCTTTAGACAATAAAAGAAAATATTCTTGGCACAGTGGTAGTAGGCCTATTGTTTGAGGCATTTAACTCTAGATCCAACAATGTATTGTAAATAACAATGCCAAATGGCAGTAGATGGACATGATAACCTAATAGGTCTTTTCTGGCTCTAATATCTGTGATTGTATGATTCAATTCAAATACAGTAGTTTACTGTATCTCAAGTGTGTAATACACTTCAATTGTGAAGTGCTACAATTTCAATACTAATATGTTTGAAGTGACAGACATGTCACCTAAGTACCTAGTACAGTTGTTTGAAATGCTACAGAAAACAAACCTTTCCCTATACAGATAAATCTATATGCACCTCTATCAGGCAGGCATTATACCCATTAGCAGTTATTGTTCATTAATAACACCCATATTAAATCTTCGGAAAGCCCATGTGTGTGAAATTATTCCACAAACAGATAGAGAAACAGGGTCTTGCTAGCTTCATGTGAAATAATATTAATCTGCACCAAGACACTGATCAAAAGGCATGCAGATCATTGCACTTTCAAGGGAAGTCTGTCTCCATCAACATCAAAAATCACTGAACTGAGAAATCTACAGTGTCTAAATGATGTTGGGAGTTTTGCTGTTATGTCTCTATTTAGTGATACAACACATGTGGCTAGTCTCTGAAACATGCCAGGTATGCCATTCCCAGTTGAAATAAGGAACAAAAAGTTCTCTGGTAATCCTCTTTTTGATTCAGCCACATATTGTTGCTTTTTCTTTTCCTTCCCCTTCTTCCCTTCCTTCCTTCCTTCCTTCCTTCCTTCCTTCCTTCCTTCCTTCCTTCCTTCCTTCCTTCCTTTTTATTATGGAACAGTGGCTCAATTGTGTGAGCTCCATGTTCATGCACAACACTTCCTTTGAATGAAGTAGGACCTCCCAATCCAGATTATGGGAAATGAGGTCCATTGACAAAGCAACTTCAGAGAAGCCAGGACATTTCTATCACAGGTTCAGAGCAATGTTTCCCTATTAATGCCAACCTGTTTAAATGCTACCCTATTTCACTATTAATGTCCAAGAGTGTTTAAAAAGAATACAACTCAGGGGCACCTGAGTGGTTCAGTGCATTAAGCATCTGACTCTTGACTGGCTCAGGTCATAATCTCAGGGTTGTGAGATCGAGCCCCATGTCAGGCTCCGTGCCAGGAGTGGAGCCTGCTTAATAGTCTGTCTGTCTGTCTGTCTGTCTCTCTCTCTCTCTCTCTCTCTCACTGTCGCTCTGTACCCTTCCCCCTGACTCTCTCTCTCAAAATAAATGAATAAATAAATATTTAAAAAATAAAAGAATACAATTGAAATGTACTATGTTTCTCAGATCAGTAGACTTATTTATTAACCTCTCGCTTGAATAAGATCTTTCACTTCACAGAAATAAATGAGTTAATGGTCACCGTTTGGTACAGGACTACTAGTTCAGGTTTCACTGAATATAGTCTCATAGCCAGTTACATGCATAGGCAGATGTGAAGAGGAAGTTCCAAGTCTCTTCAAAGAAAGGAAGTACAGAAGTTATAAAATATGATTGTGATTTTGTTGACCCTTCTCTCATAGAGATGTGGGGTCTTTATCTCCTCTCAATGAATCAGAGTGAGCTTATGATCAACTGCCTTATCAAGGAGAATGTGATAGAAGTGATGCTATGTGACTTCTGCAGCAAGGTCATAAAACCACATTCATCTTCAGTCATGTTGCTACAACACTCACTCTTGCAGTCCTGAGACAACTTGTAAGAAGTCTTTCTTAAAGTGTCCATGTTGTGAGGAAGCTACACCACACAGAGAGGCCACATGATGGGTTGGCCAATACATACCAATCATACCAATACAGATGCCAGACAAGGTAGCTAAGAAATCTCCAGGTCATTCTAGCTTCCAGTCATTTGAATCTTTCTAGCTAAGATTCCAGAAATTGTGGAAATGAGACAAGTCATCATTATTATGCCCTTCCTGAATTCCTGACCTACACAACAGTGAGCATACTAAAATGGTTATTGTTTCATACCACTAAGTCTGAGCAAGTTAGCTATGAGGCAATTAAAAAAAAAAAAAAGGCAGGGGGGAGGACACACCTGGTGGCTCAGTCGGTTAAGCATCCAACTTCAGCTCATGTCATGATCTCATGGTTTGTGAGTTTGAGCCCCACATCAAGCTCTGTGCTGACAGCCCAGAGCCTGGAGCCTGCTTGGATTCTGCGTCTCCGTCTCTCTCTGTCCCTCCCCTGCTCACACTCTGTCTCTTCTGTCTCAAAAACAAATAAACATTAAAAAATAATTAAAATAAAACAACATGACTGGCAGAGAGATGAGAGTCAGAAAGGAAGGGAGAAGGCCAGAAAGAGTAAAAGCGGAAAGAAAGAGGCAAGAAAAAAAGGAAGATGAAAGAAAGAAGAGAGTGAAGACAGGAGGGAAGAATGGAGAGCAAGAGAAAGGGGAAGAGGGAGGAATGGAGGAAAAGAAGGAGTAACCTGTCCTGAAGTACTGTTAAGACAGCCTTCTTCATGTTCAGCACAAATGGTAGTCATGAAGAATTTGTCATATTATTTAGTCTTGCCTTCCTCAGAGAGGTCTGTTCAACTTAAATACAGATAAACTGATTAATCAAATAGGGATTCTAAAAAATGGGGCAAAAGGAGAAGAAAGAATTCCCTTTATTCGGGGGAGATCTTTAGATTGAATAATGTATACTAACTATAGAGGGATTAGTAATAAAACTAAAGGTAAGAGAGAAGATAATTGAAAACATAGGAACCAATTATTTCTTCTACAAAAGAAGAGTCATGACTAAAACTTAAATTTTTATACAGGCTCATCCCACCAGAGCCAGTGAAATTCCAAGAAGGACATATTGTAACAGCACTCTGACCCATCTTAAGGGTAAATTACTTCAAGCTTATGCACTCCTTTGGTTTGTGGCAGAACTAATTTACTTTCCTTGAGATTTGGAAATCTCATTTCCCTGGCCTTGAGGAATGAATGTCCAAACTTTCCCAAAAAATAAGGCCTGATCACATTCAAAAACAGCTGCCACAGATGCCGATAAGTCTTTTCAGGGTCTAGTTGACATAAGACCAACTTCCTGGGCACCTGCTTCTCCTGCACACCACCCCCCCCCCCTCCTTTTTCCAGTGCCTTACCCTTTAAAACCCTCCAGCTTCCCTTGGACAGGGAAGATGGCCTTTGAGATGTTAGTCCTCCATCTTCCCAGGTTGCACCTTCCTAAATAAAGAACCTTTCCTTTCCCACATTTGTCTCTCACGTCTTGATTCTTCCAACAGAACTACCTGAAACTGAGTTTGGAACTGGTTCTTTGCCTGGTAACCATATGATAGAGAATGCTTTTTGTAGAGCACAAATCCATCAAGGTAATGTGATAATCAAGGTAGTTGATTATCAACTACTGTATAACTCATTACTTTAGAGATTAATTGGTGGTAATTATTAACAAACTATACTGTTTTAATTATTCAAAGAAATTTGAAGTATTTTTTTTTATTTTAAAAAGATTCCTTTAAAAATGTGACAAAGCAAGACACATATTTGGTCTTTGTCCATTTTCCTAGCTAAGAGCTCTTAAAACTCTTAGATTTCCTGAACCTTGGGAGTGTCTTTTGTTAATCATAAGGAACCCCTTTTAAACACACCTGAGTTTATGCTAATGGGTTTATTTAGAGGGGTCTCTAGATAGCCTCAGGATAGGGCTGGTCCCAGTAAGATGAAGTAATTAGAGGATTGGAACTTTCAGCCCCACCTCTGGGAAAGTAGGGGTGGGACTGGAAAATGTGCTCTGTAAAAATTCTTGAATAATGAGATTAGCTGGGTTTCAGGGTTGGTGAACACATCAAAGTGCTTACAGGGTGGTGTGCCCAGAGAGGGCTTGGAAGCTTTATGCCTCTCTGATGCCCCATACCTCATCCTATGCATCTTTTCCATTTGGCTGTTCCTGAGTGCCATCCTTCCAATAAATCACTAAATGTAAATAAAGTGTTTCCCTGAGTTCTGTGAGCCATTCCAGCAAAATCTGCAACCTGAGAAGGGGCTTTTGGAAACCCCAGTTTATAACTGATTGGCCAGAAGTACCAGTGACAACCTAGGACTTGAGACTGGTATCTAAAGTAGAAGCAGTGGGATGATGCCCTTAATCTGTGGTGTCTGTACTAACTCTACTAGGGAGTTAGTGTCAGAATTGAATTGATTTGTAGGACATTAAATGAGTATCAGCAGAGAATTTGTTTTTTGTATGGAAGAACACTCCACAAAAAAACAAGAACAAATCACTGGCCAGCCTTTCAGTTCCATGAAAGTCTATACTTAATTTCATTCAACCTGAAGAAAAATTTCCCAAATGTTAAGTTTCTATAACTTGCCTATCTCCGTTAAGGTTTTCCCATCTCGTCCATAAAAATAAACAAATGCATTTGTACCCAGGGCTTCCTCATTTCAATAATTTATTCAGCTTTAGCTCTCTCATAATCTAGAAAATTGCCAAGTGTCTCTAGAAAATTGTATTGGAGATGAAAGAAGAAAGGAGAAAGATTACCAGTAAACTGGGACACAAATCTAGGAAGAGGCAATTTTGACCACTTAAGTAAGTGGTGCCAGGTCTTAAAACAGTTGATTTCTCTTTGTGTATTAGGTAGTTTTATGTAGTTATTAACTTCTTTTGTGGACCTCTTCCTTCCTACGAGAACCCTCATTTTTTATTTTCTCTCTGTTCTAGTCTGTGCTTGAGTGCTTCCTTTTTCTCTGCTTATTTCCCTCCATATCCCCTAATGCAGTCTCACCTGTCCCAGGCTTAATGTGCATTCCCACCCTTTCCGATATCTTTATGTCCTTCCATTAAGTTCTACCCATTCAGTTACAGGTACTGACAGTAGATATCTCTCGTTCTTAATCATAAAATTGGCGAATACTTCTAATTACTTTTTAAAAATGTTTAAAAAGAAGCATATCTGTTAATTTTCACTTCTCCTGCCAAAATATTTTTATACCTCTGGCATATCTTTTTCATCATGGACTATTTCAAGGTATTCAGCTACTGTAGGCCATCATCATATAATTTTTATAGTGGAAAATTCCAAACATTTCAAAGAAAGGAGAATTGAATGAACTCCCTTATACCCATCACCCATTTCTAGTGATTAATATTTGGCTAGGTATCTTAGAATTTTTGAGCTTAAAAGAATCTTAATTTTAGCAAATCCCTCTTACAGAAACTTTTGATGACCAATCACTTAAAACAAAAAAACTGTAATTCTCTAAGTTGAGGGCTTTCAACCATGTTTAACCCATGTTCTCTTTGGAAAATCAAACAAACAAACAACTTATCTGCCTTAATACCTAACTGGAATGGTATTTGCCATTTTAAAATAAATTCAATTTCAATTATAATAAAATTATTATATCAAATACGTTATTCCAAACTATATATAACTCCCCTTTCCAAATGCCCTTCACATTATTCTTTATTCTTCCCTGACAGACACTCACCTCTAGTTTTACTTGAAATTCAAAATTTCTAAACATTTATTTCAAATAGCTTTTTAAAAAATATTTTCATAAAATAATAAAAAAATACTTAAATTCTGACTTTCTAAGAACTCCCAAAGACTTTAAGAGGAATAAAAGCAGGCACTTTATAGCTATTCATTGCTAATCCAAGTAGACAAGTATGTTAATGGCTACCATTGTCCAATGTCCATTGAGGGTGATTTGAATAGGTTCCAAAGAGTGTAGAGGTCATCCCACAAAACAACACTGATATTTCTAGGCTTTTTAATTGTGGATCTACATTTTAAAATTAAGTGCATATTACAGACACCAGTTATTGTTCTTTCCTCAGTATATCATTTTTTTGCCCTGACTTTATTTTAGCATGAAAGAAAAAAATTAACTTGCATTAGTAGCCATAGATAAAAATAAAATCCTGTAAGATATTTCCTGACCAAAATAAATAGAGGTCAAGGGCAATTTATTCCGTAAGAGTCTTCTATAATTATTGGCAGCTTAATTACTTCTTTGGTTCTCTTCAAAATTGCTGGTGTTAGAATGACCTTTCTAGTGCATGTGAAAGGATCTATGACCTTCTTTTCGATTAAGCATGCCTTCTCATTGGAGACTTACTATTAAAAAAGAGTTTGCAAAGTCGGGGCTTACCACATTCCAACAAATATGCCACTCAAAGGATTTGTTGAAAGTTTCTACACTTTTAAAGATGAATAGTGAT
Organism: Lynx canadensis; assembly: GCF_007474595.2. NCBI lineage: Eukaryota > Metazoa > Chordata > Mammalia > Carnivora > Felidae > Lynx > Lynx canadensis. The sequence continues at coordinate 201,020,595 of NC_044303.2, read as the reverse complement.
ATACAAGCAAAGAACCTTTTACTTCAGGTTTCTTCCTATCAAATAACATCTGTTTTAGAAGATGGCTGACTATAGAGAACAAAACAGTTGACAAATGTTTAGGGGAGAAAGTGGTACCTTCTGGCTGGCGGAAGACTTGGAGGTCAGGATCACAACAATTAACTTTAAATTTTGCCATCATGTGTTTAATGCTATCTTGAGATTCAGTATAATATCAAGGGCTTTACAAGGTAGCCCTTTATGAAATATGAATTTGGATAATGTGAAATAATTTGTTCATTGCTAAAGCCTTAATTTTTTGCCTTATTCAGTAAAGTGCCTACTGCCCTGCAGTTTTCAACAACCTTAGTACCTGACAATATCCGAGGTCTGATTAGAATGAAGGTCAACATGATACTCCTATTAGGACCTACTACTTCACTACCTTTTGTCCAAGAAAAATAGAAAATACAAATGGGCAATCCCTGCTAGAAACAGTAGTGCACACTTGTCTTAATTTTGCTATTCCAAACTCTTTTTAATTCTGGAGAACATTAAGGCTCTGAACATGGAAAGAAAAGGGGACAGAAATTATTTTCCCTCACTCATGGAAAGCTAGGGTGCCACAAGTGACTTAATTTTGCTAGCTGGATGGTCCTTTCCAGGATTCTGAAATAAAGGGAGGTGAAGTAACTGTTAGAATTATTCATAACCTTGATCCTGAGAAGCAGTCTTCCAGCGATGTCAATTACTTCTATCCGATTCTAACTCATATGGAAACAGCCCAGTCCATCTCATTTAGAAAGAATCAGTGCATTCCAGTGGGCTAGATTTCATGAGTCCTCCACCTAGAGTATATAATTTCATGATATGCATGCAGTCTATTTCTTTCCTTCAATGTAGTTCTATGTGTTACTAAATTGATGTTCTAAGTCAGTAGTCTCAAAGTGTGGTCTTACAACCCCTTGAGGGACATGGAGACCTATTTATTGAAATCTATAATGTCAAAATTTTTTTCATAATGATACCAAAATATCATTTTCCTTTCCTGCTCTTATTTTCCCACATAGTTATAATCTTTTTTTCCCAGTAAACTGAAGAATGTACAACTATCCAGTACTCTTCTAAATCAGATATTCAAAAGATTTGCAGATAACTAAAAAATCAATTTTTCTCTCTTTTTTGAAAACATATTTTCTATAATAATTAGGTTATTTATGTTACCATGCAATGTGTTTATATTGTCATTTAATAAATTAATTAAAAAATAATTCATTTCTAATTCTATAAATATTAATCAGTATAACCCAAAGAATCAAAAGCTTCTTGAAACCACAGTATTTGCAAACCATAATTCTAATCAGTTTGATATATGAAATAACTGATTATTGATTATATGCAGAAATTAATCACAGTTAAATTAAAACAAAGCAACAATAACTAAATAATCTTGGTCTCCTTAGTAAACAAATGTGGACAGATAAACATATGGCTTCTAAGGTTCTTTTTCTTTTTTCCCCTAATTTATTACTGAAAGAATAACATAATTAGCTTAAAAGATATTTTTCCTAAAGAGCAGACTGTATCGGGGTACGTGGGTGGCTCAGTCAGTTAAGCATCTGACTGGCTCAGGTTATGATCTCACAGTTCAGGAGTTTGAGCCCCAAGTTGAGCTCTGCACTGATAGCTTGGAGCCTGGGGCATGTTTCAGATTTTGTCTCTTTCTCTGCCAGTCTCCAGCTTGTGTTCTCTTTCTCTCTTTCTCTCTCTCTCTCTCTCTCTCTCTCTCTCCAAAATAAATAAATAAACATTAAAAAAAAAAAAGCAGGCTATATCCACATTTGGAAAGATACCTAGTTTATTCACATTTAATTTCAGATAACCTCCCTCATTCGACCTACCTACTTGAAATATTACTTTATCTTTCCAGAGAATTGTTTCAGAGAAAATAGGTATGCATACAAAGACACATGGAGAAAATCAAAAATGTTTAAAATATCTTTTACCAAACAGCTCTGTTGAATTGTTTAATTGGTTATGTTACTATAGAAAGAGGAGGAAAAGGATACCTATGGATATATTAGAGGAATCAGAGATACAAAGTAATACTAGTAAAAATAAGTGAAGTACATTGTAAAATTCCTCATGAATTGAGTAAGCAACAATAACAATATAACAAGACTTTGTAATGAAACAATTATTGAGTAAGTCTAAAGTTACAGTAACTCTAAAATTTGACATTTTTAAAATTTGTTACATGTAAGAATTAGTTTGCCAAATACTTATGTGTTGATTAGTTGCAATTTAAAACATAAATTATTGCAATTTGCTCTGTTCTCTTTTTAACTATAACATAAATTCTGAACACTATATTTAAAATAAAATTAACCAGTATAAAGTCATGGTAATTTGTTAAAGCACTGGAGAATGAAAAAATTAAATACTCTCTCACCCTAGCCCTAGCCATATCTAATTCCCTGAGAAATAGTTGGGTCTACATACTTTCAAAACTTTATCTGCATTTATACTGTATTCAAATGCACACATTTAGATTGGCAAGGGTCAAGACTGAAGGGTTTTTTTGTTTGTTTGTTTTACCAAAAAAGTGGATCATACTTGATAAATTACTCTTCAACTTCATCCTTTCAAGTTAACCAGGAAAGCTTTCATCTTTGTTTTAACAGCACTTAATTTCATAGCATGGCTGCACCATGATATAATCTTTTATTCCCCTATTAATGGATGATCAGATTGTTACAGTATTTTTATCACTACATACAAAGTCACAATAAACTCTCTTGCTACAGTTTTGTGAATTGATTTCATTTCTTTACATTAAATTCCCCAAATTGAATTGATAGTCTTAAGTTTTTTGTCTTTAATATTGATAGATATTGGTAGATCCATTTCCACTGAGGTCACAGTCATTCATATTGCCACCAATGTATGAGAACCACTAGTTTACTTGTATTCGTGCCTGTAGATGGTGTTATCAGTATTTTACATTTTTATCCATCTTTTGATTAAATACCATTTTCTTGTTTTATTTTGCATTTGCAGTGAGGTTGAACATCTTTTCATGTTTACTCTTCATTTGGATTTATTTTTTTATTATCTTTTCCTTTGGATTTTCTATTATTTTCTCATCAAACTCTGGGAATGAATTTAAATGATTATTAACATTTATCTGCATATACTGGAAATATCTTTATTATTTTCTGTTTATGATTCTTTTCAATCTCATTCATTTAAACTTCTTAAGTTACAATTATGTTTATGTTTTTGTTTTACCCTTTATTCTTTATGTGTTTCCTATATTGCTCATAAATATCTTTTTTCATTCATCAATTTTCTCTAATGCCTTTATTATTTTATTTTAATAATATTTTAACTTTATTTTTCATTTATGGAAATACATGTAATGATGTAGAAAAGGTACATACATAAATAAAAAATAAAATAATAGTAGGACTTAACATTCCACCTAAAGAGATTCAGAGAATGCCTTATTCCCACCCATGGAGATGATATTATACAAATGTTAATTCTTCTGAAGTTAATAATAAACATAATTCAACTCTAGCCAGAATCCCAGAAGAGTTTGTACTTTTATATTGGGGAGGGTATTGTTATTGAAACTGGATAGAGTGATTTAAAAATTCATATCAAGTTTAAGTATCTCAAAGAACCACGTAATTTTCAAAAAAGTAAAAAAGCAAATTGCAATCATATGATTCTGTAGGGATTATCTTCTAAGTTATGTGGCAGGGGATTTTGATTACTTTTTTTTTTTTTTCACAATGATGTATCATCAATGACTAGCCTTTGGTAGGCACTAAAAAGTGTTCAGTGTTTGGAATAAGAATGAATGAATGAATGGGCAGAGAAGAGTCATCAAAAATATTTCCACTCTCATCTTCCTGCCATGTTCCTCCACTCCTTCCTTTTCTCTATCACTTGTTCTTTTCTGTTTTCTGAGAATAAGGACTCTCAATAGTGTATTCTGCAGAAATTAGAGGAAAATGGTATACTTGTACTACAGGGTAGAAAAAGCATTTCAAATGAGGGCTTATATATTAAATTCGTTTCTAACTTATCTCTAAATAAGATGTAATTAATAATCAATTCACAACTTTTGCTCCTATGTCTATTTCTTTGAGATAAATTCCTAGAATGAGGAATGAGAATGAATGAGTCAACAATGAAACATACTAAAGCTTGGATAGCCAAAATTTTGATGGCTGTTATCAATTTGCATTGTCATCTGCATTTTTCCTCAAAAACTTTTCACTGAGGCTCACTGATATTAAGATTAAAAATTAATTAATTAAAAAAATTTTTTCCATAAGGAATAGCAAACATTCATTATCTCCTGGGACAGAATTAGTGAGCGGAGAATAGGTGATAGGGGGGCATTTTTACCTTTGAATTTTAATTATATGCATGTATTAACTTTTAAAAATTAAATTTAAATTAAATTTAAAATGTTATCATAACTTAATAAGAGGCGTATGTTATATGATGACTCTTTTAACTGTAGATTTTAATTATCAGGTAGATTTTTAATTTTTTCGTGTCTCATCTTCCTGGGTTGTTTTTCTCCTATGCTCAGTTTGGAATAATATTGTTTTATTTCTGAGTTCTTCACAAACTAAAGTTATTCAAGCTTGTCTTATTAATTGTTTATTATCTACCCTCTGGATTTGGTTTAATATTTATTATATTAATTTTGTATAGTTAAATCAAATTTTCCTTGACTTGTATTAATTTCATGTTTAGAACATAGTTTTATTTACCAATACTAATAACCTCTATTTTCTTCCAATTTTGTTTGTATCCACTTTACATGTACTTATATAATCCACTTAGAATTCATATGCTATGACATGGGAATCTACAAGCCTGTTGTTATGATTTTTTTATACAGTCAGTTATTTCAGCATCATTTATTAAATAACCAATTATTTCCACTCTGATTAGCTACATACTACCTGGTCACATATGCTAGTTCAAAGTTGTTCTGTTCTTCTGATGTATCTGCTAATTCAAGCACAAGCTGTAAACTACTTATTAATATAAGTATTTTGGGTTTCATATATATATATATATATATATAAATATTTTGGGTTTCATAGCTTATTTTTGTATTACAGTAGAAACCCCTTGCTTGACAGATATACCTGAAACAGTTTAACTAATTTAGTCATTCACATAAATTTATAATTATATTATTAATCATTACCCCAGCCTTTTCCCCAGACCATTCCACTCAAAACTAGATTTTTGATCAAAACCCCCAAATCTGAAGACATCCAAAGTTAAAACATTTACCTCCCTTCCTTTGTAAACTATTTTAGAAGTAACTGACATCATAAAAGAGCCAGCTTCCAAATATACATCTAGTATATATTTCTAGTATATATTGTTGACATTGAGGACATAGTATGCTTTTAAAAACTAGATATTTAAAGCATTTAAATTGAGATATGAATAAGATAATAATTTACTGCCTAAGTCACCATAGTTTACTCAATTTTTGCATATATTATTTTAATTAATCTTCATAAAATCCTCTGGAGTTTTTGCCCTATGTTAAATGAAGAAATGAGCTCTGAGGAGTTAAGTGGCTTCTGGATATAACTAATAATTTGTAAATCGCAAAACCCAATAATTCAAACTTCAAACTTTATTTTCATAGAATATAGTGTGCTAAAGAGATACAAAGTTACTCAGTCTGTCTCCTTATGTCAAACAAGACTCTCCAATAAACATTAACTTTCTGTACCATCCATAGAGTTTCCATTTAATAGGACAGGAAGTATATACATGAGATCTGGGTGGAAACACATTTAAGTTTAATGGAAGTAAACATAAAAACTTGAAAATTGCATCAGCTTTTGCAGAAATGTTTGACTTGACGGGTTAGGAATCATAGAAACAACCTTTTTATTACAAGCTGGTATTAAATTTTACGTATTGATTTCAGCTGTTCCCAAACAAATAATTTGATAAAATACTCACTTAATTGCTCTTATTATTAATTTACTTTTAAGGTCCTTCTGCCATGTGGCATTGAAAAGCACAACAGATCTCTCCAATTATAAAAAAAAAGTTTACTGGTGCATGGCAAGTGTAAACTTCTATGGTCCCTGGCAACAGTAAAATGGCAAATTAAACCAAAACCACATGCAAGTCAAAGTGAATCACTGGTCAGTGAGCATTTAGGAAGGGATGCCGAGCAAATAAACAGTCAGTCCATTAGTTAGTTATTGCAGCACTAAATGAATAAAACTCTTGAGAAAAAATCATGGCAGGGTGGTGACAATCTGTGTTAGGTTTGTTGAGTCCTGTGGAAATGGCTGAAAGGTTCACATGGCTGCTGTGAAACAGAGGAATGCAAGTACAGTGGCCAGGCTAAAAGATGCCTCTTATTTGAGACCCGCTGATGAGCTCCAGTCACTTAACGGCATCCTGAAAAACAGCTGGCACCTAACCTTCAAATATTGATTTAGTGTTTACAAATCTGGTTCAGTTTCTAGGCAAACAGCTTATATAAACATAGGGTGCCATCTGGTTTTATAGCTCAAGTGTTTCAACTACATTTTGCCCCAGGTGTGGGGATTCTGATTAATTTGAACAATTTATACTATCCCTTCACTTCTTGTCAGGTAGTTTAGGATTGGCTTATATCAGATACAAATTTGGGGTTCTGGGATCATGAGATTTTTCAGTTAATGGTTATTATCAAGAAAGGAAATCACTGCCAGTTATTTATGTGGCCCCAGTAAGAAGGTGATAAGTCTAAACCCTCTTGAGCATAAATTCGCAGGGCGAGAAGGAAGTGGATTTTACAGGCAGTGTGTACTTTTGTTATGCCACATTTGCCGCACATTATCAAAGGCAAACATGGGAAAAGGAGAGGTTTTGAGGAGACAAACAAGTTTTGGACCTTCTGCAAACAGCCACAGGACGGTAGCCAAGCAGAGTCTAAAAGTAGATTTGAGGTGGACCTCAAAGTGTGTGGAATTCAGGCAGTAAAAAGCACTGTCGTTAAACCTCGCGTTCTTTCCTCACTAATCTGACTTGCCTTCAATGCTGTCCTCCCAAGGTGGCTTGGTGACTACAACTCAAAAAGCTGTGCTTTTGCCCAAATGAGCCAGGCTGGCTTGTCTATTGTTAAACTGTTAGGAGACATAATGACTCAGTAAGGTGAAACAAGTTTATTCTTTTTTTTTTCTCAGATGATAATCCACTATAATCTGTTGATAATCCACCATAATTTTTTCGGAGCAGTGTAAATTATGAATAATAATTGTAGGAATAACATTCCAATGTTTCTCACAAAATCACCTTACCTTTCCTCCTGACTATGATGTATATTATTATACTTTTGATATTTGATGGTATGTGTCTACTAGTTTGTAGAAAGAGTTAATAAGTGAAAGGGAAATTCTTCTAAATCAAGTTAACTTGTTTACTGTATCCTTCACTTTATTTATACTGTGAGACCAGTCAGCCAACTGGATCAGAAAAAAAATATTTCAAGAAAAATCACAGTTCTCTTTGAGGAGAGGAAACATAAATATTTTAGCAGACAGCTATATATCATCAGATTTACCAAATAAGCAGTAAGGAGTTCATCATTTCTATGATAAATTTTAATTCCATTACCCTTAATATTTCTCTTTTAAGTTTATATTTAAATTCTCATCAGTTAACATACAGTGTAATATTAGTTTCAGGTGTACAATATAGTGATTCAACACTTCCATACAATACCCAGTGCTTAACATAAGGGCACTCCTTAATTCCCATCACCTTTTTAATCCAAACCCACCCACCTCCATTCTAGTAACCATCAGTTTGTTCTTTATAGGGAAGAGTCTGTTTCTTGGTTTGCCTCTTTCTCTCTCTTTTTTTCCCTTTGCTCATTTGTTTAGTTTCTTAAATTCCACATATGAGTGAAATAATATGGCATTTGTCTCTGACTGAATTATTTCACCTAGCATAATACTCTCTAGCTACATCCATGTCATTACAAATAGAAAGAAAAGCAAAAATAAACTACTGGGACTTTATCCAAATAAAAGGCTTCTGCACAGAGAAGGAAACAATAAAAAAACTAAAAGGCAGCCTATGAAATGGGAGAAGTTATTTGCAAATGATATACCTGATAAAGGGTTAGTATCCAAAATACATACAGAACTTATAAAAACTCAACATCCAAAAAACAAATAACCCAATTAAAAAATGGGCAGAAGACATGAATAGACATGTTTCCAAAGAAGACATCCAGATAGCCAACACACACAAATGCAAATCAAACTACAATGATATATCACCTACACCTGTCAGAAAGGCTAAAATCAACACAAGAAACAAGATGTTGGCAAGGATGCAGAGAAAGGGGAACCCTCTTGCACTGTTGGTGGGAATGCAAACTAGTGCAGCCACTCTGCAAAACAGTATGGAGCATCCTCAAAAAGTTGAAAACAGAACTACCCTATGATCCAGCAAATGCACTATTAGGTATTTATTCAAGAATACAAAAATACTAATTCAAAGGAATACATGCACCCTGACATTTATAGCAGCATTTTATCTACAAGAGGCAAATTATGGAAATGGCCCAAATGCCCAGTGACTGATGAATGGATAAAGAAGATGTGGTGTGTGTATACACATACACACACACACACATACACACACACACACACACACAAAGGGATATTACTCAGCTATAAAAAAAGAATAAAATATTGCCTACCCTTAATATTTCTAATGAACTACTTTTCATTTTAAAACTACATTAGAAAAGTTGGGACACAATTAGTAGTCATGCATTTGTAGTAATTCTCCCCAAACGCTATTCACTTCCCAAAAAGGACTTTTTATACAAGGATGCTGTCAGCCAAGACAGTTCTCCGACTATCCATTATACACAGCAGAAATTCCATTAATAAAAATAAAATCACTGAGGCACCTGGGTGGCTCAGTGGGTTAAGCATTCAACTCTCGATTTCGGCTCAGGTGATAATCTCACGGTTCATGAGATTGAGCCCTGTGCCCAGCTCTATGCTAACAGTATGGAGCCTCCTTGAGATTCTTCCTCTCCCTTTCTCTTTGACTGTTCTCTGCTCTCTCTCTCGCAAAATAAACATTTAAACAAATAAATAAAATCATTTCATATAATTTGACCACTGTACGTCCTAAGACATGTGTTTGATGTATGCAAGTTAATTATATGACTCCAAGTGTGATGATACAGTCAGTCATTCAAACATTTGTTCAAGATTAACAATGCATTAGAATTTTGGAACTGACATGTTGTTTAGATATAATCTCGAGGATTTTAAAGTAGAACTGGGGAGATAGTCAGGTAAGCAGGCAGTTACAAGACAGTATGATAAAGAGATGGCAGAAATCTAGGGGGTTAAAGCTTCCCAACTCAGCCCTGGGGGAGGAGGTTCAAAAAAAGCTTCCCAGAGGAAGTGATATTGGTGCCAAGTTACACAGGAAAAGTGAGTTTTATCCAAAGACAAGTGGAGTTGTGGTATCCAGGCAAAGAGAGTCATACATGCAACAGCATGGAGGACTGGGACATTCAATGTGACTAAAGGACATTCAATGTGAGTAAGGTCCAATAAATGAGAGATGAGATCAGAGAGAAACCCAGGGTCAGAGGAGCCACTGAAATGCTCTAAACAGGACACAAATTTGTGCTTCAGAAAGCACATTTTAAAAGAGTAGAGGTAGCAAACTTGGTAGCACAGACCATCAGACCAATCATAGTAACCTAGTTTTCATACAGCATACAGTTATCAGAGTCCAAGAAAATACTATGTGTATTTTGCAATGCCCTACTGGAACTTTTCTATTGATGTCTGAGTTGGGACAAGAGGAAAAATAATCAGTGAAGGAAAGAGCCAGGCATAAAGAACTCTGCATGTTCAAGGGCTCTGAGTCTGTTTACTCTCAGGGTCCACATTCTGGCTAATATTCCACCACTGCTTCTTCTAAGACCTAGGATTAGTCAATTAGCCTCAAACTCTAAGTGTTATCCCCTGAAACAGGTGCTATATTCCTATATATCCTTGGATAGAGCATGGAAAATCCAAGCAAGATGGGATTTTCAAAAAGGAAACCTGAGGAGAATCCAAAAAATAAAGATAATAAAATAAAAGCCACAGCATTTAGACATTAAAGACCTTGCTATCCTATCTTTGATCTTTATCCAAAGATTAGTTGCCTTGGCTAAAACACCTTTACCTTGTCCCTACCTTATAACAGCAAGGCTCTAAATATATGCATTAGTTAAAATATCTTGATTCTGAAAAAATAATTTCATTTGGTAAAATTCAGGCAATTGGAAGTAAATTATCCCAAACTATGATTATAGACTTATTTTCTTTCTGGCTATGCCTCCCCTACCAGACTTTGCCATCCACCACATTGCCTTGCCTTCTATACACATATACATGAACAGTGTTCCAAACTCCAAACATTCCGTCTCTTTTTTCAGCAACCATTGGTCCCTGTTCATCCTCCCGAGTCCCATATCCTGTGTGTGAGACCACTGTTATACCAGCTTCTCTTCCATGATATCCATTGAGTTCAGGGAATCCTTTTCTGACATTTTAACCACCTCTATTATCACACTCCTGCTATTCTCTATGCCCACAGGGTGCTGACTCATGTTCCTGAATCTCTCCTCTTTTACTATTGCATTTTCTTGAGTAATATTTAGCAGCTTCCTCTGGTAGAGGCTCTTGTTACCCTTTCCATATCTCTTTTCCTCACAGGTCCCCTCATCCTCCAGCTGCTGAGAATACTAAACTTTACCTTCTCCAGAGCATTGCCCTTAGCTGATAGAGCCATCTCACTCAAGGATGCCTGGAAGGTTAAATCTTCCCTGCCCCTCATGGCCAAGGACTGATGCATATAGGGTTGCAAAAGGTCCTAAATCCCAGCCCATTACCTGAAGGCAGGCCAACTTTGCTGTGCAATTTATGCATTAGTGGAAGGCTAGACTTTACCTGAGCCCATATCCTTGCTATGTTCTTTCTCTTTCCCTATTATTCTTTCCTTGTTTTCTCTAAAAAGCCCTCCCTCCAAAAATCAGGCACCAAAACCCTGTCTCATTCTCTGCTTCTAAGGAAACTGACCCAAGGAATCTCATATCAGGGCATACCTTATCATTGTCATCTTCCTCTATTGTTCTAGTTAGGTTCCTTAGTGGGTACCTCTGCCCATGCACTGGCAGTGACAAAAATTTTAATGTCGCAGAAACACCTGTATTGCATGAACAATTTTAGATGTTGAGAATCAAATTGTGTTCTAAAAAGTATTTCCCGATCTTTATCAGCTATTCACTAAATTCTTCAGCTTTCATTGCTGAATGCACTGCCCTCAGTTAATTTCCTCAAACTCTCTGGCATTTTGCAGAGCTCTGGTGACCAACATATCTGGAATTCATTCACAACTTTCATTTACTAACCCCTGTAGTTACTGCTTACAAACACCAGACTAAGTGTTTTACTTACATGGACATAGTTAACCATACAAAGATCCTATGGAATCTAAAATACCATCACTTGCATTTAAAGATGAGAGAAGATAGAATTAGAATTAGAATTAGAATTAGAATTAGAATTAGAATTAGAATTAGAATTAGAATTAGAATTAGAATTAGAATTAGAAAAGACTAATTAACCAGACTCTTAACCCATGGGCTGCCCTATCCAAATCTCTTCTAACCCAACTATCTTCTTCACCCACTAATTTCTGGTAAGAGACGAGTAACATGCTTTGAAGCAGGAGTACAATATAGTAGTTAAAAAGCCTCACTGCCCCTGAATTTAAGTCCTGATTCTCCCATAACAAATGATGTGTGATATTGGTTAACTAGCTTCTTGGAGTCTCAGTTTCCTCATCTCTAAAATAAGATAACAGGGGAGCCGGGTGGTTCAATCAGTTAAGCATCCGACTCTTGATTTTAGGCTCAGATCACGACCTCATGGCTTATAGGATCGAGCCCCACACTGGAGTGATAGTGCAGAGTCTGCTTGGGATTCTCTCTCTCTCCCTCACTCTCTCCCCTTCCCCTGCTCATGTGCATGCACTCTCTCAAACTCTCAAAATAAATAAATAGGCATTAAAAAATGAAATGAAATGAAATGAAATGAAATGAAATGAAATGAAATGAAATGAAATAACATAAAATAGGATAACAGTAACACTTTCCTCAGCAGCTGTCAGGAAGATTAAATGAATTGATGCATCTGAAGTTCTCAGTCCAATGTTTGGCATGTAGCAAGCACTCAACCCATGTTAGCCATTATTATTTCTCTTTAGAAACCACATTTCAGATTTTTTTTGGTTACAATTTTATTTTGCTTGTGTCCTACATCAATAGTAATGAATTATGCTTTCAAATTTGGTTTACATTTCATTTTTGCTGTTTTTCTGCCCCAGATATCATGAATGTAATATTTATTCTACCTGGAATAAGACCTGCCCCCTCAACCACAATTCTTCAATATCCTTCTTCAGATTAAAACCAGCTCCACACATATGTCCTCCCTGAACTTCCCCATCCCTACAGCAGCCAGTGGAGGCAGCTGGGGTCCTGGCCCTGGCATTATCTTGCCTGCTCTGGTTGCCATTCCAAGCTCATTCTCAACATGGAATTACCTCTATACACATCTTCTGCCCCACAGCACTGATCCAAAGGTTCAAAAATCCATACAGAAATTATGAAAAAGAGAAAGCAAGTTTCTCATGAAAGTCCAAAATTTCAAGGCTTCCTTTTGAAACCACCTTCTCCATTTGACTTCAGAGCCAAGTCCTCTCTACTGCCAACGCTTAGCAGGTGTGGTTGCTTGCCTTATTTGTTTGGTGGGGAGAATTAAGCTCCTAGGCAAGTAATGCAGCAGTAATCTCTATTTACTCTTTGATTTCTCAAGCCCTCTCTTCTCAGTCTAAGCCTTTTGGTTTAGCAATGCAAAAGTAATTTTTCAGGCTTGGCCAAATCTTCTTTCTTTGTGTCTGTGCTGTGAAAAGTAAACACCTTTAACTTATGGCCAAAGAAATACGAGTCACTTTGATTTTTTTTTCACTTTGGGATCTGTTGTTTGATGAGGTCTGCTTGTGCAGAAAAAATATAAATTTATCTGGAGAGTTCTTAAGGGAAGTTCAGGCACAGTGCAGACTTAATTTTTCTTTTTGTCATGAATGTTCAACAATTATTTGTTTCCATCTTGCAATTCCAGGAAAATACTATGCAAGAGTCATGGAGTGTTTGTGTATTTTCTTCAGGCTTCATATCTAAACTATACCTATGGAAATTGCTCTTTTGGCCTTCCATGTTAGATAATTCCCTGATTCTTTTCATATGGTAAAAGCAGTAGACTGTGGAGTGAAGGGAACCAAAACAATTTCAGTATTTGTGCTTTGGAATTCCCCAAGGAATTAGTGCTTGGCATTTCCTGTGGTAACCTTAGTCTACTCCCACCTAGGAGTATTCTCTAGTTGGACAACACAAGATTGTTTTCCTCTCTCCAGCGACATTTTAAAATATCCTTCAGGAGTTTAAGTTTACGTTTTATTGTCATCTGCCTGGCAGCAGGCGGTGCAGGTGGCAAATGGTGTCAAAGGGAAAATTTGACAGCTGAGATAATTAGTAGATGGCAGTCTGGAGTGTTGTCAAGCTGCCAGTGGGGATGGTAGGTGCTTTGGGTAGAAGTATGCAAGGATGTTCTCTAAGGATCAAAATATTTGTATTTCTCATATTACTTTGATTTCCTTTCTAAGAGCATCTATACCTTAGGGAAATATATTAAAATTAAAATCAATCAGTAGATGTTGTTTCTAATCATAGATGACTGGCATTTTCACATCCACAAAATTTTTCTTGGTCTTCTTATCAACTTTTTCATGTGTGAGCACTTGTTGGAATAGAATTTACATACTGCTTCAAAGATTTTCCTATTATGCAGTAGGTCTTTTAAGAGAGAAAGGGCCCTTCTTTTTCTGCTGACTTAGACTGCGTTATAATTTTGAGCCAGGAAATACAATTTTCTATTTTGTCTAGATTTATTTTCTCTCTTTTAAGTATTCTCCCCTGTCCCCAGGCTTTGAATACAACTTTCCCATTAGGTACTATTGCCAAAAGAAAAAAAAAAATAGTTCTTAAGTATCTCCCTTTAAATTTCCTCAGCTGGTTATGGACGGACGGATGGATGGATGGATAGATAGACAGATAGAATATAGCTAGATATATTTTATAAATAGGATCAAAGGTTCCCAGTGCTCCTTGCTCTTTGTGAATAAATGAAAACATTAGGGAAGAATTTGACCATTTTGGCAATAATTTTAAAAGTGATTTCATATATAATTGATTTTGATATTTACCTACACTAGCAATAAAAAGGTTATTCAGAATTAGCTAAAACACAGACCACGTCCTTCATTACTCCTATCAGAGATATAAAATGTGCATTAGAACTGCCACAGATCCTCAAACTATTTAAATAGTCTCTATACACTTTCAGTAACATTTTCTGCATAGACCATGGTTTTAAATTCTTCAGGCTATTAATTTGACACATAATAAGACATATCCATCCTATAATCATTCATTTCATATATTTCACATAATAGCATATAACACATAATTAACTTTAGCCAGTTACTACATATTTTAGTGTGCCAAATATTTTTAAATTAATGACAATTTATTCAGGATGGAGATATATAAATTAAACATTAAAATTAAATAATATTAGTACTTTTCAGATTTTTTACTCCATATACCAAGGTAGTAGCTAACATTCTAAAATTTAAGTAAAACATATTTAGGGGGAAAAGTTTTTGTAACCTAAAATAAACTCATGTACTTACATTTTAGATTTCAGTCAGTTCTCTACTAAATCATTTTATAATACATGTTTGAGGTTTTCAGATATTTTGAGACTGGGATATACAGCTTACAAACATAAATGGAAATATAAAATAACTAATATTTATTGAGTTTCTATTCTAGGGTGGTACTATACTGAACTTTGGTCCTGAGAAATGAAAGGCCCAGTCATCTCAAGTAGTTCAGTTTACTTAAGGGGAATCAGAAAAGAGAACAGAGTATTAAAAGACTCTGCAATAAATATTATGATAAAGATGTGCTCCAGAAACTAAAGGAACTCTAATTTATATTGAGAGGAAAGTAAACCTCCCGAAAGGTATGATACCAGAACTGAATTTTAGACAGTAATACTAACAACACTACTAAAATATATTAAATGCTTATTAAACAA
The DNA here is from genome assembly GCF_007474595.2 of Lynx canadensis. Taxonomy (NCBI): domain Eukaryota; kingdom Metazoa; phylum Chordata; class Mammalia; order Carnivora; family Felidae; genus Lynx; species Lynx canadensis. The sequence goes on along the minus strand of NC_044303.2, from coordinate 201,005,305 downwards.
AACAATTTATATACATTTTCTCATCCTATCTTTTCAAGCTATCATCATGTAAAGAAAAATTAATGAGATACATTTATTATCCTCACTTCAGAAACAAAATATAGTAAAGGGCTCTGAGCCATACAACTCATCAGCAGCAGCACTGGGGGAGGATCCCACATCTGGCCAATCATCCTTTCAGGTGCCTCTCTGATACTAACTCTACAAAGGAATCAATTTAACTAAAGCACAGAACAGAAAGGCATGGAGTATTTCGGGGAACTTCAAGTCATTTAGATTGAGTGGACTCTTGGATATATGAGGGAATAGGGCAGGGAAATGAGGGTAGAGGGCCAGAACAGCTCATTGGCCATGCTCAGGAAATTGAATATTATCCCACAACATATGAAGAACTAGGGAAAGTGTGCAGCCATGCAGTATTAAGATCACAGGTGTTCTTTCGATCAATAACTCTGTCAACAAGAAATAGGGAACAGAGTTAAGAATCTAAGTTGATCTTCATGGATAGAACTAGAGTGTATTATGCTAAGCTAAGTAAGTCAGTCAGAGAAAGATAAATATATGATTTCACTCACATGTGGAATTTACAAATCAACAGATGAACATATGAGAAGAGAAGGAAAAATAAGAATTAAAAACACTGAGGGAAGCAAACCTTAAGAGATTCTTTAAATACAAAGAATAAACTGAGGTTTACTGGAGGGGTTTTGGGGGGGGTGATGGGTTAAATGGGTGATGGGCATTAAGGACGGCACTTTGTTGGTATGAACACTGGGTGTTATACGTAAGTGATGAATCACTAAATTCTCCTGAAACCATTATTATACTACATGTTAACTAACTCGGATTTAAATAAAATGTTTAGAAAAAGAATCTAAGTTGATCTTCAGTCGTTTGGACTGGGAGGGTGCTGGAAAGTGGTGGTGTCATTTAGAGACAGGAAGTACAACAGAGGAGAGATTTGGAGGGGAGGCAAAGAGCTCTAATTTGGAAAGAGTTTGATACTTATGCAGGCAGACCTGGATGTGGAGCACATTTGCTTATGTTGACATAATGTGAAGTTCTGAGAGTGTATTAAAAATAAACGTTTTAGTGGGCACCTGGGTGGCTCAGTCAGTTAAGCATCCAACTTCAGCTCAGGTCATGATCTCATGGTCTGTGGGTTCAAGTCCTGCCATCAGGCTCTGTGCTGACAGCCTGGAGCCTGTTTCAGATTCTGTGTCTCCCTCTCTCTCTGCCCCTTCCTGCTCATGCTCTGTCTCTCTCTTGCTCGCTCAAAAATAAACATTAAAAAAAATTAAACAAACAAATAAATAAATGTTTTAGGGGTGCCTGGATAGCTCAGTTGATTAAGCATTGGACTCTTGATATCAGCTCAGGTCATGATCTCACAGTTTGTGAGATTGAGCCCCTCATCAGACTCTGTGCTGACAGCAGGGAGCCTGCTTGGGATTTCTCTCTCACTCTCTCTCTCTCTGCTCCTCCCCTGCTCATGCACTCATGCCCTCTCTCTCTCTTTCTCAAAATAAATAGATATTTTTAAAAACTTTTAAAAAATGTTTTAGGTGAAATAGGTGAAGGGGATTAAGAGTATACTTATCACAATGATCACTGAGTGATGTACAGAATTGCTTAATCAATATATCGTACACCTGAAACTAATATAACACTGTATTAATTACACTAGAATTAAATTTTTAAAAATAAATTAAATAACACCAGATAAAACCTTAAAAAAAAGAATGTTTTAAAAAGGAAATACTGGAACTATTTTAATACAAAAATGGAAAATTTTGGAAACTAAATCTTCTAAAATTCAGCAGAAAACAAGTCTAAGATTACCTCTGGGAGATAACACCTGTAGGAGAAGAATCAAGGGATAGTTTGACAGTAAACTCTCTACTTGGAGTTCCTTTATTAACCTAACAGTTTTGTCACATTGATTACTCTCTTTCTATGCTATTTAAATGTATAGTCTCAAGGTAGATTCTATAGATTTGCAGAAATGAGTAAAGCAGGAAATCAGTTGGAACTCTATAAAAGTTTCTTTAATACATTTTATTGACTTTATTTTTTGGACTTTATATACATATTGACACTTATTATATTGTGCATTTTACTAACTTACTGCCTATAAATTAGATTTCTATTTATATTTAAATGCTTTATTGGTTTTTGTTTTGTTTTTTGGAGACAAAAAAAAGAACTAGTTGCGGGGGGGGGGGGTGCAGAGGCAGAGGGATAGAGCATCTCAAGAAGGCTCCATACTCAACCACTCAGTGTGGAGCCCACTGCAGGGCTCGAGCTCATGAACAACCCTGAGATCATGACCTGAGCAGAAATCAAGGGTTGATCACTTCAGCAACTAAGTCACCCAGGCTCCCCAATGCCTTATTGTTTTTAAGCTCAGAAATCGGAACTGGCTATGACTTCATAGAAGTGGCTTATGTATTAAGATCCAACTCAACACACATTTTATGAGGGTATACAATGGGCTGTCTTTAAGGAGCTGACAATCTTTTAGAACCTTCTTTGTTAAGCTTCAATGTGCATATTAATTTGCCTGGAGAGCCTGTTAAAATACAGTTTCCCTAGTCAGTAGGTCTGAGGTGGGACCTGAGATTCCCTTTTACTATCATAATCCTGGGTGATGCCACAGCTGTTGATCTGCCGCTTTGTGAACAGCAAAGTTTTAGACGAAATCAACATGTATCTAGCTGAACACAGTATCATTTGAAGTTGGGATTAGCAGAATGAACAAAACATTATAAAAGCCCCGAATTACAGATTATATTTCTTAGCTCTAGACTCATGGTTTGAAATGGGAGATTTGCACTAATGCAGAAACCAGCAAATGGCTGTTGACAGACTGCTCAGTTACCTCCAGAATGCGTTTCTGATCTTTAGCAAGAGAAGCACCTGGTCTCTTTAAGAATCAGAGTTTGAAAAAATAGATGTCTTAAAAGTAGCAGTTTCACAATCTAAGGCAAGAGGAAGTAACAATTATAAAACGTAAACCCAACTAAGTATATTATTTTGGTGCTAAATCTCTAAAAAAAAGGACCACACAAGAAAGGATGATAGAGATTCTGTAGAAGTTTAATTATTCAAGTAAATGTACCTTAATTCCAAACTGGGGATAAAGGATCTTCAGAGACATCGAAGAATTGCCATGTGGCAAGGGTTTCGTTCTCTTTTTTCCCAGTAATGAACATGGAAAGAAGCAAAAAGAGAGGGATACACTGTGTTTTAAAGGCCAAGCTGCAGGGTAGAAGGAAACCTGGCGAAAGAGCCTCTGGGGTCTCCGGCCTGTGTTGGCTAGGGGGGTTGCAAGAAAAAGAATTAAAGGTAATTAACCCAGCAGTAGCTTTCACATAAAGGATAATTCAAGCAAACTGGAAATAGCTGGAAGTGGAGCCAGCTTTGATAAAGTATGTGCAGGCCTCTAGCGCTCCAGTGGAAAGTAGGTATGAGGTGAATGGAAGCAGTGACCAGCACTGGGCATGACCATGAAGCAGAAGCTAGTGCATAACACTCCAAAATACTGTCTTTACAAACAGGCTTCTACTCTAATTCTCCATTTTAATTTACTTAAAAACACATAGTAATCATTTTCTAATCAGTCTTAGCAAAATCATACATATATAATATATACACACATGTATACACACACAAACACACACACACACACACACACACACACACACAGCATTCATTCTATTTTTGTTTCTTCTAAATCACTTTTTTTTTTTTAAATTGCAACATGGAGGGTCAGAAAGCACAGATGCTGACTCTGTTTAAAATGGCCTAGAAAGCAAAGCACATGCTTTAATCTGATGTCTAGGATGCATTTTAAAAAATTGGATTGAAAAGGATTAGATTAGATTAGACCTCCTGGATTTAAAAATGTTAAAGCTCCATTTATGCTTTAACATAATCTCTTTCTACTCTCTGGAGCCATCAAGCAGAATGCAGTCTTGGGTAGCTTTTTTATTATTATTAAATTTTAGACCTTTTTTTTAAACATCCCACTCTCATATTTGTAATAAAAAGAAATCCTCAGAGACTGAGCTAAAAGTTCTTTTGACCTGCTGCTAAAGGGAAGGGTTGGTATGTATGTCTTGTGATTTTAACAATGACTTTTATGTATTTATGCACACAGAGACACACAGATACACATATGAATACAAATAACTAGTTTTTAAATCCAAATAACAGAGCATGCTTTTGAATATTATCCATTTTTATGAAGTTGTAGTTGTTAGTACAAAAATCCATCATAAAGCTTAAATAAAAAACCTTTATAAGACTTTGTATACTGTACCCCTATTTGAAAGTCATTAATTCCAATCTCTGTTAATAAAAAAAACTATAACTGTACACCATTTTCAAAAGTTCTGAAGTTCTAAAAGCAAACAGACTTGTTTTATGTTTTGATGTTCATGAATCATAAAATATAAAATGCAATTATATCTGTAGTTATATAAAATCTGATGAGGGGGAAAGTTGAAAATGTTTATATGAGAAATACATAACTCTTTAGCATTTTTTTTATTTTGTAATATTTAATTATAGTTTCACATACACAAAAAAGCTGAGATTGACTTGCAAATTTTTTTTTTAATTTTATTACCTCTGCACTTGGGTTACACATCTCAAAATTACTGTGATTATAAATTACCAATTATATTCCTGAAGCATCATAGATGTAAGATTTATGGCTTATCTCTGGTAAAGTGTTTTCACTTACCCAAGACATAAACAACACTATCTAACCACAAATCCCTGAGGATATTAACAAACTTTTTAAACTAAACAGACTATTTTTAATTAAATTATTAAAGCTGGAATATGGACAATCTTAGCAAAAGAATTATTAGTTTCCTTATTGTCCTCCATGTGAAGTTTGAAAACCTTTTGCTATAAGGTACCAAGGTGCTACCTTATATCTAGATAAAAAGCAGTAATACTCCTAGAGCAGAATCATCGAGAACAGTATAAGTGAGAATGAAAATGAGTTTTTTTCTTTTGGGAGGTTCTAAAATCTACTTGGTTTTATCTTGTGAGGTCTGCTCTTAGAATTTAATGAAAACTTTTATTAGTATTTGAAGAAAAAGAAGAAGAATCATACTCAATATTTCCTTCTCAATTTAAATAGAATCTACTGGTGTTTTAATCAGTTTAATTTTTAGTAAATATGAGACAGATTCTAGCACTTATCCTTCCTTTTCCATAAAATTCATGCCCATGGGTAATGAAATAGTTAATGGAAGTTTCTCTTTACAGAAATATTCTAGCTAATAAATAAAGAAGGAATTATAGAATTAAAATACCTCCATTTTGCAGGCACTAATGAAAAAAGGGAGATGATGCATTTAATGGTTCCCAATGGCTGCTAGTGTCACAAAATGAGAAGCTTCCAGATATTGTGGTCATTCTGATAAAATCCACAACATTACAAATGAAGTTTATTGCCTTTTTATTTTTTTAATGTTTATTTATTTATTTTTGAGAGAGAGAGAGAGAGCAGGGGAGAGGCAGAGAAAGAGAGAGAGAGAGAGAGAGAGAGAGAGAGAGAGAGAGAGAGAGAATCCCAAGCAGGCTCTGCACTGTCAGTGTGGAACCCAATGCAGGGCTCAATCCCAAGAACCGTGAGATCGTGACTTGACCTGAAATCAAGAGTCAGCCGCTTAACTGACTGAGCCACCCAGGTGCCTCTCTTTCTAAAAAACTTAGATCTGAATCTGATCAAGCAAATACCTACAAATTTACAGGAAAGATATGGGGCAACGGTGCATGTCAAACAATACAACTGGATGGAGTCAGCAAAATTATAACTCTAGGAAACTTTAGGAAACATTTTTTTTTCTTCAACAAAGAAACTGCAAGGAAAAGAGAAATAGACAAAAGGAATGAGAGAGAAAGAATGAGAACAGGAGAATGAGGAAGGGACAAGAGAAAAGAGGGAGAGAGAGAAAAAGGGAACACCGATAGATTAGAAGAAACTTAAAAACTATGCCAACTACTTATAAAAAATGGACCTCATCTTCAATAAATACACTGTAAAAAAAGGTGGGGGGGGAGGTATTACATTCTCAGTGAGATGTGAATGTGACAATTGTCAAAGTTAAGAAAGTTGAAAATTTTATTCTGAGAAGTACTAATTCTTAAAAGACAACAATTTCATAAAGCTACAAGTTATTTTCAGTCCTTTAGACTCTAGGAAAATGAAAATGGTGACAAGTTTAGTGAGGATATAATTCAACCAAGTTACAGTTTTTCCCAAGCTTCAGAAGAACAACACAAAGCGATTACCTATTAGGATGTGATTGCCACTGTCAGAAACCAAACCCTAATAATTTAGTAAACACGGGTCAACAAAAAACATTATGCTAGATACCAGTAATGTTTTGTCTAGCAGCTAAGCATGGCCATAAGTAGGTTCTTTACTGAGACGATGGGTTAGCTTTCCATATAATAAACTTATTTTACATTTATGTGATGAAGATGTAAAATTAAAAACTATAGCTAGGTTCTAACTCTTGGAAAGAAAAAAACAAAAAGAAATTAGAAAATGAAAACACTAAAATACAAATCTAATGTGAGAAAATATGAGAGCTTTAATAAAGAAACATATTGTAAAAGGAAAACAAAGTATTAATAAGATACAGTTTGCACAAGATGAAAAAAAAATTCAACAAAAACAAGAGAGAGAAATCCCAGAGCAATGGGAAATGAAATACTCCCACAACACATTATGCTAAAAGGTACTTACTTCATTTGCAACTTGTATTTATATTTTTTAATGTGGAAAAAGACCAGCAAGCAACACATTATGTTAAAAGCTACTTATTTCTTTGTTATTTCTATTTGAAGAGGTAATAGCCTTACTCCAATTACATATAGATTGAATGTGAATCTATATTATTAAATTGTACTTTTTTTTTTAGCTCAGTGATATATACTTACAAAAAAAAACTTAGGTGAAAGGAATTATAATTATTTTGTGTATTTTTGGGTTTTTCTCCCTAAAATGTTGAGTTCTAAGGCATTATTTTAATATCAAATTCTTAAAGTCTCTGCCTCCAACAGTTCAATAAGATTGTTGAATCTCTAATTAGATCTCTATCATAGAGACATTGCTTTCTCCATTTGACCACAGTGAAATAGGCTGATACTGTAAAGCTCTTAAACATCCTAGGGATGGTACATTTTGTTATATAACGAATTTATGTAAGGATAAAATTTCTTCTTCTTCAGTATTAGAATGGCTGGGGAGTTGTTAGCATGAGATCATACCTACCTATTGGCAAACTAGAATGGAAATTTGCCAATAGCAAAGTAACTGCAAATGCCCTATTGGAATATAGCAGCAACAATGTGTTCTTAGGTACCCCAAACTTTTTAAAAATGTTTTCACCACTGTAAACATCACTATTTTTTGATGTATTTCTACCTAATATTGTGGCTCAAAATGCTAACAATAGTTTTCTCCACTTGAACTCGTTATTTCCAGAAACTAAACTAGACCCATAAAATTGGATCCTTTCAGTATGAGATGGTGTATTGTTTTGAGATAACTATTTCTTCGCAAAATCTTGAATTCTCTCTTTATTCATATGTTAGCACAATTTTAATTCTGTTCTTTCTGCTTCATTTCTTTTGTATACTAGATGTAGATATTTTACAAAAGGAAACCCGACCACTGCCACTTCATCTCTTAATTTTCTTCTTTACCCAGCTTCCATATCCTTGTTCAAGTTTTTTATTTTTTGTCAATAAACATCAGTATTTTAATATGTTGACTTTATAATCTTTCACTTATGCAGACTACTTAATTATATTTTATAAGGGGCAAACTTTTACCATATTTCTCAAACTTCTTGTTAAAAGATTATAAAGCAGTTATTAGTATTTCTTGACAGAGGAGTCTAGAGAGATTTTTCAACTCCTATTTGAAATTTCTTGTAGAGAGCATATAGTTGGGCCAAATTTTGTTTTGTTTTGTTTTTAATTCACTCTGCCAATTTCTGGTATTTTAATTGGTATTTTTAGAACATTTACAATTAATGTAATTATTGATTTGTTGAGGCTTAAGTCCACCATTTTATTTTTTGTTTTCTGTTTTTACCACTGTTTTTTATTTGTTTTGTTTTTGCTGCCTTTCTGTGGACTTATTTGAACATTCTTTACTATTTTGTTTTGATTTATCTTGAGTATATTTCTTCATATACATTTTTAGTGGTTGTGCTAGGTATTATAAATACATAACAGTCTACTGGCATCAATATTTTATGGTTTCAAATGAATAAACTCCCTTTAATTTCATTTGTACTTTTATTTATAATGTAATTGTCTTAAATAGTTCCTCCTTAAAGAACCATGTCAGACAGTGTTATAATTTTTGCTTCAACCATTGAACATAATCTAGAAAACTCAAAAGAATTAAAGTATATTGTATTTACCCATGTTTTTGTTCTTTCCATCGTTCTTTCTTCCTTCCTTATTTTTCAAGATTCCTTCCTTTAGCCCTTGTTTTATAGAAGGTCTCCTGGCAACAAATTCTGTTAATTTTCCTTCATTTAAGAATATCTTGATTTCCTATTCATTTAAAGGATACTTTCAACTAGATACAGATTTCTCATTTGACAGTTCTTTTATTTCAGTACTTAAAAGTGTTGTGCCACTTCCTTCCCAATTTTCTGGTTTCTGATAAGAAATCCATTGTCATTCAAACTGTTTTTCCTCTGTAAAGTATTATTTCTCTCTTGCTGTTTTTACTTTTTATCTTTGTCTTTAGTTTTCAGAAGTTTGACAATGATGTTTCCTGCATGTATTTATTTGGTTTATTTGTTTGAGGTTCACAAGCTTCTTGGATCTGTAGGTTTATGTTATTTGCAATTTGGGGAAGTTTTCAACCAATATATTTTTTAGTACATATCACTTTTGGATACTTTTTTGAGTACTTTTCACAACTCCAATGACATGAATGTTAGATCTTTGCTTAGAGCCCCACAGGTCTTTGATGCTCTACTCAAATTTTTTTTCAGCCTCTTTTCTCCCCGTTGTTCATAGTAAGTTGTACTGTTCTATCTTCAAGTTCATTGATTTATTTTTCTGCCCCCTCCAATCTGTTGAGTCCATCCATAATTTTGGGGGGTTATTGCATTTTTTTCAGTTCTAAAATTCTCTTTTCTTTCTTCTTTATATCTTCTATTTCTTTGCTGAGACATTAAATTTTTCATTTGTTTCAAACATGCCTGTAATTGCTCATTGAAACATTCTTATAATTGCTGCTTTAAAATCCTTATAAGATAATTTTATATCTGCATCATTTCAATTTTGACATCTGTTAAGTATCTTTTATCAAATTGAAATTTTCCTGGTCGTTGCTTTGACAAGTAATTTTCCAGTGAAATCTGGACATTTTAATATATGAAATTGTGAAATTCTGGATCTCATTTAAATCTGCTATTATAGCAGGACTTCTCTGACAATGTTCCTGTCTAAAGTGGTACTCCAGCTTATTAATACTTGGTGAGATGAAAGTCCATATTTCCTACCAGTGTTCCATTAATACTACCCTGTCTGGGAGGTGCAGGAGTGTCTCATTATTGCTCTCTGAATGGCCTCTAATGTTACCAAACATGGATGGTCTCTTTACTGATGGATTGCAATGAAAGAATTCTGACACAACCCCAGCAGGAATTGTGAGTGATGCCTCATTACCACTGGTTGAAGCAGAAGTTCAAGTGACTCACCTGGTCTTCAACAACACCATGGGGTTTAAGGCCTCATTATCTCCTGGGTAGGAGGATGAAAGTCCAGCTCCCACTTGGACTTTTCTGACAATACCTCATGGAGGGTTTGTGGTATTTCATTACAGACTGGCAAAGGTGGAAATTTAGATTCCCCATGTGGCCTTTGCTGGTAGAGGTGAGAATGAAACAGAAGTGTTTTCTAGGATGCTTAGCTAAAGTTGTGCAGTTATTATCTAAAAGTTTTCTATCTTGCTATACTGTCCTTTTCCTGGCTCTTTTGCTAGGAGAGCAGGCTTTTCTTGATTTTTCTTCTCACGCTTTTTGGCATTTCTGGACTGCCAACTACTCTGGCTCCCAATCTGAAACCTGAACACTTTGGGGAATAAGTGGCAGAAAAAAAAATCCACATAACTCACTGCTGTGTCATTGTTCCTGTTTCAAAATCCTTAAGCAGTCTACATCCTTCTTTCTACCTTTCAGACTCTTCTTAATTCTGTTTTATGTAATGTCCAGGGTTTTAGCTGTTCTCTGTAGGAGGATTAGGTAAAAGAACATCTACTCCATCTTCCTGGAAATAGAAGTGCCTAATGGTATTTTTATAGACAGTACTTTAATACCATATCAATGTGGTGACCAACCAAATCAAACTTCCTACAATAGTAAGTTTGTTTGGATCATTTTTATACCACTCATAAGTAACCAGATATTATGAAAGACAGCAGTGCAGAATAATAAAATGCAAAGTTTTGAGACATGGCTTTCTGTTTTGAATCCTTGATCTACATCTTAAAAGATGTATGGCATGCCTAAAATTATTTAACAATTCCAGGACTAATTTTCCACACCTATAAAATAGAAATAAAAATAGCTGCGTAATATGGTGGTTGTACAAATTCAATGCAAAAAATATGAAGGGATAGTATCTGGTATAATAAATGAGAGCTATTATACTCTTAACATATGTGTTTCTCTTTCAAGGCATCCTTATATAAAATGATAAATCACTTCCTCCCAAGTGCTAATTGGTACTTTGCTGCCTTGAAATGGTGAAGAGGAAAGAAATTTCTTTTCAGAGTATTTTCTTCTCCCTGATGCATCATAGGATCAGGTTTTAGAAAGCATTTGAATTGTTTAACAAGTAGGGGGTTGCAACAGATGAGCACACTGTAAGCTCTGAGAACACATTTGAAAGTATCTTATATTTTGGCCCATGACTCACTCCTTGACATTAATTCCTCTCTATAAGGGATTAATGTACTCAAGAATCAATATGCTCTCAGACAGATCCTACATCAGTGAGTTTCTGTGCTGGTCAGTATTTTCATTATTAACAACTTATGTCAGCAATATTCTCTATTCGTCTAGCAGTATTTGAATTTATTCTCTCATTTTAGTCCTGATTGTTGAACATTACTCTAAAGGTCTTTTATAACTTGATTTACCAAGAAAGCAGATTAGAAATCTATATGAAGACTCAGAGGCCTAAAAAGAAGAGCAATTAGGAAGATTGTGCTGTTCAGTTCTACTTTCCAAAAATAGGGGCTGAAAATATTTTGAGTTCCTCTGTATTTCTTAAAGTTTGCACTTAAAATACTATGTCCCACAATACCCCTGTTATTCTTTTTAAAAAAAATTTTTTTTTCAACGTTTATTTATTTTTGGGACAGAGAGAGACAGAGCATGAACGGGCGAGGGGCAGAGAGAGAGGGAGACACAGAATCGGAAACAGGCTCCAGGCTCTGAGCCATCAGCCCAGAGCCCGACGCGGGGCTCGAACTCACGGACCGCGAGATCGTGACCTGGCTGAAAACGGACGCTTAACCGACTGCGCCACCCAGGCGCCCCTACCCCTGTTATTCTATCCACAGTTGTTTTTAGTCATTTTTCATCATGACGGTCTTCTGTTTTTATTTTCCCACTTGAATCCCATGTTTCAGTAAATTTGGCCTTATTATAAAATATATTTATCTAATCAATATTTAATTAAGTTTGCACTAAATCCTATTTTGTACATTGTGACATTGTTTTCATAAAATGCTTAAGAATGTGTGTTCTCGGGGCGCCTGGGTGGCGCAGTCGGTTAAGCGTCCGACTTCAGCCAGGTCACGGTCTCGCGGTCCGTGGGTTCGAGCCCCGCGTAGGGCTCTGGGCTGATGGCTCAGAGCCTGGAGCCTGTTTCCGATTCTGTGTCTCCCTCTCTCTCTGCCCCTCCCCCGTTCATGCTCTGTCTCTCTCTGTCCCAAAAATAAATAAAAAACGTTGAAAAAAAAAATTAAAAAAAAAAAAAAAAGAATGTGTGTTCTCGCCTGGCCATTACATACTAAAAAGAATCAGGATTTCTTTAAGAAAAGGCTGACTCTAGGGTTAAGGCAAGGAAAAATATGAGACGAGTCTCAACATACATTTGTTTCAGAAAGTAAGGAAGGTCTCAACCAATTAGGGCATTAGATAAAAATGACACTGGCGTCAGCTTGAACATTTTCCCACCAGTCAAATCTGGAACAGTTATAGTCTGAAAATGAATAGTGATAATAATGGATTATAATCCATTAATGGAACAAGAATCCATGAGTCTATACTGAGAGTATACACATATGTATACATGTATAATACATATGCATATACATAAATGGGGGAAATGAGGAGGCTCTTTCTTAAGGTGGCCTATACCTAATAAATATGGAATAAATTATAGGTGTTATGGCTGAATTGTATCCTCCCAAAAATTCATATGTTAAATCCCTAAACTCTAATACCCCAGAATGTGACTGTACTTTGAGATAGGACCTTTAAATAAGATAAGATAAATGAGATAATTAAGTTAAAATGGTGTTGTTAGGATAAGGCCTAATCCAATATGACTTGCGTCCTTATAAAAAGAGATTAGGACACAGACAACACAGACAGAGGGACAATCATGTGAGAACACAGCAAGAAGGTGCCATCTGCAAGCCAAGGAGAGAGGCCTCCCTGAAAAACAAACCTGCCTCCAGAATTAAATAACAAATTTCTGTTGTTTAAGTTACCAAGTCTATGGAATTTTGTTATGGGCGCCCTAGGAAACAAATACAATAGATTACTAAAAATCACCATTATACAATCACCATAGTAATAATCTGAGCAAGAATTACCAATGGATACATTGGATTAAAGTTTGATGGTGGACATTATTTACATGGTATTGTATGTCCTACATATTACCAGTTTCAAAGGAAAAAAAAATAAATAAATTTATAGTGAAGAAACCTGGCAAAGACCTCAAGCAAATTAATGATCAATGTTGATAGCGGTAATAATGAGATAAACTGACTTCAGTGCCTCTTGATATGATTCACTGAGAAAAATAGTTATTAGGTATTCAGTGCTCTTAATAAAACATATAACTTGAACTGAATCATGAGGAAACAATCAGATAAACTCAAATTGAGGAATATTGTGAAAACAGTTAGCCTGTACTCTACAAAATTACAATGTCATAGAAGAAACAGAAAGTCTGAAATACATCTTGCAGATTAAAGGACTGGTTTAGAGACTACAAATATTTTTATGGATAACTGGCAAAATTGGAATTTGAACTGTACATTAAATGATAGTATTATATCAGTGCTAAAGTTCCTGAATTGATAATTTTACAATGATCACATAGGAAAATGCCCTTCATAGGAGATACCTGCTGAAATATTTAGGCATAAAGTGGTATAATGTCTATAAATTGCATTCAAATGATTAAAAAATAAATATTATAATGTTATATATGTATGTACACATATACTTATAAACATACATGTATAAAAATAAATGCTTCTGATAAGTGTGTATGTGCATGTGTTTAAATATGACAAAATTTTAATAACTGGAGAATCTAGGTGAAAGGTATTTGTGAGTTTCTTGTGTTATCCTTACAACTTTTCTGTGTACTTTATTTTTTTTCCAAATTATGAAGTTAAAATCCATGTTTCATATAGAGATATCTTGAGTCTAAGTGTATGTTTTGTCACTTGGGTATAACATTGGACAATTTATTTAAATTATTTAAACCTCAGGTTTCTAATCTATAAAATAAGATAATAGAGTACAATTCTTGCAGTATTGTAAGGAGACAGTACCAATAAATCTCTCATCACCTGAAACTGAATAACCTCTCAAAAATATTACTTGTTATTAAAGTCATCTTGGTGTTAATCCGTTATAAAATAGTAATCCATCAACATCAACGATTTAAAATAAAAATTGAAGTTTCTTAAATTTTTATAGCAATGCATCAAAGTGTTGTTTGCTGTTACTAGTTAGTTGATCAGCTTGAGCTATTACTGAGGACAGGCATACTTAGGCATATCAATTCAAGTTCTATAACTCCTTAACATGAGACTTCAGTCATTATCTGAGATTCCACAATCAAGTACTAGAAATTTCTATTATCAACAAGTAACTGCACATATTCAGTGCTTCAAATAAGTATTTTCTTAAGGTGTTGACATAATATAAAACTAGAGAAAAAAGGAAAAGAAGTTTGGTGATTCGTCGTGTGTTTTCTTACTACCTTAATTACAACCCTCAGAGACTACAGAACTCGTGTTCTGAGAACAAGCATGATACTCTGGACTGTATTAATGAAACCAGAATAAGAATTCACCAAATAGTACAAATAGCAAGGAAGAATTCTTGCACTTGATATTAGTAAAGAAACTGAATGTATTCCCTTTTTCCTTTGATGATAAAGAAAATATTTTGGCAGGAAGCAATGTGCATATTTGTATGTTGAGATATATAAAAGGTTCAGTCTTAGAGTGGGACTCCCAGTTAGAACAGCCTTGCTTAGAAAGGAGTATTGAATACACATACTGACATCTCTGGCTTTGTCCCTTAACTGGAAGAATTTATAATTTACATGGAAAGACAGACCATATTAATAACCACAAACAATAGCAGCATTTTGAGATATTTTAAGGAAAGCAACTATGAAATTAATCTATACTAATATATAAATGACTGTTTCTAAACCATCTCCACTCCAAGAATAACATGTACCTTCCTCCCACTGGAGGTTAAATTTCTAGCATCACAGATGCAGGTCATAGCAATATTGTTATCCTTTGCAGCACTTTTTAGGATGCCTTCCACATATCACTCAATAAATATACTTTGAAAGAGCAAAAAACACAACTGGAATTTTAGAATATATAACAAAGTGAGGTGATAAGTTTATAGAAATAAGAGAAAATTTGATTAGTGATGGAGGTCAACCAGGAAGACAAGTTCTGCCCAGGAGCCTAATCATATTCAGCTTCTATAATTTTAACAGCATCATTTCATTCTTTTCTCCATTCATGAATATGAATTTATATAATCCCAACAAAGTGTATGTTTACTTTTTCCCATGTATTTCTGATTTAGGAAGGCCTATTTTCACTCTCCCATGATATTCCAAGTCTAGTTCACCAAATGGTGAACTACACTACAAAACCAAATGGAAAAAATGTACTGACATAATACTGAACAAGTCATTAGTAACAGAAATATATTCCTGCTACTATTGCTGGCAATATGTGAATAATGTATTTATAAATGTAGCTTTAACATACTAAAATAAGTATTCTCTCTTTATATAAAAATATATCATATTCATTCCAAGAATGTTCTCAAATTTAATGGTGTTTGACATGTATATTTTAGATATTAGAATCCTTTTTCCAATTTAGACAAGTCACTTTGTATTTTCAAAATTTCCTTAAGTATTTTGATAAGAGCCATACTAATTTATGACTCTCATTTCTGCATTTGAAGTCTACTTCATTATTTTATACATAGTAACTTTCAAATAAATGTAGATTATTTTATTTATTGTGTGCAATTGATCCAGTGGTAATGGTTTTTAGTTTTCCATTTACACAATGTTTTAAAAGCTAAACAGCTACTTTGTATTAATTCTCATTGTCTTCCCACATATACATGCAAATGAGGAACTGATGTATATGTGTGTACACATATAAGTGACAGATCAATTAATATTTATGAACATATTTGTAATGATTCAACACAATAGTCAAACACAGAAAAAAATGGTTCTCTTTTATACTCACCATAAAAGGGTGTTTTTTTTTTTGTTCTTATATTAGTACCTATATCAATAATTCCCATGGACACTGTTCTATTAATTGCCTTGAAAAATGTTAGTTTCAAACATCCAGTAGATGGCCATAAGCTTAAGTTTCTGCTATTCAATGGCATATAGCACCATTAGAATCATAAAACAAGAAGTCCTGATTTTCACTGGGTTGATCAAAATAGAGGAAAGCTTTGAATTACTGAAGTTCTCTTTCTTGAGCTGCCAGGGTATCTTCCTTAGGAAGCCTTTGACAGAATGTTTGCAGGGTACTTTACTGATATTTCAGCATTTTCATTCCCTTGATTATGAGGTCTTAAAATGTGGTGAAGTATCATTTTCACTTTTTCCTTCTGTTTAAATGCATTCTTCTATGACAACGGGTGATTACCATTCAGAAAGTGTTTCTATGCCACGTGGTAAATCATGAACTACTAACCTATTTTCTATTTCATTTGTCTTCTTCCAACACCCATTATTATTCCATTTATTATAGTTGAAAATCAGCATACCTAATTGCTTCTCCTCCTGCTTCTGGCATTTAATAAGCAATGGTTATACAGAGTGTTGCATTTGTAAAATTCAGATTACTGCATCACAACCATGTCAAAAATAATATGTTCTTGAATTGATGGTGTGCCAGATACATGCTTCTCCTGAAGCCCCTTGGCCTTGAAGAGCCCTGGTGTTGGTCTGTATTGCTTCATGTCCTAATACTATTTATTAGCTGTTCTGGGTTCCCTGTGGGCAAGGGGCATACTTTGTCAAAGTCGCCATCTTAGTCAACACTGTGGCAGCTGCAGCAATTCTAGTGCTGGGCAAGTTCAACCTTAGCTGACCTTCACTGCAGCTGTGGGGGTGGGGATATAGTTGGGTGCAGGTGCAAGGGTGGGAGGGCAGGTAACACAACTCCTGTATGAAGGAGAGTTAGTTTTAACCAATGAGAAAGAAGATACAGGTAGAAGGACTATTCAGTTTCAGGAACCCCATAAGGACTTCTAAAGACATATGTGTGATCCAGCAGCAGGTCTTTCATACAGTAGCCCCCCCCCCATCCAGTTCTACTTTCTGGGGTTTCATTGACCTGGGGACAACCATGGTCAGGATCAGAACGATCCTCCTGGCAAGTCATCTGAAGGTCAATAGCAGCCTAATGATATGTCAAAATGCCTGTGTCATTCACCTTATTTCATCTCATCAACAGGCGTTTTATCATCTTACATCATCACAGGAAGGGTGAATACAGTACAATAGAATATTTTGAGAGAGATCACATTCCATAACTTTTTTATTAGTGTACGTTGATCTATTTTATTATTAACTATTGTTGCTAATCTCTTACTGTGCCTAATTTGTAAGTTAAACTTTATTACAGTTGTGTATGTATAAGAATAAATACAGTACATTATGATTTGGTACTATATGAAGTTTCAGGTATCCCCTGGAGTCTTGGAACATACCCCCTACAGATCCTGGCCAGCTTGGTAAGCAGTATCTTGTATTTGTTTTCTCTCCTTCCCTGCCTCACTTACATTTATTTTCCATAAAGCATTGGCACATAAGCTTTATCTCCCACTTATATCGAAAATGCAAGCTAGTATGTATGTATGTAGAATATCTTAAAACAAGGAGCTCAAGTGGCCAAGGTAAGATTTCTAAAATCCCTGTACATTTGTAAGATTACTGAGAACTCATACGACTTCCTGAGGATAATTTCCACTATCACACTTTGTTAGATGTATGAGCTAGAGGTAGTGATTTTTATCTTTCATGCAACTAATAATTGGTAGTATAGGGATTTAAAGTAGCAGGACTTGACAGATAATTAAATGTAGATGTAGATGTAGATGTAGATGTAGATGTAGATGTAGATGTAGATGTAGATGTAGATGTAGATGTAGGGTCCAGGGGAGTAAAAAGTTAAAGATAGTACTAAAATTTCCAATCTAAGGGACTACAAATTCTAGTTATGCCAAAATCTTTGGCCAGAGAAAGATTTCTAGAATTGGGATAAAGATAATAATAAATTAGGAGACTCTTTATAGCCTGGAAGCCCATTATTCCTCATAATATTTTAATGTTTCCTGTTCTTGGGCAATTAGAAAGATAGAAATATTGAATTATGATTGTAAACTCTTCGTAATTAACCCTAACCTCTGGGCTTGTTCCTTGAGATTCAATGCTGCCAATGGAAATCTTTGCTGCCAATAGACATTATCTATAACTTACATATAAATTATACTGTAAGATTTTGTTTTTATAAAACTGCCAGCTTGTTTATTAACATAATCAGAAAAACAGAGAAGACTAGCACCACCAGGGAAGTGACCAACTGGCACAAAGTCCTCTGCTGGCTCTTCAAAGTGAACTCCTGACTGTGAGAAAAACTCTTTGATCAATATCTATCCTCAGAGGTGGGGAATCCAGTCTGCTCAGACTCCTAAAAAAATTAATATCCAAAAGGATGCATGATAAAAAATATAAATGCACCTCAAAGTCAGATAATATTGTTTTGAGTAGTAATTAAGTGAAAGTAAACTAAATCTTTTTGACTGGTCTCTAGATCTCTTAGTATCCTAAAATTACTGACTTATTGTCTAGAAATTCACCTCTGATTTTGGCAAGTACCCATCAAAGATAATCAATTTTATTTTGGACACAGTGAATTTGAGTTACCTATTATAATCTTTTTGTAACATATTTTTAACATATCATGTAGATACTATTATCATGAGGAGATCAATGCTTACAGAGAATAATTGCCTCCAAATTATATAGACAGTGTCAGATATAAGAATTTAAACTAAATCTAAATTCTTTCTCCTCTATGCCACACTGAATCTTCACGTTTTTATAAAGCATCTAAACATAATAGCTGTTTAAGTTTTTTTTACGTTTATTTATTTTTGAGACAGAGAGAGACAGAGCATGAACGGGGGAGGGTCAGAGAGAGAGAGAGACACAGAATCTGAAACAGGTTCCAGGCTCTGAGCTGTCAGCACAGAGCCCGATGCAGGGCTCAAACTCACGGACCGTGAGATCATGACCTGAGCCGAAGTCGGACGCTTAACCTACCGAGCCACCCAGGCGCCCCCATAATAGCTGTTTAAATAATGAATATAAGGGTCATCTAGTTTTGATGCATAAGTCACTGAGTGTACTCTTTTAGTAATGTATAAAAATGGAAATATAACATAAGCAATCTTTTTAATTGCAGATTTGATATGAACACATTGCTTAGTTATTATTCAAATGCATATTCCACATGGATTTATTGTGTATTTATTAAAAAATACTATATATTTATTCTAATGCTACTATATAGCTATGAAAACTACCTTGATTCATATTCAACCACCATTAAAAATGTTTGGTAGGGAACTGTTTCCCTAGCAACAGTACCCTGTGCACAGATAGTTCCTCCCCATTCATTCAGCTATATTCCAATCTGACAACTGGTATAAATGTTCACGTATGGCAGTAAGGTTGAAAATTCAAATTCAACATGGAATGACAAGTTCAAAGGGAATATATAATCAGAATTAAATCAATGTCCATACCAACACACTGACTAGGGCAATTGAATAGATTTTAATACAATGTTGGAAAAGCATACAAACATCACTTTGGGAAGTTGAAAATGACAAGCAAGGATAAATGTCATCCTCCTGTAGGTCCACTATTGTAGAAAAAGGAGAATACCAGACCATTTTGAACACATAGGAAATTGATCTGAGGATTAATGCAACAATTTGCATACTTTGAGCCAGAGAACGTGGCAGGTATGTGGTGTGAAGAGGTGAATTGGGGGAGAGAAACACCACAGAGCCTCAGGGGGTAGGGAGCTGTTTTTGCGGAGAAAGGACAGAAAGAGAAAGAGAAAGGAGAATGAGAATGCAGAGGATTGGAATTGTGCAAGAAAAGCATTCCCCCTGAAAAGTAGCTGGTGAGAAAGAGAAAGAGTGAAAACATTCACAGAGACTGGACAAAAAAACTGTTCCCCAAAACCACTGACAGGGAGAAAGGAGAGGGTTTCAATAACACCAGGATTTTATAAACAGTAGAGAACAGAGCTTAAAGTTTTAACTCAGTGCCTGGCTGTGCTCCAGTAAGAAAGTAGAGCAAATTCCCAGGAGCAGGCAGCAGAGTCTGAGCAGTCCATGTGCCATTCGAGAAGAAGCAGTTCCCCTGATTGGAGTGCATTTTCTAGAGGCCATATGGCTTCCACATGGGCAAAAGTCCTGGCAGACCCTGGAGAGCAGCCACGTTTACTGATATTGGAACAAAGGCACCAGAGGGCAGCAAAACCTGGTGCCAGCTGTGTGTTGTGATTAACCATAAACTCTGAGCCTCTGCCACCGCAAGATCCCATGAACATTTTCTAGGACAAGCCAAACCCATCTGAGATAGAACTCTGGAGGAAAGAGCCATCTAGCAGGTAGACAGCTTGGACACGGACAGGGTAGAGACAGGGAGCAGACAGAAGCCTGAGATGAAGGAGGGGTGCTTGATCATGGGTCAGTGAGGGTGCTATGTTCCTGGGCCAGAAACTAGGGAAATGGGTGAAGCCATTTTCACCTTTAGCACATGTACACGCACACATGCACACACAAGGATCAACCCCAGTAAGTTAAGCAGTGCTACCAAGTGGAGAACAGGGCCATTATACCAAGCCCTGCCCACCTGCGCCCTCCAGGCACATCCACCAGAAGACCAGTACAAATCCCTTCCACCTGTTTATTAGTCTACGGACTATAGTGAGCTGCAAAGTTCCAGTTCTAAGGGAAAGTAGATGTAACTTCCTTCTTTTCTCATTCTGTTTGCTGGTTTGTTTGTTTGTTTTCTTTGTTTCTGTTTTTGCTTATGTTGTATTCTGTTTCTTTCTTTTCTTTCTCTTTCTTGGATATAGAAAGAGAAAATTCTTTTTTTTTCTAATGTTTTGTATTCTATTTTATCTTCTTTATTTTATTTTATTCTATAATATTATTTAATTTTTTTATTTTTAAATATTTAAACTTGTTTTTCCTTTCTCTTTTCTCTCTATTCTATTAAGCTTCTCTCAAAAGCAGACCAAAACACACTTATGATCTAATTTCCTTAATTTGATTTTTTAATTTTTTAATTTTAATTTTTTAATTTTTTTTCTTCCTCCAGAATGACAAGATGGAGGGATTCACCCAAAAAGAAAGAACAGTAAGAAATGAGGCCAGGTATTTAAGCAACACAGATATAAGTAAAATGTATGAATTAGAATTTAAAACCATGATTATAAGAATACTGGCCGGGGTTGAAAAAAGCATAGAAAACACCAGAGAATCCCTTTATTTGGAGATAAAATAACTAAAATCTAGGCAGCCTGAAATTTAAAATGTTATAACTGGGATGTAATCTCAAATAGATGCCATGATAGCAAGGATGCATGAATCAGAGCAGCAAATCAGTGATATAGAAGATAAAATTATGGAAAATAATGAAGCACAAAAAAAGAGTGAAACAAAGCCAAAATATCATGATACAAGATTTAGAGAACTCAGGGACTTAAGGGAATAACATTTGGGGGTGCTTGGGTGGCTCAGTCAGTTAATCATCTGACTTCAGCTCAGTTCATGATCTCAGAGTTCACAAGTTCGAGCCCCATGTAGGGCTCTGTACTGACAGCTCAGAGCCTGAAGCCTGCTTCGGCTTCTATGTCTCCCTCTCTCTCTGACACTCCCCCACTCATGAAAAAAAAAGGTAGGGGCCCCTGGGTGGCTCAGTCAGTTCAGGTCATGATCTCACAGTTCTTGAGTTTGAGCCCTGCACTGGGCTCTGTGCTGACAACTCAGAGCCTGGAGCCTGCTTCAGATTCTGTGTCTCCCTCTCTCTCTCTCTGCCTCTCCCCCACTCATTCTCTCTCTCTCTCTCTCTCTCTCTCTCTCTCTCTCTCTTTCTCTCTCTCTCTCTCTCTCAAATAATTTTTTTTAAAAAAAGGAATAACATTCAAGTCACAGGAGTCCCAGAAGATGAAGAGAGAGAAAAAAGAGCAGAAGGTTTACATGAACAAATTATAGCTGAACATTTTCCTAATCTGAGGAAGGACACAAACATCAAATTCCAAGAAGTACAGAAAACTCCCATTAGATTTAACAAAAATGAATCATCACCAAGGTATATCATGGTCAAAGTCACAAAATACACAGAAAAAATTATCAAAGTAGCAAAGGAAAAAAAGTTTTTAACCTACAAAGGTAGACCAGGTGTGCAGATCTGTCCACAGAAACTTGGCAAGCCAGAAAGGAATGGCAGGATATAATCAATGTACTGAATCAGAAAAATATGCAGCCAAGAATTCTTTATCCAGCAAAGCTGTCATTCAAAATAGAAGGAGAGGGGCGCCTGGGCGGCGCAGTCAGTTAAGCGTCCGACTTCAGCCAGGTCACGATCTCGCGGTCCATGAGTTCGAGCCCCGCGTCGGGCTCTGGGCTGATGGTTCAGAGCCTGGAGCCTGTTTCCGATTCTGTGTCTCCCTCTCTCTCTGCCCCTCACCCATTCATGCTCTGTCTCTCTCTGTCCCAAAAATAAATAAACGCTGAAAAAAAAAATTCAAAATAGAAAGAGAGATAAAGAGTTTCCCAGACAAACAAAAACTAAAGGAGTTCATGACCACTAAACCAGCCTTGCAAGAAATTTTAAGTGGAACTCTCTGAATGGAGAAAAAACAAAAAACATCAAAGTAAAAAACTAGAAGGGACCGGAGAACATCACCAGAAACACCAACTATACAGGTAACACAATGACACTAAATTCATTTCTTCCAATAATCTCTCTGAATGTAAGTGGACTAAATGCTCTAACCAAGAGGCATAGGGTATCAGAATGGGTAAAAAAAAAAAAAAAAAAAGAAAGAAAAGACTATATACTGCCTACAACAGACTAATTTCAGACCTAAAGACACATGCAGACTGACAGTAAGGCAATGGAGAACCATCTATCATGTTAATGGATACCAAAAGAAAGCCAGAGTAGCCACACTTATACCAGACAAACTAGATTTTAAAACAAAGACTGAAACAAAAGATGAAGGGCATTATATTATAATAAAGGTATCTATCCACCAAGATGATATAACAATTGTAAATATTTATGCCCCCAGATATAACAATTATAAATATTTATGTCCCCAGCTTCAAAGAACCCAAACAGATAAATCAATTAACCACAAACATAAGGAAACTCATTGATAATAATACCATAATAGTAGGGTACTTACACTTGCACCCTACTTATAGCAATGGACAGATCATTGAAGCAGAAAATCAAGAAGGAAACAATGGCTTTGAATGACACCCTGGACCAAATGGACTTAACAGATAATATTCAGAACATTTCATCCTAAAGCAGCAGAATATACATTCTTCTTGAGTGCACATGGAACATTCTTCAGAATAGATCACATACTGGGTCACAAAACAGTCCTCAACAAGTACAAAAAGTTTGATATCATGCCATGCATATTTTCAGATCACAACACTATGAAACATGAAACCATAAGAAAAAAATTTCAAAAGACTACAAATACTTAGAGATTCAAGAACATCCTACTAAAGAATGATGGGTTTCCAAGAAATTAAAGAAGAAATTAAAAAGTACATGGAAGGAGCACCTGGGTGGCACAGTCAGTTGAATGTCCAACTCCTGGTTTTGGCCCAGGTCATGATCTCACAGTTTGTGAGCTCAAGCCTCCACATTAAGCTCTGCACTGATGGTGTGGAGCCTGCTTGGGATTCTGTCCCTTCTTCTCTGTGTCCCTCCCCTGCTTGTGCTCTCTCTTTCTCTCTCAAAAATAAATAAATAAACTTTTTTTTTTTTGGGGGGACAGAGAGAGACAGAGCATGAACGGGGGAGGGGCAGAGAGAGAGGGAGACACAGAATCGGAAACAGGCTCCAGGCTCCGAGCCATCAGCCCAGAGCCTGACGCGGGGCTCGAACTCACGGACCGCGAGATCGTGACCTGGCTGAAGTCGGACGCTTAACCGACTGCACCACCCAGGCGCCCCATAAATAAACTTTTTTAAAAAATATTTTTTAAAAAGTACATGGAAGACAATGAAAATGAAAACACAACAGTCCAAAACCTCTGGGATGCAGCAAAGAGGGAAGTATATAGCAATCCAGGCCTTCCTAAAGAAGGAAGAAATGTCTCAAATAGACAACCTGAACTTACACATAAAGGAGGTAGAAAAAGAACAACAAATAATAGGGAAAAAATAAAGATTAGAGCAGAAAGCAATAATATCAAGAAAAAAAAAAGAACAGATCAAGGAAACCAGGAAATGATTCTTTGAAAGAATTAATAAAATTTATAGACCTCAGGCTACATTTACCAAAAAGAAAAGGAGAATGACCCAAATAAATAAAATCAAAAATGAAAGAGGAGAGATCACAACAAATACTGCAATAATACAACAACGCACAACACACAATACACAACAAATACAAACAATAATAAGAGAATATTATGAGCAATTATATGCCAACAAATTGGACAATCTGGAAGAAATGGACAAATTCCTGGAAACAATAAACTACCAAAACTGAACCAGGAAGTATTAGAAAATTTGAACAGACTCATAACCAGTAAAGAAATTGAATCAGTGGGGCGCCTGGGTGGCTCAGTCGGTTGAGCGTCCGACTTCAGCTCAGGTCACGATCTCGCGGTCCCTGAGTTCGAGCCCTGCGTCGAGCTCTGGGCTGATGGCTCAGAGCCTGGAGCCTGCTTCCATTCTGTGTCTCCCCCTCTCTCTGCCCCTCCCCCGTTCATACTCTGTCTCTCTCTGTCTCAAAAATAAATAAAACATTAAAAAAAAATTTTAAAAAAAGAAATCGAATCAGTAATCAAAAATCTGCCAACAAAGAAGAGTCCAGGACTGGATGGCTTTCCAGGAAATTCTACCGAACTTTTTTTTTAATTTTTTAAATGTTTATTTATTTTTGAGAGCGAGAGAGACAGAGCATGAGCAGGGGAGGGGCAGAGAAAGAGAGAGGGAAACACAGAATCCTAAGCAAGCTCCAGGATCTGAGCTGTCAGCACAGCTGTCAGCTCCAACTCATGAACTGCGAGATCATGACCTGAGCTAAAGTCGGATGCTCAACTGACTGAGCCATCCAGGCACCCCTACCAAACATTTAAAGAAGAGTTAATACCTATTATTTTGAAACTGTTCCAAACATAAAAATGGATGGAAAACTTCGAGACTAATTCTGTGAGACCAGCATTACCTTGATTCCAAAACCAGACAAAGACCCCACTAAAAAGGAGAATTATAGACCAATTTTCCTGATGAACAATGGATGTAAAAATTCTCAAGAAGATACCATCAAACTGAATCCAACAAGACATTAATGAATTATTTGCCACAGTCAAGTGGGATTTATTCCTGGGATGCAGGGCTGGTTGAATACTCACAAATCAATCAATGTGATACATCAATTTAATAAAAGAAAGGATAAGAACCATATGATCCTCTCAATAGATGCAGAAAAAGCATATGACAAAATACAGCATCCTTTCTTGATAAAAAAAAACCCTCTACAAAGTAGGAATAGAAGGAACATACCTCAAGATAATAAAGGCCATATATGAAACACTCACAGCTAATCCTAATTGGAGAGAAACTGAGAGCTTTCCCCCTAAGGTCAGGAACACAATAGGGATGTTTACTCTCACCAATTTTGTTAAACATAGTGTTGGAAGTCCTAGCCTTAGAAATCAGACACAAAAAGAAATAAAAGGCATCCAAACTGGCAAGGAAGAAGTCAAACTTCCACTCTTCACAGATGGTATGATACTGTCCATGCAAAACCCAAAAGATTTGACCAAAAAAACTTTTAGAACTGATAAACAAATTTGGCAACGTCACAGGATATAAAATTAATGTACATAAATTGGTTACATTTCTATACACCAATAATGAAGCAGCATAAAGAGAAATCAATGAATCGATACCATTTACAATTGACCGAAAACCATAATATACCTAGGAATAAACCTAACCAAAGAGGTGAAAGATCTGTACACTGAAAACTATAGAAACCTTATGAAAGAAAGTGAAGACACAAAGAAATATAGGTATCATATAACATCATAATAATTATATATAGTGACAGATAGTAAATATACTTACCATCGTGAGCATTTTGTATGTCTATAATTATATAATCACTATGTGGTACACCTGAAACTAATACAATATTATCTTTAAGTTATACTTTAATTTAAAAAACAAACAAGTAAATAAATAAAGGAGGCAAAATCAGGTCTGGTTTACCATCTTCATGAGGAAAACGTAGTGGGTCAATTATGTTAGCGCACCTCAAAGGGTTTTAATGTGACCACTAGCTCAGACCCATGTATCTTGAACATAGAATCATACATTCGTCTGTTATTTATTCATCCATTTATTTATTCATTCAACATGTGTTTATTGAGCTTTTACTATGTGCACTCTATACTAGATGTTGGATCTAGTAATGTGGTAAATCTGGCACGAAAGACAGCTTGGTGAAAATAAAGATGGATAGTCTGAAGAGGCGGCTAATTGAAGCAGAGAGAAACTACATAGGAGTCAGACATCCGAGTCTCTCTTCCCATTATCATTTAAAGCATGTGGACATTTAGACAAACACTAAATCTTTCCAGGGTTGTCCTATTTACCTTGTAAGTAAGATTAGAGAGGAAAAAGAATATAAATTTTTTGTTCTCATGCAAAGTTTTGTGTATTGTAAAATGCTCCATGACATAAAATATAATCATTTCACTGCAAACACCCCCTGGGGTACAGCCTCAAACAACCTAGTCTTTTTCCCCCATTGCATGTTCCAACTGCTCTTTCCAGCTAGTTCTTCTCTGCCTCTTGTTTGAAATCTAGACTTGGTCCCAAACTTTGTAGTACTCTTTCAGATAATAAATTTCTCCAGTAACAGTTACTCAAAAGCTTCTCATTTTATTAATTTAAAAATACCTAGTTTTGTTAAATGTTAGGGAATTACTGTCATGCCATTCAAATCCTGTCATGGGAAGGAGTGTATGATTAGATTTTTGTCTATTGCATCCTATCTTGTGTCTTCTCTCTCTCTCTCTTTACCTCCACCAGACCACTACCTATTGAGTTGTAACTGGGGAAGAAGGAGATACAAGAACAAGAAATATCTTAACTAAGACAGTGCTGTTGGGTTCCAGCATTGGTGCTTTAAGAACATTCAGCACTGGATCTTCCAAGCATAGGGTATTTTATCCATTCTTCAGGAACCTACTCATTTATAAAGATTTCTCAACTGTAGATTTCTTCTCTAGCAGGCCACTTAGTTTCTCTTCTCTGCCTCTGGTTTTCAAAGTCTAGCCCACAAAGAAGCTCCCTGTTTGAGTACCATAACCCCACTAGTGTTTGTTTTTTGTTTGTTTGTTTGTTTGTTTGTTTTGCAGCACCCAATTCTGGTCCCCAGAAAACTTAATGCTTTCTATGCTACAACAAACTCTAGAAATGTAAGGTATTACTAACACAGCTCTCTGTCATCAATCCACAGTCAGGCCAGTTGTGCCACAACTTCTAGCTAGATAAGATATTCACATCATTGTCTGTCTTTTAGATTGTGTTGAACTTTACTAAAAATAATGGTAAGTAATGACCTGGACCATAAGTTGACTAAAGTCACAGTTTGTCTACCAGATCAAGAATAATGATTTCAGTTGGTCACGTATGTCAAAGTATTACAGATGGATTTGGAAATTTTTCTTCCTAAAATACGATCTGTCATTTTCAAAGTAAATGAGTACCAGTGGGTAATATTTTTAAATAAATTACTACATTTTTATGTTTTTAAGATAGCATTGTATAAGAAATACAATGACCTCTCATTGCTTGCCTGATTCCCTATTGCAGCAAGGATGGAAAGAGATGGGCTTTGTTTCAAACTAGTGCATGTTCACTGTCCAAAAAAAAAAAAAAAAGTCTAATTTCCACTAGCAATTTTGCTTGGCTTAACTAGTACATTAAAGCTGGAACAATAATGACATTGAAATCCAATATTATACCACCACTAAAATTAAGGCAGCCTTTTCTAATTGTAGGATAGATTCTATATTGTCAACTCTTATTTAATAAGATGAAGGCATTGAGGCAGATATTTTCCTTTATCTAAAATGTTAATCTTAGTTCAGCTAAACCAGAAAAACTAAAATGAATTTGATTCCTGTAATAAAATCCACTGCCTTTATAGAACTTTTACAAGGGTTTTTAACATTAGGCTTTCAAAAATAAAAGTATTTGCTTTGTCTGGTACATACATCATAAACATAGTGCCATTTTTGACAAGGAAACTAAAATTTAGAAATTCATCATTGTATTTCAGGGTGCCATTTATAGAACAAAAGTTTGTATATGAATAAAGCAAAGATCTCTAAGTCTTCTATACAAATCAAAATAGATAGATGTAATCTCATTACAAAATACCAGCCTAGAAGGGTGTTTCATGCTGTTTCAAATTTTCATAAAATGTTCTTAAAAATTATATTCTGCCTTCTTCATAATAAAAAAGGCATTATTTCACTCAGACAGGAGGATGAAAGTAAATGTATCAAAAATGCATTTATTTTAAAGTTAACCTTTTATATAAACCTGTGTCTCTTAGTCTGACTATATGAGATGTTGATTAGCAGATATTAGACTTGAAACCTTAGTTGCCTTCTTTTTTCCCATCAGCATTCACACTTCACACAGAAATATTTTTGTTACGTAAGATTTGATTGGGTGTAGTCCTCATGTTAAATGATTAAACAAAGAAGATCTTCCCAATTTCCCTTGAAAGACTGCATTCTAACTGTACAATCTGCTTGCCAATAATAACATGCATCCTCAATAACCCTGAGGTTGAATTATAGCTCAAGCTGTACCTTACAAAGTATTTTAACATCATTCTTCAACAAATACTTACTGATCTGATTGGGTACTCTCAAAATTAATCTAAATCTGGAGATCATTTCACTTCACCTCGAAAATCTGACTGAATTAGGAGCATGCCTTTCACTTTTTTCTTCAATGTTTATAAAATCACGATCACAAGACCTCTTACTGTAACAGGAAATTATAAAGACAAGAACCCTGGTAGGTAATAAATGTTCCGTCTGTGTAATTTATGAAATCGAAATGACAGGTAGCATGACCTCCTGTGGGATAATCAACTTATCAGAAGATCAGGACCTGGGCATGCTTAGGCAGGTTCATAATAACCCATCACTTTATTTACCTGTGTTCAAGTCCATTATCTTTTAACTGGAGAAGAGGAAGAACAAGTCACAAACACATCCAGAAAAAGATTATCCAAATAATTTTAAATAAGGTACCCAATCTCAGTAGAGCGGTTTCAACAAGAAAAACTCAATATTTTTTTTTTCCAAAATAAGGTTATCTTTTTGGTGATCCCTTAGAATCCTTGCTGTTCTGGGATCCCAACTGTACTTAATAAAGGGTTCTAAGGAATCACAAATAAATAACGTAGAGTAACTGCCCTCAAGATGCTCACAGTCTTGGGGCACCTGGGTGGTTCCTCAGGTAAGCACCCAACACTTGATATAGGTTCAGGTCATGAGCTTTAGGTGAGCTCGAGCCCCACATCAGGTGAACACCAGCCCCGCATTGGATAAGACCCACTCACTTTCTTTCTTTCTCTCTCTCTCTCTCTCTCTCTCTCTCTCTCCTTCTATTTCTGTCTCCCTCTGTCTCTCCTGGGATTCTCTCTCTCTCTGCCCCTCACTCACTTGCACCCTCTCTCTCTCAAAAACAAAATAAAATAAAATAAAACAAAACAAAACAAAACAAAATAAAATAAAATAAAATAAAATAAAATAAAATAAAATAATAAAATAAAAGATGCTCATAGTCTTAGTTAAGATACAGATGAATACAAAAGTAACTCCACTGGAAAATGATAAATTCTATCAAAGAACTAGAATATGCTATGACACATATGAAGAAGCTAGCCCTTAAAAAGCAACTGTTTTGCTATCAAGATGAAACTATATAACTGATTTTATTAAAATTAGAGATTATATAATAAGAAGGTAATTTATAAAATATGTATTCTGAGTATGTATCAAATTAACTAAACAACCTGGAATGCAAAAAAAAAAAAAGAAAAAAAAAGCCTTTAATTATGAAAACAACCCATATCAGAAGCCTATTTTCAAATGTTCATTTTGTGGCCTTTTGTTTAATTTTAATTCCAATTACTTAATCATTTTGTGGCTTTTTAATGTAAATTCAGACCCATAATGGAAAGTTCATATCAGAAAATCAACAGTTTGAATTTTCATTAATACACAAATAAATCAAAAAAGAAAAAGAAAAGTGGAAGAAAGAATCAACATCATTTTGCCTGAAAGTTCATATCAGAAAATCAACAGTTTGAATTTTCATTAATACACAAATAAATCAAAAAAGAAAAAGAAAAGTGGAAGAAAGAATCAACATCATTTTGCCTGAAAGTTCATATCAGAAAATCAACAGTTTGGGGCGCCTGGGTGGCGCAGTCGGTTAAGCGTCCGACTTCAGCCAGGTCACGATCTCGCGGTCCGTGAGTTCGAGCCCCGCGTCGGGCTCTGGGCTGATGGCTCAGAGCCTGGAGCCTGTTTCCGATTCTGTGTCTCCCTCTCTCTCTGCCCCTCCCCCGTTCATGCTCTGTCTCTCTCTGTCCCAAAAATAAATAAACGTTGAAAAAAAAAAAAAGTTTAAAAAAAATAAAAAAAAAAGAAAATCAACAGTTTGAATTTGCATTAATACACAAATAAATCAAAAAAGAAAAAGAAAAGTGGAAGAAAGAATCAACATCATTTTGCCTGGCTCAAGCTCTGGGTACCAGAGAAAAACTTGGAAGAACCAGAGAGCCCCATGGTCCTCTGACACCTGCTGCTCCAAGAAAGTCAGCATAAAACAGTATGTATAAAACAGTATATATAAAATACTCAGCAATAGAAATATATTGTAATAGATTGGGCTGTGGGTCTCCCTACATTTTTTGGAATTTAAAACCAAAGACCTATCTGCTGTCATGAATTAAATAGAAGAAGGAATGAAAACATTTAACCTAACAAAATTATGACTAAGTATCATCATAAAATAGAAAAAAAAACACTTAAATCTCTATTTATGATAAAAATGAGTCAGCACAATGGTCTGGAGAGTAGGATATATTCTATATATTTTGTTCACACTATATAAATGTTTAACTCTCTAATATGAACTAGTATATGTGAAAACTTTACAAATTATATGGTACTATGCAACATAAGCTTACAACCATCAACTTTAGGCAAAATGATTTTGCTGAAGTGACTTAGTCTTCTTAAATAATTGTCTTTCTATTCAAGAACCCAGAAAAGATATAAAACAATGGACTTGAATCTTAAGGAAAAGAGAAAAAAAGGGGATTTTTGAGCAATAGACAAGCATCAATTTGATGAATCTTCCTCATGGATGGGAACAACGAACTTAGATCAAACATGGAGCCCATTGGCTCCATAAGAAAGTCTTTTCTTACTTTGGCAAATGACTGGATTGTTCAATCTGAGTCAGTGAGGCAGAGCTGAAAGGCATTGATCCTACTCACTGGAGTAGGATACCTCCCCTTCAATCACAATTCAAAATTTTGACCGAAAGCCAGTGAGGCCTTTGCCATATCTCTACCCTTATTATCCACAATAATAATCCAGAATTAAGAAGGGAGTCCTACATGCATTATATTTTCTGTGGCACTAGAATTTCCACATGAGGTGATTTCCTTTAGCAAATGATCACCATCTGTCACCAGTTTCATACAGAGCTCCCCTTTATGCTTATTAGGCTTTTCTTTATTAAAAAATTTAAACATATTACTCCCCGATAAATAATTCCTCCCTAAATTTGCATATGTTAGTGCAAATTTAGCAAGCATATCACTCACACTGTCATACTGAATTTAAACTGCCACTTTGTAAAAGAAGGAATGAAATTACACCTAAGTAAAGTCTGCAGTTATCCCCAAAATGAGATGACCCCTTGGAAAAAATAATATCATTCTTAAAAGCCACATAATTCCAAGCACAACACTAAAGACTGATTTTGTACTTAAAGCTGAGAAGAAAAAAAAAAAGAAAGAAAAAAAACTTGGTGGCATAAAACTCATTACTGTGATGAGATATAGTTTTTGCTTAAAGAAAACAAATCACACAATGTTCCTGTTTGAAACTCTTAACCAATATATCTCTTGTGGAAATATAAACTTTGTTGTAAACAAGCTTTAAGGAGGTTGAGTTGATATTGAGTGGTAGTTTTCTATATGTCTTTTAGTCTTTCTAAATAATAGTTTTTCGCCCCTAGCCCTTCCCCACCCTTGTTTCTGATTTGCTCTTCATTCTCCTAGATGCTGAAAAAAAATCACTATTTATAGATGCTTCATCAAACCTTGAAGGAGAATTGAATACAATTGTTTTTGTCCACCATGAAACTCAGGATCCCAAAACCTAAGAATACACTGTTAACTATACATATTCATACTACACACAGACACTCAGCATAATGCAGCATCATACTGAATTTGGGTGAAAGGGAAGAAATGTAGCCAAATGGCAAATTAAGACTTTTTTTTTTACCTAGATAGCTCAGGATAAGAGCCTTTCAATTTGTCCTCCTGAAAGATGGGGAGAGGCCACAAACATTTGGTTCTGTTGAAGGGATACAGTGACAAATCAGTCAAATTGAGAATAAAATTATAAATTCATGATATAAGAGACTTTGAAAATTAAAAAAAAATAACAGAAATCACACAGCTGTGTAAAAGCCTAACAGGACACACTGAATTAGAAAATTCTCTATTGATGAATGATTATAATTATTCAGCTTGTTGTACTGTACACAAATGAAACTGACCCTAGAGATAATCAGAACACTTTAATAGAGATCCAGTTCCTATGATGGAGCACTTAGCAATATTAGTTCATAAAAGTAAAAGAAATTGTCTCTATTCTGAGATAATCCACCTGCTCTTTTGCTTTATTTGAGGCTGCAAATATTCATTTAATAATAGAAACTGGTATGCGGTCTCGAGTTCCAGTAAGCTAAGGATTTTCCAAAACTCCAATTTTGTTCAGATCTCACTAGATAAAATTCTGACCAGGATATATTGTAAAGAGCAAAACAAACACATTTCCATTCCTTAAAAGTGAAGAAAAAAATCCAAAAAAACAAAAACTATCTGCTTGGGAGTTTTAAATAGCACAATGACATTATTTTTCATCCTTTCCAACCCTGTTCATTTAAATCCAATTATCCATCCACTTCACTCTAGATGGAGAACCTAGGCATTTAGGAGAAACACTTGTTTTAGGACAAGCTATTTTTTTCTATGTCAAAAACAGATTGAAAGCTTTTCATGCTTGATGAACATTCTGGGCTCCTTGAAGGAAAGAAGTGTCTGTGCACAACATGAGGCTGAAGTATGCTTCTCTCACATACACCTGTTCCAGTTTTTGACGCACTGGCCCACAAATCACCTCTTCGTCTTTGTCAACCCCAAAGCCTCTATTCTTTTCCAGTGACCTGAGGTTGATGCAACAAAAGGAGGCAATTCCACAGCAATGTCAGAGGCCCTTTGCTACCAAAAATAACACCCTGCTAAAATTTGATAGCTAGAAAACTAAAAGGTAATGTTTGTATTGGTTTTTATGTAGGGCATCTTAAAAACAAGACAAGTGAAGCATTGCTAATTCAAATTCCGATCTGCTAATCCAAGGAATGGGGCTATAATAGTACAAAGTGCTATGGATAAGGCAGAAGAGAAATATAATTATGGAGCTTAAGGCTCCAGCAAGCAGCCGCAGAATCTCAACTTAGAACACTAGCACTGCTCACTAGCTGCCATTAACCCTTTCAGTACTACTGCTTCTTGGACAGGAGCCAGTTCACATATTCTCTCAGTGACCAGTCTGTCTTTCCTTTGCTACAGCATACCTGTTTTTACTGTCTTTACAAAAAGCACCACGTTGCCTTCTATTGAACTTACACACATGCTGCTGCTACCACCAAATTTAAGTATAGTGGTATTAAAAAATAAAATTTAAGTTCCCAGCATTTAAATATATGTTATGTGAAAAAAGGAGTCTGGAAAAAAATTTTTGTTAATTATTCTGTTGATACAATTTCTAAAAGTAGGGGAAGGGTTTCCTGATTAGAAACAGATAAATACTACTCGTGGCCTCAAAGTTTTCCAGACTTAAGTGTTTTCTGATTTGTACAGTGCACTCAATGTCCTTTTCATACAGTTCTATTTTAAACTATTGTACTAATATAACTTTTTGCCTTCCATTTTTACAGATACTGTGGGTATATAGAAAATTCCAGATAATTTCTAATTATTTTGTATCTATTAAGCACACAAAAGATTTAGTAATCCTTAGGAAGCACTAAACAAAGGCACAGAAGAATTACAAGTACAACACACACTTTTAGTATTAACTATGTGCCAGAAATTGCGCTAAATCCTTTCCATATATCACTGCATTTAATCTACCCAAAGATGCCATGAAAGGGTAGAATGACCATTTCAATTTTGTAAGTGAAAAACTCGTATAGGGAGGTTCAATAGTATAACAAATTTCTCATACCTGTGAGGAGAGGAGTATTTGAAACTCCTCTCATCTAAAAACTTTGAACAGTTTACAATCCCAAACACGAAACTCTGTACCTCTTTTCCATTTCCTCCCTCACTATTTTGCCAAGATAGGCCTCCAAAAATTTTTCTTTTTGCACCAGCTTCTGTCAAACATTGGAAAAGATCATATAACACAATAACAAATATCAACAAAGGATAACGACAGGTCACCTGGCAATGTTTCCTTGTTACAGGAACAGCAAAGTCCCTGTCAGCAAAATTCTTGCAGATGGTTGCCAAAGCAGCTCGTCCAGACACTTTCAAAAATCAAGTACAGAAACAAATAAAAATTTGTATTTGTTTGAAAGCAAGAGGGAAAGGGACATAAAGAGCAACCTGGCAGTAAACTTTAATAATCTACACCAGCAAAGAGCACAGTCCACAGATCCCTCCAATTCCCTCACTGATATGGATGGTCTTTATCAACTAGAATGTGAACTCCTGAAGGCAAGCAATTCTTTGTGTATGGATGGCCTCTGTATCCCCACTATCGCCCAAGATTTATTGAATTGATTGAAATTAATTAATTAAATTTATCAAGGCAGATAGGTCCGATTATTTTTAAATTCTAAATAGTGTTGTCAAGTTTCCTGTATGCATAAAATAGTATTTCCCCCTTTTTATCTAGTAAGATATTTCACCTGGGAGATAGTTCAAACATCATCCAATTCAACCTACTTATTCTACTTTTCCTAAATGTTAAATCTTAAAATACTCTTTTTTCAGCTAGAAGACTACTTTCTTTTGCCACTTTTTAGAATATCTGAAGCTTACATGATTAATAGGGAGCCTGTCAATTAGGTATTCCTTTACACAAAGAGGTGAGATCAGTAAATTTAAATTAAGGAAATGGAAGTAGAGTGATCACCTGGCACAATTTGTTCAAGACTTTCCTAGTTTTAGAACTGAAAGCCATGTCCTAAGAAACCCTTCAGTCCTGAGCAAACTAGGCTGGTTGGTCACCCTAAAAAATCAAGAAAAATTTCTATAAAATAAAATTATAATTGGAAGAACCAATCAGTATATATTTTATGAGCCCTCAATTGTTACTTAAGTCTTTGTCTTTGTGTTTCTTTGTGTGAGAACTGGATATATTTCATAATTTTAAGACCTCTGCAATGTGTAGGCAAAATAAGTTCATGCCAAAATCAAATATGTATATGCTCAGTTGACTAGGTCTTGGTGAGTTCAAGTTTGAAAGTAAGCTGAGTTCATGCAAGCAGTGTATTCTGGGTCACAGAAGAAACATACCTAATTAAATAAGAAAACATGATTGAATCTAAGCAAGGAAAATCTCAGAGTGCCTAATGCAGTGGTTTTCAGACTGGGGATCTATGAAAAAACACTCATGCTTGGACCCCATCCCCAGGGATTCTGATTCCATTGTTCTGGGATACAGCCCAGGCATGACATTTTTGCACAGTTCTCCTGACAAATTTAACGTCTATTGTGTTATCATACCTTGAATTAGTGTATTGTTCTGGGAATAAATTTAACAAAGAAGAGCAGAACCAGAGTTGAAATGAACCCTTTGATTAATAATTAATAGTTTATCATTTCATGTTATTATAAAAATGGAGAAATGCCTAGATATATTTAGGTCTTCTTTCAGTCTGGTTAGGAGTTGAGAATTTTTAACTCTCTGTTGATAGAAAATTTACATGTTAGCATTTTGCTCAGGTAGCAATACTAACTAATGGAGACAATGCTTCCTTTCCATGTGTGCTGCAAATTATATACTATAACTTATATGTATACTTACATGTTCATAAAACAGTGCATCAGAATTGATTTTTAATCATATAAGTAAAGGAAACAAATTATCATCAGAAGTCTTTCTCTATAATGAAACCTAGGGACATTTATAAAGAGAAATGGACATTTGGAATCAGTAATAGGATATGAAGACAATGACCTCTTAAATGCTATTTTAAAAATTCTTCAGGTCAGTAATAGCCAAATGTTCTAATATACTGATTTCTCATTGACCCATGTCAGATGACTGGATAGTGTGAGTCTTATACTAGTGGGAAAAAAAGCCATATTTTAGAGACAAAATTGAATGAGTAGGTACTTCTGAATTTTAAAAATCAGACTGAGAAATACTTTACATCCTGAATGATTTCTACTATAAGTCTAAAACACATCAGATCCAGAAATGTTAAGTATGAGAATATACGTTGTTAATAAGAGATTACCTGGATTGATTTGTTCAATTCATAAACAGCATAGAAACTTAGGACTTTAGACTAGATTTAACGAAGAGTGGTAAACTGCAAATCTTTCAATGTAAATGATGAAAGGAAAATGATAATTCAAGACAATCTGAAACAAGAAATTGAAAGGGAATTGGGATTCTATTATAATGAATAGATCAGGGACAGGAATTTTAAGTCTTAGTCCATGTTCCTTTAGACAATTCACTTTGCTGCTTGTGACCTAGTTTTACATTTGAAATATTAAACACACACACACACACACACACACACACACACACAAAACTTGCTATTATCTACAATGGTTTAGGTCAATCAGCCAATAAAAACAAGGCCACTCATTTGATTATAATATTGACCAACCAACTTAAAATCAAAACTCAGAAGTCACAGGCTAAATTTACAATTTGAGAAGCCATTTCTCCAATTTGTACTGTTTATCATGATGAGGACAACTGACAAAGCACACATCCTTCTATGGCACATCCACAGCAATATCTTCATACAAAGATTATACAATAATATGGGGCCTAAAATGACAAATACTTTTCAAGTATAATGTCTTTTCAGAAAGAAAACCCAATACTTGTGTCCTTATAGTTTTTTTAAAAAGAATATTTCAATAGGAAACATTTCAAAATGATAACCATTTGTTTCCATCTTTGCAGCTGAAATAAATATTTGGTTTATGGGATTCTCCCTCTCTCCCCCTTTCTCTCTGCCCCTCCCCTATTCCCTCTCTCTCTCTCAAAAATGAATAAATAAACTTAAAAAAAAAGAAACTGTCCAGCTGTTTCAGCAGAGTTTTTGATCTGCAAACATGTGTTTTAACCCTAATTAGCAGTAGGAAAAGTATTTTTTCTCATATATCAATATATCATGCTGTTTCTCAACGACCTTAAAGTCTGCAAAGAATATTATTCCTTTTTGTACTCCAGGTACTAATGATGTCATCAAATATTGCAGAAAAACACATAACTCCATGTCCCTAGTCTTCACAGGTAAATGCCTCTTATTTAGCTGCAGCCATTTTTTTTTCTCTAGAAATAACCTTTTTCAGTTGTCACATGAAAACGTTAAACAAACTAAGTAGCAAAATCTTCCAACTTTACTTGGTAAGAACTTTAGCAAACCATGGAACTCATACTTTAAAAAGTTTGTCAAGGGAAGAAAGAAATGGCTGTCATCTTTTAATGGTATATTTAGGTATTACATGTATATGATATAAAGTAATAATTTATATTGTTCTAAGCAGAAATGGGAAATCTCAGGAGGGCCTCCTAGGTCTTGAGTAAAGTGAAAATACATTCTGCTCATGCAAAAATGTATTATTTGCAAAAAACAAACAAAACACCAGTGGCATAAATACACTGTTTTGCCCATCATATTGTGATTAGGCAACCATCTTTTTAAGCTTTTATTAAAAGACCTGGAGGGAAATATACATGGAAAGAAGAGGAAGAGCTCAACTTTTCTAGGAGACCCACTGTCTAATAAAATGTATTAGTAGTGAAGTAAAATGAAAGGTAGTTATTGTCCCACTGTTTAATCATAATTCACAAGATGAAAGTAAACATACCAACAGCATACCTAGAAATTCCCAAATACTGTCACCAAATGGCTAGTCAAATCTACCACAATGGAAACGCTTGTCTTGTCTGCTAAAAAGAAAAGAGGAAAGGTAGCATTTACCTTAGCTAGGACACAGTATGGCTTAGCCAGAAAACTTGAGAGAGGAGTTTTAGAAAAGAAAGTTTCTGTCTTTCTTGCAGCACTTAATTCTGCTTAACTTATGTCCAAACTGCAGATTCTTTGGTGATTGGCTTTTGACCTACAATTTCTTAAACTAGGTAGTTCTTTAATTTCTTAAGTATTTTAACTGTACCAAGTTAATCTAACAGAAATTCTTTGTGCATTTTTTATGGAAATGAAACATTGGAACAAAAAGATTGTGTTCTCATCAATAACATTCGTTAAGAAGGCATAGAGGCACAAAGCTCTTCTAGCCTTCTCAAACTTTACCTATTCAATGTATTTCAATAATAATTCATGTAGTCTTTTCTAAACTTTAATCCAAATGAAAAAGGGGGGTTATTTAGTAAATCACTGTCTCATTATTCATATAACTAAAAAATTACTCAATGTGGTCCTACCCACTGTTACCTGAGAAAATACATATACACACATACATATTATATGCAAGATACTTTATATATGATACATTTTAAAAATAAATACAATTTTTAAGATAACTGTTTAAGATAACTGCTTTTATCTTTTAAAGTACACACTTATTTTCATCTCTTTTTATCTACTGCATAATCTTGAGTGAAAACTAAGCCAGGTATTTATAAGATTAAAGAAATAAACAAAAATAAAGGCACAGGGAGATTATAACTTGCCTAATGTCTCAAAATCAGTAACAAAGGCAAGTGATCTAGAATCCAGGTGTTCTGGCTCATGGCTCTTTCCATTACGCAAGAGATTAATGAGGTTCAGAACAAATAGCATTTTTCATGACTTTATTCCAAAATATTAAAGATGATGACTTAGTAAAAATTTAAAAATGTAAGGTGTTTACTAATAATAATGTTTAAAACTATTTTTGAAGAGAAAATTAAGAATCCAGATAAATCCAAGTGTTAGAATTTTATATGAACTGAAGTTTTTACATATCTTGATTGTATAAAAATGCTATTGAAAATTTTTAAAATCAAATACTGTACCTCCTTCACCAGATTATAAATTCATGAAGGTCATGAAGAATAATTATTTCAGGACACACTCCACCAGTAAGCACACAAACTGACAAGTATGGTTCCTTGCCCATTATAGCAAACTCATAAATTTGTAGAATGAGTGAATGGATTTCTCAGATAAATGACCAAATAATTCCAATAAATATCTGTAATAACAGTTGGCAATTACATACTATTTCTGGGCTTATTCAGAATTTGCTTCATTTTCATCATTTTCTTTACAAACTCAGATTTCTGGGGAAACTCCTTATCTAATAGCTAAAACATGTATCTTATATACTCACAAACTTTGATTACAAGCATCACTTACTAAACAAACCAAGATGTGTCCGGGGCTCTACTGGGTAATGGCTTCTCTCTGCAGGAATGACACACATTTCCACTTTCATTTTCCTCTTACTCTCCACAGGAAAGTCAGATTTTGGACTGTGATACAATGGAGTCTATATTGGCTCAAACTTTGTTAAAGGATATGAGAAGCCCCTCTAATCCACTCAGTCTTTCCACCAAGAGTCAACATCAGCCTCAAATCTCAGATAAACAACAGAGAAACTCAGACATAACTAAAGAATACACAATGACTAAAATAGCAATAAGGTATCATTGCATTATCAACATTACCCAAGTTGCATTATCACTAAATTCCTTCAGTTTCATCACTAATATATCTGCCAAACCCATCTACTTTTGCTCTACCCATCTCCACTGTCTATACTCACGTAATCTCTCACCTAGACAACTAAAATAGCCTCATAAATGATCTCCATAGATCACCTCGACATTTGCAATCCATTCATCACAGTGTACTCACAACAACCTTTTGAAAATGCATTGTCAAGGCTGACATTGTCAAGGCTTCCCTTTGCAGTTTGGGTCAAAATGAAAGTTACCAACATGGCTTTAAAAGGTTTGCATTATCTGACCTCCCTTTATAGTATCATTTCCCATGGCTTCAATGATCTATTGTTACATAACAAGGCACCAAAAACCTTAGTGGCTGAAATAACATGATCATTTATTTGTTCATAATTTTGCAATGTGATCAAAGGCTTGAAAAGAATAGCTCAACTTTGCTGCATGAGACATCAGCTGAGGCCATTCAACTGGGATTGGAGGATGCACAGCCAAGATCACTAACTCACATGTCTGGAAAGCTGATTTTGTCTGTAGGCTTGAAGCTCAGCTAGGGCTGTGGATAGGAGGCTTCAATTATCCTTCATACAGCACCCCCTCCTCACTGATAACTGGGCTTCCTCACAGCATGGCAGCTAGGTTTCAAGAGGCAGAAAATTTAAGCTGCCTGTCCTTTTAAATTCTACTATCAGAGCTATTATAATATCATTCCTGCCATACTTTATTCACAAAAGTTGTTACAGACACAGCTCAGATTCAAGAGGGGCAATATTTAGGATGCATGTATCAATGGTTGTAGTGAGAAAGAATGCACAACAATATTTAAGCCCTCAAGCCCATCCTGTTCCTTCTTTCTTTGTTCCAATCTTTTAGCACCTATCAGCATCATGATAGAATTTTATCTGGATAAACACTGTAAGAAAAATAGGTCTAGGGGTGCCTGGGTGACTCAGCTGGTTGAGCATCCAACTTTGGCTCGGGTCATGATCTCACAGTTTGGTTTGTGAGTTAGAGCCCCATGTCAGGCTCTGCGCTAACAGCGTGGAGCCTGCTTTGGATTTTCTGTCTCCCTTACTCTCTGCCCCTCCCCCCACAAAATGAATAAACAGTAAAAAAAAAAAATCTACATTCTTATCTGTTCTTCATAATAGTTGTCCAATTTTACATTGATAATGTGGCCATATCCTGGATGAAAGGGTTTGTTAGATGTACTTTAGGTTAAATCATTGACCTTAATATTAGTAATGAAGATTTATCTAAAAATACAGACCTGAGACATTACTTAGGTTTGCTCCTCCTGTTCTTTTTCTAAGCTTTACACACCCCTGACATTCAGTTTGTGACATACCTGACCCCACTTGTTCATCAGCCAAAAAATGAGGAAAGATGATATACAAATAGAGAGAGAGCAGGAGAAAGAAAAAGACAGGGGGAATGAGAGACCAAAAGAGGATATGGAGCCCTTACTTAAATGTTACTCTTTCTGCAATTCTCTTTAGCTCTGCATTCACTTTAACTCAAATATATTAATCAAATGTACTTCTTGTAAATTTCCTCTCCAAAGTAAACCACTAGATATATTTATATGCATAATAAAATCATAATAGGTAATTTCAAAAAATAGAGCCAACAAAAATGACCAGTGAAAATTGAGAATATTTAGAAATTAATTGATGATTCTTTAAGAAATAATTTAAAAATATCCAACTACTCACTTTGAAAGTGGACATTAATCAGATAAATTAGATAA
This sequence comes from Lynx canadensis, assembly GCF_007474595.2. NCBI lineage: Eukaryota > Metazoa > Chordata > Mammalia > Carnivora > Felidae > Lynx > Lynx canadensis. The sequence continues at coordinate 200,963,366 of NC_044303.2, read as the reverse complement.
GGAATAATTAGCACAACACTATGTTATACTAAAACTAGATTCAATTCATCTTTCTTTTACTTAAGAAGGATCCATTTCAAGACTAAAATGTATGAAAATGGATTATGAACCAACATTGTGGTTAGTAAAAATGTATATGGCCTGGTAAAGCCTATATATATTCCTGCAGCAAATTTTGTACCTTATAAGCTGGCTCTCAATAAAATGGTACCACCTACAAGCACTCAGTAAAGAAAAAAAGTAAGTGCAACATCAAGTTTTATTTATTATACATAGTTTTGTTATCCTAGAGAGATAACCTTTCACATCATATTCCACATGCATAACTTACATGTCATGTAAAGATGAACTAGAATCTAGTTGTGATATGTAAAAAATGTGCACTAAGTATTTGGAAAACTTACAAGAAGAGTCAAACAATCACAAACTGGTTTCAGCTCATTTTTAAAGCCACGTTCTATGCATTCTATAAGAACATTGACCAGGGTTAAAGAAAGAAAGAGTGAGGTTACCTGTATTGGATTATTTTCTGGGCATTAAAAAGTTATCCGATATTAAATAATTTGGCCAATCTAATAGTAGAATATGGAAATTTCATTAGAAAACCATTACTTGCCCTTTTCTATAAAGTTTATACTTAAATTAGTCTAATTAAAACATCAATGATCTGCTATATGCTTTTTGTTGACCAGGGAGACTGAAGAGCTTGAGGTTAGTAATCCTACAGGTGATGATGAGAAAGAGAACTTAAGGGATATTAAAGTATTTAATAAAGATGTGGAAGACTTGTAAGAAAATCTTTGTCACCACATGTCTAAAACAAGTATACAAGATAAAACCAATGAAAAATCATGTTTTTTCATACCATGAGGTTAAATAACAAGAGTACCAGGAAAGAAGAAAACCAAACATTTAGTAATAAGGTAATAATGAAATTATTAAACAATTTACCAGATGGAATATTTTGGACTTCACTAAATTTAAGATATGAAAAACTAAGAATATAAAGTTCTGTAAAAAATGCATTGATAAACTCACTCTGATAACTATTATATATGTATATATATCACATATATTAACACAGACACATATACATAAATGTGAATATATATATATATGATGACACTATGATCATAAGCTTATTTCTTTCATATTTTAAACTGTTTCAAAGATAAATTATGTTTTTATTAAAAAGAAGAAATTGTGAATACCCAAATGACCATTTTTAGAGAAAAATTAACACTAAGAAGGAGCTCTTGGGGCAAAACAGAGCATGAAATTGTAAACATAGCACTTATTCTTGTTCTATTTGAAGAAAAAGTAAGCATGCTTTAAAAGGAAAATGAAGCAAGGAGCTATACAAATTAGTTGTCAAATAATTGGTACAGGATACAGACTTAAAAAATTAAACACTGATTGCAGCCATCACTGTCTGCATCTGTTGGTTTTCTTCAATATTTCCAAATCCACTATTGCTCAAAATACCACATGACATTGTCCATTCCACTAGCATGAAACCCTGTCAGATTTCTTCTTTTATCATCCCCTCCCCCTCCTCCTGCTCGCTCTAAGTCTCAATTTCATGCCAAGGTGCTGACTTAGCAGAAATGCCATGCATAGTGGCATGGTGACTTCTATCCCTAACCACGAGACACTTTTCATTTATATTCATCAAGGAAGTACTCTACAGGCATCAAACCATGTACCCAGATTTCAGTTTGTTATTTGATTATCTAACTTAATCCCATTAGGCACTGATCTTTTAAATAGCACAAAAACTGCTGACAAAACGCCTCTGCAAACATCACAAATCCCCTATATGAGGAGTATTCAATTTCACAATTAGCCTTAGTAAAAGCTGATATTTACATTTATTCCAGTATTAATTGGGGGCAATTTCAAGTGAAAGTGAAAAGAATTGAGTGTCTTCAGAAAATAAAATCTTACAAAACACAGTGATACTTGGTAAGATGAGCTGACCTCTTTTCTTTCCCATTTAAAATTCTGGGGATTCTCCAGGAGCAGTTTCTCCATACATGGCTAAATGGTTTAGCTTCTTCAGAAACCGAGATTTAAAGTCTATTCTCACTTTATGGAGAATCTCTCATTTCTGTTTGTCATAAAACCTGCATTTTGGAGGGGAAGCATACTGTATATGGTGGTATGCGCTATATAAATAAGATACATAGGCAGAAAATAAAATGTTAATATCTAGGAATTCAAAATATTTTAAGAAATAAAGGGATTCCAACACACATAAGGAATGGCCACATGAACACTTTTTGAATAAACAAAAACAGATGAAAGTCATATGTTAAAAAAATCATGTAATTATACGCAGGGAAAATAATAGAGTGATTATGAGATACTCAGTAAAATGTTCATCTAGAGAAAGAGTTAAAAAATTTTCTGAAGTGACTGATATTAATAGAGTACCAGACCGAAGTCAGAAAAGCCACATCATAAACAAATCATATTGTTTACTCATGCCTCCATTGCCTCAACAGCTAAATGGATCTAATAAGACATCTCATTAGATCTTTCCATTCACAGACGGTTTATGGAAATTATTACATTAATACTATTATATAAGTGTCCTTCTGGAAAGCAAAGCTCTAGACATGAAAACTTTCTTTTTTTAATCTTCATTATGTCCTTTACCAAAATTATCAGAAAACATTATAAAAGAATACTTCAAAAAGCACATTTCTACATAAAAGGTTTCCACAAAGTTAACAGGATCTTTTGGCTTTTGAAAGACAAATAATATGAAGATTAAAAATTCCTAGAATCCAGATAGTGTATCAATAAATGGTATAAAATATTCAAAATATTGAATAATTTTTCCATGTAAATCAGTAAATATTAAGTCTCCCAAAAAGACAAATATAATTTTTAGTTCTGGCCAAATGGTTTTAGCACTATTTCACAGGGGAAGAAAAGGAAGGACATCTGGAACTAACCTGAAGTCATTCTATAAGTTGAATAATATATAATTTCCTCTCTTGCCCTAACCATCCATTTCTTTCCTTTTTTTGTTTATATATTTATTTTGAGAGAGAGAGAACACATGAGTGAGCAAGGACAGAGAGGGAGAGAGAGAGAATCCCAAGCAGGCTCCACCCTGTCAACACAAAGCCCTAGGAGGGGCTCAAACTCATAAACTGTGAGATAATGACCTGAGCCAAAATTGAGAGTCAGAGGCTTAACCAAGTGAGCCATGCATGCACCCCCATCTCTATTTTCTTGATGTTCATCTTCATTGGTACTTAAGCTATTGTGAATGCAATCACTTAACATTTGTTGTGCACCTACTACATCCTAAGCTCTGAGCCGGGTATTTGATAATGACAAGAGTGAAATATAGTCCCTGACTTTGAGACTTCACTGTTCACTGGAGAATGCTAGCATGTAAATTCTGTATAATAAAGAGGCAACATCCACTGTTGATGGACACACGCATTTTTGAGAACAATTTTCTTTTTTCCTCTAAAGTTGAACAAGCGTCTATTCTCCTAATAATTCCAACCCTAGTTATATGCCCAAAAGTAATTTCCACACATTTTCACTCATGCAATGCTCAAGAGTGCTCACAGCAACATAATATTTAAAAACTGAGAAGAACCCAAGCATTAATCTTTAAGAGAACACATAACTAAATGTAAAGTTATCTCACAACAGAATTGTGAAAATAAATCACCCTCAGCCCACAAGCAATACCATACAAGAATATTAGAAATATTGCACTGAGTGAGCAAAACAAACTGGCAGAAAGCCTGTATAGAGTATGACACCATTTTAGTAAACTTCAAAAACAAGAAATATGCATTACATTTTAAAAAATACATACATGTCTGGTTACATTATTTTAAAATGCAAAAGAAATATACACCCTAAATTCAGCATAGTGGTTTTATTCAATTGGAGGCAGGATGGGGCAGTAGAGAAGTACATCCAGGTAACTTCAATAGGATTGTCATAATCTATTTCATAAGTTCTCTAGTGGTCTCATAGTGTGATTTATTATTATGCTTCTTAATTTCTTATATGTTAAGAATGTTTTTGTTTGCACCAAAGTTCTCAAAATAAAAATTAGATAATTATAAGGAAAACTCCCATGTCATGAAATTGAGCCAATTCTGCCCGAAGGTGTTCAGAAAGGAAGCCATGAGATTTCAACAGAGTTAGAGAGATAAAATTTATTTTCCAAGAGGAGAAAGGTATGAGCAAGGGCCCAGAGATGTGGAAGAGCTATGGGACAAATGACAGAATGTGTTGCAGCTGGAGCACAGGACACGTGGGAGAAGAGGCAGGAGATGATACTGACAAAGGAATTCATTACTTCTGTGGAAAGCCTTATATGCCAGAAAAGGAAGAAAAGTTTATCTTTTAAGCAATGGAACGATGCTGATGTCTTACTTCAAAGCAGGGAAGTTACAAGATCATTTTAGAACGATAACCACAGTGGCAGAATTGTGGGAAACAATCAATAGAGGAAAGACAAGTGTCAGTGGTAGCATTTAAAAGAGTGACACGGTAGTCCAGGTGGCACAAAAGGAAAATTTCAACAAAGCTTTCAGCAATAGAGAAGAAAAGAGATGGATTTAAAATCATTTAAAGGTTAATTATACCTCAGTAAAGCTAGAATTTTAAGAAAAGATGTTTAAAGGCTAGATTTGGTGGTTAAACAGATTTGGGGTGTTAGGCATAATTAAGAGCCACAGACAACCCCAAATTTTGATATTCTTTATTAGGGTAGTGGATGATGATGCTTTTAAGCAGTTAGCATGAGGAAAGAAATGGTTTTGCATGGGAGGTCATTTATGTTTGGGATTTGCTGGGATTGAAAAGGCTGGGGAAATCCATTTGGATATGTTGGTAGGCACTTGAAAATACTGTAGCAAGTTAGTCTAGAAATTCATATTTAGGTTGCCCTAACTGGTAGCTGTGACCAACAATTAAAATAATACCCTTTATAGAAAGAGCAACAAGAAAGACTTGAAGAGAACCAAGGTAGATGAAACCCTGTAAAAGAGAAATAGATTTAAAGGAGAAAAGAAAGAAGAGCATTAGACTCTAGAGCCAGAGGCCACATTTCATAATATTCTACTATCCTTGTCAGGCCACCGAACTCCTTCTTGCTTTAGTTTTCCCAACTGTAAAACAAAAATAAGACAAGAACAGTATTTCCTCATAGGATTTCTTTGTGGATTAAATTAATCAATATGTATAAAATGCCTGGCATGTATTTCTTATCCATATATTGTTGTAGACTCCGCAGCTAGGCCTAGATATGTAGAACTGTAATTATCTGTTACCTGAGAAATCTTTATGACATATGTTGTGATTTGAAAATCCTGAAAGGACACCTTGTTGCTACCACCACAAGTCCCCAAACGGCCCAATATCTCCCACGTATTAAATGATATCAGAAACCCCCTTCACTGATGGCAAGGCATCCAACCCACAATACTTAGCAAGTTTTAAAATGCAGAGTCTGGGGGAAATAACAGTAGCTTAAATCTATGCAATAGTTATAGTATGAGAATAAAAGACTAAATGAGGATTTTTTACCAAGAACCTCGTTGAAAGGGGTAAGAAGAAAAGCAGAAGGCACCTGAGATGGAGTGAGCAAACTAGGCTAAGAGAACATATCTAGAGAGATGAGGCTGGAGAAGCATTCAACTCTCTTATTTTGCACTGAACTAATTCTTCCTGACCTGAAAGTTTTGGAGATCAGTGCTTTTCTGTCATAACAAGGAGTTGCTCTACTATTGAACCTCAGTTTTCTTCTTTGCGGATTAAGTGGTAAAATTTACATAACATACTTAGCATAGCACGTGTCATAAAATACATGTTCTATAAGTGTTATCTATAGCTATCTATGCCTCAGGCTGCAAAAACTCCTGCTAATTCACAGCAATCCTATCCCATCCACTCCCAGTGATCTGACACATGATTGTCAAGAAATGCTCTGCAGGTTGACTTATAAAAGTGTGTTTCTGTGCTGGAGAAAGAGATAGTTATAAAGGAGTAATAACAGTAACAACAACAAAAGCAACAATAATCATAGTATTAATAAAGAGTGCTTACAGTGTGCCAGTGCTATGCCATCACATTCCATGCAATATTTAGTGCATATTTAGTGTATGCATTATTCATTACCAAATATTACTACTTAGTTTTGGCTAAATACATACCTATTAATGAAAGATGGTTCTAAAAATGTGTGAAAGTACCAAATAAAAAATTAAATCAATAGTAGGAAGAGTTAATTTGTGAGAAATTTGTCACTTCGCTAATATTACCATGTACAACTGCACAGAATACTGACGTTAGAAGACAGTAAACTTAGCACAGTACTCTCCCTTTTACTTCCTTATTTCCTTCTGTCCCTCTTGAAGGTAGTGGTCATTGACTACAACTACAGTAAAAGCCAAGGATAATTGAAATTTTCAGACATTTTTCTGTTTTCCTATTTTTCATTGGTTTCAATCCCAAAAATTTTAAACTAAGTTCACGCTTGATGTTTTTTAAGATTAACCATTCTTTGGTGGTGCCTGGGTGGCTCAGTCGGTTAAGAGTCTAACTTCAGCTCAGGTTATGATCTCAAAGTTCATGGGTTGGAGCCCTGTGTCAGCTTGGAGCCTGGAGCCTGCTTCAGATTCTATCTCCCTTTATCCCTGCTCCTCCCTCACTCACAATCTGTCTCTCTTTCTCTCTCAAAAATAAACTTTAAAAAATATTTTTAAAAATATTTAAAAATGAAAAAAGATTAACCATTAAAAAAATGAAAGTACTATTTCCCAAATGGCTAACAAATAGAAATTTTAGTCTGAAAACCTGTGTATAAAGAAGGAATAAGAAGGGAAAATAAGCAGTTAGCTGCTTGCTCTGTTGGTGTCAGTTCAAAACTGAATTTTTGTTTAAGGAGAAATGAAAATGAATAGGCAGAAGTGCACTTCAAATTATCATTGTTAGACCAGTTACTGAATGTACCTAAACAATTTGCCTAAAATCATATCTGATTTCTCAGGCAAAAGGTTTTCATTTTGTTAATCCCAAAATTTTGTTGAAAACTATATTCACATATTCACTCTTTTAAAAATCCACTTTATAATACAATGTTGATGCTTTATGTGCAATTGATGAGTTTTTTCCCAACAATTATGTATTAGAATGATGGGAACACAGAATAAATGAAGGAGAAAACAATTTTATTCTGGTTTTAATTGAAGTTGGTAAGAGGGAGACAAAGAAAACCACGACATTAAATAAATTTATCTTTTTGACATCTTAAATTACCTGCTTTAGGTAAGGTTATATATTTTTTTAATTATTATTTTCTTCTAAATATTTTTCACAATAAACTTGGTTTTACTTATTGGGTTTTATTTTCATTTCATATTTTGAGTAGGGGAGAATCACTATCTGACTTTAAAGTAAGAATGGGTTACTCAGAAATAACCACTGAGCAGAAGACGGCAGCACACAACAGAGGAGTCATATAAAATAGACTTCTGCTGCCCTCTTTTGGAATAAATAAATGAACAATACCACTTCTGAGTATGTATTTTACTATTGTCTGTGTCCTACTACTGCCACATTACTTAGGAAACAAAGGGCTAGGGCTTAGTTATCAAATGCCCTGTTATTTATTTTTTTTTTTAATTTTTTTTTTCAACGTTTATTTATTTTTGGGACAGAGAGAGACAGAGCATGAACGGGGGAGGAGCAGAGAGAGAGGGAGACACAGAATCGGAAACAGGCTCCAGGCTCTGAGCCATCAGCCCAGAGCCTGACGCGGGGCTCGAACTCCCGGACTGCGAGATCGTGACCTGGCTGAAGTCGGACGCTTAACCGACTGCGCCACCCAGGCGCCCCCAAATGCCCTGTTATTTAAAAATTGGAGATTTATTTTAATTTTCTGGATACAAAAAAAAATGTTACTTAGCAAAAGATTACTTAATAGCAACTGTATAAAAGTATAGCTGCTCTGAATACATTAAATCTAATGAGGTAATAACCCCACAAACTAAAATAGTCATCTTATTATCAGTACTTTAGATTTCATCTATCCTTATAAATAGTTACAATTATGTAAGTGTGAATTTTCAGTGTAAAATTTAAAAAGTAATGGATTTTAATTATGAAAAACATTAGGAAAGCCTTTATTCTATAATTAAGAAAAAGTACTGGGTATATTTTAATTTCTAATATATTTATACCCATTTTGGCAATAATTTTGAAACTCACCAGCAATATTACTATCATTCAAAGGCAGTACTCAAATGTTTGGTAAGCCTGTAGAGATTTTTAGAATTAGATAAATTCAGACAATGCTTAGGTATGATCCTACAATTCATCACCGTTCCCTTCTTCCATCAGAAAAATTACCAAAAAAAAATGCATGAGCCCTGATATTAAACTTCAATAACAACTGTAAATTACCTCTGATATTCAACAGAACACAACAAAATCAACAAAATTAAATATATGCATATACTTTTGCTGAGATGGACAAAAAAAAAAAAAAAAAGCCATCAAGTACAGTGTTCATCAAAAGTCATAAAAATGTTTAAATCTGATAACATTCCCCAGCAGTAGGATCTCCTTTGGAAAGATGCACCTTGAAAATATGACAAAATAAATGACTGCATATAAGAATTCTAGGTAGGAAAAACCTAGTGTTTCAAGATACTAGAATACACCACCAACAAACAAAACTTAAAAACAGCAAAATACAATTAAGTGGACTTGGGACAAGATAAACATGTGGCCAAAATCCTCATGGTAAAGAAGAATCATTTTTTCCTTAAGAAAAACTTGTTTTTGAACATATAAAAATAGAGTTTTAGAAGATTTACTCATAAAATTAAATTCTTCCACTATGGCATACCAATTACTGATAGCAGCTTCATGTGTGGACAAAACCCTTGCTGTAATCATTTCATGCAATAAGAAAATTTTTAAACTCTTGGCTACAATATAAGACATCAAGAGCTAAGATCAATAAGATCAATATTGGCTAAGATATAAGACATCAAGAGCTAAGATCAGGTAATAGCAGAGATTAATATATTTTAGTATTAGTATACAGTTTGATGTAAATAAATGATAATCAATAAAATATCTATGCAATATATGGCATCTGATAATCAGTAGTCTTCATTCTTTTTTATGTATTTTTTAGTCCTATTATTATTCCATATTTAGATGACTAAATCAAAACACTTATTAAACAAATTTATAATAATAATTATAAATATATAGCACCATTCAAACTCCCATCTTATTTTAAAATTACAAAAATTTGAGTTCTGTTATTACTCAAAAGTGGCAAGATATTTTAACACAGATGACAAATAAAATTAACTGATTGACAAAGATTACATTACCAGAAGTAAAATCTCTGGATAACCTTTGGACTACAAGATCATCATGGCAATGAGGTAAAAATGAAGCTAAATTATGTCATCTTGTTGTAGGAGTCAAACACCCAGGTGCAACTAACCATATTGGATATTGTAGAGTAAGCCTAGATCTATAGATAAGTAATTTGTTTGATTTGGGGTAAGAAAATTAAATAGACTTTGTCTAGACAGAATGACCTCACTGCATACATTTGCTCCCACAGAAGCCAGAATCTAATGAAAATTCCAAATTACTTTATTAAATAAATGTCTTTAGCTATGCATATATGTTGCTTTCTATTGGAGCCCTAGCAATTCTCCTGTGGCAGTAGTAAATTTAATACTGCATTAAAAATTGTAGAAAATTTCTGTGACATGAACATAACAAATGTTACAGAATTCATGACACTCTTATTACTTTTTTTTGAAGTGTGGGCTTCTATTTAAATTTACTACTATCAGTGAATCACCATGCAGTCTTATAGGATCCTGCAGACTGAATTTTGTGATTTTAGGACATATTACATGATTGTTAAATAAATAAAAACAGGCAAAAATAAGAACATAAGGAAAATCCCAATTTGCTTGTATTGTCTCTTGCTAATATGGGGTGCGTTTATGTGTGTGAGTGTGTGCATGCATGCTGCTTTGTTTTAAACTTAATTTAGTTTTTGTTGCTGTTCTTTTGATTGTGGTTTGCTAGATTAGGGAATTAAAATATTTAATTGAAGGAAGATAGAAGGAAAGATATGGATGGAGCTTTAGCGTTAGGAGTGAAACTCTTCTTTGCTTGGTTGAAGGTGTCAATAACACAACTGTCAAGAGAAGTTAGAAATTCCAGAGGAGGTAGGCTGGCAGCAAAGTAAACTTTGTATTTGGACCACTCCTGTTATCTTTTTACATAACTAATATTCACTGATTCATGTCACAATGAGAGGATCACATCCTTAAAAATCAAGTTCAAGTACTGACAATTATTTGGGCTACTTTAAAATTTACACACAGCAATAAATAAATGGCCATGGCAAATAATTTAAAGGAGAAGCAATAATTAGTGTGGCTATTGGAGTTCTGAAAAGAAACATGATGAAGTAAATGTCTTGCAATTTTACAAGTTATAAGGATTAGCAGGTATCATGTTTATGAAGTGATTGTAGGTTCTTAGAGCAATAGTAAAGCAGTTTCAACTGTCCCATAGTTTGTACAATAAGAAGGAAAACTGAAATATAGTTAGCAAGATATAAGTATGCAGGTCCCTTTATTTTAAAACAAAAAATTCTGTTGATTTTGCTACTTCCAGAAGAACTAAAAAAAAAAAAGTCTGTGAGTGATCATCATTTCAGCATTCCTCAGTACTACAGCTACTTTGTGTTTTCTTCCTCAGTTATTGACCACTGCCTACAATCAATTTTGATTGTCACTGGCAAGTAGAACATGCAATGCATCTATCTTTCAAGGCTTGGCATAAAAACAAACTCTGACTTGGTACAGAGTGACTTGATCAGTTGATTCTTTGGCTACTTGTGTTGAGGAAGAAGTGCAGAGACAAGTGCAGGGGAGAGAAGCCAGGATGAAGGTAAGGTGGGAGAAGGCTGTCTCTTACCAGTTCACATGCACAGTGCCAGAGGAAATAGATTCTCACCCAAAGGGAAATATGTGAAAGGCTGAAATAGGATAAATATTATATACCATGATTTCCACACCAATACACACATGAGGCTTTGAAAATTTAGCTCCATTTCTTTGAGAACTTGGGTTTCCCATCTTGGGGCATCAGATTGATTGCAGGACTTCATGATTAAAAGGTAGGGTTTTAGTAACAAACGTAAGTGTCTAAAAGAGAGGTTATAATGCACAAAGGACAGCAGCTATAGAAAAGAAGGAAATAAAGGCAAAAAGGAACTCATGGAGCCCACAACGTGAAGAAGTTACACTCTGGTCCTAGCATGGGCTAGTGGTGTCTCTGGCTCAAGAAAAGGGTAAAAATACCAGCCCCTTTGAGGCCACTCTAAGCTTCTTGTTGCCCAGAAGTGTGGACTGGAAGCCTTATTACACCAAACACATTTTGTCTAGGCAATGCCTAATCACCAGCAGCTGGCAGGCATTCAGTCACTATGCAAAAAGCATTATCCCTTTCTTCCTTGCTAAGAAAACCCTAGTTCAGTTTGTGTAATAATGTAATCAGCCCATGGATAAATCACGTTTCATAGTTGTATTCTCTTTTCCCCAAAGATTTGTGTAGGGGTATGTGTATAACCTAATTATAGGCAAGTAAACTAAAGAGAAAGTTGGCTAGATATACAGGATAATAGATGTAATGAAGAATACATTCTTTTTTTCCATTTTTACCTTCACTCTTTTGTTTCCTACCTAGAATGCTGCTGTAGGAAAGTATGAGGCTTAGAGCTCTGGATATTACTGTGACTATGAATGGACCACCACAATGCTCATCCACTGAGTGGGAAAGAATAGAAAGATAGAAATAATGTGAATCATTGTAACATCACTGAGTTGTTGTGACCATCTTGTACCACCAGACCTCTAGTTACTTACAATAATTAAATGTCATTATTGTCTAAATTTTTGGTATTAGGGCATTCTATTACCTAAAATAAAATTCAATCCTTACAGTTACATATCAGTGGGGCTGGAAGTTCAGGTAAAGCAGCATAATTAATTTGTGTGAATGGGGTATTCTGGTTGAGTAAAGAACAAGGTTGTCAGAAGCCAAACTCCTCAGCTAATAGTTGATAGAATTGGGTACGTTACTCTTAATGAGTTTAGAACATTACCTTCTAGCACCAGAATGCAAGATCAAGTCTGTGATAAGAAACTGTTTGGGCAACCTATGCACATAGACTGTCATAAGTGACTAGTAGTGAAAGGACATAAGGAGGCCAAGGTATAAGATGAAATCTGCCACTTCAATAAGGACGTCTGCCAATATCTACTGACAGATTCATCTGGAAATAAAGTCAGCAAGTTGTTGCCCAGGCCAAGTTTCAGTGAAATAAATTTTCTCAGTTCAAAGTATTTACCAAGAAGAAGAAGCCTCCACAGACTTCTCAGATTTCAACCTTGTTAATAATAATAGGAACAAAAACAATAGCTACTGCTACTATTTGTTAAACAGCTAGTATGTGCCAAACATTAGACTAATTATTATCTTGATTAATCCTAATAACAACCACCACCTGGGAGAGTAGTAGGCATACAATAGGTCTTCAGTAAACTTAAGTTCATTGTAAACATGAACAAATGAACAAATGGTATAACTTTTTTGAATTCCATTTAACAGATGAGGAAATTAAGACTTAGAAAAGCTAAGTAAATTGCCCAAGACCATACAGAGAGTAAGTGGAAAGACTAAGATTTAAGATCATGTCTTCCTAATCCCCAAACCCATCCCCTTAAGATGTCTGGTCCATAGTGTTGCTTCTAAGATGTTCAGTGAATGAACAATTTTCTACATGTAAAAGTAGTTAGTGCACCTATTTTGTGGGGTTTCCTGGGTTTGTATTAGATGTCTAATCTCTGAGATTCTGAACACTCAGTCACCTGGGTTATGGATGCCTAAACATTGGACAACATCATGTTATTGATATATTCTTCTTTCTTCCACCTGGTTGGAGGTGGTTTCTTAAATGGACTGGTCTCCAAGAGAGGTCTTAAGTGGGAAATATCCTCTGCCATATGATGGACATTCATTACATGGACACTGTAGTCAACTGAGCATGGTTTTGTTCATAGAAATTCTTGAAATTAGAGCCTCAGATTGGAAGCAAGAATCCACCAGCCCCAATTCCTTAGAGATAGAAAATGTTTCCCTGTTCCATACCTCTAATCATGGACATTAGAAGTTTTGTGGTCCCCTTATAACCTGATAGCTTGGATGGGTTCCCACAACTAGAGTTAATATCAATTCTGGCCTGAAAGCCAGTTTCAGAGGGGTCAGTGCTATTATGTACAATGTCACCTGGGCTTCAGTTTACTCTAAGATACTTATTGGGAGCATCTACCTATAAGTAGCTTTTTTATAACCAACCAACGAACACCTTTCACTGGGAAATAACTGATGTGTAAAAAACATAAATAATTAATATTAACCTAAATTAAATACTAACAGCATTTAATGTAATTGCTGATAATTTGTACTGGAAAATTATACAATCTTTGATATTTGCAATATATAAATTTTCTTCCCTATGGAATATCTTTGGAAAGGTTTTATTGTTGCTGAGAAAAAACCATATTCATCATCAAATAACAATATTGACTAATAAGTAATTAATTTTAATTAAAAAATGAAACACTATTAATGGCTACCATACCCACTATTAACTATTGGTATGAAAAGTTCCAATAACCAATAATTCTTACCTGCTTAATGTGAAATATATTTAACATAATTGCTGATAAATGTTTCCTGGAACAATAGTGTGGTCATTAATTTCTTTATGTCATAAATTGCTTCCTTATCACATAGTATGTCTTCATAAAATTATTATTTTGTTCTGAGGGAAAATTTTCCTAATCATCAAATAGTAATCAGTGAGTCACTTTTCATCAAGGGTAAGTGGTGTGTGTCTTGAGCTTACTTATAAGATTAGTTAGTGCTAGGTTTTGGTCTATTTATCTACCTAAAGAGTGGCTGAAGTCTCCTTTGATTCAGAATTACTGAGAAAGGAGAATTTGATAACAATTTCTAACTCTGTAAAGTTATGCAGTGGCTTGAACCATTTATTCACCACTGGTTGAATTGCTCACTTTTAACTGACTAGGATTTATGTAATGATACTGACTGAGAAATCAGCAATGCTTTATTTTAAGTTAAACAAATATTTATTGAAAACTTTCTACGTATCAGACACTGTACCAGATCCTAGGTGTATAAGGACAAATCATGGACCCTCGTGTGGAGACAAAGGTGTGATGTTTAGTAGCAGAAATTTATTAAAGTATTTTTTAAATTGAGTACAAAGTTCATATTACAAAAATGCAAACTCATATAGATTGATGAATTTTTACAAAATGAACATACTAATATAAACAGTACCGGGAACACAAAATGGATCATTACCAGGACTAAACACACCCCTCATGTTTCCTTTCTCTCATTGTACCTTCAAGGGTAAACACCTTAGATTGGTTTTACCTCATTCTAATTTAATTTTATTACAATTTAATTTGTATTTGAATATAAGTTTACATATTATAAACTTTATATAACTTAAAATACATTTTACTGGAGACAGATTTGGATTGTTTTAAATTTAGGATAATTATGAATTATAAGCTATGAAAATTCTTGTTTGTGTCTTTTTATGAACATTTAACGTATTTTGGGGGAATATATATACCTAAAAGTAGACTTACTAGATCATAAAGTCCGTACATACTAGCTTTAGTAAATATAACCAAACACTTCTCCAAAGTTATTGTATCAATTTACAATCCTAACAACAGCTTATAGGAATTCTAACTTCAGATACAACAATACTTATTGAACATTTATTGAACTTATTGAACATGTTAGGCATTCTGGTAGATACCAGCATCTTGATTAAGGTTTTGGTTTATATTTTCCAGGTGATTAATGATGTTGAGTACTTTTTTATTATATTGATGGATCATTTTCTTTTATAAGTACCTGTTCAAATTCTTTGCCCATGTTTCCCCCACTCTGTCCTTATTCCTACTGATTTTTAGGAGTTCTTTATATGTTGTGGATATGAATCTTGCATCAAATATATACTTCACATATGCCCTCAATTTGGTAGCTTTGTTTTTCACTCTCTTAATTGTGTCTTGTGATGATAAATTACTAAGACCTTCTTAATTTTATAAGTAAAATCCAACTTTCCAAAACTTCCTTTATAGTTAGCACTTTAAGTCTTCTTTAATATGTATTTGCCTATTCCCAAGGTCATGAAGATATTTTATCTTTCTTTTAGACATTTTATTTTTAAAGTATTTTATATTTAGATTTGGAATGGATTTTGAATATGGTTTAAGGTCAAGGTATATTTATTTAGTATTGTATTCAGTGGCCAAACACCATTTCTTAAAAATACCATTGTTTCCTCTCTGCTCACAGTGTCACCTTTGGCATAAACTAGGGGCCCAATTTTTTGAGTGTGTTTCTATGCTCCATATTTGCTCCATTAGTCTCTTCATCTACCCTTACATCAATACCTCACTTAATTACTATAACTTTACAGTGGTTTTCTTTATTGAACTATAGTTGACATACTATATTAGTTTCAGGTGTACAACATAATGGTTTGACATTTGTATACATTATGAAATACACAACATTATAGGTCTAGTTGCCATCTTTCACCATATAAAGTTATCACAATATTATTGATAATATTGTGGATAATACTGTGGTCCTCCTCTAATATTACTCAAACTGAAAACTAGAACCCAAATGATTATTGCAAATATGCCAAATGATGTATCCTGCAAATGTGAGAAAGAAATATTTCCTCTGATTTCTCCATTCTTCCATGGAATTGATAGTCATTGGATAGTTATGGTTACTTACTTCCTAAAACTGACAGTCTAGAAAAAATGTGAGTAAAATAGCAATTACTTAGTGACTAGGAGAACATATTTTATCCAATCCTACACTCTCCTTGGTTTCCTTAGTAACGAAGTTGCTGATCATTGAGTGTGAAAGATGAAGAGCCTACATTGTTATGGTTTGTTCCTACTTACACAAAAAGAGTTTAGCAAATACAGATGAGATTACAAAAACACCAAATCTGAGATTTCAGGTTATTCATCCATGGGATGATAAATGAAGAGAGGCATGATAATGCCCCAAACAAACAACAAAAACAAAACCTCTACTGGGAAATGGGCAATAAACATTATACCATTGTCAGAACGTGCCTTATAATGGGTTCTGTATAGATTCTATACAGAGTCATTAGATTCTGATTTGAGCTCTGATTTGGGCTCTTTGGGATCATGTGTCCAGGCTCTGATTTACATCATACCCCTTACCCAAGGTAATTCCTTGGAGTTGGTGGGAAGGTGATCAGTATATCATCCACCATTCAAGAGACGTTTCATTTATCTACAGTTCAGAATGGAGGACATTCAAATGCACATCAAGTCCTGTACAAGTTAAAAAGCATCAGAAGGTCTATTAAGAGCTTTGGAGAGAAAAGTTCAGATGTATTCATAAATTTGAAAGCTGAAGTTTTTTGTAATACCTACCTATTCAGAATGTATTCAACTTTTATAAATAAATTTTAAAACTTTCACTAGCCTGATCATAAATTATATGATTTATCTAAAGCCATTCCACTTTAAACATACTATCAAATGAGGGACTGGAGAAAGTGATTTAATATACTATCTAGTTAAAAATTGGAGCAAGGTTGTTATAAACTTTTTATGAATAGTAAGAAAATGAAAACTTTTCTAGGTTATTTATGTAGAAGAAGTCTCTTTAGCTTTACAAATCAGTTTAGATAACAGGTACGTTCATGTACAAAAATAACATGTAGAGTTGATATTAGCATTTTTGAGCATAGGACTAGAGCTATACTTGATTTATGGCTAATTTAATTATCTTTAGAATTTTAATTCCATTTTTATCATTGAAATATTAATAAAAAAGCATAAAATAGATTCAAAGCCTAGAAAATATGCACGTAAACAAGAAAAAGCTTCTCAGAGTTATTTTTCACAATCATGAAAATTGTGTATTTTACTGTTCTGCTATAACTGTGTTGAAACATATATATTGTCCAACTATATATATGCCCCATACACACACACACACACATATATATATTGTCCAATTAGAAATTTAACTTTCCAGGGGTGCCTGGGTGGCTCAGTCGGTTAAGTGTCCGACTTCAGCTCAGGTCATGATCTCACAGTTGGTAGGTTTGAGACCCACATATGGCTCTGTGCTGACAGCTCAGAGCCTGGAGCTTGTTGCTTCAGATTCTGTATCTCCCTTTCTCTCTTTGCCCCTCCCCCACTAACTCCCCCACAGTCTCTCTGTCTCTCAAAAATGAATAACATTAAAAATTTTTTTAAAAGAAAATTAACTTTCCACATGGTAGATGTATTTTAAAGGTAAAAGCATGCACACGCACGTATACACACACACTCCCACTTTGTTAGAATTATTAAATAGCTTTCTAGGCATTCATATGCTGAATAAGCTTTCAAAAGCTATACAGAATTTCTAGAGATCAAAGAAATTATTTATATGAGCTTTGTCTATTTTAGGAAGAAGTTTAAGGCCCAGGATTTGGGAGACTTGTTTGTCATGGATTCATTTTATAAATAATACACTAGCATGGTATTAGGCATTGAGTATTTAGAAATGAATACAGCATAGTCTCTACCTTGAAAAATTCTCAAGTGAATAAATAAAATAAATGGAGATAAATTACTAGGCCAAGTGGCAAGTGCTTTAACAGAATGTAAACCAAATTGTGCAGCAACAGAGATAGAACCACTAATTCTGCTTCAAGAGTTCAGGGAACAGTTCACAGAAGAAATGTCATTTGAGCTGTAATCTCAAGGATAAATAGTATTTTCAAAATAAATAAAAGAAGAGATAATTTCTGGTTCATGATGGAGGCTTGAGGGTATAAGTTTGCTTCACTTCCCTCCCAATATCTCATCAAATGGAAATAAAATGATTTTTAAAAACCAGCAGACCAGAAATTTTTAGGTATTTCTGAATGGTGGAAAGTAATCATTCCACTTCTGTTTAGAAGTAACACAGAATAAAGGAAACAATGTTAGGGGCCATGCTTGGCAGAAGACTTCTCCATAAGTAGGTTCTAACCTGGACTGACCTAGAAAATATTTACATCTTAAATTGGCAAGTATGGTGCAAAAAATTCATTGTTGGGCATCAATGAATGGTAGTTAATTAGAGAAATGTTAAGAGAAGGGCTAGGTTAGGCACTCATTCTCTTCTGCTAACAGAGAAACTGACTGCAGTATTTATTCCTAGTAGGAAATAAGAAGCAGTGATCTCACTGTGGGTTTGGCTGATAAGAGAGACAAAGTAGAGCCTAAGATAACTTAAGACTTCTGCAATGTACCCAGAGGAATAAAAGGGAAAACATACCCAATTAGAAGCGGAAATCTGTTAGGTACTTTAACCCAAGACAAGGCATCCTTACTTTGAACTAGCCTGCCTCTGCTTTACTATCAACAGTAACCATGCACTTCACAGATTCTACCTCCTCTTTGGTAGAAAGATATTTTAGGTAAACAGATCTCCCAACTAATACTTGACTAATTAACAAACCTCCCAACATTATTTTCTTTAAAATTGAAATTAAGAAAGAAAAAATAAATGGAAAGAACATAAAAAGGAAAAAAAAAAGGACAATAAATATACAAATCACGTCTGAGGAAAAGTCAATAAATGAAAGAAATGAACAAACAAAACCACTTACTCCAGAGGAAACAGATTTAGTGCAAGAAGGAGAAAATAATTTTAAAAATATGTTTAACTGATATCCTTAAAGAGATGTGAAAGGATAATGTATCCAAAAAAGAACAATTGGCTGGAAAGGAAGCAATCAGAGAAAAGGAGGAGTTCCTGGATATTAAAAAAAAAAAAAAAAAAAAAAAAAAAAAAAAAAAAAAAAGTTTTTTTTTAAAGGTGAATTTTATCTTGGGTACATTGGAAAATACTTCAGAAAGTAAATCTAATTCATGTTGAATGACACTAAAAAGTGCCATGGGCTTTTTTTTAGGCATAAACTCTCAAGAGACAATAAAAGAAGGTATAAGCAAAAAATACTTTAGAAGTTAGAAAAGCTATAAATGAGTTGTGACAGATTTAAAAGACCTAATGCCTAAGCAAGCAATATGAGGAACCGAGAGGCAACCCTTTTGTACTGTAGAGCCCCCAGAAACTCAGAAATTGTCAGCAAAGTAGGGTTGAAGGCTAGGCTAAATAATGGGCATTAGATATGTAAATCTAAAAAGCAGGTAAAATCTCAGATTTTTCAACCCTCTGCAGCTGTGAGATTTTCCCTGCCTCCCTCTTTGTTAATCTTCCCTCACCCACATACACATACCCAAAGTTTGAAAGTTTACCTCCTAGGGTGGATAAAGCATAGGAATTCTTACTGAGTAAATTCTGAGTCCACTCAAATAAAGAAAGTATCAGAAAATGAGTTTTTCCAGGTTGCTACCAGATGGGTCTAACAGTGATAGTTGTCTCAGTATGTAGTTTTGAGGGGCACTCCAAATCCATTCTGTCCTTTCCAATGGCTGTTAGGCTAAAAACAAGGGTTCCCAATCAAACAAACAAAATGTGATACCTAGTTTAATTGGTATGCACAAGTCTCCAAAAGGTTTTGAAATTCCAAAATAGGTTCATTGAAAGATTCATTGCAAAAGCCTAGTGAAAAATTCAAGACACACAAGAAGTACCTACAACAAAAGACCGTCAGGGTGACACGACTCCTACTAGTCCCCTCTACCCTCCTTGAGCGTGTACTCACAGTCAAGTCTATTAATTCTCTATTTGAATTGCCTTTCCACTCTGAAGAGGCCACAGGACAATAAACAAAAGTCCACCAAGTTAGTGGCCTTACAATGCACCATCTCCAAGGTCAGAAACCTAAAACACCTGGGCCGCCCCCATTGCACCCTCCCAGAGGTAGATCATCAAAACACTGGCCCAGAAACTGACATCTCGTTTGCAATCAACCAACACCCTGTGCGTCGGAGAAGATAATCCTTGACGGTTTTGTACAAAATCTTTCACACCAACTGTAATGGTCCCATTTCTACCCTCAAAGGAGGGCCCCTACCAGATTGAGGAGACTCCCAGGGATTCCCTGTTTAACTGCTAGGCAGTATTCCCTTCAACAGCCCAGGGAAAACTAAAATTAAAATTAATTTAAAAACGTCGCCAAATTCTGGTAGATACCAGCACTACACTCTCCACTTTAAACCCACTCACTCAGGACCCTTCAGACAGGATTCTGGGAAATCTGGCGGAAGCCAGCGGAGGGCGAGAATTCTTACCTGAGTCAGTTCCCCCCTGTAGATTACAGATTACTGTAGTGCTTGGTTGAGAAAGGAAGGTAAAATGTCTCGTTGTCCTTTATTGGTCATCTATCCTTTTCTCTCCCTCCAACACACAATGCCTTCTTGTTTGTCTCCATTTGTCTTTGAGACTCCGGCTTGCCTTTCTGCCTCCCGAAGCACTCTGTCGTCGTTTTTGCAAATTCAGGCAGCTCTGCTGTCTGCTGGGACACAAAAATACAGCGGACAGAAAGGTGGGTTGCACCCCATTTGCAGCTTGATGTGGCCGGACAGAAATGTAGGTTGCACCCGTTTATGGACGCGTCTGTTAAAGCAACTTTCTAAACCCAAGTCGGAGCCGCTCCTGACAGGTGTCACGTCAGAAACAGAAACCTACGTGACTTCGCGCCCCTGTAAATGCTCCGCTTGACCAGAAATGCGGTCTATTCAGTTAGCCAATCCCCAAACACCAAGCCAACGCTGGGCCTTCTCACCCGCACCAGGTGGTTCTCAGGCTCCAGCCAATCAGATAGTTTCAGTTTCCGTGTCTCTCTTCACCGTTTTTTTATTCTTTACCCTATAAGAGTTGTCTACCTTCTGCCCCATTTTGCGGTTCTCCACAGGAGACTGCCTGCTTCATGAAGTGGTAAACAAACTTTGTTTGTACCACCTAAATTATATATTTTTTTAATCCTCTGTTAACAGCTTTTGGTGACTAATGGATTCTAAAGCTGACTTCTTGACCTGTGAAGCAATCAGACGCACAGGCAAGGCACCTGCTGAATCCTTCGTGTTCACGCTCCTCTCGTCCTTCCCCAGGGCTGTGGGTAAGTCACTCGGATTTGGGCTCCGCTCTTGCGTGCTCCTCTCCGGTATAAGCAAACTTTATATTATGGAGATATGATATGATATGATATGATATGATATGATATGATATGATATGATATGATATGATATGATACCTATATACGTAGTTCCCAGAAAGGTTCTGGGTTTCGGTAAGGTTGCAGGGGTTTATTAAAATTCCCAAAAAGGTTCTGGGGTCCTGGAAATGTTCCAGTGTGGTTATATGGGGAGTCAACAATGGGTGGCAGCCAGTAGGGGATTTATAAGATAAAAATTTCATGTTGTCCCTTCCTCTCCAAATCCAGACTCTTGTGAATTTGGCTTTCAGGTGCCCATTTGTTATCAGTAATTTCTTAGAGACAGCTGTTGCCTTCTTATTTGCCTTATTTTGCGTCTGAGACCTTGGCTTTGTGCCTGCCTGGGGCATGCAATTTGCCGGTTCTTGCCTCCCCAGGGAGCTTAACTGTGAGATTGGCGGTACAAAATTATTGCCAGACAGAAATGGGGGTTGTGCTCCGTTTGTGACTAGGGTCCTACGGACTGTTGCTAGCTCTCAGGGAAAACTGTTTGTCTTTTTTTTTTTTTTTTTTTTTTTTTTTTACTAACTTTGAGAATGACTCTGGATCTTGGAAGGATAGTTTCTTTGGCACCCTCTTTGAGGACACTTCTTTCATCCGTGGTGTCATTCAGTACTCTATTCAGTTCTCCTGCCTTTACAGGCATTTCTCAACCAACTTGCAGTTAAACAAGGTAACTAGACTAGGTCTGGGCAATAGGCTGTGGGTGGAAGTGACATGAATTCCAAGCTAAAACATAGAAAAGCAGAGGCAAGATCACCATGCTGACTCTTCTGATGCATCGACTAAGAAGACCATGGATTCAGGGTGATTCACTACACTTGTATATCTACGGAAAGGTGGGTGTGGGGAGCCAGAGAAAGGAGCCTTCAGAATGAGTAATGAGCTGCTCTGGATGGTCACCTGGTCTGATAGCAAACTTTGCATGAATAAGAACTCACCTGCCATGTTAAGCAACTTAGATTCGGGGGCTTGTCTTAAGACAACAACATGGTATAGCCTCTTCTGATATAATAGCCAATTGTGCAACATGATCTGAATGACTAATTTCTAAGCAAATAAATTCCATTCAGTACTGGGTGAAGGCCAAGAAGGCCATTTCCAGTTATATGAAGTTTATTTGGCTGAACTACACCAATGTTAACATACTAGTGAATTGAAGCTATGCAAATTCTAAAATATAACTTAATTCAAAAATAGGATTTTAGAAAGTTTCATATATACATTATAACTCTCTACAGTGTGTCAATCAAAACATTTAAAATTTTTTGCCAACATTTAACAAAGGATAAAATGATCAGATTTTTAATTTTCTGTAACATTTCTTATCAAGGATGAAATATTTCCTTTATAGAGAAGAGAATGCAGAATAAGGGTGACATTTGTCATATTGGATAGCATTACAGGATTTTTTTATCTGGCCAAATTCCAAGTTTGGACTAGGCGTATATCTATTTGGTGCCAATAGAAGAGTGAAAGAAAGCTTAACATTAGCCTGTAACTTTCTACACAGAGTTTCTAAAGGCCTACCACTTGATCACACTGTGTAGCATATGCTTGGTTTCTCTTCAGTCATGCTGAAGGGGTTAGCATAATAGGAAGGTAAGAATCAAAGGCCAGGGTGGGGAGGTAGCCATCAGCTATTTTACTATCAATTCTAGTTTCCTTAAGGGGTTTAAAACTGTCACTCTGTTCAAAGGTTTAAGCACTTATGACAGCCTTGGGCAGGAGAAAGTCGATTTTCCGCTGTAATATTATAATAGCACTTGTGTTATAGTGAGCTGTACTCACATGAATTTCTGGATCTAGTAGGATGTAATTCCCAGTGTGGCAACTTTACAGGGACTGTTTCTAGCCTTACCAGACTTATGATATATGGTTTTTAATATTTAGAAATATCTTTTCCCCATCCCTCACAGTGATGGCTTTATTAGTTTGTTGTTGTTTCTTCTTGTTTTCAAATGAAAGCAAATAGAGTCCAGTTGCCCTTCTGAAATGTCTTAACACTGCTTAAGAGAATTGGGGAATATGAAGATAATAAAATGTCCTGAGATACTATGAAAGTTTATATATTCTAAAATCTTACTTTTATTCTAAAAGAGTTATTAATTCAGAATTTTCATTAAAACATAAGGATGTCTTTATAAATAGATTGAATAAAATATACCTACCTAAATATTTGCATTTCATTTCATAGAGTTTTATTATTTCAAATACAAATTATTATATACTTAGTGCTAAGTTTCTGCTTTAATTTAATAATTATAAGCATAAGCATTAATAATGCCTATAATTCTGATTAAATCTATGCTTCCTTGATAAATAGCAAAGAGAAAAAGGAAAACAGATATTTATAGATTAATTGTAGCTCATCTTAAAGGTGAAATATAATGCCACCTGGCAAAATTTAACTTTCTCCAATAATTGGTATAATCTGTAAGAATAAAGCAGTGTGAAATTATAAACACTTGCCTGATAGTCTGTTAAATCTGTATGGTGTACAGTCACAGAAATGTTTGCAAAACAAAACAAACAAAAGACATGTAAGAAATAATGTCATTATAGGAAGCTATATCTTTCAGTTATAAGATGAATTAGTTGTGAGAATCTAATATACAGCATGGTGATTATAGTTAATAATACTATATTACTGTATAATATACTTAAAATTTTCCAAGAGAGTAGATCTTAAGTGTTATCAACAGCAAAGAAGGAAGGAAGGAAGGAAGGAAGGAAGGAAGGAAGGAAGGAAGGAAGGCAGGAAGGAAAAAAGAAAGAGAAAGAAAGAAAGAAAGAAAGAAAGAAAGAAAGAAAGAAAGAAAGAAAGAAAAAGTGTTAACTATGCGAGGTAATAGAAATGTTAATTAACTTGATTGTGGTAATCATTTCACGATGTGTACATACATTAAATCTTCAGATTGTACACCTATTAAAAATCATGCTGTGTAATCTAAATATACCTGCTTTTTATTTGTCAATCATACATCAATAAAGCTGGAAAAGCTACACTGAAATAAAGGAAGCTCTATGTATCATAAACATTTATGAAGTTTCATCTGTGTTTTGAAAAGTAAGTTCTTAATGATGTAAAAATAAATCAGTTATTTATCCTGCTTTGTTTGCTACTAAAATGAAAAAAAGAGAAAAAAATTAAAACGTACCAGTCTTTCTTTTGTCTAACTTTAGCCAACATTGACTTCATTCTCATATACTTTTCTAAGACCATATTTAAAAAAAATAGTTATACTGAATATTAGTATTTCCTTTACATAAGTGTCGATTCTATGGAACAGGGTGATGGTTTTGTGTGCAAAAGTTTTTATGTCATAAACTTCCCTAAAATGCTCATGTATTTAAATCAGGCCATTTGACAAGACAGTATGTAAGCTTTGTGAAGGTACTTACTAGAAGTAAATATATTTGAATAAATGCATATCAAATCAGGAAAGTTGAAAGCAGAACAGAAAGGAAGCAAGTTGTGGCTCATAAAAAGTGCAAAAATTATTATAGCTACTTTTTCAAGCATCTAACTAGTTCCCAGACACTAGGCAAAATCCTTTATGAAAATCATCTCATTGACTCTTACCTATGACTAAGGTACTAGTAATCTTATTTTACAGCTGTATTTATAAAGCATGATGCATTTTTTTAATAACATCTGTTACTTGTTTCTCATAACCATACTATAAAACAGGTGCAATCACTTCATAAGGAATCTGAGAGCCATTCAGCCAGTTCATTTACCCACAATCGCTGCTCTCAAAACAGAGGACTTTGCACCAACAGTTCACATTGTTATTTCCATCAAAGGAAAAATAATTTGAGAGCTGAAATCCTGGTGACCAAATAGGTCCCTGTGATTACTCATCACTTGAATTTAGTAGTAATTCAACTTCATGTTCACAAGTTTTTTAGGGTTTTTTTTTTTTAGTATTTTGAGTATTTTTATCTTGAGTTCAATGACTATGTGATAATATGAAATTCATTAGCCAATGAATTCATTAGCCAATAAGTAGAAAAGCACATATTTGCATACCCTGGTTTTAATAATCTCTTATACTAATTAAGAGAAAAGCAGTGTGGGGATTGAGGGTGTGAACTCCAGGGTCAGAATCTCAGTCTTGCCACCTCCTCCCTGTGACCTTAAGAATAACTTACTATGCTGAACTTAAGTTTTGATAATACCTGTACCATAGATTTCCTACAAGGATTAATCCATTCAAAGAACTTAGACCAGTGCTTAGCCCATGCAGTTTCTCAATAATTCTTAAGGAGCATTGTGCAAGTAGGTGGACGTATCTATACATGTGCTCAACTTTCTGCTGAGATATTAGGAGGGGGGCACCTGGGTGGCTCAGCTGGTTAAGCATCTGACTCTTGATTTCAGCCCAGGTCATGATCTCACAGTTCAGGAGTTCAAGCCCCGTGTCAGGCTCTACACTGACAGCACAGAGCCTGCTTGGGATTCTCTCTTCTCTCTCTCTGCTTCTCTCCCACTCATGTGCACTCTCTCCCTCTCTCAAAATAAATAAATAAACATTTTTAAAAAAGGATATTAGTAGTAAAGATTGACTTATAAAACAATTTCTTAAAACAGTGTGATTAAAATCTTTAGTGCTTCAAAGACACCATGAAAAAAAATGAAAAGATAATCCACAGACTAGGAGAAAATATTTCAAATCTTATATCTGATGAACGCTTTATATTTAGAACATGTAAAGAACTCCGTAATAAGATGACAGACAACTCAAAAAATGAGTAAAGGCATAAACAGATACATTACCAAAGAATAACTAATTAAGAACATGAAACTAGTGCTCAATAACATTATCCATTAGGAAAATGCATACTTAAACCACAGTGACATACACTTCACACCCACTAAAAGGGTGATAATTAAAAGACAGACTAATGTCAAGGATGCATAAAACTGGAATCATCATGCACTGATTATAGAAATGTAAAATGACACAGCCATTTTGCAAAGCAGTTTGACAGTTTCTTACTAAGTTAAACATAAACCTACCATACAACCCAACAATTCAATTCCTAGGTGGGAATTGAACCCAAGAGAAATGAAAACTCATATTAACCCAAACATTGTACGTAAATGATCATAATATTATTCACAATAGCCTCAAAATGGAAACAAATGTCCATCATCTGGTGAATTCATATAAAAATATATGACATACTTACACAATGAGATACTATACAGCAATAAAAAGGAATTGAATACTCATATATACTACAATATGAGTGAAAACCAAAAGATGTTAAGTGAAAAAAGACAAATGCAAAAGATACTTGTGGTATCCTAATCACAAATTAGTGAAGAGCTAAGGCCTTATCCTTGGCTTGTATGACTTTATAGTCTGTGTTGCAAGAATTACCCAAACAAAATGGCCTTATTTATATACCAATATGTTTACATTATGGGATTTTTTTAATATATGAAATTTATTGCCAAATTGGTTTCCATACAACACCCAGTGCTCATCCCAAAAGATGCCCTCTTCAATACCCATCACCTACCCCCCCTCCCTCCCACCCCCCATCAATCCTCAGTTTGTTCTCAGTTTTTAACAGTCTCTTATGCTTTGGCTCTCTCCCACTCTAACCTCTTAGTTTTGTTTTTTCCCCCTTCCCCTCCCCCATGGGTTTCTGTTAAGTTTCTCAGGACCCACATAAGAGTGAAAACATATGGTATCTGTCTTTCTCTGTATGGCTTATTTCACTTAGCATCACACTCTCCAGTTCCATCCATGTTGCTACAAAGGGCTATATTTCATTCTTTCTCATTGCCACGTAGTACTCCATTGTGTATATAAACCACAATTTCTTTATCCATTCATCAGTTGATGGACATTTAGGCTCTTTCCACAATTTGGCTATTGTTGAGATTTTTTATAGGGATTTGGAAACTCTTGGTGAATACACCAATTGTCTTTCAAATAACACTTTCTTGCTGCATATATTATCTGGTGTAATGATTCAAAATCTTTAAGAGATAAGCCAAAAATAACTCCCTAAGCAGAGGCCACATTTTCCTTGTCCCTACAATCCCTTGGTCATTATTATATCACCAAAGACCTCAGGAGAACTGGCAGACCACCAAGAATCTTGGAGGATATTTGTTTTTACCATTGTTGCTATGTGTCTACTTCCCCAGAATATATCTGTCAAATAAATATGACTCACTTGATGCAGTAGATTTTTGTTGAAAATATGTTTAAATTAGAATATATAGGGAATTTTCTGCTTTATTTTTAAAATTTTTTTTTCAACGTTTATTTATTTTTGGGACAGAGAGAGACAGAGCATGAACGGGGGAGGGGCAGAGAGAGAGGGAGACACAGAATCGGAAACAGGCTCCAGGCTCTGAGCCATCAGCCCAGAGCCCGACGCGGGGCTCGAACTCACGGACCGTGAGATCGTGACCTGGCTGAAGTCGGACGCTTAACCGACTGCGCCACCCAGGCGCCCCTCTGCTTTATTTTTAATGAGATGTAAGTAGTTTTGAAAAAGGCAAGTGAAACATTTACTTCAAAAATACAATAAGCAAGGCTTGAGCATCTTCTTTGTGTCACCTCTCAAGCCTCCCATTAGGTCCCAATATGGTAAATGAAAAAGACCCATAAAACTTGCCCCATCAGTCTGTTTCCTTACTGGAGTTTAGATACACTGAAGGGGGTCAGGAAATCGAGGGACTGACACTAAATTATGACAAAACATGATAAGACCCTCAGTGCTATTGACCTGAATTTTAGAAATCGAGGGGACTGCTACTAAATTATGACAAAACATGATAAGACCCTCAGTGTTATTGACCTGAATTTTAGAAGCGTGTCATGGAGTATCAGATGCAGGAAGGACTAATTTTACTTAGAGTAGGTCAAAGAGGGCATCTAAGGATAGATGCTATTTGAGTTGGGCCTTAAGTAATTAAGTCCCTGAGAGTATGAAATAAAAGCAGAATACTGCAGTCACTTGTATGTTTGGCACAAAAAAATTCTCAAGAAGCAACAATGGTGTATTCTCCCTAAAACTGCTTTCAAAGACCCTACATGTTGTAGCAGTTTCTGTCACTCCCACCCTTCTCCCTTCGTATTCACCTTTATGTGTATACCCTCAGCTTCTTAACTGCACACGCTGGACCCTGTCTGAAGCCTTTCTCTGCGCTCAGGAACACATTAGCCTGCAAGCAGAATGAGCAAGAATTCCAACCCAGCCCCAGCAATAGCCCTCAACCCTGAGCTGAATTCCACTTGGGGGACTGAAGGTCAGTTACCCACAGAACCTGTTGATTAATGGATTCTATATATTGTCTTCCTTCCTTCTCCTGTCCCACTTCCCTGTGCTCCTATCAGTACTTGCTTTGATCATCACCTGTTTGAGTTACCTATCATTGTGTAACAAATTACCTCAAAACATACTGGCTTAAAATAACAACCACTTGGTTTTGCTCACAGTTTTGTTGATCAGAAATTCAAGCTGGACCCTGTTGGGTGATTCTTCTGTTTTGACTGAGCCCAGTTGGTAGTCAGCTGGTGGATTTGTTGGTCTGTGTTATCTGAGATGGTTCCACTTGCATACTTGATGAATTGGCAGGGATGGCTGAAAGGCTGGACTTAGCTGGGACTACCAGTGAAAATGCCAACTTTTGGTCTCTCCAGCATGAGATCTCAGGGTATTCATGCTTCTTACCTGACACCATAGGGTTCACAGGGAGAGTGCTCTGAGACTCAGCTGGTGGAAGCTGCCAATGTTTTAATATTTGGGACCAGAAATGTATACAGAGTTACATCTGCAACATTGAGTTGACACAGAAAACACCCTGATTCAAGGGGGCAGGCCATGGACTCCATCTAAGAATGATAAGAGTAACAAAAATTGCAAAATCAGCTTTTGGGGCAACACAACCTAAACTATGAGTGTTTTTGGATTATGCACTGTATTAAGTACCACATCTCAGTGTTCACAATTCACACAATAGTCACATTCTATGCTGTTTGAAAGCGCGTGGGCAGGAAAGCATGGAGGTGGAAATTGCACACCTCACAGAGGAGTCCTGCTCTGTGAGGGAGATCCCACTACTTTGTAACCCCACACGAACCCTCTTGAGAAGAGAATACACACCTGTTTCCTAGTGCACCCATTAGTGTGCCAGCACCATGCCCCAACCGTGGGCCAGGCATATCCTCATGTCATTTCTCTTACTACCCAACTGGTGGCTTTGAGAAACTCAATTCTCATTCCTACCTCAACTGTGCAGCTGACCTTGTCATCTCATTTTGACTCTGCTTGTGATTGCTATGATGTGGATGATCTGAGGTGTGGGGAAGTAGATGAGAGTACAGGTAGAGGTGTTCAGAGCTTGTCTTGGCAGAGCTCAGCTGAATTAGATTGTTTCGGATGTGTAATAATATTTTTTAATGTTTATTTATTTTTGAGAGTGGGGGGAGGGGCAGAGAGAGAAGAGACAGGACCCGAAGCAGGCTCTGTGTTGACAGCTGACAGCAGAGAGCCTGACTCGGGGCTTGAACTCACCAATGTGAAATCATGACTGGAGCTGAAGTCAGAGGCTTAACTGACTGAGCCACCCAGGCACCCCTCTGATGTGTAATAATATTTTTAACTTAATTTTTCTCTTTTTTTCCCCTCTACTACGTGTGTGTGTGTGTGTGTGTGTGTGTGTGTGTTTAATGTTTATTTATTTATTTTGAGAGAGTGCAAGCAGAGGAGGGGCAGAGAGAGAGAGGGGGAGAGAGAGAATCCTAATCAGGTCAGGGCAGAGCCCGACCCAGGGCTCGATCTCATGAACCGTGTGTGAATCATGACCTGAGCCAAAATCAAGAGTTGGACACTTAACTGACTGAGCTACCCAGGTGCCTCTACTTGTGTTTTTACATGAAGGAAGTGACTTTACACAAAGAGACTTTATGGCTGGCAGAAGCCTCATGCTGTATCATATTGGGGGTATTGTTTATATCACTTGAGTGAAAATTGTCAATAGTTTCACCCTAGATTCCTGAAGATCTAGGAATTCTGTGTTCTGTTTCTAAGTCATTTGCTAAGTAATACATTTCTCCTAATCCTTCAACTACCTGTCTCACAGGGATATGAGAGAATTAAATGGAGTAAGATAAGTAGAATTGATGTGAAAACCTGAATACACCTTAAATGTCTAGATTTCTTGAGAGCAAAGATCAATACTATGCCTGGGTCATACTAAATATGCAATAACTGTTGAAATGGATAAATGTGTTGTCATTAGTTCTGCAAAAATAATAATAGCTTATAAAGTTATACAGAAAAGATCATTTGATCTCATAGAATAAAAGCCAGCAAGTAATTAAAACCAGTAAGTAATTAACCTTAGCGAGAAGTATTATGAATTGTACCAAACTCACCAGTTCAAAGACATTGCAACTATACAACTTAGAAAAATACAAAAAATCCTTGCATAGTGCATTCTAAGAAGGAAGTTTTGGTTGCATTGGAAATAAGAAATAGTGAGGAGAGAGAATTTTTCTGTGAACCAGATGGATTATTTTTTTTAGCTCTTAGGAAATACCGTAGCCAGCCACCATAAAAGCCTCCGGCTGAGATGTTTAAAGGTGAGCAGTTCCAGCCTTCAACTAAGCAGTCTGGGGGAGGGGTGAGTCACTGTGCAAAAAGAACAGGGAGTCATGTGGTCCAACTGTAAAATAGAAAAATTGCATGTAATTATTTTACAAGCAGAGTGCGATGATGTGAAAGGAAGAACTAATGATGATGCACTCAGCTTGTTAGAGGCTTTTCCTTCTGGGGAGCTCAAGGTTGCAAGATGTGCTGCTCACTAGAATTTTTTCTTTCCTTCCCCTGGATACATAATGTTACAATAAACCCTGCACAGAGGGGGTTAATGCTGCAAGGATGTTTTTAAATAATTTCTGTGACCAAAGCCGGAGATACAAGCCTAGCAATAATTCTCCCTGACTTCAAGCATCCTGTATTGATTGATTAATTATTCCACCAATGAACTAACAGGTATTGACCTTATCTGGTTGAGTAGCATTTAGCCAAAAGTCAGTAATCTGCATCGATCACTTAATGGAACATCAAAGCTCAGCATTCTGACAGGTTTGTGTCATTCAGCAAAAATCTGTCTATGTTTTGCTGATACCTTGACCTTTTGTATCAAGCAGTCTTTACAGAAAACGAAAAGTAATGACAAAATTAAATCTTGGAAATAATGCTTTGTTATGTAAAAGGAATTTTTTTCTTGGACTATTGCAAATAGCTTTTGCTAAAATCTTGTTGAGGGATTTCTTTGCAAATTGAAAAGCTGTTTTCTGCATGCTTGCAATGCATGGTATTCTGCTGAAGCGTGAAATTATCAAAACAATGAACTCTGAGATAATTAACACTACAGCAGAGCTTCACAGAGGTAACACTGAACAGGTCAGATTCTCTAGGGAGGGGTCCATATAAAGAGAACTTGGGCCAGTGATTCAGAATAGTCCGGATGGGGCGCTATCTGTTCTTGCCCATTCTGAGTACCAGAATCCTGATTCAAATATTCAGACAAATCCACTGTTCCAATCAAATACCTATATATCTACCTAAAAGACTAGAAGAGTTTGTTATAAAAACAGAATGATCAGTTGATAATATCTAAACCCGCTTTCACAATGGGAATTATATACTCTGATACCTATGTACAGAGAATATGACAAAGCACAGTAGATTCTTATTAAAGTTCCATTTCCTCCTCACTTAGGAAATGATGATGAAACCCTTAACAAGCATGGCTCAGGCAGTAGTCTCTAGAATAGCCCTCTTAAATCTTCTGTGACTCCAATACTAATGTGGTCCCACTAGGCTGGGCTATGTAAGGATGCCCACTTTTCACTTCAGAATTCTTACTTTTAATTATTTATTGCTTATGCACTTGACTTAAGAATGGTTACTGAATACTAAGGCTTGCCTTCCAAGAAGATTCTGCTACCTCCTAATCTGTTAAGATGGTAGTTCTTCCCATGCAGTGCTGTATCACAGTGCAATGCTCTGTCTCTCTGCATCTCTGGTCCTAAAGGATGCTTTGGTCTGGAGCATTCAACTTTTAATACCTGCTATGGTGCTTGCTAAGTGGTTGGCCTGTTGGGTTTAAAGCTCTTTTAGTGTGAAAAAGCTATTCCTACTTAGAGTCTTACTTAAAATGCTTCTCTCCATTACCAAGCAGCATTTTAATTCATCAGTTGCAGTGCCCTCTATGCCTTATCTGTCTGTATTTGAAGACCAAGCCATGCACAGTGGCTCCCCTACAGTTTGATAAGCTTGGTTTGTGTCCATGACTTGTTAATTAATTAAAACTTGGGGCACCTGGATGGCTCAGTCAGTTAAGCGTCCGACTTCGGCTCAGGTCACGAACTCACGGTTCGTGGGTTCGAGCCCCATGTCGGGCCCTGTGCTGACAGCTCAGAACCTAGAGCCTGCTTCGGATTCTGTGTCTCCTTCTCTCTCTACCCCTCCCCCACCTGTGCTGTGTCTCTCTCTGTCTCTCAATAATAAATGTAAAAACAAAAATTAAAATTAAAACTAAAATTTCCCTTCACCAATAATGTTTTTCAATGAGTGTTGAATATTTTCCACAACAAAGCTAATAATCAGTGTCTGTAATAAAATGGCAAACAGATCATGTGTCATTAGTTTCATTATCAGTAAAATATGGGTGTTAGGAGAAATTTAAGGTCCATTCTATCACAGTCTATTATGCTTTTTTTGAATACTTATCAGTAACTTATTTAGGAATATGTTGATAGGAAAGTTTACCTAAAAGAAAAATAACATACTGGAGTAACTTTTTCTCTAAGCTAAAATGAAATCAGAAAAGCCATGAATAGAAAGATGCTCTGCACTAACCTTAAATGACCACATGGAGTGATTTGATTGATTACTCGATAAAGTTGAATGCCTTTTGAACTGAAAGTCAGTTTCATTAAAAATATGACCTAATAGGCACAGCTCATGTGGTGTCACAATCATAAAGAAAAAAAAAAAAAAAACACATCAGACATCTAGGATCTCTGAGGAAGGAAAATGAACTCAAACTTTCACCTGGGTGTCATGTGCTTTTGTAGTTCATCAACAATGACAAGATTCAGAGAATTATTGAAAATCTTAAGTGGATAGTCTTTACATTATACTTACTTTTCCTTTAAATATGAAATGATTAAATTAAATCAAACTGGCTAGAAAAAATGTACAACATCTTTTGTTATGATTTTGTAGAGTGTATGATGTATTTTGTCTAAAAATAGTTCTTACTTTTGGCCAAGGCACACATATTAATACTGACTGTTGACTGACATTTTAGTCACTTGTTTGGATTTTGTGTTCATTTTGTATAAACTGGAGAATTTTGTCTCCTTATATATTTTGCTCTACAATATAAACCAGTCAATTGAATTTACATTAATGCTTATTTATCTTCATAATATGCATAGAGTCCCTATATGCTAAGTGGAAGATACATTGTTCTCCCAGAAAAATAAAGATAAAAGTTTTATTTTTCCAAAAGCACTAACCCTTGAATTTCATAATTAGAAAAAGAATAACATGTGTTTTCTTGACAAAACAAATTAGCAGAATAAACAGCCATATAATTTGGGAGCTCTTATTTAAGGCAACTTGGGAAAGAAGTGCATAAAACATTAGTCAGCATAACTAAATTAATTAAACTAATACTAATTGTTAAATTTCTAGAAATTCAGTCATTGAAGTGACTTAGAAACAAGAAATTTAAATATATGAAGTACAGTGAATAAAATACACAATTTTAACAAGCATACAAGGCATTGTTTTACTGCAGTTCAGGATTGCCCAAATGTTTTGGTCTCAGGACACTTCTACACTCTTAATAATTATTGAGGAGTCCAAAGAGCTTTGGTTTATGTGGATTCTGTCAATGAATATTTACCATATTAAAAATTAAAACTGAGACATTTTAAAAAATTATGCATTAATTTTAAATGATAAAAAACATTTTACATGTAAAATGATAGTTTTACGAAAAATAACTATACTTTTTAAAACAATAATGAAAAGAATGGCATTGTTTTATCTTTTTTTCAAATTTAATGTGTTTCCTAACTGAAGATAGCTGGATTCTCACATCTGCATTTACATTTAATCTGTAACAGTATGTTATTTTGGTCGAAGTAAATGAAGAAAATCAGACCTCACAAGGATTTGTAGTTGGAAAAGGGAGAAGTATTTTAATAGATTTTTCACATGATTGTGGATGTTCTTTCTTAGTACTATGGCAAAACTCAGAAAGTGGTAGTATCCTAAAGATTCATTGTTATGTGGACTCTGTAACCATATCAATGAATTTTTTTTGTACCCTGTTCCATTAAAATTCTTTATCATCTGCGTGGAAATTTTTATTATGTCATTTTGTATGAAAACTTTACCCACAAGTGATTTTTAATAGACTTTATTTTTTAGAGCAGTTTTAGGCTCACAGCACAATTAAGCAGAAAGTACTGAGTTCCCATATACAGTTGACCCTTGAACAACATGGGTTTGAACTGCCCAGGTCCATTTATGCATGGATTTTTTCAATAAATACAGTACAGTACTAGAAATTTATTTTCTCTTCATGATGATTTTCTTAATAATAGTTTCTTTTTTCTAGCTTACTTTATTGTAAGAATACAGTATATGATACATAAATCATACAAAATATGTGTCAGAGAGTTTATGTTATCAGTAAAGCATTCCATCAACAGTGGGAGTAGTTAAGTTTTGGAAGATCAAAAGTTATACACAGATTTTCAAATGCTCAGAGCTTCAGCACCCCTAACCCATACATTGTTCAAATCAACTGTACCTCCTGCCCCTATACAAGCATCATGTCCCCCACTGTCAACATGTTGCACAGAGTGGTATGTGTTACAATCAATGTACCCACATTGTCACATCATCATCACCCAAAATCCATCATTTACATTAAGGCTTATTCTTGGAGTTCATCATTCTACATTTTGACAAATGCACAGTGACACGTATCTACCATTATGGTATTATAGAAAATAGTTTTATTGTCCTAAAAATCCTCTGTGCTCTGCCTATTCATCCCTCCCTTCCCTATAACCTGTATAACCACTGATCTTTGTAATGTCTCCATAGTTTTTCCTTTTCCAGAATGCTATAAAGTGGCAACCATATGGTATGTAACCTTTCAGATTGATTTCTTTCACTTAGTAATGTGCATTTAAGTTCCTCCATGTCTTTTTGTGTCTTGAAGGCTCATTTCTTTTTAGCGCTAAATAGTATTCCATTGCCTAGATGGACCACGGTTTATTTATCCACTCACCTACTGAAAGACATCTTAGTTGCCTCCAAGTTTTGGCAAATAGTAATAAAGCTGCTGTAAATATCCATATACAGCCTTTTTATGAACATAAAGTTTCAGCTTTTTTGAGTAAATACCAAGGAGAATCATTGCTAGATCAAACGGAAACTAAACACAGTTTAGTTTTGTAAGGAACTGCTGAACTGTCTTCCAAAGTGGCTGCACCATTCTCATAGATACGAATGAGAGTTTCTGTTGCTCCCATCCTTGCCAGCATTTGGTGGTATCAGTGTCTTGGACTTTCATCAACATAATATGTGTGTAGAGGTATCTCATTGCTTTAATTTGCAATTCTCCAATGACATGTGACATAAGCATCTTTTCATATGCTTACTTAACATCTTTATTTTCTTTGATGAAGTGCATAAATGATTTTTTACATCAATTATTTGTCACTTAGAAGCTATTGGTTCCCTGAGTCATACAGATCTTCCAAATGTTGACACATTTCATTACACCATATCAAAAATTCACATTCATTAAAATCACTACCAATGTCATCAGAGAAGTTTTCACATATTGGCAAGCTCATTATGGCAAATACAAGGTCCTCAAAATTGTTGTTTCCTTTTGAATGCTCACATTTATCATTAGCAACATATATCATCAGTTGTTTTCCTGTAACAGGATCATTTAATTCACTTTTCGGAAAGTGTGTGTCAAATACCTAAATCTAAATAACCGTAGTCTGTCATTCATTCTTTAGAATAAAAATGGTGCTTTATAGGGGGAGGCATCTTCCTCAATAACTGTACAAGTGTCCTTCTTTGAAACAATCATCATATTTCTATATGCAGCACAAGTGTTTTACACATACTTCCCACTTTAGCATGCGGAATATTAAAAAGACACACAGTCAACGGTCAAAATAAAGTAAAATTAATTTTTATGCTGCATCGTTTGCAAGTTGAAATGTTTTTTTTTTCTTTAACTGTGAACGCATGGCAGTGAAAAATATGCTGACAATAATATTATTTTATGTATATAGTTTGATTTTGTACTAAGGAGCCATTTTACTCACTGTCTACTTAGCACCATGCCACCATGAAAGGCAAATAATGTCTTAGCATTATTATATAAATGGTTTTGAACTTTGGATCTTCCCCCCCAAGAATCTTAAGGACTCTCTTGGTTTCATGAACAAGCCTTAAAAAACAGTTGCTGTGTGTTTTTACTTACTGGTTACAAGAGTCTTGAGGAATTGCTGAAGCTTGTTCACTCTCATTCTAGACAAATGTATATATACAAAAAACTGCATATGGTCTTAGGTATTTATGGACAGCCAGGAGGCTACCCATGGACAACTAGAGTATAGCTAATGAACCCTCCCTAACAGCCATGAGTTTTATCAGTTGTCCATGTAGAATTTTCTATCACAGAACTCTGAGAACCCTAAAAATACAAGTGCCTATTGTCAAATATAGTCTAGTGTTCAGAAATCATGTGTGTTATAACAATGTCATAAATAATTAAAAGGAAAATCATAATAATAATGAATTTTCTACAAAGTTGACAAAATATAATTTATAAAAATTCCTAGTTCTGTCCCTTTAATGCCTTCCCTATTAAGAAAACCAAAATAAATGATTTATAAAGATTGTTTAAATTTTGATGTGCTTGACCTTAAATGAAATGGCTGGATGCTTATTTTCTGGTGATTTCAGTTTGTTTTTTTTTTTTTGTATTTTGGTTTTTGTTGTTGTTTTCCCACCATGCTCACAGACAAGGAGTATAAATAAAGGTTTTCTACAGTTGAGCCTATTACTGTCAGTGAACTCAGAAGAGTATCCCATTTTATACCCAACCTCAAGCCAGTTTCAAAGGTATCACAGAAGAGCAGCCACATTGATGCTGTACCCCTGGACTCAGTGATATAGTAGACTATTACGTATCTGCAATTTTTAAAAACTGTCAGTTTGGTACTATTTTTCTCATACAAATAGACACACATACTCACACCTTAATAGATGCATTTTCTGGGGAAAGGGAAAGTAGCCTTTTAGTACCTCATTGCACATAAACTGGGCTTTATGTATGGAAAGTTACTTTACATGGATAATAAACCTCACGTAAAACAGTTATTTCTGGCAGCTAATTTACCTTTATAGTTTATAGAGGTACCTTCTTCATAATGGTACCTTCTGATTCTACTTTCCCTGGGTTCAGCAATCAGTGTCAATTACTGCTGGTTTCCATAGAAACGAGACAACTAACGGTTATAAAATCTTCATTCATGGACTAGTTTTACAAATAATGTAGAGTTTGGAATGACTGCTTACTAAAGACATATTGCTTGAAACAGATGCCAATAAATTTAACCCTTGAAATGACATTTAAAGTTTTTGTGTAGTTTTCAATAATATTAGACCCACATATTTAAAATACAGTGATCTGTAGATCAAGCACTAAGAAGGGATTAAGTGAACCTCCCTGAAGGGACATTGAATGAATTGTATAATATGGAAGCAGCTGTTGAGCAGTCATGAAACCTGACTTGTTAGTGCCCATTGGCTTCAGTTAGTCAGGAACTTACTTATTTTTATCAATGTTAAGGAAAATCCAGATTTTCCTTAAAATTTTTTTGATATTTAGTAAGACTTTCTAAACCCCTCAAATAATTAGAAAAATAAATGCTAACAAGGCTAAATTAATAGTATTAATTATATACCTTCAGAGTGCATTCATGTTATTAAGTAGTGGTGCCAGTTGTTAATGTTTGACAAATAATTGCTTAGTATGCTATCTTAGAACTTTCTGTATTTGTAATATAAATTTAATGTGTGGAATTCTTTTAGTAGTTATTTTCTTTATGCATGTTATGATTGTACATGGATAATGCATTCACAATCAATTTATAGCACTACTAATTTAGTAATTAAAATACAATCACTAAGAGCAACACAAATCAGAGATCCATCAATTAGTGTGTCTCATTAAAGCCGGGATCTTTTTTTTAGCTCTACAATTTTCTTCAAACTATTTGCCGGTTTCTAATTTTGTTGGGTTGCCATTGCTTCACATGTTGAGATTATAGCAAAATGTGAGGTTTTCATATCATCTTTTCCATTAATGCGAGATAGCTGTAGAGCACTAACGTCATCTCAAACTGTTCAAAGGACTATGAGATAAGGCATTATCTGGTCTTAAGGTACTCTAGACAGGAGAAAGAATTCTTGTTTTCTGATTTCCATATACATGTCCACTTAACAGTAAAGTTTCATATTCCTCCTCTTAAGCACATGTTACCTCTCTCCTTTCAGAACCAAATGTCCTAGGGGTCCTCTGACCTGATGGCACCTCCCACTTTCTGTAGGATGTAAAGGATGCTTTATCTGTGACATTAACGTTAATCCAAATCTCATTTACCCTTGGAGCAGCTTATGGCTCTGTTTGTAGATTTGGTCTTGAGTTTTTGTGTGGCAGTTACATGCATTGGTGAGGTTACTTGTCCCATATTTGTTAATGTCAGGAGTTTGCCATAGCTGGAGCTCACTTATCTAGCATTTCAAAGGCAAGTTAAAAAACCCCAGCAGGACCCAGCTGAAATATTTTCTTTCAATACAGCCAAGCTGCAGGCATAAAACACAATAGTAAAGTATACAATGGAACAAAGTAAAAGGCCTTTATAACAGATCTTTGTCATGCCACTGCAAGTATTTCATAACATCAGCTACTGTTTTTCTCAATTGACATCATATAGATCTCAGTTAATGAAAAGAGACATGGAGCATATTGCATCAAATAGATGCTGGACAGGAAACAGAAAATGGATCATGAATCTGGGGGCCCCCGAGCTAAAGCGGTCAAACCTCTGAATAGCAAAAGGACTAATGTGTTTTAGCTGCTCTCCCTTCCAGCCATAAACCCAAGAGCAACATTGAAAGTGTTTTCTTTTCTAGGCTGCTCACCAACCCCCTACCCACCTCACCCCACCATGAAAGCCAGTCAGCAAGGATCAAAAACATTTCCTTTTAAATGAATCATGGCAATCCAATAAAGATGCAACACGCAGATTATGTACAAATCAATGATGAAACCATAGCCAGTATCAGCAGGCCTCAAGG
Source organism: Lynx canadensis (assembly GCF_007474595.2). NCBI lineage: Eukaryota > Metazoa > Chordata > Mammalia > Carnivora > Felidae > Lynx > Lynx canadensis. The sequence goes on along the minus strand of NC_044303.2, from coordinate 200,923,525 downwards.
AACAAAAATTGCTCACAGTCAGGGGGTGTCTGTCCAATAATGAGCTGTGAAACTAAACACAGAACACATGCTATGCTCTGGGCAAAATCCCTCAAGCTGCTACTGTTCTGGCTTCTTTAAGAAACTTTGGGGTGTTGTAGAATTGTCCTCTTTCTTACCCTCCCCAGATGGGCCATGACGGCTTGGCTTAGCTTAGCTTTCTGAAGGGAGCCTTCAATGACACAGTTTTATCTGGGAGGCACAGGCAGACGACTGTAATGTTAAAATCTGGAAATCAATGTTCACATAAATAGAGAACAGGACTGATTTAAAAGTCAATTACTATGCATGATTATTTAGAATCCTGGAAAATGAATACAAAGAAGATTCTTAAGTGTTCAGTTATTAATATTGCCAATAATTACCTGCCAATTGTTTTTTAATTGCTACTCATTGCAGATATTTCAGGGGAGGAGGAGATACTTTTCTATTTGAAAAGGGACAAACCTGTTTTGTTTTGTTTTTTGCTAGATGCCTACCACAATCTTCATTCTTTTAAAATATTTCAATAGCATCAACCAATCTGCAGAGCTTTCTTATTTCCTTACACATCTCTTCCCTGGCACTCGCTATTGTTCTTATTCTGTAACACTGGAAGCTAATTTTCATATTGGCATGGCAAGGAGACAATGATAATAGTAGGTTCAGAATTCTAAGGTAAGAATGCAAAGAGAAAAAGATCATCAAGGATCAATCCACAAAAAAAACAGAACATGTTTCAGAAGACACAAGTTTTCCTTCCAGAGTTACACCAACTAAACTTCAGATAAGCCCTTTATCCTCCTAGAGCTTTGGTTTCTTCATCAGTCACATCTTTTCAACTTTAAGTTTTTATTTTTAGATCTAAGAGTATGCTTTCAATTAAGAGGAAAGCAATCCTGAGTCTTTCACATTTAATCAAAAGAAAGTTCATGGCCTTCAGACCCTTTTAAGAGCATTTTATGTGTAATATACAGATTTGACAAAAGTCGGTGTACCATGGACTATTTTCCTTCTTTAATAATAAAAAAATTTTACAAATATGAGCTACTTTATTTAATCCATTACCTGCTAATAGCCTCCTTTTATGATTAGCTTAAAGGTCTAAAATAATAACTAACCAGCTGCTTATTAAAAAGTATCTGCTTTTGAGGACACTTCTACTTTCTCTAAATTCAACAGCCCATTGTATTTCATGTTCATATTCCCAGGGTTTACTGATTTCTGTGAACAGTCAGGGCATATGGCACAGTTTTCCTCTCTAAGAGGATAGAACCAATTTATTCCAAATAGAAAGAACTTATCAGATCTAGACAGATCTCTAAAACACCTGTAAGATAATTTGGATTCACAGCAGTAATAAAATAGCAAACAAATTTCCCTCTCCTAAAAATGATAAATTACTGTATTTCATTGAGCAGACCTTTCCTTATCTGATGTGTTTTAAAAATGATAAATATGTCTCCATAAATCTGAAGGCAACCCAGGAGTCACCATCTACCTAATTGAATCAGAGCTTATATGATTCAAAGAGATAAGAACACATTAAACAAATGAGGATATTTTACATTGCAAAAGTGGATATAAAATTCACCTTTGAAGAATACATGGTGAAACAAATACTGAAAACAGATGAAGTATCAAAATAATTAGTAGAAACTGTCTCCATTTCTGAATAAAACCCTCCTCAAAATCTCAGTTTTACTCTTGCAAATATTCTGACCTGTTTTATTATGATTTCCTTATACATTCACCTGTGTTGATCACTAAGTTCCTTACAGTTTATAATGAAATATTTTGTCAGTAAACTTTCTTTTTGTTCGTGACCTTAGTTTTTCCATCACCAACTATTAAATGTTTCATGGCTTTGATTTTCATCTTTTCAGGAAAATATCCTCTTTATGCTACATATTTATTTTGCAATACTTGCTGTCAGCATTTAGCTTGCTTCCTGTTTCATTTTGCTCTCCTCTTGGGCTCTGCCGTCTTATCGCTTATGGCTTCCCTGTAATTGAGACCTGCTCATTTCCTCTGAATCTTTGTCATTATTTTTTGTTTTCTACTTTCTCTTAAATTCTTCTCAAAATAAGACTCTAGCTCCTCTGACCACTTCTGTCTGGCTTTGGAATACTGTTTCTGGTTCACTGTTCCTGCCACATGGCAGGAGGAAATCTAAAAAGTCATGGTGACTTTAAAAGGAAGAGTTTGGTCTCTCTAAACAAGTCAAGAATGAATTTCCAATTTATTTTTATGAACAATGACACTAATACCATTTGAAATCAGGGATCTTTGACACAGTCTCTTAAGATACAAAAACAAAATCTATCTTTGGCATCAGAGTGGCAGGTAATTGTTTCATTTCATATCTGGAGACTTTTCAAAACAAAATATTTTTGTTTCTTCTAAGATGGCTTAATTGAATACCACATGAAATCACTGACTCCTTTACAGCGTAAAAAAAGGTTTATGTATCTCTTCAGTTTAATGCAAATGAGGAGAAAAGAAAAAATAATAGTGAGGTGAAGAAACTAAGTCTGTACAAGCTAGGGCATATGTGGTATATTGGAAAGAAGAGCTCAGGATATCTAGAAATGGCTTTTGAAAATGTAGATGTAATCATAATACTCCCCAGGTCAAAATTTTCTAAGGGCTTCCTAGCATATTTAGAATAAAATCCAAATTTCTTCTCATTATGTAGTAAGTCCTACATTATCTGGTTTTTGCTTATACCGCTTGTATATACCTTATACCTCTCCACTCTCTCCACCTCATAATCCAAAACCCTGCTCTCCAGTGATACCACTGGAGATTCTCTTGCTTCTCTCAGTTTCTTGAGCAAGCTCATTTCCACCTCATTCCTTTTTTTTTTTTTTTTTTGGAATGCTCTGCATCCAAATATACTCAAGTCACTCTTGCTTCTATAGTATATGACCTCTTCAGAGACACCTTCCCCAATTCTTCTATTAAAAAGAAAAAAAGAACACTTTTCCTTACCATCATCCTCCTTTATGCTTCATTTTCTCCTATAACACTATAGAAAATAGTGCCTAGCACAAAATGTATTATCAGAAATTATTTGTTAAATAAATGGATGGGGCTAATATGTTTGTTTTAAGAGTAAAACAAAATAATGTATACAAAGGACTTAGTACGGTCCCTAGCACAGCATAAATGCTCAAAAATCATCTTCTCCTATGATTACAACTTATGATATCTACTTTTCCCACCAGGTTACTAAGTTCCTCACAGCAATGACTGTGCCTTTTTTTTTTGCTTTTTTGCTTACCACCAGTCTCAGAATCTAGGACAGTTCCCAGCTCATAAGAAGTATGCACTAAATAAAATATTGGTTATATAGGTGGAAGAAAGAATAGTATGTGCTAAGCAACACTTTAACATAGTTACTAACAAAACCAACAGTGAAGATCTGAATAATATTCCCAGCTCAAAAACCTAATTTATGAAATTAAGCATTTAAGTTCCCCTCATTCAATTATATTTATTGAGAACCTACTATACACAAAATTTGATGCTAAATGCAGCAGAAGAAGCAAAGATAAACAGCAATAGATGCAGCCTCCACAAAGTTCAAGATAGGGCTAAGAAATCCTTGTCTGGTGTGGAAATGAGGAAGTGCAGTTAGACAAAAATATCATAATTTTAAATTTGGATACTTTGGAGAATTGCAGAATATCAATAACTAAATGGAGAAACCAAACATGAAACAAGTAGATATTGAGCTATAATGTAAACAAGAGAGAAATGATATAAAATCCATAGATCATATTTAATTTTATGATTTAATTAAGACACATCTACAGTTTTAAAAATGTTTGAATGCAGTTACTATCACATAGCAAGAAAAGGAATCATGCCATTTCCACTAAACTATTGTCTCCAAGAATAGTTTACTTTTCACTAAAGTATTCTAAATATTCAAGTTCAATTACAAATTTCTAGATCATACATGCAGAAGAATGAACCTGGACCACTTTCTTACACCATACACAAAAATTAACTCAAAATGGATGACAGACTGAAATGTAAGACAGGAAGCCATCAAAATCCTCGAGGCAAAAGCAGGCAAAAGCCTCTTTGACCTTGGCTGCAGCAACTTCTTACTCAACACGTCACCAGAGGCAAGGGAAACAAAAGCGAAAATGAAATATTGGGACCTCATTGAAATAAAAAGCTGCTGCATAGCGAAGGGAACAGTCAGCAAAACTAAAAGGCAACTGACGGAATGGGAGAAGATATTTGCAAATGACATATCAGATAAAGGGTTAGTATCCAAAATCTATAAAGAACTTATCAAACTCAACACACAAAAAACAAATAATCCAGTGAAGAAATGGGCAAAAGACATGAATAGACACTTCTCCAAAGAAGACATGCAGATGGCCAACCGACACATGCAAAAATGCTCAACATCACTCATAATCAGGAAAATACAAACCAAAACCACAGTGAGATACCACCTCACACCTGTCAGAACGGCTAACATTAACAACTCAGGCAACAATAGATGTTGGCGAGGATGCAGAGAAAGAGGATCTCTTTTGCACTCTGGTGGGAATGCAAACTAATGCAGCCACTCTGGAAGACAGTCTGGAGGTTCCTCAAAAAATTAAAAATAGAACTAACCTATGACCCAGCAAATGCACTACCAGGTATTTATCCAAGGGATACAGGTATGCTCTTTCGAAGGGGCACATGCACCCCAATGTTTATAGCAGTACTATCAACAATAGCCAAAGTATGGAAACAGCCCAAATGTCCATTGATGGACGAATGGATAAAGAAGATGTGGTGTACATTTATACAATGGAGTATTACTTGGCAATCAAAAAGAATGAAATCTTGCCATTTGCAGCTACATGGATGGAACTAGAGGGTATTATTCTAAGCAAAATTAGTCAGAGAAAGACAAATATCATATGACTTCCCTCACGTGAGGACTTTAAGATACAATACAAATGAACATAAGAGAAGGGAAGCAAAAATAATATAAAATCAGGGAGGGAGACAGAAACATAAGAGACTCTTAAATCTGGAGAAGAGAGAGTTACTGGAGGGGTTGTGGGAGAGGGGATGGGATAAATGGGTAAGGGGCATTAAGGAATCTACTCCTGAAATCATTGTTGTGCTATATGCTAACTAACTTTGATGTACATTTAAAAAATAAATTAAATAAAAATTTAAAAAAACAAATTTCCAAGTCATAAAAAATACAAAGATAAAGGTATTTTAACTAAACATGCTAAAGATACAATCCATAATGTTAGAGACAAAAACACATGAGAAATAGTGATGATTTTAGGGCACCAAGAATGAAATCTTCATGCAGACATAACCTATTTAAAGCCAGAGGGAAGAATTTTTTAAAGCATGTTTTGTATGTTTTATTTTTAAAAGCTTGCTACATCAGTTTATAACACAATAATGAACCCTAGTTTTCAAAATGTATGTGCTGAACTCATGATTTTGAAGCAAGCTACATCTGTAAAATTATTCCAGAAGCATGAACCAAATTTCCCTTCAACTACAATAAAAAATAATTTTGTCTCGTACTTATCAATCTTTTATATATGTGTAAAATCTTGAGGAAGCCTTTTTACATTAATTATCTACTCTTAAAAACAGGAATTACCTTCTCATATAATCAGGATAAATTAACTTTTTAAAACTGCTTTTATTAAAATGAGCTTCCCAGTTAATTACTACAATAGTTACTTTTCAACTAGTTATCTTTGAATTATCATATTAAATTATGTTCATTCAATAAATATGACATAATTTATAAATGTATTCACAGGACCTAAATTGGAAACTTCTGTAATTATCTTGGAATTGATACTTTTCCCTATAGATAAGCAGCAAACTGAAAGCACCCCACTCTCTACAGGTCAAGTTTAGTGGTAAATAAAAGTCATTAATATAAAATAGATTATTTTTGAAAAAGGAGAATTTCATACTTCTACAAAATTCATTTACCTTACAGACAACTCTTACATCTGATATTAAATTTCTATAATCAGTTCTGCCAAAAAGAAAAAAAAATGTACTAGAGAAAACTAAAAGGACAGGTGCCTGGGTCACTCAGTCAGGTAAGCATCTGACTCCTGCTTTTGGCTCAGATCATGATCTCAAGGTTCATGGGATTGAGCCCCCCTTCCAGCTCTGCCCTGACAGCCCAGAGCCTGCTTGGGATTCTCTCTCTCCTTCTCTCTCTGTCCCTTCCCCCCTCCCCTGTTCACTCTCTCTCTCTCAAAATAAGTAAATAAACTTAAAAAAAAAAAGACTAAAAAGAGGAAAAAATTATTGTAGGTAGTATGATCAGACCTAGATTTACACTAACTTTGAAGTACAAAAGTCTGATTCCTTTATCATGTTGATCACCAATGTAGTGAAGGAAGAAGTGTGCAGGTCACAAGTGCTGCTCAGTTGGGCAGGGCATGTCATATATTGCAGTTTCATACTCCTGGAGTAGACCACTGGTTAAAAATACTTTAATTTGAATGAATATTTCTCTTTTCATTATCTGAACTTTGCTGAGAATTCACTGCACTAAAACAAAGAGGAAAATATTTTGATGGGAATAACTCATTTTTAAAAAAATTAGAAATGACAACTCCTGCAGAGTCACTCAGGAACCAATATTCACATTAGGAAAAATTAAAGGTTTACAAATATTCCAGCAAATGAAAATAATTGGAATATCCTAAACGAGAGAACCACCTCCTAGACAGGTGTGGCTATATTTGTAAAAGCAGGACAGTGCCTCAGGAGACAAAAGAACATGATGGACTCCTCATTATGCTGCAGTTCCTCTTTGATAATGTTTCTTTTGGCCTCATAAACAACATAGAACAGAAAGAACTTCAGTATGAATCTGTATATTTTAGCATATATTTTATGACTCATTTGAAAATCTGTGTTTGAAAATCTGTGACGTGTTTCATGTCAATTTATTTTTTAATGGAATTACTGCATTTTTAGTTATCTTATTTTCTCTCACAGAACTTTTTTTAATTGAATATCAGAAGAAACATTGAAGAAAATGAATTGACAACATTGTAATTCAAATCCCAGAATTCTGTCTGTAAAAAATATTTCAATAATGAGTGTAACCAGTATGTTAAAGAAGTATGCTGTAGAACTGTGATCAAATGCCTCTAATACTTTCTCTAATCATTTCTTTAAACTTTTCTCTGTCCCTGTAAGAAAACTCTTGAAAGTCTGTGAAGTTTCTACTCACTCCCAGGTAATAGACAATCCTATAGTTGATTTAGGTTGCAAATAGACTGAAGTCAGAAATTAGATTTTTCATCTCTCTACAATAATTAAAAAACTTATCTCAATTTGAACCTTCTCTTTTCCTGAAGGTTGAAAATTGAAGAGATAAAGGGGTCCCTGATTGTCCTTTCTCACCTCCCTGCTATCTCACCCCTACCTCCAACTACTTTTGCACTCCCTCTAGGATGTAAATAAAGTAGGAAAATTTGGAAAAATAAGGATAGCACAGGTCTTACTGGGCTTGATAAGTTCTTCCTTTCCAATTCTGAAGATGTTTAGAGCTAATATAATGGTGAGCTTTTGAGTCTTCTTGGAGGTTCCCTGTGAAAATTTTCTCATGTTCCCTTTGACTAAGATGGATGTTTTGTCAGATCCTGGAATCCTCCTTTTGCTGAGACTTCCATGCCTCATGCAGACTTTGTGGAAGAGAATCCAAGCTGATTTCTTTCTGGCTGTCTAGGTAGTGTGGCCTATATCTGTATGGGGAACACTCATGCATTCTTGGGCTCAACAAACTCTTGAACTATTCTCAACACTATATCAACTAACTGTCCTGGCTCTTTCCAACAAAGCAGCTAAGTCAACCCTTCCCTTGCTTTTGGATTTCCTAGGAAGACATTATCCTCTGTGTCTCCCAGTGTTTTTCAGGAGGCCCCTCAAATCCCTTCTCTCTAAGATAGGGTATAACTCCACCCTACCCTTCCCAATGATGGATCAGGAATCTCACAATACCACAAGTGCTCTCACCAAGAAATATACTTACTAGTCTCCCTTTTCACAGAATCCTCTGTCTGCCTTCCCCTTTCAAAACACCTTTAATCTCCCTAAGAGTCTAAGAGTTATGGAAAAGAATCTCTCTCCATTCCCTTTGTAAACTCTACATATTTGGGTGTGAGGTGGAATGAGGTCTCGTCTACCAACAATTTGGTATCTTAATATCTGTCACACTGTAATCTCAAGTGAAAGTGAAGCTAGTCCCTATTGTGAGTTATGGAAATAGCTTAGTTACTCCATACACGGGGAAATGGAAAAAAAAAATAAAAAGTAAATGAATAAACTCTGAAATGTTTATTAAACAACTGGAGCTGAATGCAGCTGCCCACTTTAGACAGACATGGATTTCTAGTTTGCCAGTGTCACCACCACTCCCTCTTGTCTCCCTAAGGCTGTGGTTCAACATCAGTTGCTATACCTGTGCTATTTTCCCCACACTAGGTCTGTTTCAGCTTTTTACAGCACACACCTGTCCCCTAAAAATTTGAAAACCTGAAATGTTCAATCTGTGGTATATCTTAACATATCCCTGGATGAAGTCATGTCTGTATCGGTTGTCAGACATTTTCTGAGGAAAGGTTCTTTACAACCTAGACTTCTAGTGTGAGGAGGGACTTTTGAGCCTCTGCTCACTGCTCTAGCCGCTAAATTGTGGAATTTCAGTCAGCAAACACTAGGCCCATGTGTGTGTTACTTCCTATCTGCCAGGAACTATGTAACTCGACAAAATTCCATCCGTGAAGACTGCAATAGTACTCTGGAAATGACAATGGGTGACAATAAGAATTTAGCCTTTCTTTCCTCATTCAGCTCCCTCATCAACTTGAGCACCTCCCCATATTTTGCTGAAGACTGCCACAAGAGTAGAAAGGTCTCTAAAGCACTTTGGAAACATACCTTGCAGTATGTAGTTACCTTTATCTTAATTTGAGATTGGATCACTTCTGTGTTGTAGAAGATAAAATCCGTGTCCTCTGGGCAAACTGTGCAAGAGCCCATTTAGGCTTTTGCAGACTTTGAAAGATCAGGCTAGATTGATCTGTTTGCAATGCAATACCTCAAGCTCACCAAGGATAAAATTTCATAGATGAAAAACAAATCAAATCAATTTTTAGCTGTTCCTTAGCTAATCTTGCTAATAGCAAGTTTTTCATACTCTTTCAGCTCCCTCAGTTGCTTTTGAGATTTTTCCATGGTAGGGCAGAAGAAAAGTAAAAATAGTGCCACAATCATGATTCAAAATGAAGCCCATTTCCTCCCCAACATGAGAAGAGAATTTGGGGGAGATAGAAGGAGGGCAATGAAAATGCAACATGTTGGGATAACTGGGCACATTATAATTAGTTTTTTAAGCATTTGCCAAGTTATCATCAAAGGAACAATGCTTCCCCTCCCTTTGTGAGAACACTTGATGATACTTCAAATGGTGTACACATTGTATAAGTTACAGAGTTTTCCAAGTAATAGTAATAGTTAGAACCACAAGACTTTGCACAAAGTGTACGGTGAAGTAAGACCGTTCTCTAAATGCATTCTTTTAATGATTTGTATAGCTTGTTCTTCAACTGATGGAGAAAATATTAGTTTCATAACCTGATAGCAGCATAGGTCAAAAAACTGAGAGTTTTAAAACCACTGAAAGGGTTTCTGACTTCATCAATATTCCTTTAACCTTTGCTGGGAAAGCTACATGATTCATCACAATCTAGAGAGTTTCCATTAGAATCAGCCTTTACCTTGAGACTTCAGACTCCTGGAACGTACGTGACTTTCTCTCCTATTAATATGAAATAAACTTTGTTGTTAAGAGAGATTATAAAAAGGATCTGTATTTGCATTGTAATCAAAAAATTCATCTTGGTCTATAAATTCCTGACTCAAATATCAACTGCTCACAGTACCCTCCCATTGGTCAAGCTATTATTGTGTTAATTTTAATTACTCTCTATGTCTACAAATACAAAATATATATTCAGCCCTGGTCTTACTTAAAAAAAATACTAAATAAATATTAAGCTCTAGTTAATGATGTATGTGCAGAGGTATGTAAGGGTGAAGTTTGAAACTTACTTTTAAGAACATCAAAAAATAAGATGGATTGATGGATAGCTAGAGGAATGATGGATATATGTATGATAAAGCAAATGTGGCAGAGTGTTGATTGTAGAATCTAGGTAGCAAATTTATGGATGTACAAGGTACTATTCTTTCAACTTTCTGTATATTTAAAAGTTATAATAAAATGTTAAAGTGAAAATTCCCTTGAGACATGATATTAAAATATTTAATAACTGAAGCATTATGGGGACTGACCAATCTGAACAAATGCAGGCATTTTAAAATGTCAGGGACAGGGCAGTAATACCCATACTATTTATTCTGAAATCTAGGAACATTGAGGGATACAAGACATACAATATCCTGGGCCCTGACGTCTGAAAGCTGGCACTTCTTGAAGTATGAAGGTTTATACAGTAGCATGGTCAAAAATAAAATTAACGCAACATCAGTGTATTAGGGTTCTCCAGAGAAACAGAACCAACAGGATATATATAGGTCTATTTATATGAGGAAATTTATCATAGAAATTAGCTCATGAGGTAGTGAACTCCAAGAAGTTCTACAATCTGTTGTCTACAAGCTAAGGAACCAAGAAAGCCAGTGCTATAATTTAGCCCAAGTCCAAAGGCCTGAGAATCAAGGGGTTAATGGTGATAAGTCTGACTTGAATCTAAAAGCCAAGAACCACGAGCACTGATACCAAAGAACAGGAAAAGATGGATGCCCTAGCTCAGAGAGAACAAATTCTCCCTTCCTCCATCTTTTTGGTCTACTCAGGTTTTCAGCTGATTGGATGATGACCACCTGCATTTATTTTTTAAGTTTATTTATTTTGCGAGAGAGCTCGCACATTCGAGCGAGGAAGAGGCAGAGAGAGAGAGAGAGAGAGAGAATCCCAAGCAAGCTCCTTACTGTCAGCACAGATCCCAATGCAGGGCTCGAACCCACAAACCGTGAGATAATGACCTGAATCATGAGATCGTAACTGAGCTTAAGTCAAGAGTCCGCACTTAACCCACTGCACCACCCAGGTGCCCCAACCACCTGCGTTGTTCAAGGCGATCTTCTTTACTCAGTCTACTGATATCAAATGCTGATCCCTTCCTGAGACATCATCATGGACACACCCAGAAACAATATTTTGGCAGCTATTGGGCATCCTTTCAATCAAATCAAGTTAACACATAAAAGTAACCATCATAATGAGAAAATAAAATTGTTTTGTATTAATTGGCCTTTCCTCCTGAGGCCCCAGTTATTGGTAACAGAATAGAAACGACTTTTGTCAGGTTTTTAACTTTATTGTGATCTGATCATTTAAAATAGTTCCTTTAGGATGGTAAAGATTTTTCTTCAAAAAACGGGCAATGCTTTATCTCAGACTTCTCAGTCTTCTCTCTGACTCTCTGGGTCCTCTACAGATTTACACCTGAATGTATATGCCATAGGGAGGGAGGTTTGTGTATCCCACCACCTCACAGTAGTGGAGAGAATAAACCAGTGTGCTCTCTGAGCACTGCCCTCTGGCACTCTGGCCCTCTAGTCTCTAAGGCAATGCTGCCTGCTTTATTTGCAGTAACATCTAAATTCCACAACTATGATAGCTCAGAATCTATTCTCTGCTTGTTCAGGGCTCCAAAAAATTTCCTGTGCTAATGAGCCCCACCTTGGATTTCATCTGCCCCTCAAACTCTACAGTAGAGCCTGCAATGACTCCTTGGTTCCACCTCTGCATATAGGAACCAACCACTGCTTAGCAAAATTCAACTTCAAGGCCTCCTCTTTCCTAAGCAAATGACACTGCTAAGTTGCCTTTACCAAAACATAATGCAATGGCACCCCAGTATGTAGAATACCCTGTGCAGAGACCTCCTTCCAGCGGGCCTCCCTTTTCCAGCACATGTCCCCTTCTACAGTCTTCAGCCTCTGAGAACTTGGGAGGGTGAGGAGGACAGGTATTGGAGCCATATGATTTATTAGCCCCTTCATTTTTTTTTCTCCCAGCAATCAGGTTATACTAGTTTCCTATACTGCTGTAACAGGTTACCACAAACCTAGTGGCTTAAAACAATTATCTCATAGTTATATAGGTCAGAAGTCTGGTCACAGTGTGGCTCAGTTGGGGGTTCTGCTTAGAGACTTACAAGGACTAAATCAAGGTTTCTTTCAGGATGGTCTGGGGAAAAATAAATTCTAAGCTCTTTCAGGTCATTGAAATTCAGCTTCTTGTCATTGTAAGACTGAGGTCCCCATTTCCTTGCTGGCTGTCAGCAGGGACAGGTCTTTGCCTCTACGGGCTGACTGCATTCCTTCCCTTGTGATCCATGTGACCTCCCTCCAGCGACAGCAATGTGAGTTTCTCTCACACTTAGCTTCTTTTCCTCTTATGCTGCATCTTTTCGCCTTCCTCTTCTGTTTCTAGTCATGGAAAGCTCTCTGCCTTTAAGGGTTCATGTGATAAAATTGAACACACTTGGATAATCCAGGATAATCGCCCTATTTTCAAGTTTGCATGTATTCACATTTCCAGGGATTGGTGTTTGGACATCTTTGGCAAGGGAGAGTATTCTACCTACTACAAAGGGTTATGAATGAGTTTCCTCTTCCTGTATTGACCTTTCTTAAGTAAAGCATTTTGATCTAATTAAATAAGTCTAACATTGATATAGGACATGAAAGCCAAACAAGCTGGTGTAACAGATCTGACCTATTGTACAGAGAAGAAAATTGAGGCTCACAAAATTTGATTGCCCTACTTTCACACTCTGAATATTTACAGTGTACAGTGATGAGTCGCAAAAACAATATAGAGGCTTCCCCCCACCCCTGTTCTCTCTCTTTCAACATGTGGAGATATTTTTTAGTTCTGAAGACCTTCCAGAGAGAGTCCCTAGGAACCAAGGGTCTATTTTTAACACCAAGATAAATTTAGTTAAGCAACATGGGCTTATGGCAGGCACTGACTTTTCAGGCTCCCCTTTACCTGTAGCCTTAAGATATTTAGGACCCAGAACATTTCTGTCTATGAGAAGGAAAGAGAAGGAAAAAGAGTCTTTATAGTGAAGGCAAGAAAGTTTGTCACAAATCCAACTGTTTGCTTCCTGAGTTTCCTCTTTCTTTAAGAGAGAGGCATGCTATCCACCACAAGAGGCTGAATTCTGGAGCGTGAGTTCTGGTTTATATAATTCATCTCCTAACCTATTTTACAATATTAGAGGAGTCAGGCAATATGTAGAAAAATGTGACTAATTTAGACAGTATAGCAAAACATGCCATTTGGTCTCATTTATCATAATAGGGATTTAAAAGGATACTTATGAGCCATTTAGAACCTATGAGTTAGTTGAGCAGAAAAAGTGGTTTTGCATAAAATCTACCCTTAAATCATTTAGTGCCTTGATGCATCATTAAAAGCATTTTTTTAACTGCAAGAGTCATAACAATTAACTTCTCAGAAAAACAATTTCACCACTTCTTAAACAGCTTGCAAGGGTCAAGAGGACCACCTTTATTCTAAGTTCCAATCCCTTTGAGACACTGCAGTGCATTTTTCTCCTGTCTATGTGACAGGGAAATGGAACCTGCTTGGCCACCACCCCCTTCCTTTGTAAGTCTCCAGCTACAGTGTATTAATGGACTCTAGTACTCTGTCCAGCAGAAGAGAGAGGCCTGCAGCCATTTCTGAGATAAGAGAACTGAACACAAAGCAAGAACAAAAGGGTCAGCTTTGTGCAGTGGGTTGGTCCACACATTTCCGCATACTGGAACCAGATCAGTACTCCTGAGTACTGTGCCCTTTCATGGAAGTATACAGTGGAAAGGGAGTCACATCTCCCACACACTCTACAGTTGACATCAGAACCACAGACTGAGATCCTTTATTGGCTCATGAAACAATGTTCTTCTGTGAGCATAGGAGACTGACACCCACAGTGAAGGGACTATTCTGAACACCAAGCATAGTCTGCTAAACCTCTCCTAAAAGGCAGAGACCTTACTAATGGAACTGTTCAAACCAATAAAGACAGTGCCAGCATCCTATTTCAGGATCCATGTGCTTATATTATGAACCAGGGGTACAGAAGATGCCAATGGTACATGATAATTTTTACTGGAGTACGGTATTACAGCTACCATAACATCATTTTTGTTGACTTTATTGTAGCTCGTCACAATATATCAAAATTAATTATTTAGATAATAACTCTATTAAGTTAACCTTTATATGTGTTATCTTAATTGATCCATACAGTAACCTGAAGAAGTAGACACCATGATTGTCCTATGTTACAGATAAGGAAACTGAGCAAAGGTGAGGTAGGATGATTCCCCTTAGACCACACAGCAGCTACTAACCCAGGCCTGAGTCCAGAGCCTAGCCCTTAAATCCTGTGCCAATACCACCTGCAATGGCCTGCCTTTCCTGCTGCAAGCTCCCTGAGGGCATAGGCTGCTTATTACACATCCCTATAGCCCCGATGACTGACATATAATAGCTGCTTAGAAAATGACAAATAAATGCCATGTAAATAGTCTATATCTTGTCCAATACACTCCACTGATACTTCTGACTAAAACATACTTCATTTAGGGTCATGGACAAAGACTCATTCATAGGAAAACAGACAAAGAGCTGGTAGGTAGAATCTGGTGGACTGGCCTGTAACACTCCTTGAATTGGCTATAGTGCTGGTTACTTGTCCTTATCAAACCAATGGAGACCATGCTGACAAACTCATTTGTCAAAGTTTCCTTGACTCAGTATTATTCCATTATATATAGATATATCATAAATTAAGCTGTAATTTATTCACTTTTATACTAAAACAGATAAGACCTACATGATCATTATCTAATAAGGATTACTGCTCTTTTCATTACCCAACTGGGAGATGAATTTTGAAAACAAAAAAAAGTAAATATAAAAGTATATAAGGAAAAGATCAAATCCCCCATACAGTCTCCCAATTGGGTTTTCCTCCCAGATGTGTAACTATAAACAATTGAGTACATATCTTGCTCTGCATTTGTATACAACTTTTCTCTCAAATAATTGATATTGGGTAAACTGTTGCTAGACCTGGTACACTGAAACTAGATTAAGTCCTATAACAAAATAATAAAGATTATGGAGGTATATGTATATATATGTGTGTGTATATATATATATATATATATATATATATATATATATATATATGAATAACACTGAGGCTTAGCAAACGTTGCTTGTAGAGTAATTGGATGGATCTTTGGGCTTATGCTCCTATCCACCACCCTCATCTTTTTTTTTCCTGTCCTGTGGGATTTCTCATTTCCCATAAATTTTGGGTATCTCCAGTGTTTGTAAAAGTTTCTATTAGGAAATTAGGAACAGATTCATCC
Organism: Lynx canadensis; assembly: GCF_007474595.2. Classification (NCBI taxonomy): domain Eukaryota; kingdom Metazoa; phylum Chordata; class Mammalia; order Carnivora; family Felidae; genus Lynx; species Lynx canadensis. Next base: position 200,907,991 of record NC_044303.2, on the reverse strand, counting down.
ACTAATATGCTCAGTCTCTAGTGCATCCTCCATACTGCTCAGTTGTGGTTTGGGTAGTAAAAGTGAGAGTTATTTTAAGTGAGTGAATATGCAAATTCAGAATCAGACCAATCCTTATGGACTGGCCTACCATGGGGATCACATGATGCTTGTTTTTTAAGCCAAGTATGTTTTGGATGTCTTGCTCGTTTTTCTACCTTTTTTTAAAAGCTTCTATTTTAATTCCAGTTAGTTAACATACAGTGTTATATTGGTTTTAGGTATACAATATAGTGATTCAACAATTTCATACATAGTCTTGGACATGTCTCCATTCTTCATAATAATTGAACAGTATTCTCTCGTAAGACTGCTCCATATTATAGTTAGCTATTTCCCTCTTGATGAAGGAGATTAGGCTCTTCCTATTCTTTTGCTATTAAAAACACTACTGCAATACATTTTCTGTAAATGTAACTGGACTTAGTACAGGAAAAAAAGGTGCAAAATGTATGTAAAAATATCCCCTAATGATAACTGATGGTTACATAGTTACATTCCCCCCAAAATTCATATGTTGAAACCAGATGAGATGGTGTTAGGAAATGAGGCCTTTGGAAGCTAATTAAGTTTAGATGAGGTCATGAAGGTAGACCCTCCATGATGGGATTGGTGTCCTTATAAGAAAGAAAGAAAGAAACTAGAGGGAGCTCTCTCTCTGACATATGAGGATGCAGCAAGAAGTCATCCTCTGCAAACAAGGAGGAGAGCTTTTGCCAGGAATCTAATGAACTGGCACCTTGATCTTGGCCTTTCCAGCCTCTAGAACTGTGAGAAACAAATTTCTGTCGTTTAAGTCACTCAGTCTATGGTATTTTAGTTTTAGCAGCCTGATCTGTCTAAGAAATGAATCCCTCCTTAAAAAGATAAACTCTGGGGGGTGCCTGGTGGCTCAGTTGGTTAAGCGGCTGACTTCAGCTCAGGTCATGATCTAGCGGTTTGTGAATTTGAGCTCCACGTCAGGTTCTCTGCTGACAGCTCAGAGCCTGGAGCCTACTTTGCGTTCTGTGTCTCCCTCTTTGTCTGCCCCTCCCCTGATCACGCTCTGTTTCTTTCTCTCTCCCTAAAATAAACAAACTTTGGGAAAAAAATTAAGAAAAGATAATCTCTGATACTATCTTGAAATATTTACTTATTTTGAAAATTTTTTCCAAGTAAATAAAATGTTATATATGTTTAGCTAATGCTGTATATTCCATTGTGTTTCCTGCTTTATATTACATGTAATATTATATCATAACATTATCTCAATCTGTTATTTTTTAAAACTGATTTTAAAGGTTGTCTATCATGTAGTTCGGCAGTTGTTGATAATGCTGTTATAAACATTAGGGTGCCTGTACCCCTTGGAATCTGTATTTTTGTATCCTTTGGGTAAATACCTAATAGTGCAATTGCTGGATCACAGGGTAGTTCTATTTTTAGTTTTATGAGGAACCTCAAAAAACTAATGAATGTTAGTTCATTCCCACTAACAGTGCAAGAAGGTTCCCCTTTCTCCACATCTGCACTGACACCTGTTGTTTATTGTGTTGTTAATTTTAGCAATTCTGACAGGTGTGAGGTGATATCTCATTATGACTTTTATTTGTATTTCCCTGATGATAAGTGACGTTGAACATCTTTTCATGTGTCTGTTAGCCATCCGGATGTCTTCTTTGGAAAATGTATAGTCATGTTTTCTGCCCATTTGTCCATCAATTGATGAATGGATAAAGAAGATGTGGTAAATATATAGAATAGAATATTACTCAGTCATCAAAGAGAATGAAATCTTACCATTTGCAATGACATGGATGGAGCTAGAGTGTATTAGGCTAAGAAAATAAGTCAATCAGAGGAAGATGAATACCATATGATTTCACTCATATGTGGAATTTAAAAAACAAAACAGATGAACATATGGGAAGGGAGTTAAAAGAGAGAGGGAAACAAACCACAAGAGACTTACTACAGAGAAAAAAACGAGGGTTGATGAAGGAAGGTGAATGGGAAATGAGCTAAATGGGTGATGGGCATTAAGGAAGGCACTTGTGATGAATGCTGAGTATTATACATAAGTGATGAATCCCTGAGTTCTCCTGAAAACAATATTGCACTGTATATTAAAAAACTCAAATTTAAATAAAATAAATAAACAAATGGGGGCTATCTGCTGCATCACATTTATGCAACAAAGTTTGTTTACACACTCCTCTATTTTGGCCATTTACATGGTTTCAAATTTTCATATATAAATGGTCAAATGAATATTATAGCAAATACATCAATGAAGTAGGTAATGTTATAATGAAGATTTTATAGATGGAGACCCTGAGCCACAGGTAGGCTAAGAAGCTTGCCAAATATAAGTATACAGAATAACGTAAAAGAAAAAGGAATAATAATTGTTGTTTCACATGTTATTTACCCTCTCTGCCTCAATTATTGTACTACCTTACCTTACTACCTTAATACTACAACAGTTATTAGGATCAAATTTTAAAAAATGTTGAAATTCCTTAGAAAAAAATATTATCATGCAATTAAAAAGGGGGTATTTATATGTCCATATATTAAGTCAAAAATGCAGGTGAAACTCTACTCTGGGAAAAGAGTCAAATATAATGTAACTATTAATAAATTTCCAATTTGTGGCATTTTGCCTAAAGATGACAAAAATGTGTCTTTTGTGTGAAAAACAAACAAAAAAAAAACCCCACAAAAATCTGTGTTGGATAGTCAGAAAATTGTTCTTACTCTAATTTCATACTCCACGGTAATTCATTTTTTACATTTGAGTTGATTCCCTGGAAAAATTGTGTTCTAGAGTTCACATCTAATTAATTAACAGTTTACTCTTTATGGTAAAATTTGTAAATGTTGTAAAATTATATCAATGTCGATGAGCTCTATGATTTTTAAATCTATTTAAAAATTTATGAAAGATAAGTCTAAGGCTGTGTTCATATTGAACCTAGATAGGAGAACACAAACCACCATAAATACAGAATTAATATACAGTGAAATTTCTTAACTAATACTAGTAATAATTCCAGGTAATACCTGTAGCTGCCGCCCATGGGCAGTATTGTCTGGTAAATTAAAATAAACAGAATAAAAAGAAAAGAAGGAAAACATAAGATAAATAAAAGAAAACAAACAGTGAGGAGGAGTAAAGAGGTAGATACATGAATAAGGTTTTGCAGCAAGTAACATTTAATGTAACAAGGATTATATGTTACCTGTGTTTTTCAGTAAAGATTTTAAGAAAAATGTCATTTTGGGTTCAAAATTATAAAGCATCAAAATACACTATATCATATCTCTTCAACAAGTAAGTCATGATCAGTAATAGATCTTAGATTTTATAATCAATATCTCAACTCCTCCTACCCCCACCATAGCCATGAGAGATACCTTTCCTTGATTCTACGGGTCTTTAGGAGGAAAGGAGTCTGCTTAAAAGTGGTTAACTCCTACCCATTCCACAAAATGGTGGTATTGTCAGTTCTCCCTCTGAGACCATACATCCCACCTCCCATAAGTTGATTCTAACTCCCTATTCCAATTTCCACCCCATCTCAACCATCATTCTCCAAATCAGAAAATGATAAGAAATCAAAATATTTAGGATACTTTCAGAAATCACTAAATATAAGATTTTTTTTATTTCCAAGGTATAGAAATTCCCGCTCAAACTAGCTTAAAACTATAATCGGTAATAATTGGCTTATGTAACTGAAAATCCAAAAGTAGTTCTGAATCCATGAAAGGCTTGATCCAGCATTTCCAAAAAGATCACAAGAACTCAGTTCTTCTTCTTTTTTTTTTCTTTGCTCTGCAATCAGTAGTATTCACTTCATCCCCAGATTCTGCAATAGTTTGGGGATCTGCTCTGGTAATACCAAGTGACACAGCAGTTACAAAACGTGCATCCTCACACCATATCAACCATGGGAAGAGGGAAAGCACCCCTGTTCCAGAACATCAGTATATATCTCCTTGTGTCTTATTAACTCTGATTGGGTTGTTTCCAGTCTTTGAAATGGCCAGAAGGATGGGATTTGTTGAGTGAGTTCTGCCATTTAGACCTAAGGCTGTTACTTGAAGTGGAGTGGGCACTACTCAAAACATGTGGCTGTTATTAGGAGACATTCCGTATCCCAAACCAAATCTGGGCTATTATTATGTAAGAGGGGGGTTGGAAGACAAGCAATAATAGTGGAAATAACACCACAAATGCTTGTTATATCTGCTGTGCATGATGTTTTAGAAGAGGGAAGATGGGGAGGAGATGAAAGGTACAGAAAATCCAGAAGTTGTTGTAAGGTCTGTAAAACAGGATCCGGAAAGAGTTCAATCATACTGCCTCATACATCAACAAATATAACCTCAGGAAAAGTATCCAAACTTTCATTTCCTAAGTTGCGTATTCCTATGAAAAATGTGTCATGCCATTTTCCTCATCATTACTGAAGTTAATTTTGAAAGAGCGCTTATTAAAATTTACAAAAATTGGAAGAAAGATACGATCTTCAGAAAACATTTCAAACGTATATTGATATAGCAGCAAACCTTGTAAAAAGCCAATAGTAATATATAATGTAGACATTCTTAGTCTTGGAAGCATGAGAGTAAAAAACATTCAGACTCACTCTAAATGGAATATGAATTTATTGTAGGAGGCAGATTTTAATGCTACTTTGGGCGAGCTGTTATAGTCTATTATGTCAGCTATCGCACCTCCCACAGCACATCTTTGTCACTGCACAGCCATTCAAAATATGAAAAATCACAGACTCAAAATGTTTAGAAATCTGTGGTTTGTTGGCAGTGCATTAGAAGAAAACATATTTAATAAGATCAGAAAATCTAACAAAAGTCAGTAATTCTCTGAATCAGAAAACTGCAGTGCTTTCCCTACAGGTAGTGAGAGAGAGGTTGGCATCTCACCAATCAACCCCCACAAATCAACCCTTAGGCTTAGGTGCCCCCAGGAATTGACTTACAACAGTTTCTATCTATTACACTGTTCAGCTTTCTTCCTCCCTTACAAACTGGCAATCTAACCTAAGGGCCTGAAGGGTTCATGATACAAGTATATAGGACTCAGCCTGCTGCCTCAGGGCATGTTGACACAAGAGATTATGGGCTAAAACATATGAGACATTGACTGGAAAAGATATTTCAACTTATTTATGTATCTAACAGACCATTGCTAAATACATTTTTGTGCCATATATTGTGATATGCAATGGGGATGTAAACCATGAGTAATCAAGTTTAGTGAAGGATGGTGACAAAACTACTGTGTGTCTAGGTTTGTAACTGAGAATTGAGATGTGGGCTCAGTCTGTGGGGTCACAGAGAAAGAAGCCAGTCGAGAGAACATCCAGGTCCAGGAACAAAGAGAGGAAGGGGTGCAAAGAATGAGGGAGACTAGAAAATACATTGTGATGAGCACGAATTCAAGTTGAATACTTACAGCACATATATTCAAGACTTTTTGTAACTAGTTAATGTAAATAGGTATTTTCTAAAAGTGCATTTTCAGATCTTTACTCAAATAATCAAAACCTGTTATTATATCTGTGTCAATCAGTTGCCCCAGTTAGCCGTAGAGAGCACTGATATTTACTTGCTATTATAGCATATTTATTGATGGCACCCATTTTCATCCTCAAAATGGTAACTTGCATAGCTATCTTATTCTAACAAGATGTTAGTGGGATCTTCTGTTACTCAGACATTTAAGTAAATTTGACTAGAAGCCTCTCCCTTCACTCACAGAGTCCTGGCCTTTGGAAGCCCAAATTGCTCCTGAAGATTTTGACAAATTCCAGGGTCTTACATTAGCCCAAATTTCTGGGCTCCCATGACCTTGCATCCTCTCTCTGGGCTGCCCTCATGCCCTTGGTCAGAACACTCACCCCTTCAAATTCCACAAAAACAAAACAAAACAACAACAAAAACCCCACTCCCACAATGAGTGGAACACTCATTGCCCAGAAAACTAGTTTGATCTGTAAAGTGTGTATCTGCCTTTTGTCTTCTAATGGAAATGTTTCAGGAGTTTCCTTCTTACCTCCTCCCGGGTAATGTCCAATTTCACATTTTTCCATATCATTTCCTCCTATTTCCCCCTTTCCTGTTTTTTACCATTTTCCTTTTTCCAAAGAGTCAATTTAGCCATTTTTCTCTTTGTCTTATGTACCTTCAACATGATGTCTTGAAATCTGCTAACATCTATTCTACTCTACCACAAGAAGACAGAGGCATTTCTCTCTAATTGTAGGTCTAGTGCCAGTGGAAGTAAAGGCAATAGAATAGGGGAGATGAACAGAAAATTAGAGGTAATATGTCTTGGCAATGAGTGGGACAAAAGATAGCACAAAGACCCAGAGAAACACGCAGGTCCTACTCTTAAAGGCACTTTTAAATAATTATCAGAATTATCCACCTAAAATTCTCCTACTCGTGATTTTTCTTTCCAAATAGGATTTCCTTTTGGAAAATTTTCTATTTTCTTTCCATTGCCGATTATTAAATTGTTTTTTTTTTTTCACATACAATATCATTGTATAAGCATGAGTAGCAGGATACAATCTTTCTTAAGATCTGATTATTTTATATATGTTTACTTACATGTATCTATTATTCTGGAAAAAAAATCCATGACAGCTTTTCAAAAAACAAACAATAAGGTAAAATATGCAGAAGGTTACTATAAGAGGAAGGAAAAAAGTTTAAGAAGTACATTAAAATTTTTTTTACTGTTTATTTTTGAGACAGAGACAGAGTGTGAACAGGGGAGGGGCAGAGAGAGAGAGGGATACAGAATCTGAAACAGGCTCCAGGCTCTGAGCTGTCAGCACAGAGCCCAACGCGGTCGGGGTTCGAACCCACAAACTATGAGATCAAGACCTGAGCCAAAGTCAGATGCTTAACCGACTGAGCCACCCAGGTGACCCTAAGTGGTACATTTTTAAAAACGCATTAAGGGGTTCCTGGGTGGCTCAGTAGTTTGGGGATCTGACTTCAGCTCAGGTCATGATCTCACATCTTGTGAGTTTGAGCCCCGTGTTGGGCTCTGTGCTGACAGCTCAGAGCCTGGAGCCTGCTTGGATTCTGTGCCTCCCTCTCTCTGTGTCCCTCCCCTTCTTGCACTCTGTCTCTCTCTCTCTCTCTCTCCCTCAAAAATAAAGATTAAATAATTAGAAATTTTTTATAAATAAATAAATAAATAAATAAATAAATAAATAAATGCATTTAATGAGCACATCTACATGTACTAGTTGGACTGCAAATTTGATTTGGTGCTTTCTAGAAATAAAAGCAAAGAATGAAATAAAACTGGAAAAATTCATGATATCCATAAAAATTAAAACAACAGCAACAACAAATAGTCAGGAACAAATGACTTTCTTGTTACTAAGTCCTAAAAAGTACTTCTCTCATGAATTTGCATTAAAAGGATACTCTGAGATGTAATTAACCATTTACTCAGCAATGTCCCTTTAAGAACTTCAAGTAGGTTTCCTTTCTTCCCTGCAAGTTAATGGCATATGACCAATGTAATTGACTGAAAACATTTTTGGAAGAGGCTAAAACTACATGGTAAAAATATGTAACATTCTGGTGGCTTGATACAAAAATGTTTAAACTATCTACAGCATTTGATGGTTTTTGTAGCTTTCAGTCAAGTCTCCTTGATTATAATTTCTCAAAACCAAGATTTTGATAAGGATTGAACAGCAAAGAGTTCAAAATTGTATTCTTTGGATAGAGCTTATAGTGTAGATGTTGTGATATTGTGTGCTGCTGGTTAAGGGCAAATCTGTGTTCTTTGACAATCACCTGAGCACGTTCCTATGGCAATTAAATAGCCTAATCAAGACTTATTACTGAAAAGATGGCTACCCCATCTACACATACAGGTGAGTCAAGGAACCCCTATTGACAGGGCAGAGAATCCCTTAAAACACAGTTTTGGGTCTGCTCCAACAAATTGAAAATATGCAATCAAGACCCAAGAAAACCTTGCCAGAGAGCATGGAATAATATAGCACCAGTAGAAGTCTTACTTGGACAATGTAACTCCCCACTGTATTCTAGTTCTACTTTGCAAAATGTGCTATATGGTATTTGATCTTCTCAGTAGCTCTCCAGCTATTAAATATTAGGTGATATTTGCTGAAAACAACAATTTTGGTTTTGAAACAGATTATCTTGGACTATTTTCTGTTACAACAGTTAGCTGGCAGAATCTTCTTGAAGCTATTCATTATTTAATATATAATAATTAATTTCTATTTTCCCATAATGCCGTGAGGGGGGAAAAAAAGATAGGCTTGATAGGCTGAACAATCTCATAAAGAAGTAGGAGATCCACACTTGAAATACAGAGAGGAATCAGCCCTATTCCACCAGAGACATGCACGGTAGGAGAGGCACAGTGCCACAACAGGGAGGCAAGGATCTAGGTTTTGGCTGGAGTTCTGGTTGGAGTTCTATTTACGTGGTGTGGCCTCAGTCCATCTCTTAACCTCTTTGAATCTTTGTTCTTCTATAAAATGAAGAGAAGGGAAGACGCAGATCAGATGAGTGGTTCTCAAGTATTTTAAGGTAAAGAATTTCTTCAAATAAAAACTTACCACTCCGTTGTGTAATATAGATGATTGCATCAGTACACCTTCATCCAAGTTTTGAAGCAATTTTTCTTCTCCAAAGTTAACCTGTCTGCACCAATTTAGAACAAATAATATGCAAATATACCTTCATCAAAAGAAAGCAGAGGAACTGTAGATAAAATATATAATATTCTTGCCCATATTTACACTACACCAACAAAACATATATTTTTTCTTCATTTAGTTGCATGTAGAGTCTGTGGAATTTTATAGATACGAGAAAAGCTACCAAAATGGAGTTTCTATGTTCTCAATAGGGGAAAATGTCAATCCAGAGTTCCTTCATTTATATATATTTGCTTTAAATGAAAACCATTTTCTTCAATGTTTTCTATGAATAAACTTAATTGTAAAATATCTGCATTATTTTAGTGCCAAACAGATCAATTTATACATAAAACCTTTCACAGGAAACAAAAGTTGAGCTTAGTTTTCATTAACATTGACATTTGCTAACCAATAACACTATGTATGCTGTGACTCCCACATATTTCACTGGCAAATGTTTCCCTCTGAACCAAAGCAGATCTTTCCAATGCAGTGGAATCTTCCCATAGACTAGGAGTCTATTTAAATACATCAGCAATTTTCAATTCTTCTTACTAAGAACTGACACTCCCATGTTAATCTTATCTGAACCAAGTATTTGGCCTATGCACAATCATAAGAAAGCACATTTTCCTCCATTTATAGATTTCACATTTATAGGTTTCAAATAATTTTGAACTAGACTTCTTCTTTCACAACTCTTTAAGATTATATTTTCTAGTTAGCTTTCATTTCATAAAAAGTAAAATTATTATTAAAAAAATCAACACCACTTTTAGACCATATAATTACACTACTCTATGTTCAGTATTTCACCAGCCAAAGTGAGAATTTTAAACTATAATTTATGTCTCACCTTTATTCTCATAAATATGAAGGCTGAAGGGAAATCTGTTATATAGAGAAGCATCATGTCCACATAGAAGGGAATCAAAACAGATTCAGAAATTTTCAGAAAAAAACATATAGGTAGGTGATAAATTTACCAAGATATGTGACCTTAACAGCATTAAAACTGGTGTGTTAAATGAGTATGTGGCAAAACTGCTTTCGTTTTAGGTGGAAAAAATACCACTTCGTTTTGCGGAGAAGTAGCTATAGCAAAACAATTCCTTCAGCACTGTAATTAAGAACGAAAAAAGAAAAAATTAACTATAAAGGTAAATACTCCCATCTTGTGGCTGCTGTTGAAATAACATGTTTTAAATAACAATTGGTTGCTGTAGAACATTTAAAAAATTTAGGAAATCAGAACATCACTGTTATGTATTGATCCTTCCTAAGTTCCAGGCACCATATTAGGTACTCTATGTAAACTATTTAATATTCACACAGCGTCAAATTGAGTATTTCATCTACATTTTGCAATAAATCATGTAATTTTATATTTGTAAGTTATTTAGTGCTCCTATAATTCTACTCTTTTATTTCACTGGTAAGAACAATTCATAGTCATTGATTAGTCATTTATTCTTTTTTTTTTTTTCAACATTTTTTATTTATTTTGGGACAGAGAGAGACAGAGCATGAACGGGGGAGGGGCAGAGAGAGAGGGAGACACAGAATCGGAAACAGGCTCCAGGCTCTGAGCCATCAGCCCAGAGCCTGACGCGGGGCTCGAACTCACGGACCGCGAGATCGTGACCTGGCTGAAGTCGGACGCTTAACCGACTGTGCCACCCAGGCGCCCCTGTTTAGTCATTTATTCTAACAGAGCTTGGACCTCCCAGTTCACAGTGGTGTGCTAAAATACCCCATTCTCTCTTGTTTTATGTTATTTTCAGTCAAATGTGAGTGGAAAATACAGATTTCAAACTTAAAACCATAATCATCATGATCTTCAAGTTCTTTTTTATCAAATTAAAGAGTATTAATTTCTTATTTTCTCATAATTGGATATAGAGGTTAAGTGGATGTTTTATGGGGAAAAAGGATTTGACTTTTAATGACCTAATGCTGGATCAGGTCAAAATACTACTTGTGATTAGTCAAAGGCCACTGAAGAAATTTCAGAACAAAGAATAAGTACAGATGGCCTTCAGACAAATGACAGAAGTGAGAACATAACATAAAATTCTATAACTAGAAGTATATCTTTTGGGGGCACCTGGGTGACTCAGTCACTTAAGTGTCTGACCTTGGCTCAGGTCATGATCTCCCAGTTCGAGGGTTTGAGCCCCTCATCGGGCTCTGTGCTGACGGCTCAGAGCCTGGAGCCTGCTTCAGATTCTGTGTCTCCCTCTCTCTGCCCCTCCTCTGCTTTCACTCTGTCTCTCTCTGTCTCTCAAAAGTGAATAAATGTTAAAAAACATTTTTTAATAAAAATATATATAATATCTTATTAACAAACTAATTTTATAAAAAGGAATTATCAAACCTCCATGACAGGGAGCCCATTTTACTATTATCATCTAATTCTAACAAAACCAATGAGAGACAAGGAGAGACAGAGTCAGAGAGACAAAGAGAAATGGAGAGAGACAGAGACAGAGATACTTTGTATCCACATCTATTTGAAAAAGAAGGTGACATTTTCTTGAACTGTTCCTTGATGAATATTTGTTAGATTTAATCTGCAGGGTTTCCAGTGGAAGCAGGGTCCTGAAAACAAAGTTAGGAGCTATCCATTTCTGATATCCTACTTACTGGTTACTGGGTTGGAGGCCTCTGTCTTAGATTATGGCAGTAAGCAAGCTTGAATAAGAATTCTCATTTTTAAAAGCTTTCTTAAGCTTGGAAAAGATAAGATTGGTCAGATAAAGCCATCTATCATAATCACTGTTGTTTGGTTATTGTCAGCCTGTTGACAATGTGCAGACTTTATTTTGTGCAAGGAGTGGGAACAGTTGCTCTCTCCCCCCTTACCCCATCCCACAGTTTTCTAATATAAATTATCAGATTTGTGGAAACTGAAGAGAACTTTCTTCCATAAGCTGACACAGGCAGGAAGGATGGAGCTCTCTGATCTATTTTTATATTACTAGTGGGAATACATAACTTTTCTTATTTGAACTAATTTGAATAAGGTAAAATAAATTGCTAATTAGGAAACTAATAGGACTCCATGTTCTTACTAAAAAAGGGGGCAAGAATTATACTAACATTGCATACTAAGTCTTATGTAATAAGATTTGATTTTTCAGTAAATTTAGTGTTAAAAAATACACCTTAAATTTTTTTGATTATAAGAAATTAGTTTAAATATAGTTTAATCTTTTTATTAAAAACACTTTTAGAGTGGTGGGATGGGATAAAAAAAAAACACTTTAAACATCAGGACAGAGTTTCTAGCTCAGCAAAATATGGTTTAATTCCTCAAATGTATGCAATATTGTACCCCATACCAAAATAAATAATTAAATCATCTTCATATTTTTAAAATACGCCCAAATTTAGAGTGATTTTTCATTCATCTATATTTTGAATGTGTAATAGAATTTCCAACTATTCAGAAAAAATATATATAGACTATCCATATATTATATATATTTAGTTTTCTGTGTTACAGCCCCCCAAAATTGTCATTTATGACTTCTGAAATAAGTTTTATCTCGAGGCTAGCACTGAAAGTTGAAAGCTTGCCTTTGAAATTGTGTATATTCTGCCACTCTTGGCCAATAAGCAGAAGATCATGCGTTTTATATAAATTAGCTGCTGACTGGAGGGAGGAGCGTCTCAGTAACAAAGTACACTAGGTGTAATAGTCTTCACAGCCTGAAGGAGCCCCTGAGGTCATATCTTCAACATCTGTATGCATGATTTAGCACTTGAGCTACTGTTAAAATTGAGATACCAAGCTGGGATATGTACAATGACCAAATTAGCGCACCACTGCTTCCTGCTACTGTCAAATTCCACAAGGCTTTCTTTCTCCTGAATTATGTCATTAACTCCTTCCACTAAGAGTAGCAATCGAATAAAATGGAAACATAAGCAGATGGTATCAAATCTGCAAGTACTATGTAGATAAAGTTCTCTAAAATAATAAGATGCCCATGGATAGTTTGAAAACATTATGTGGAGAGTAGTCCAGATTAGACTTATGGAGGATGTATCCATCGATAAAACCTGTGGATTCTTGCTCATCCTCAGGGGAGACAGAGAATGCCCCTTAATTCCCAACTTTCCCTACACCTTGGAAGAACAACGAGAGGCAGAAAAGATGTGATAGCTCTCTTAAGGCATCCCTCAGGGACTTGCCCCTGAGAGAACATTCCTTTTCCTAGTTTAATATACAGTCTACACATCCAGCCCCTGTGATCCTGACAGTGCTTGGTGTAGGCAGGAGGCAAAGGGGGAAGAGACATCACAGCATGTATAGTACAAAAATAGCTGGGTTGGAGTATGTGGCCACACATATGTTCTGATTTGAGGAACACCCAAGTGTCCTCAGAAGTACCGTGCTTTTCTTTGAAGGCACTGAATTGTCAGAATTCTAGATTCATTCCTTTAATTGAAAAGCCACACCTCTTGACTTCAGAGGTTCTTATTAAAAGGCAGATATCCTCCTGCAGGGTAAAACCCCTCCACAGTTAACAAGTACTTAAGTAGGGATTAGTTGCCTCTTTTCTGAAAAGACTTTGAAGGGGCAGATAGTTCATGGTTACCTAGCAGGAGAGATATAGCAAATGGAGAAAGCATGAGTTTCATAAAAATACACTTTGTCTAGAATTTAATTTTTCCTAGTGTTGATAGACACCTTGCTCTAATTCAAAACACCTGCTTTTGATGGCTAATTTCGGAGTAAATAGCTATGATTTGTGCCTCTCAAAATATACACAAAGGCTGTGGGGAGTACTTCACATCTTTCTCAATTCACAGGCACAAGATCTGTTTTGCATTTGAAAAAACCTATATTCTGATATCTATCACTGAGATTTCTACTAACCTGGTTGTCAGGAATATCATATAACTCAGATTTTTATTATAAAAGGGAAGCACATCAAAAAGCAAGGGTGGATGGGCACCTGGGTGGCTAAGTCAGTTGAGCATCTGACTTCAGCTCAGGTTTGTGTGTTTGAGTCCCACATGGGACTCTGCACTGGTGTTGCAGAGCCTGCTTGGGAATATCTCTGTCCCTCCCTCTCTGCCCCTTCCCCACTTGTGCCCTCTCTCTCTTTCAAAATAAATAAAACTTAAAAAAAAAAAGCAAGGGAGAAGTTACTGACAGATCTGGATCCTTTAATTTCTACTATACGACGCTTTGCCTCCATTTTATGAAGAAGTGTTTCTTAAATATTTGTATTTTCATGCACTGGTAAATCTTTGTTCTCTAGGATTAATATGTCAGAAGATATAGCCTAGTTGTTTGCATTCTGGTCAACTTGTCTGTCATCTATAAATGTGTGAAGAGATCATTTGAAGTAATAAATACCAATCTGGAAAGATGCACTTGAAAGGAAAAGTTAAGTCATCACTGTAGATTCCCTGTATCCAAGGTTCAACTTCTACGTTTGCCTTAGCCCTCAGTGACAATATATTTTCACTACCCTTAATATTGTACCCTCTAGAAAAAGCCTGACAATCACCCAATTTCAAGGATATAATCTACCAGTCCTAATCATGGCTCATAATTCTCTCTTTGAGCCCCAAAGTATAAATAACCATTGGTGAAGTCAATACTTTTAATATGAAAAAGAACAAGTGTTTTTGTTAATTGGATTATAAACTTCTTTAGCTATTGGCACTTTTGCTATCTTACTGTTGAGAGTCAAGTTTCTCTCTTCTCATGAAACTACTATATTGATTTTAACATATAAACTTATTCTAATGCAAGTAAGGAAAATTATATGTGTGTGTGTGTGTGTGTGTGTGTGTATATATATATATATATATATATATATATAAATACTTTAGGAGTTTCTTTTCCACTTTAGATTAAAATATTTCTGCTCTATTTTTAATACAGTGAACCAGTTTCTTACTGTCCCTTTTGTTGCAGATAAATCCTGGATTGTATTCTTTAGGTTAAGAATGAAGGCCATAGAGGGCGCCTGGGTGGCTCCAGCTCAAGTGTCCAGCTCTTGATTTCAGCTCATGGTTCATGAGTTCAAGCCCCACATCAGGCTCGGCACTGACATCACAGGAGCCTGCTTGGGATTCCCTGTCTTTCTGCTTCTCCCCCACTCACTATCTGTCTCTCAAAATAAATAAACATTAAAAATATAATGAAGTCCATAGATATACATAGGGTGCAATATGTTAAATTTCTGAAACACTTTTAATAGGAGGCTGTTCAGATTAGGGAAAAAATACTGAATACCTCAAAGTGTTTTGTAGATTCTTACCAAAAGATAAATCAGAAAATAAGAAACATATATTGAACATAAAGTGAGTTGACAAATATTTCTTGAATTAGTATAAAAAGTATTTATTAAATTCTTCTCACCTTAGCTGTGTGATGCTAAATTTGCTATATTTGAAGTTGTGGGTTCCTAGTTACAAAAGCAACCCCCCAGGCTTTGGTGCTCACTTTTGTTTACATTTGGCAAATGGCGTCTTCCTGCTTTTAGGAAAGGAAGGCTTAAGGAGGCTTATGACCACCTACACATCAAAAAGTTGCTACAGACATCTTCCTTCTTAAATACAAGTTAGATATGTATATAATAATTAGAAAGTTGAACTAAAATGGTCAGAACAAAATACAGGAGACCAGTCTAATCGACTCTTGCCTATTTGAAAGCTCTCTTGAAGTGTTCATGAAATCAAAACTACAGCTGAATTACCACTTCCTTCCCATAAAACCGTGTTGGCTATAAAAACTTGGCTTACCTCCAACAGAGGATGTTTAGTGGGCCAGTCCCAGAAAAACATAGTGAGCAAGCCCTGAACTTCATTCTCAAAGAATCCTGAAAGCCAGAGAGCAATCACATGAGACATCTAAAAGCTTAAAATTATTTTAGTTGTTAAAAATATGCATAGATTCATATAAACATTTAAATTACAGTTATACATACATTATATGGGAGTAATTTTTTATAAAGTTTGGTAACAACTCTGTGCTGAAAATATATTAAAACCTTTAATTAACCCTTTGATCTTCTATTCTTCAGTTGACTCTTTAAATATCTCACGGCTAATAGGTGGTTTCTACCTAGGTCTATTGGGCTCTCCATGGACAAGTGTTCTGTAAAAAAGAAGACAAATGAAATCAGACATGTTGGACCAATTAACCAACTAGGTTTAAGGAAGAAGGCTGACACCAGACTTTTACCTTTCCTTTACACAATAAGATTGAAACCCTGCAACAAGATGCTTTTAAAAATTAAACCAGGAAATTATGCCTGTGGGAAATGCAAGCATTGTTATCAATCCTAACCAAAACAAAGAGGCCTAAGAAAATTGGAATAAGTGAAAAAACTGAAACATGAGTCTAGGAACCTCTAAGCATAGTGGCAGAAGAATTTCAGAAAGGTCAGTAGCAACACCTGAAATCTCTCTTATTCTTGGGGCACCTGGGTGGCTCAGTCGGTTGAGCATGAACTTTGGCTCAGGTCATAATCTCGCAGTTTGTAGGTTCGAGCCCGAGGCGGGCTCTGGGCTGACAGCTCAGAGCCTGGAGCCTGCTTCGGAATCTGTGTCTCCCTCTCTCTCTGCCCCTTTCCCTCTCACACTCTGTCTCTCTCTCAAAAATAATTAAACATTAAAAAAAAGTTTAAATCTCTCTATTCTCAATCGAAGAATTCATCATACACTAATTTAATGAATTCTAAAACCTACAGTCATTTGGATTCAACCTTAAGATGAAAAACTGTCATGCAACCAAAAAGGTGTTTTCCTGATTAATCTCATAGCAAAACATCAAACACAGCAATCTACAATGGACTAATTCCAATCCACCTGGAGTGATCAGACCATGGGAGAGGTTTCAATAGTACAATTGAGATCAGAAATGAAAGCTGTATCAAAAAAATATAGTCATCTCATAAAAGGAAGGAAGCCTCCTTCCTCCATACTGCGTCCATCCACCCACTACTTTACCTCATGACCTCAAATAATCCTCAAATCTGGGAAACATTAGTAGAGCTTCTTCAGCTGACCCCCGCGCCCCGCCACCACCACCACTGTCCTCAGTAGGTGAAGGAGTATCTGAGGTAGCAAATGTCAAGATTTACTGAGAAGGGTAATACTCATTTTAGTCACAGAGGTATTCTGTATGAAATAAAGAGACCATTGATGGAGTACTGTATAAATGTCTTACAAGCATAGAACAATATCCTGGGTGAGGAAGTGATAAATAATAAGGCGTTCTGACCACACCTGCTACTCGTTAAGAGACAGAAGCCTCTTGGACACCATTAATATGTTCAGCATCTGCCAGAGGAAATAGAGGGCTTTGTAAAGGACATGATGCTTTTTCAAGGTGGTAGTAGGACTAAGCAGATGTGTGTCTATTCACTGATGGCACAACAGTGAAATTTAGTGAATAAAGGTTTAATTTTGAAGATCAGTCATAAACAACATAGATCAAACACAATTTATCTAAGAAATTTGAAGGGATTCAATTCAACTCAGAGAGACTTGGTTCCAGTACCCACTCTGCAATTGACACGATGTAACTAAAAGTTATTACTCAACCATCAGGACAGCCTTCAGGGTTTCTATAAAATAAGACTTATAGTTTTCAGATTTTTGAATTAAGGGGAAAAATAAACACTATAAACAGAAGTCAGTCCTTCCTTTACAAGATGGGAAGTAGGCTGCGCTAAGGATTTATAGCAGTGACATGGAGTGACCTCAGGAACTTTTGCAACGCTCACTATCTTGGGGGGAAAAGAGCAGCAACATGGGGACAAAACCCCGTACTTTCTCACACCTAACAATCTGCCCTGGGAATGGTCTCACAGTGCTTGGGGATGGGGATAAGGGAATGAGCAAAACTGCAGATCTCTGGAAACACTGGAAATTGTTTTTTTCTATTTTCACCTCTCTCTTCCTATCAGGAATGACTGCTAGACCCAAAATAAAGCACTGCTCTGGAAAATATCCCAAAGGCTGAGGTTCTTCCATCATCATAAGCCTGTACCTACAGTGTCCAACTCTAACCCTAGTTTGAATGTGAAAAGGAAAAGGAAATTTAGTATAGCTGCAGTGAATTAATTTCTTCATTAGAAAATCATATGGTTTGAGTCTTCAGAGTTTAGGTTTCTGGGAGAAAATTAGTAAGAGCTTTAATTCTTTAGGACCACTAAGAGATAATTTAAATTATTACTGCTAGGCTGCTATTTTGCCCTGGATCCATCTCTAGTGGCTTTGCAGTGTGACTGACTTCTTTCCAGAATCTGGCTGGACACTGAGGGAAAGTGATTTGATAACTACTGAAATTTTTTTTATTAAAATCAAGTGTTCTCTCAGGGTACTTAGTGATCTGATTTTTTCCCCCTATCTCAACAGCTAAGCTTGAAGTATAACTCTTGAATACAACTTTGCTATTTCCAATAGCAACCACAAGATAGCAGAATAACTTAATTTGAGCTCCATCCCATTAGGTAATAGATTCCAAAACTGATTAAAGCAAAACAGGAAACATGTGAGAAATATGATTATAATGTGATACAGGACAATATAAAATTAAAATTAACTATTTTTAAAATAATTTTGGGGCACCTGGGTGGCTCAGTCTGTTGAGCATCCGACTTCAGCTCAGGTCATGATCTCACAGCTTGTGAGTTAGAGCCCCGCGTCAGGCTGTGTGCTGACAGCTCGGAGCCTGGAGCCTGCTTCAGATTCTGTGCCTCCCTCTGTCTCCGCTCTAACCCACTCACATTCTGTCTCTGTCTCTCTCAAAAATAAATAAACATTAAAATTTTTTTTTAATAATTTTAAGAATTTAATGCTTAAATATATTATTTCTAATAGTCCATCAAAAAGAAATATTATATAGAAGTTTATAAATTTTACCACAAAGTAAATAATTACTAATATAATAATGGTCATTAATATTAGAACCCCACTTTCAAGCCATTATAGATTAAAATGATACATAGGTATATATGTAAATCTGTGTGTTTCTAAATGATTCCCAGCCCTTATTATTTTGAATATGTCTCTATAATTTGTAGCTTAATTACAGAATGAGCATTAAGAAAGGAAGAGAATATTGTGTTAGGGTTTTTTTTTATTAACTACTTTAGTAATAAAATATTCTGTAAGAATATTTAAAATAGAATAAAATGTCTCATCTTAATAGTCATGGATGATTCTTCACAGAGCTGCATTATAAACATGTCTCAAGAATGCTATCCAGTCTCTGGAGATTCGCAAAACTTCCTTCACATCTCTCCCCAAGGGCAGAGCCTGAGAAAACAGATGGGTCTTCCTCTGTGGCCCTGAGGCCAGAAGTCCCAGCCAGGGGAAGAGTTTCAGGGCCAAGGGCCCTTCTCAAAAAGTTTCCTGCTTCCTTTTACCCAGAATTCGAAGTGAGGCTATAATTCATGCATCATTGGATATGTTGCCTCTCAAAAAATTAAGTGTCCCACCAGGATCAGTACAAAAGAAGAAAAGGAAAAGATAGATATGGCGAAGGTGGCAAACCACTTATGGGACATATTTGTTAGCAGAAGTCAAATACTTCAAAAGATATATTGGTGCTATATGCTATAATTATGGAATGAAATAAAATAAGTATTAAATCAAAAAATTTAGCCTTGGTCAATGCTAATGAAAGAGAGATTCTAAACTGTAAATAGTCCTGTAAGAATGAGTATGTAATACCACAGTTGGAGACATAAGTATTAAAAATGTACAACCTAATGACAAATGGTGCAATATATTTTCTTAGTCTAAAGGTTTTTGAAAATTATTTGTGAGGATGAGTAAATCTCAGCACCTATATTAGTAACAAATAAGGAATTCAGTAAATAAATCCTGGAATGACTATACTCATCTTCATTTTTATTTCGATCTCTGAAAAGAGTTGATTTCCTAAAAATAAAACAAGAAGAGTTATAGAGTCACAGTTGGAAGTAAGGTACCAAAAGATCTTATTCTGTTTTTAAATGTAAAATGTAAAAATGTCCCAAAATTAGCATTTCATTTTTAATACATTATTCCTCAGATATATATTGACACAAATTGTCTTCAATTTTCAACTCATATTTAGGAAAGATTAACAGATACCATAGTTACTCCAATAAATGTAACAACATCTGTCTTCCTTCATAACTCTCCCTTCTTTCCTTTATAGCCTAGAGCAAGAAAGATGAAATTAGTTTCCCTTAAGCATAAACCTTTTCTTCACAACGTAGAAAAAAATGACAAATCACTGAAAAGATGTTGGGCCTGTTTGTCTTTGTATCCTGTCCCAAAGCCATATTATATCTTTGCCTAAAAGCTGGTGTACCTCAGATTTTTATCTCTGTTGTCAGACTGCTTTCCTGACACCTATATGTCTGTGTTCAGCTGTCTCATGAACACCTCAGCCTGGATGGTCTAGAGACTCCAAAACTTTAAGGAATGAATGAATTTATGTGTGTTCTTGCCAGAGCACCTCCTCTTCAGAATACCTTTCTTCATTAATTCTATTACCATCCATTGACCAGTCATGCATTGGGTTCTTTCTCATCCTCTCTGACATTGCTTTAACTTAGGACTTTAACTCTCTTGTCTAGGATATTGCAACAACTTTTTAAATTACTCTCCTATCTCCAATATTGAATCTTTTCATTTTTCTACCAAAGAACTTTCTGAAAAATAAATCTAAATAAGTTACTCTACTTAAAACTTTTAATGATTCCCTTCCAGAAGAAAGGCAAACTTCTTAGGATGACATACGAGGTCTTCCATGTATGCTTGAAGTTAAGGATTCATGTCTAACCTCTTCTCTTTTCACTCCCTTACCTTCTTTATGTATTAATCACCTTGTGTTCTAGACATTCAAAAATACATGTAGCTTTCCAATAAGTTCCAATAAGTCTGTAGGTCACTGCTCGAACTCTACATGTTCTTTAGGTATACTACCATCCTCAGACTTTTAGGTAAACTCTTCCTTTAGGTACTTTCACACCCAGATCTCTCAAGATTTCTTGCTCTGCTAAATTTTCCTAAAGCCACCCACTGAGACTTGATTACTCTTTCCTTTGTGCCAGACTTTGTCTAGAAAATGATTCTAATACTGTATGTGTAACATTTTATTTTAAAATAATCTTTAGAATGCCTTCCCTACTAGACTTTGAAATCCTTAAAACAGAGAAAAATGTTCTTTTTTTCCTTGCATTCACAAAGATTTAGAGAGTGTTTGGTAGGAAAGAAGCATTACAAATTAAATTTAAAAGTAATTGAGAACTGAATTAAAATTATATAAATTCTATCATTTTTAAGTCATCCTAATTATTATGGGGTGCAAATACAAATAAAGAATGTTCTACACTTAAGGATCTAATGGAAGTCAGAGATGTGTATGTAAATAAAAATATAGCAAGATAAGAAGCAATATTGCTGTGGTAAATCAGGGAAAGAAGATATTATTTTCTAAAAAAAAAAGACTAGAAAGACTTCATTGGGAAGAGAAAATGGATATGGAAATTAAGAGAATCATGAACATGGGGGAAGGGAAGGGGAAAACATAGTTTCAAACAGAGAGGAAGGCAAACCATAAAAGACTCTTAAATACAGAGAATAAACTGAGGGTTGATAGGTGTGGGGAGGGATGGGTGATGGGCGTTGAGGAGGGCACTTGTTGTAATGAGCACTAGGTGTTGTCTGCAAGTGATGAATCATGGGAATCTCCCCCCAAAACCAAGAGCACACTGTATACACCGTATGTTAGCTAACTTGACAATAAATTAGATATATAAAAGAAAAAAAAAGAGGATCATGAAGCCAAAATGCAGACCAGAGTGCATGGGCTTTAATTAGAATGAGTCACGATCCTCAAAGTTTTGTAAGCATGAAAATGAATTTTTAGAGAAAGGATTAAAAATGATTAATTTGATAGCATTAGGTCAGAGAAATTGAATCACTGAAAGTTGGATGCAGAGAAGCCGTTTAGAGAATTATAGTAATATTCCAGACAATCTGTTCTGAGGGACCTGATATTTGAAACTCAGAAATGGAGTTGCAGGTGGAAAAAGTGAAGAAGTGGGAAGAAACTTGGGATATTTGCAAGATAGGATCAATGAAACAGCAAATGATTTCATACAGAGCCAAATAAAAGAGATACTTGCCCAAGAACAATTAAAAGTTTTAAACCTGGGAATTTTGAAAGCATGGTGGTATCATTAATAAAAATAGGGAATACACGAAGAAGAACTTTGAAAAGGAAGATTACTTCTGTTTCTGTCACATACTTGGAGAAAGTGCTACACGAAGAAGGGATGTTCTGTAAGCAAATGGAAGTTTGTCTAAAATAAGAGAAAGATTGTGACTGACAGTAAAGATTTCTCCCTTCATCTAAAGAAGATATTTAAAGACACAGGAATGAGTACGGGATAAAATGTAGGAATGAGCAAGGGATAAAATGTAGGAAAAGAAGAGGTTGAGAAAGAAACCTGAGGAAGACTTACCTGTAGGAAACTGGAAGAAGAAACGAACCCAGAAGAAGAACAGAAAACAAGAAAACAACTTTGACCATTGAAATGGAGGAAAAGCAAAGCATACATATAAAGAAGCTATTGACAGGATCTAATGACAGTGAGTTATTGAAGTTGTGCTATCCAATAGGATAGCCGCTAGCTACCTATACCTATTTAAGTAGAAATTAAACTAAATTTAAATGCAGTTCCTCTATTGCATTAGTCACATTTCAAGTGTTTAACACCTTATGTGGCAAGTGGCGTTTGTAAAATAATAATGCAGATATAGAACAAACCCATCATGGCAGAAAGTTCTTTTAGATAGTGTTAGGTTGAGTAATATAAAGACTCAAAGAAAAGTATACAAGAAAGTGGTCTGTGAAGGCATTTAAGAGCATTGACTTTATAGTTGGATTGGGGTTAATTCCTCCCTATTCCATTTACTAGCTCTGTGTCCTCTTGTAAATTACATAATCTCTTTATACCCAATTACTAGCACTTACCCCCTAGAGTTCTTTTCTAAGGGACTACATGGTACTATGCATGTATTTTGCCACAATTTCTGGACCACAATTTTCTGGTCCTCAGTAAAGGGGAAATAGCAACAGCAGCAGGAAGAGTAGAGTGCAGAAGGGACAGAAGCCAGACTGCTGACAATGATGAAAAATACAGGTGGTCCATATGTGGATGCGGCAAGCCTAGACCAGACCTTAATAAGACAGAGAAGTAGAAAGGCAGATTATGCAAATAATTATGCAAATAACTTGGGAGGATTTATTTTAAAATAAGTGCCCTAGAGGAGGCATGAGCATAAGGGATGACAGAGAGAGTGCAGGAAGAGGGAACAGACAGGAAGAAAGGTGGAATGATGTGTAAGCATTGACTTAACTTTCTAATTGTTGAAGGTGATCTCACATTTCAGTGAGCAGACTGACTAAGGGAACTTATGTTGGGGACAGGCAAGGGGAAATTAAGTAGAAGCAGAAAGTATTTCCTATTGTCCCTGTTATTAGGGCAAGGGTTGTTTTTTTTTTTCTAAAATCCAAGTGCATTGATAGTTGCTGCCTGAAGTCCTATGTTGAAAGAGATTCTGAAGCTGTACCTGAACTCATTAGGGAAGAGTGCATAAATAAAGAGCATTTTTGCATGGACACGGAAATGTCACCAGAAAGTCAACTCTACATGTGAACCTGGTACGTTTGATTCCAGGAAACTCAGTGGTCACAGCCAGAAAGAATGGTTCTTGGCTTTTCTCCCCCAGAAGGTCTCCTGCTCCTGGGATGCATGTGCTAGAAGGGCTTACATTCTGCTTCTGCAAATTGTACTCTAGCATCTCATGTCCATGTAACTGGCAGGCCATGCTCTATTCCTTCCTTCACCAAGTTCCCCAGGTGCTCATTTCCCAACTTTCCAGGGCTCCAAGACTTCTAAATGGTCTAAAGGTAAAATTTATCCCCATTTGCTCTCCAAGTCCCCCCGCCTCAGGTACCTCTGGCCCCACCTGGAGAATGTTGACATTCTTTCCACATACTATTCACAGCTACTTGAACCTTGAAGGGTAGAGAGCAGTTACATACCCCATACTCTATTCATTTTTGTATGAACTTTGAGTATCTGCTGATCATCAGCCAATGTATTTGACTTTGGTGATAAAATGATGAACAAGATGTCATTCCTGAAATTAAGGCAATTAAGGTCTTTCACACAATTTTTTCCATTGTTTCTAAGTAAATTGGGAAAAATAATGAGGGTTTTGACTATATATAAGGGATGTTAATTTCGATCATTATGCACAATTTTATGTATATTGTGCCTAAAAACTTCCTAGAACAACAGTGATCCATGCTCATTATTAAATATGTCAGAATAACATAATTGTGAGATGTATTTGATTAGATAAAATGTATGAATTTCGCATATTCCCTTCATAGTTTTTAATCATAGTCCAGTATCCTCCATACTTGGGGGGGGGGAGAGAATATTGCTCATGCCCTACTTCTCAATCAATTAAAATCCCAGGATAGTTGTTCGCGTTCTACCCCCTTCTTTCCTTCCCCAACAAAAATACTCAACTTTGGAAGACATGCAAATTCCTGGATTAGGTCAAGTTTTGCCAAAAATATAGTGGCCAGACATGACCACATGTTTAGCTGTTCAGCTTTAATATTTTTCTTCCTTAAATTGAATCATTTATGACAGGTTTATGGAGAACTCAGAGAAAAATGGGAGAATCTGTTTGAATGATCCTGTTCAGTGGGGAAAAGAACTGGAATGAGTTCCTTTTACCTGAAGTATGGCTAATCCTTAAGGTTTTGTTCTCCATGATCAAATGACTTTGAAAAATTAAAGTTTGGAAAGTGAGACAAGAAGTGTTTAAGCTAAAACAGAGACCTCTCAGACGTTTGCTGAACCATTCTAAAAAAGTAAGGGCAATGAGAAGTTGAAAGAAGCCTTGCTCTTTAAATCTCAGTGTGTTGGACAGGAGCTGTGAGGTTAGTGGAGCCCAATAGAGCCTTTCATTTCTTGCTGAAGCAAAATGTTTCTATGTAGATACAAGAGCTCTATAAATCAACCAAGCCTTCCAAATCA
Organism: Lynx canadensis; assembly: GCF_007474595.2. Lineage (NCBI taxonomy): Eukaryota > Metazoa > Chordata > Mammalia > Carnivora > Felidae > Lynx > Lynx canadensis. Next base: position 200,883,132 of record NC_044303.2, on the reverse strand, counting down.
GTGCCTCAACTCTCTCTCTCTGTTTATATACACTAAGCATATGCTTCCTGTGACCACTTCAAAAGAAATATAACTTTCTTAAATATTATTTAAGTGCAGCTCCATGGCTGTGAAAGAGAGAAAGTATAACTGACTTTGAATCTTTTACTACACGGGTGGAGAAAGAAGGAAGGAGTGATTGAAATGTTACGCTGACCAGTCGAGGAAATGGGTAATAACTTGTGATTAAATGCAGATGTTAACCTGAAAAATTCAGTCAATCACAGATATTAAACATGCCTGGAAGCTATAAAAAAGCAGAGAGTAAACCAATGAATAACCTTTCGTTGAAGTACTGTAGCGACACACAATTCATGCTGGAAAAAAAAAATGGTCCAAATTTAAATCACTTCAACTTTTCCATCTTGTATAAATGTTTATGTACAAATGAACAGACCATTACATGGACTAGTAACCAGGGAACACTGGCAAATTGAATAAATCAAAATCAGAGTAGAAAGAGCCATGAATGACAGGTGTATAAGTAGCAGTTGGAAAGGAACAAGCTGAAAAATATTCCATTTGAGTAAGCATAAACCACACTGGAAACATTATAGATAGGTTTTAAAATCCAGAATGCCTGTTATATCTAAAGATAGTACAATAGTATAGAAAGCAGATCATAATTTTCCATAAGTGGCATTTCATAGCTAATGAACTAGGCATTTCATAGCTAATGCTCCCCAGCCTAGCACTGGGCTTGGCACATAATTGACACTCAATAAATGTTAGTTCTGATTTATTGTTAGTACTGCTCCTCAAAATAAAAACCCCACATGTTATAATAATAAGAGAACTTCAAATAGAATTCAAATAAGTAAGTATAATTGCTACTATAATATATATTTATTTAAACATTTTACCAGCAGTCACCACTCCTTGCCATGTCCAGTTACCAATCTAACATTGTTGAAAAGCACCTATATTTCACTTGGAACTCCAATGGGTCTCTCATTCATCATTTTCAACTGCTGATTTATCACTTTCAGCAGCTGGTTCTTCAAAGCCCAGGTGTAAATGCAGTCAAGAGTTTGGTGATAGAATAGAATGACCACAGTTTACAAAATGGCTTTTTTTGGGGAAAAAAAAAAGCTAAACTATCTCTACCATATTTGCTTTCCAAAGCAACTTCCAAGATGCACTCTAGCAAAACGTGGGAATGTTCCATACCATTCAACAACAAAAAAATGTGTCCTGAGAGCCACAATAATGGTCAAATCCCCTTAGAAAGATTGGAAGATAATTCTATAGTTTTGAATAGTAAAAATGAAAGATTTTGATGTTAAAGAAACCACTGAGGCTGCAAACTGAATTTCTGGTGCCAATGATACAATCGTTTATATGTTTTTCTCCACCAGATTTAAGGATTGATACAGTGTTGTTGGTCTATAGGAAGAATTTTGTTGAAAGACAAAGGGGAAAGGGTTAGGGTTAGGGTCAGGGTTAGGATGGAATTGGTGAAAAAACAAACAACAAACAACTAACTGACCATGTAATCCAGTATAGAAAATAAGCCAGGCTGAGGTTTGTAAATGGAATAAAATGGAGTGAAAAGGGGAAGAGTCTTGAGGTCCAAGAGCGGTGGCTGTGCAAGTTACAGCACGTTAGCTCAGGTTCTTTTACCATGAGCCATGTTAAGCACAAGCAGTTAGTCTACAGAGTCTTTCTGTGGTAGAAAGGGAAAGATAGAGACTATAAAAGTTGACTTCAAGTCTCATACCCACAGTCTATAATAGTAATCAAAGAAAAAAATTCCAGTGAATGAAACACATACGGATTCTATCATATGTCATTTATTGCCCCTAGTAGCTTTCATGAAATCCCGTATTTTCGATGGGCCAATGTTTGCGAGACTAGTAATGTTATCACTGTATTTTACAGATAAGTTTTCTTTATCACAAGAAAAATGCTTTACAAAACAGAGGCTGAAAAACACCTGGAAAACAAATCCCGAAAGGAATGTCCTGTGTTGACCTAAGAAAATATAAACACCAAAGAGCAGAGATAGTCATCATCACAACTGGAGCCATACTACAAATTTTGAAGTTTTAGTGTCTCACTTAGTGATATATATCCATAAACATGGAAGTATAAGTAAATGTATTCAATTAGAGAGAAGCTGTTTTCTCATTTTTCTTCCTTTTTATTCCCCCACGCACACTCCAAAATAAAAATAGAATTAAACCTATCTCATGTAATCCAATTTTAGTTTAAAATGTTGTTGGATATATCCAGGTATGAAATAATGAGTATATTTGAGGCTAAAAACAGTCTGTAATCTCTTAAGAATTTAGTGAAATTCCATCTCTTATCAGTTGTGGTTTATGGAAGCAGCTTTGCCTAAAGATCTCTATTTGATGAGGTGAGTCATTTTATTTATCACAAACAGGCTTTTCAAATGAAACACTTTTCTTGGTTCATCAATATTCTGTCTCGACTACAAGTTAGATCTATATTTCCCTTCAATTTCTGATATTTTTATGGGTTTTGATGCTTATTTCTTTTTTAAAGTTTATTTATTTTTGAGAGAGAGCAGGCATGAGCTGGGGAAGAATGGAGAGAGAGAATCAGAAGCAGGCTCCATACACTATGTGTGGAGCCCAATGTGGGGCTCGAACTCACAAACCATGACACCAAGACCTGAGCTGAAATCAAGAGTCTGCTGCTTAACCGACTGAGCCACTCAAGCTCCCCAATGCTTATTTTTAATCTTGAGATTTCTATACCTGAAAACAATGATTGTGTTTGAAAAGATGCACTTGGATGTATCATAGAATAAATTAAGACAGTGCCAATGAAGTAGCCTGCAAATAAGAGCAAACTGAAACTACAAACTCAGTAGATCTTCATATACCACAAATACTTTTCATTCAGGAAAATAAACTTCATTAAAGCCAGGAAAAAAATTCATTGCTTATAATTCTAGTGCCTGCCTACAAGGGTTCCTGGTTCATAAAGGTGGATTTAATAAAGATTTATTGACTGACAGTGAATAGGTGAGTGATTGAAAAGTAACTTAAGATTTATGAATGGATTCACTTGAAGGATCAAGATGCCTATAACATTTAATTTGCTGTACTTGAAAACAGGACGGGGGTGCAGTGAAGGTGCTAGATGATGATTTGTAGTCTTGTCCAAGATAACCAATTCAGCAGAAGATACAAAGCAAAACTCTAAAACTCAATTATGTTTTACATATATGTCTTTTTGCAAACTTCTAATTTAGAAATAACTTTAGACTCACAAGTAGTTGTAAAAAGTAATACACAGAGATTCTGTGGATCCTTTACCCTTCATCCTCCAATGGTAACATCTTATATAGCTATAGTACAAAATCACAACCAAGAAAGTTACACTGATACAACCCAACAGCCTTATAAATATATGCCCTTATAAAAACACACACTGATTTGTATACGTATGTGTGTTTAGTTTTATGCAATTTTATCACATATGTAGATTTATGTGATATGCTTAGATGTATTTTATTCTTTTTAATTCAGTTTTATTTTATTTCAAAGAAATTTCTGCCAGAGAGTAGGTGAAATGGGCCTTAAGTGGAAGGAAAAGGACTGAAATCAGAGGATCTTCTACAGGATCTAGATATATGAGTAGACATTAAAAAACAAACAAACAAACAAACAAACAAACACCTTGGGCTAGACTGTCTACAACAGTATAAATTGAGGGAAATACAAACAGGAAGAAAACTGCCTGGAATTACATACATAGGAAAAAAAAGCTAGTAAGGGTCACATGAAGGAGTAAAGGGCATAATACAAAACAGAATCCACTGGAAAATCTAACATGAAAATGTGGGACAGATAGGAACACATCCAGATGGTAGTTAATATGGGAAAATATCAAGGGAAATATTTTAGGGCAATGAAATAAACATATGAATATATTTTTTTATTTATATTTTCCAATGTTATCATCTTCCTTATCCCAATAGTCTCTCTTAATTTCACACCACATTCATTATTAAAGACTTGGAAAAACCTTTGGACATACTAAATAACTAAGCATAACATTTCGTAAGTATGAAATGTATGAGTTCTATCTTTTTTAAAAATTATTCTTTCTTACACACACACAAATTTGGAACTGGCATCTACTCTGATAGGTAGAAAAATAAACATATCATGTCAATGTCCTAAAATTATTAAGAATTTTTTTAAGTTTTTATTTTAATTCCAGTTAGTTAGCATACAGTGTTATATTAGTTTCAGGTGTACAATATAGTGATTCAACACTTCCATTAATCATCCTATGCTCATCCATGACAGGTGCCCTCCTTAATCCCCATCATCTATTTAACCCATCCCTTCCCTCCCCTTCCCCTCTGGTAACCATCAGATTGTTCTCTACAATTAAGAGTCTGTTTCTTTCACTCTGTCTCTTATTATTTTTCCTTTGTTTTGTTTCTTAAAATCCACGTATGAGTGAAATCATATGGTATTTGTCTTTCTCTGATTTATTTCACTTAACATGATAATCTCTAGCTCCATGTCACTGCAAATAGCAATTTTTTTTCTTTTTTATGGCTGAATAATATTACATTATATATATTTATCACATCTTCTTTAACCTTTCATCAGTTGGTGGACATCTGGGCTGATTCCATATCTTGGCTATTGTAAATAATGCTGCCAAAAACATAAGGATGCATGTATCCCTTTGAATTAGTGTTTTTGTATTCTTTGGGTAAATACCCAGTAGTGCAATCACTGGATCATAAGGTAGTTCTGTACCTCCGTACGGTTTTCTATAATGGCTATACCAGTTTGGATTCCCACCAACAATGCATGAATGTTCCTTTTTCTTTACATCCTCACCAACATTTGTTGTTTCTTATGTTGTTGATTTTACCCAGTCTGATAGATGTGATGTGATATCTCATCGTAGTTTTCCTTGATAAGTGATGATAAGCATCTTTTTATGTGTCTGTCAGCATCTGTATGTCTTCTTTAAAGAAATGTCTGTTCATGTATTCTGCCTATTTTTTAATTGGGTTATTTTATTTGGGAGGGGTGAGTTTTATAAGTTCTTTATAGATTTTGGATACTAACCCTTTATCAGACACGTCATTTGCAAATATATTCTTCCATCCCTTAGGTTGGCTTTTAGTTCTATTAATTATTTCCTTCACTGTGCAGAAGCTTTATATTTTGATGTGGTTTTAATAGTTTATTTTTGCTTTTGTTTCCCTGGCCTCAGGAGTCGACATATCTGGAAAGATGCTACTATGGCCAATGTCAAGAAGTTACTGTATTCTCTTCTAGGATTTTTTTGGCTTCAGATTTCATGTTTAGGTCTTTAATCCATTTTGAATTTATTATTGTGTATGGTGTAAGAAAGTGGTCCAGTCCTTCTTTTGCATGTTGTTGTCCAGTTTTCCCACAACCATTTGTTGAAGATACTGTCTTTTTTCCCATTGGCTATTTTTTCCTGCTTTGTTGAAGATTAATTGACCATGTAATTGTGGGTCTATTTCTGGATTTTCTGTTCTTTTCCATTTTTCTGTGCCAGTACCATACTATTTTGATTACTAAGTCTTATTAATGTCTCTGTCCTTTATTTTCACATGCTTGAGAGGTAATAACTGCTATCACCCATAAAAAGGCTACAAGAATTGGAAAAGTGTTATGTTTATAGAAAAACATTCCAAAATATACCTGTCTCCATACTAACTTTGAATCTAAATACTAGTGATAACCCCTAAATCTTACCAAAAGTAAACATTTGCTCTTTTGATCTATGTTTTTCGTCTTTATGAAACTACAGATTTATTTCTAAAGTTTTGCTTATATTTTTGGCCACTTAAAACCCTGAAACCATGCCATTCCCTAGGGTTTTTGTAATGTTTAGATATTCTGACTTCCTCTTCAATTTCACATACTTGCTGTATAAGAATTTTGATATCCCTTCCTGGGAAATCTATCCACTTTTTGCCCATATACCATCCTCCATGGCAACTGATAGAATGAATTTATTAAAATTTTATCCATTTATGCATTTTTTTCTTTAATATTCTTTCCCTTTTTAGAAATAGTTCTATCAATTCATACTTCTGACCTCCAACCATATTTATAATTAACTATTTACATTCTTGAGAGATTAGACATACAAATTCTTTGGAAGCTAGTGCATAGTGCTCTCTTTATATTCTTAGTTGAGCTATGAATAAAGAATTCTTATAAAAACAAGATTGGACCCTGGGTTTATAAGCAACTAATATAGACTAGTTGTCTAGAGTGGTGCCACCTGTGCCAGAGGGCACTCTGCTGCTTATCTAAAGTGGTGGCATCTGGGGGGCTCCTGGGGGGCTCAATTAAGCATCTGACTTCAGCTCAGGTCATGATCTCATGGTTTGTGAGTTCAAGCCCCATATCAGGCTCTGTACTGACAGCTCTGAGCCTGGAGCCTGCTTTGGATTCTGTATCTCCCTCTCTCTCTGCTCCTCCCCCACTCATGCTCTGTCTCTCTTTCTCCTCTCTCTCAGAAATAAGTATTTTAAAAAAAAAGAAGAAAGAAGAAACTAAGATAGACAAAATGGTATTCGAAGAGTGAGCTCACTAATAATAGCAATAATAATAATAAATTGATAATCTCTTAATAATTTTGGCTCTCCTTATCCTACACACAAAAGAATTATACCCATGTGTGTAACATTAAACTTTCAACAGATAATAAAAAGGGGGGGGAAGTTGATACTAAAACAAGATGCCATTCAGATAATATAGGAAAAATTTTAAAAATCATAAAATCTGATTTAGAGGCACTTGGGTGACTCGGTTGACCACCTGACTCTTGATTTTGACTCCGGTCACGATCTCATGGCCCACGTCAGGCTCTGCATTGAAGGTGCAGGGATTCATTCATTCACTTTTCTCTGTCTCTCTCTTTCTCTCTCTCTCTCAAAATAAATAAATAAATGTAAAAAAACTGATTTAAAAAGTATACTGGACTCTTGATTAAGTATTTTTATGGTTTAAGACAGCTGAACCTAGAAGAAAATGGCTTATAGCAGAGTTATCTCAGTACATTAAACATTGAAACAGTCTAGTTAAACATGGAAGAAGGTGAAAAGATCTTCCATACTCTTTCCCAACTTTCATTAAACCAATGAAACAAAGATTAGAAAAGGCTTTAAATGCCACCCATTAGCCTGGAAAAGTAGTCAAAATGTCTGCTGAAGCCCAGAGAAGTAAAGAAGGGGAAGATTTTTATAAAATGATGTCAGAACTCTAATTCTATTTTCTATGTGAATTTAAATTTTAATTCATATCAGACAGAAATTGTATTATACAAACTGGTCCATGATCAGAAAAACTCCTGGATATCTAATGTAGGTAAATTTAATTCCACCTTTTAGAGATGTTTCTACAGCCCTGGGTACCAGTGCTAAGGAATCAGTTGGAACTGAATATGTAGCTGACTGCTAATGATTGCATTCTAGGCAATCATGGGGAGGGATAGGGGATCAGTAGGATCAACAACAGAAAATTTTGCAGGCAAATGAGAAAAAGTAAGTTTAAAAAAATCAGAGAGAAGGGGCGCCTGGGTGGCTCAGTCCATTAAGCAGCCGACTTCAGCTCAGGTCATGATCTCAATAGCTCATGAGTTCCAGCCCCGCCTGGGGCTCTGTGCTGACAGCTCAGAGCCTGGAACCTGCTTCGGATTCTGTGACTCCGTCTCTCTCTTCCCCTACCCTGATTGTGCTCGCTCTCTCTCTCTCTCTCTCTCTCTGTAGCTCTCAAAAATAAACATTAAAACAATTTTTTTAAATCAGAGAGAAGCTTCAAATCATTAAGTTTAAAATGGTCTACAAGAAAAATAGAAGCAAATTTTTTCATGGTATTAAAAGTGTGAAAAAAGACTAGTTAGAAAATGGACTATATGGAATGGAATGTGTAAGAAAGAGAAATATATTTTATATGGGGAGTCCCCAACACTTCCTGCAGGCTCGATAATTCACTTGAAGGACCCACAGGACTCAGAAAAACAGTTATGCTCATGGCTTCAGTTTGTTATTGCAAAAGGCTGTAGCTAAAAATGAGCAAAGGAAAAGGCAGATGGGGTGAAATCCAAGAGAAAACAGATGCAAGCTTCCAGGTGTCCCCTCCCAGTGCACAAAGATGCACTTAGTTATGCCAACGACAATGTGTAATAACACATGTGAAATGTCACTCGAGCCTTGTCTCCAGAGGTTTTCTAGGATGTCAAATCACATAGGCATGCTGTAGACTCATTTCAGCTATTTAGACCCCATCCGCACAGAGCAAAAACAGAGGTTCACCACGAATCACATTTGTTAGCACGAACTCTCTGATCAAATTGGTATTGTGGAGCCTAACACTCCAAGCATACAAAAAAATGCTCTTATCAGGAAGAATAGCCCAAGGACTCAGAGTTCAACTACCAGGAGCTGTCCAAGGGCCAATTCTGAAAACAGGTCTTTCTTGGAAATGTGGAGGATTTAAGCAACTCACACTGGGAGAGATAACCCTTCCCCGCACACATTTATAAAATTTTAGAAATATCAGTGAGTTGAACACAAGAATAGACACAAAGAAAATATAAATGAATACATTGAAAACCTGACTGAAGGAAATCATCCAGATTTTAGTACAAAATGACAAATGTAGAGACATGAAAGATAGAATGGGAAGGTCCCGTGGCCCATTCGGAAGGGTTATTGAAGGAAGAAATAGAATTAAAGGCTTTCATTCAAAATATATGGAATCTCAACTTGCAGGAGCACACCAAGTCACCAGCAGGAAAAGAAAATCAAATCCATACCCGGACTCATCTAAATGAACCTGCAGACTATCAAATAAAAATCTTTCAACTTACCAAAAACAGGGAGGCACCTGAGTGGCTCAGTCGGTTGAGCATCTGACTTCAGCTCAGGTCATGATCTCACAGTTTGTGGGTTCAAGTTCACTGCTGTCAGTACAGAGCCTGCTTTGGATCCTCTGTTCCCCTCTCTCTGCCCTTCCCCTGCTTGTGCTGTCTCAAAAATAAAAATAAACATTAAAAAAAACTTACAAAAAAAAGATTAATTATCCAATAGAGCAAAATAATTAGACAACATATTTTTCATCCGTGAATGTCAGCTAAAAATAGAATGTTAAAGAAGCAATTATTCTACCTTCAGATCATATTTTCCATTGCCTTTGGCCTTCACTGTTGGTAGCTTTTAAGAATTTCCCAGTCTGAGAAATGTATTTATCCAACCAGTGACTCAGATTACTCATTTATAAAATGAAAGTAGAAAACAATAGTGCTTACTTTAGAAAATGAAATCCAGATATTTTCAAATATACATAAACAGTTCATGATTTGGTAGGCCTTTGTTAAAAGAGATACTAAAACAGGTGATTCAACAAGCAAAAAAATTGAAACCAGAAGGAAAGAATGCAAGGAATTAACTTTTTTTGTTAGTTGGTAAATATGTAACTACTGCCTATAAAATATATTAATAATTAAATGCGACTCAATGTTAAAGCATGTTAGAATTAAAATACCAGACAACAATAATATGGGATAAATTAAATATTTCTGAGATCCTTGTATTATATAGATATTGAAGGGCATAAAGATTCAGTTAAATATACAAGTTAAATTTAAGATAAGCCATTATTTTAAAAGTTAAATCAAATGGATAATCTAAAAACCAGTAGAAAACAGGAAAAGAGAGAAATTCTGTCAATCAAAAACAAAAAAAAGGGAGGAAACCAAGGAGAAAAAAGGAGGGAGGCAGCATTATACAATTATGCAATTCAATAAATTATATTGAAAATATCCAAACAAAAAAAATATCCAAATAAATACCCAAGAAGGCAATAATTGCAGACTATGAATTGGTTACATCTGCTCTAAAAGTAGAATATCAGGGGTGTCTAGGTGGCTCAGTCAGTTGTGCATCTGACTCTTGATTTCAGCTCAGGTCATGATCTCATGGTTTGTGGGATCAAGCACCACATTGGTCTCTACGCTGACTGCACAGAGCCTGCTTGGGATTCTCTCTCTCTCTTTCTCTCTCTCTCTGTCTCTGTCTCTCTCTCTCTCTGCCTCTCCCCTGCTCACAGTCACTCCCTCTCTCTCAAAATAAATAAATAAACATTAAAAATAAAAAAATACAAATAGAATATCACATTTTATTGCAAATAAAATCCAGTTATATGCTATTTATGAGTAAGTTCACATGACCCAGTTTGCTCCAGACCATTGTGAATTTCACCAATTATGCTAACATATTAGTAACATGCCCTTTAGTCTCTAAAGTCCTGGTTCAGATGACAAATGACACACTAAAAGCAACATTATACAAGTAAATTGAAAATAGACAAAAGTAGACTAGACAAATATTTACAAAAGAATGCTGATATGGAAATATTAATAACAAAATGAAATTTAAGATATAATCATTAATAAAACCAAAAAGGAATAATTCACCAAGGATATCAATCATTAACCTGTAAGCCTTCTACAACATTTTCCTAATATAGATAAAGCAAAACCTGACAGATGTATAAGCAAAATGGCCAGGGTCATAATACTGGTGAGAGTTTTTAATATGCTTCTCTGAGAAACTGATGGATAAATCAGAGGAAATAGTAAGGATAGACAGAATTTGAACAAGAAAATTAACAGTCTTGATTTTTACAGAAAATCAAGTATTAAGTGTACTCGGAACATTTACAGAAATCACTCCTGTATTATACCATAGTGTCTGTCCTTCCCAACTTTACAACCTTGACGATGCTTGTGGCTGCAGTGACTGGCTCTGTCCATCCCAAGCCCTACTTTGCTGTGCCAAGAGCTGATGAAATCAACACATTCACATACCTTTAATCTATTTATGGTTGGAAAGCTCTATTTGACAAGTCCCAAAGAGTCAATATTACATTGTTAGTGTTCTCTGCCCAATATGCAGTTAAATTAGCACCAATGCAATGTGTATATGTAAACTGAAGTCACACTTGAAAAACAAATTCATCAAAGAAAAAACTGCAATGGAAATTTTGAAATATTTAAACTTAATAACAGAAATACTGTTTTGAAACTTATATAATGGGGCTAATGTAACTAGAAATAACTTTATTGTCTTGAATGCATTTTTAATATAAAAATTTAAATCAATGAATTACACATTAAAGAAGATAGAAAAAGTTGGGGTGCCTGGGTGGCGCAGTCGGTTAAGCGTCCGACTTCAGCCAGGTCACGATCTCGCGGTCCATGAGTTCGAGCCCCGCGTCGGGCTCTGGGCTGATGGCTCAGAGCCTGGAGCCTGTTTCCGATTCTGTGTCTCCCTCTCTCTCTGCCCCTCCCCCGTTCATGCTCTGTCTCTCTCTGTCCCAAAAAAAATAATAAATAAACGTTGAAAAAAAAAAAAAAGATAGAAAAAGTAAAGCAAATGAGGAGGAAGACAATGATAAAGATGAGAGTAGATATTAATAATATAAAAAGCCAAACAAAAGAGTAATAGTGATTATAAAACAAAAGCTGGTCTTTGAAAAGACAAATAAACTACAAAAACATGTAAAAGACTAGTCCAGAAATGGGACACACACACACACACACACACACACACACATCCTTGTATGTGTTTGTATGGATTAAGGATATTTATCCTTTAAAAGGAGAAGGTTCCATAACTTGTATATTGATAGGATGGAGTAATACACAGAAAACTCAGTAAATGATGAGATCTGTAAATATCATGAGTAGATCTTCATAAATAACAAAAAGAACAAATTGTGCGATGTTATATATGACATGGTATTAAGTAAAGATAAAAAATATAAAACTATTGTTTATGAGTGTGTATATACGCAATGAACGTATAACCACATAGATTGTCTAAACACCTAACTCATGATAATACTTTTCCTGTAGAAAGAAAGAGAGAAAGAGAAGAAAAGAGGATTTCAGAGAAGGAAAAAGAGAACACTATAAATAATAGTGTTCTGTTTATTTTGTTTTAAAAATATGAGGCAAATAGGACAATCCTCTTTTTGTTGTTTTTCTTTTACATTATGGGTAGTAGCTCAGTTTGTAAGGCATTAAGTTTCCTGCCTAGGATTCAAATGCTTCTCCGTCAACTCTTCTGGTAAGGGAATATCAGAAACCTGGAATCCAGTTATTTTCTGAGATAAATATGGTGATCTTGGGTATCTCCAATATTCCGTAACTAACTTTACAGGTTCTCATCAATCTCCTACAACAGTGGTTCTCAATTCTATTAGACCCAACTCTCCACCATCTTTTAAACAAATAATTGTGCAATATGCTAGCCTAAAATAAAACTGTTAAAAAAAAAAACAGCTTCCTTCATCCAGTTTGTTTGTTTGTTTGTTTTTAAAAATAAAATGTTTTCATTAAGGTATGCACATTGTTTTTTAGACATAATACTATGGTATACAACAAAGACTTCAGTACAGTGTAAACATAATTTGTATATGCACTGGGAAACCAAAAATTCACTTGACTCACTTTGTTGCAATATTCAGTGTATTGCAGTGGTCTGGAGCCAAATCTGCAATATGTTCAAGATATGCCTGTATATTTTCTCACTATTTTCTACCTAAAATTTTATGTAATGTTATTTTGAATAATTTAAATATTCCATAAATTTGCATATTTTACCTTAAATAGCTTAGGTTAAAAGTCCATGAACCTAGTTTACAAAGTTTCTATTTTTCTTTTTTTTTTTTATATATGAAATTTATTGACAAATTGGTTTCCATACAACACCCAGTGCTCATCCCAAAAGGTGCCCTCCTCAATACCCATCACCCACCCTCCCCTCCCTCCCACCCCCCATCAACCCTCAGTTTGTTCTCAGTTTTTACAAAGTTTCTATTTTTCTGATAAAAATATCACATAGTAATAATTATAATAAGTAACAACTTCATAGTGCTAAGTATGTGCTAGGAAATTTTCAAATACAAAACAAATTTGGGATTAGGAAGGAGTTTATTTTAAAGGATTTTTGCAAAGAGAGGAAAGAAACTGTTCCAACTGGGAGAGAGCGGTGACCTTAAAATCTGCAAGTGTCTCAAGGATTAGGAAAGAATACATTTTCTTTTATAGAGAGGAGTGAGCTAGACTAGGAGATTCAGGTATGGGGAAGTATGATGAAAAGGTGGTATGATTGGATAGCAAATCAGAAAGTGTTTTTACCCTGAGGCTGGCCTAATCTCCAAGGGGGGCTGTAGACTGGCTCAGACCAAGGGTAGGTCAAAGTTCAGAGGCCTGGGGAAGGAGATCAGCTTAACCACCCTTTGTTGAACAAGCATTAATATGTTTTGATTGATCAGTGGTGACAAAGCAGTTTAGGTAATCAGTTATGAGCCGAAAAAAGGGGGGGGCAGAAATTTGATGGTCTTTGTCTCGTCTTGTTATGGGTAAAAAAAGGGGCTTCTGTGAGTCTTATCTATGCCATATGGGTGAGGGAGGTTCCTTGCAGAAAGCAGTTTTCCCAAATACAAAGGGAAGGGTATAGCTTAATCTTTGCTGTTTTCCAGGATCACAGGACTCAGGTTAAAGTTCAACACTGTCAGTTGTATTATATTCTTTTATGTTTGATGCATTATTATTTACAAATACCCATCTTATAGATAAACAAACAAAAGCACAGTGAGTTTAAATCATTTGTTAAAGCACTCCAAAGGTGAGTGGCCAAGTCCAGTGGAGCTTTGGTTCTGACGGCAGAACCTATGCTTTTAGTCTGCACTCAGTGACTTTTTTTTAATTTTATTTAAATCCAAGTTACTTAACATATAGTGTAATAATGGTTTCAGGAGTAGAATTTAGTGATTCATCACTTACATATAACACCCAGTACTCATCCCAACAAGTGCTCTCCTTCATGCCCATCACCCATTTAGCCCATCCCCCTACCCAACACACTGCCAGCAACCCTCAGTTTGTTCTTTGCATTTAAGAGTCTCTTATGGTTTGCCTCCCTCTCAGTTTTTATCTCATTTTTCCTTCCCTTCTCCTATGGTCATGTGTTTTGTTTCTTAAATTCCACATATGAGTGGAATTGTCTTTCTCTGACTGACTTATGTCGCTTAGCATAATGCATTCCAGTTCCACCCACATTGTTGCAAAGGTCATGATTTAATATATATATATATATATAATATATAATATATATATCACATATCATATACATATCATATATATATCACATATATATATATATATATATATATCACATCTTCTTTATCCATTTGTCAGTTGATGGACATTTGGGCTTTTTCCATAATTTCACTATTGTTGATAGTGCTGCTATAAACATTGGGGTGCATGTGCCCCTTTGAATCAGCATTTTTGTATCCTTTGGATAAATACCTAGTAGTGCAATTGGTGGATCATAGAGTAGCTCTATTTTTAATTTCTTGAGTAAATTCCATACTGTTTTCCAGAGTGGCTGCACCAGTTCATGCAGTTTTTTTTAATCAACATAATGCCCTAACTATACTCTGAAGAATAAATAAAAGTAATTTAATATAAAACAATATATATTTAAATATGTAAACACATAGCCATTATTATACTTGAAGATGTAAGGACGTGTTTAGTTACTTAAACCAGTTAAGCTATAAAATAGATACACATGCAGACCAACATAACTGCATATGTTCACATAATACTATCTAGTAACATAAGCAGTGTGATTTTTAAATGATTAACATTTCTTGGTAAAGTCCTGAACAAGGCATTAGACAATCTTCTCTCAACATATACAGCATTGACATTCTTGGGAAATTGGCAAAGTTAGTAGTATGTACTTTCAGTTCTAAACTAGATTAGCAGTTCTCAAATATTAACGTTCAACAGAAGGCTTGATAAAACATAGACTTCTTGTTCCCACCCCTGAAAGTTTTATTCAGTAGGTCCAAAGTGGGGCCCAAAATACACATTTAAAACAAATTCTCAGATGATACTGCCGCTGTTTGTCTGGAGGCCAAACTTTAAGAACTACAACTTAGAAAAGTTTGAATGTGCTTTTTCACATACATGAACGCCTTATAGAACTTTTGAAAGACATGTGCAACCATTTTCAGTTTGGCATGAGCACCCCAGTGTTGCAGGAGGTCTAGCATCCCTGACACCCATTCACTAAATGCCAGGATGGTTACCTTCTCACAATAATGAAGAGTTCCAAACATCCAAGCCCAAGGTTTAAAGAGAGAGGACATGGAAGCTATCAGTCTCCTTTTGGAGACTCATTAATTCCACATTAGTGCCCTAGTCAATATATTTCAAACTCTCTCAAACTTATATAGCCTCTCTGTGATTCTCTGTTAGCAAACTGAGACACAGCAATAACCTCAAATAGAAATATTTTGTGTCCCTTTGTGTCAGGGCTTCTCCTCCCCTCCCCCCTCCTCCTCCTCCTCCTTCTTCTTTTTCACATCTAGAAGAATTTAGTTGAATTACACATGTGGTCCACAAAAACAAACATAGGAAAAAGAGTTGGTGATTTTAAATCAGTTAGATGTGTAGAGAATTGTCTGTTCTTTGAACAAAGAAAACCTTTGGTTTTCTTCTGCATACCTTTAATCATGTTCTAAGCAATCCCAAGCATGAGTTTATCACTCATGAATATAAAACTATGATGGCAAATCTTCTTAGATTTGGGGGGGTCTTATGAACTTAATCAATAGATTAATAACTGCATGAAAAATGGAATGTTAAAACAGCTCTACTTTTTTTAGTAAAACAGCAGATTAACTTTTAAGCCAAACCCAAATGAGGCATTTTCCAGAAAGTCACAAACTGTAATTATAATTTTATAATGGAATTTTTTATCTGTGCCAATTGGAGCTTGGAAGGAAATGGTGTAGAGTTACTTGTCTCTTTGTGCAGATCATGTTACAGTGCTTCTCAAAGACTAATCCAATATTCGGTGTGTGTTGCACAGTAACATCTATAGTGAGAAAGGGGGAAGAAAAGCTGAGCTGGTCAAATGTAGTGTCCTCTTTCATAAGGTCAGCCAATAGGAATTGTAACAGCTAATATACTAGACAGTGGGAATGCAGTAAAGGGTTTTTTCCTCTTCTTTCCCAGGAGAAAAAAATAAATATAAAGGCAGTCATTTTGAAATCCAGAAAAATCACAGCTGGAAACCCGAAATAAACCATCGTTAGTCTTCAGATTCTACCATTTGATCTATGATCTCTTGGAGAGTACAGCTAAAGTAGGACCTTAACTTTGCTAGGAGTGGCATTTTGATCTGTACCACAGGGTCCCAATTAGAGGTAACCCTACTGTTTGGATTAAGATTATTTTACACCTTTAAAGTATAATATTACTTATAACTATTTAATATAAATGATTCCTATCCATTTATATCCTCTTTAAACAACCTGAATTTTATCATCTCCTTGTCAAATTAAATCTTTGTGAAGTATAACCTGGATGCTTTCCTGAATTATAAATTTCACTCCTTTACACACCCAGCACATGTGTCAGTTCACTTTTTCCCCCCTACTTAAAAAGACTCCACTCAGGGGCACCTGGGCAGTTCAGCTGGCTGAGCATCCAACTCTTGATCTCCCCTCAGGTCTTGATCTCAGGGAATTGAGTTCAAGCCCTTGTGGCTGGGTATGGCGCCTACATTAACAAACAAACAAAAAGACTCCACTCTGTCTCTCATCCTCTTGCCTGATGAAATGGAAATGAGATGTAGACTTCTTCAAAATCATTGCACAATCAACCAACTTCTCTTCACAAGCTGAATCAACTGCCATTATTTCCTTATTTCTATTTGGAAGCAAAAGAACAACAAAGAAAACGAGGGACTGAAAGATGAATATGTCCAACCTTCCATATTACTACTGGACTCATAATAACTGATTATGTATTTTATTCATATGAATGTTGGCCACATATTGGGTCCAGTGAGGTTGGCCTCAAGTAAAATTGACAAGGTAAAGAACAAGTAGTAGAATCAAACCATCTCCACTGTAATCCCACACCTATTCTGAGCAACATCTGAACATCTTCTCACCAACCGAAAATCCTCTTAGCCTAGTCCTACAAATTCAAGCAGTTTTATGAACATTTGTTAAAAGTCTTCCTCTTCTAACGTATTGAAAGAAGCTTACAGACATTATAAACTTAAGAAAATATTCTTTCTGTAATAGTAGTATAAAATTATTTGGCACTTTCTACATACCGGCCGCTGTTCTAAGTATTTCACATGCTTACCACATCCCTGTGAAGTAGATGCAATTATACCCTCATGTTGACAGATGAAAGAACTAATGTACAGAGAGGCCAAGTAACTTGCCCCAGCTTACAAAAGCAGTAAACAGCAGGGTTCGAACTCAGGAAGTCTTGATTCCAGGTTTATGCTCTCAACTATTAGGTATGCTGCCTATCTGGCCACCAGAGGGCAGCTTCCCTGAAGGAATCAAAATCTACTGAGGAGTGGTACTTTCCCAAGGGACTCAGAGGAGAGTCCTGGGGATTACCATGTGTTTTTAGCATGGAGGTCCTACACATAAGGAGAATACTGGCAACAGATGGGAGAACACAAATATCCCTCAATTGAGAAATTCCCTTATGCTTGCCTTTTCTGGGGTTTGTTTGTTCTAGAAAGAAGCATAAAAGATTCCCAGGAGTGTTAAAGATAGAAAGGCATTATGGGGTACCCAAGTATAGAGGACCAGGGCAGTACATACATCATTATTCTGCTGCTCATCAAGTTAACTCTCCAAACATGTATTAAGCATCTATTATGTATAAGACACTAGACCAATAGGATGATGCAAAGATGAATGCTGTTTGTTTGGAGGCTGGGATGAATGAGCCTTGTTATCAATGTCACCTTGTACAGCACTGGGTCATAATCTTTTCCACATATTGTAACCACCTTGGGAGTTCCAATGAAAAAGTCCAATGACCCATACCAGTAACTTCAGAATCTCTAAAGTAGGATCCAGACATAAAGATTTTTTAAAGCTCCCTAATGATTCCAGTGTTAACCCAAGATTGAGAACCCTGAGAACTGCTGCTTTAGGGTATCTATTGTGTCAGAGCCTAAATGCTCTTAGTGACAGAGTCTCTCTCACCTTTACATTTTCTTTTTCTTTCCTGAACACATAGATAATAGGCTGTAGTTTCTTTCCTGTATTTTATTTAACCCATTTAGAGTGCCTTTATCTGGAGCACGTAAATGTTTCTAACTCAAAATGGGCAGCAGGAGGAGTGGTGTTGGGGAATGGGGGTGGCCACTGCTAGGTGCTTTATAGTTTGGACTATAAGAGATTCTATGGGAAGCAGCATAATATTGGGAAAAGGCCTGGGCTCTAAAGAGGAGATACATCTTGCCTTACATCTCAGTTCTTCTCCATATTATGACCTTGGGGGAGTCTCTGTAGTCTTGCTTTCCCTTTTTGTAAAATAGGGATAATGATTTTTGTGAAAGTTGTTTGTGAGAGCTGAACTGTATATACTTGAGTAAAGTGCCTGGTGCTGAGTTGGTAATCAATGAATGGCATCTTCTACTCCACTGTAATTATCTTGCTAATTAAAATAAATTCTGACCCTTGTTGAGGCCTTCTTTGCTAGATTTTTCTAACTGTCATGCCCTGTGATAAAGCCCAGGGGCTATTCTCCCCCATTCAGACAAAAATCTTTGAAACTCTCTCTCCATTTCCTTTAGCAGCAATTTCCCACACTGGCCCGCTGAAGTCACATCTTGGCTTCCTTCTAACAGTTTTCAATTCTTCAGATTCTTTTGTCTCTTTCTTTTTTTTCTCCTCATATCCTGAGACTTCCACTTTAAAAATGGTCTTTGCTCTCAAGATCTTTCCATATACTTCCTTCCTGTTAGCTTTTTCCTCCCTGTGCTGAATCTCACTTTATCCTCTCACCATGCTTTCAAATACATAAAATGGACACTAAAACTCTTTATTCCAGCTTTTTACTTTAGCTTTTACTTTTAAGATTAAGGCTATAAACCCAATGAATATTTCATGTAGAACACTTCTCATCCTTCATTTGCTGAGGTAGATGTAATAACCAGCAAAAAAGCTGTAATAAAATAAACTCAATAAAGATAACTAGACAGAACATATTAAGAAACCTAAATTTGTGACTGCTTGGTGAGTCAAAATGTTCTAGAAGATTTGCAAGTTCCCTTTTTTATCTCACTTTCCTTAATCTCTTTTCTCAGTGCTGGTTAGTATCATTCTTTGCACCTAACCTCTACTGGCTTTCTTTTTTAAAATAAATGAGCACTACTTATTCCCTATTCTAAGGACTTTCCTTTCACTTTTATCAGTGGAATCTACTGAAAGCAGTGATTCACTGTGTCCCTCTTAGAGGTTTCCAAATATCACAATCCTGGCCCCATTTTATGCACCAGATCTGCCTCTTTTCATTTCTTATTTTGCCCACAATTCTAGCCTAAGAATAGCTGGAAAATCCCATAACACATGGCCTTCTTTCTTTTTTTTTATTTTTTTTTATTTTTTTTTTATATATGAAATTTATTGTCAGATTGGTTTCCATACAACACCCAGTGCTCATCCCAAAAGGTGCCCTCCTCAATACCCATCACCCACCCTCTCCTCCCTCCCACCCCCCATCAACCCTCAGTTTGTTCTCAGTTTTTAACAGTCTCTTATGCTTTGGCTCTCTCCCACTCTAACCTCTTTTTTTTTTTTTCCTTCCCCTCCCCCATGGGTTCCTGTTAAGTTTCTCAGGATCCACATAAGAGTGAAACCATATGGTATCTGTCTTTCTCTGTATGGCTTATTTCACTTAGCATCACACTCTCCAGTTCCATCCACGTTGCTACAAAAGGCCATATTTCATTTTTTCTCATTGCCACGTAGTATTCCATTGTGTATATAAACCACAATTTCTTTATCCATTCATCAGTTGATGGACATTTAGGCTCTTTCCATAATTTGGCTATTGTTGAGAGTGCTGCCATGAACATTGGGGTACAAGTGCCCCTATGCATCAGTACTCCTGTATCCCTTGGATAAATTCCTAGCAGTGCTATTGCTGGGTCATAGGGTAGGTCTATTTTTAATTTTCTGAGGAACCTCCACACTGCTTTCCAGAGCGGCTGCACCAATTTGCATTCCCACCAACAGTGCAAGAGGGTTCCCATTTCTCCACATCCTCTCCAGCATCTATAGTCTCCTGACACATGGCCTTCTTTCAATGCATAGGGCAGACAGAGTCCTATTTGGGAAGTTTGACTTAATCCTGTTGTCCTCCTGTTTTTGCCAACCCAACCACTCACTATGCAAAACATGGATTTGTAAGATATGGGAGACAGATAGCAATGAGTTTATATTCGCTATTTCAAAGAAAGCCACATCATCAGCCTGCCTAATGCCATCTGGCACATCCATATTCTCATTTCCAATTTAACCATCTTTTCCTGTTTTCTCAGTGTTTGAACGTAGTTTGCAACCTTTCTCTGACTATGTCTGTGCCTCTTATCCATTGGTGTTTCTGCTAAATCAGCTTTTCATCATAAGCTGTGAGTTAGCATCTTGTAGATGATTATTTTAAAAAAATCTTTCTGGCTTACCCATCCTATCACTTAAAAATTCAAAAATCTGAATTTTGCTCCACGCTTTTTGGTCTTTTTCTTTTCCTTTAGAAGACTGAAACATGTACATCTTGTCTGTCTATCTATCTATCTTCCTATAACATACACACAAATATATATGGAGGGGAGGATGGGAACTTAAAAGAAGACTCTCTTCAAGGTAATGCCTATTGTCATTGGTAGCTATGAGCTTTTCCAACAGGAAGCAGTTCTGTCAATGTTCTTTAAACTCTTAAAGATTGTATTTCTTGTGGTGCCTAGGTGGCTCAGTGGGTTAAGCATCTGAGTTTTGATTCCCACTCAAGTCGTAATCTCACATTCATGAAATCAAGCCCCACATCAGATTCTGCTAACAGCACAGATCCTGTTTGGGAGTCTCTCTCTGCCCCTCCCCCCGTCTCTTAAATAGATATATGTTGTTGTTGTTGTTGTTGTTGTTGTTGTTTAAAAGAATATATTTCTTCACTAGTGGGGAATTTAAATTACTCTTTGGGGGCACCTGGGTGGCTCAGTCAGTTTTGGCTCAGGTCATGAGCTTGCAGTTCCTGAGTTCAAGCCCCACATCAGGCTCTGTGTTGACAGTGCAGAGACTGCTTGGGATTCTCTCTCCCTCCTGCTTTCTCTGCCCCTCCTCTGCTTGTAGTCTCTCTCTCTTTCTCTCAAAATAGATAAATAAAACTTTTAAAAATAAATAAATAAGTTACTCTTGGAAAAGTCCAGATAATATTGATAAACTATAATTTCTAAAATCCAGAGATTAATTAATTTCCCAAGATTACTAGTTCTTTCCAGAGGTTTTATAAAAAGTGCTACTCCTAAGACATCCTTCTTGCTAAACATATTATTTATATCCATGTGCACCAAAATTGTGGGTGATAGAGAGCAGCAATAAAAGGTCTCTGAGGGGCGCCTGGGTGGCGCAGTCGGTTAAGCGTCCGACTTCAGCCAGGTCACGACCTCGCGGTCCGTGAGTTCGAGCCCCGCGTCAGGCTCTGGGCTGATGGCTCAGAGCCTGGAGCCTGTTTCCCATTCTGTGTCTCCCTCTCTCTCTGGCCCTCCCCCGTTCATGCTCTGTCTCTCTCTCTCTGTCCCAAAAATAAATAAATGTTGAAAAAAAAAAAATTTAAAAAAAAAAAAAAAAAAAAAAAAAGGTCTCTGAATAAGAAATTCCAAGGTGTTCAAGGAAAAATCTCCAGTTAGGAAATCATAGCATTTACATAGTTGAAAGTAGGGGGGGGAAATGCCACCCCCCCCCCCAAATACTAGGCTGTCAAGCACAGAGCTGGATACACAATAGAATATGCAAAAATAAGCAGCAACTTATTAAATTTCAACAATATGTCAGGCAAAATGGACATTTATGAGAAGGTCAGTGTCTAATCAGTTAAGTTGTGATCTTACTACAGAAATCATAGAGTTGCTTACAAATTAAAAAAGAGACATCTGAGGTCATCAAGCTCAGTCATTTAAAACTTTAATCAACAAAACAAGAGAGTCCTTGCTTTAAAAAACTTCTTACAAGATAAAAATAGTTTCCAGGTGGAAGAATGGAGTGGGAGACAACAGAGTCCCACTCTCTAAGTCACCCCATCCTACCCATCCCTGTGGAGACTTGTTTGAAAATTTCTGATCTAGTTTATATGTTTATTTTTTTTTAATGCTTATTTACTTATTTTTGAGAGAGAGAGAACACAAGCTGGGAGGGGCAGAGGGAGAAGGAGACACAGAATCTGAAGCAGGGTCCAGGCTCTGAGCTGTCAGCACAGAGCCCGACACGGAGCTTAAACTCATGAACTGCGAGATCATGACCTGAGCCGAAGTCGGACGCTTTAACTGACTGAGCCACCCAGGCACCCTGTTCAATGTGTTTAAGTGTGGACACTAAAGCCTAAACGAGCTAAAATACCTTACCTAAGTACACAGAACTCATTTTTAATAAAGCATAAATAAGAACTAAAGTCTCCCAATTTCTGGCTCAGAGGGCTCTACAGCTTGTCACAATGTCTTTTCCTTAAAAGAGGTCCATTTTAAAAATCACACTTTGACCGCAGAAGTGGCAATAGTGAAACATCTTCAGATTCTGCTAAAATTGTGAACTGTATATCCCAAAAGTAGACAAGGCCCATCATTGTAGCTGTGTATGTCTTGTGCTTTCTATACTCTTGCACTTACATTTTGACATTATAATTAACAAATAGGCTGGGCAGCAGCTTCTAGCTGAGAACTCTGTGGTTTCATATATATATGGGAAACTATGACTGTAGGTACGATGGCAAGGATAGGATTATATAAACACTTGTTATGGAACCATTCAACTGTACTGATATTTAGGCAAGGTCCAATAAGTTTGAGTAATATGTTCAGATATATTCTATAATGATCACTGCCCTGTAGCTATAACTTAGCCAGTGAAGGAGTCAGCCAATAAACAAAATTTCTGTAAACTGCTTCTTTCTTGGGAGTGAGGTATTATCACAAAGCTTCAGGAAGACATAAGTGGGACAAATCCCATTTATAAAAATCTATGAAAACTCTTATGTGTCATTTATAATGATTAAAAGAATAATTAGTCCGAAACCATTGAATTCAAAACTTATCATACTTCTAATCAATATGCATTTTCATAGCTTGTGCTGCTGTAATAAAATACCATTGACTGTGTGGTTTAAACAAAAATGTATTTTCTCACAGTTCTGAGACTGTAAGTCCAAGATCAGTATGCCAGCATGATGAGGTTTAGGTGAAATCTCTCTTCTTGGCTTTGCAGACACTCACTCTTGCTATATCCTCATGTGGCAGAGAAGGAGAGAGAGAGAGCAAGGGAGAGCGCTCTCTGGTGTCTCTTCTTACAGGGACATGTTGGATAAGGGCCCCATCCTTATGAACCCATTTAACCTTCATTACTTCTGTAAAGGCCCTGTAACCAAATATTGCCGCATGGGGCATTAGGAATTCAACGTAAGAATTTGGGAGAAACACAATTCAAACCATAGCATGCATGATTCTCATTTAATATATAATATGAAATGAATATCCTAACATGGGCTTTTGATATGTATAGCATATATTATAAAATATTGTATTTATTAAATAATTATACTGAAATCCATATTACATATATATTTAAAATATGTACAATACAGAAAAGCCATTTTTCAAACATCATATGGTAATAAATTATTTAATACATACAAATTTTCCAGATATTCCAGAGCATGTTCACAAGTCTCCCTCTTATAGAATATTTTAAAAATAATTTTAAAATATTTTCTTTATAATGCAAGGTCATCATTTAGAAGATCAAGTTTTATACTCTATTAGTGAGGAATATAAAGTGTGCAAAACTTTTTCCTGTAGTATTAAGAGACCCAGATTTAACATCTCCATACTAAAAGTAAAACAAACCCAGAAAAGCATAATTCCAGATATTCCTGATAACAGATCTTCTATTGTACTGCTTTACTGTGTTCTTTATTGGATAATTTAGTATATTAAATTGCAAAATCTCCTCTTAATATCCAATTCTGAATTAATTGAATGTGGCCTAAGGACTTGAAGTTTCATCCCTGGGAAGAGTGTGAACTTTGTAACTTTTAGGTTTGTCACTGTGTGTCCCTTTATTTATTTATGTGTGTTTGTGTGGGTGTGTGCATGTGTGTTTAATTTATCTCAAGGATCAAAGTTACTAAAAGTCCAGTGATATGTAAATTCATTATTTTAAAGTAATAAATCTGCATTTAATTTAAATTTTCTACAATTCAGGCTTTTCAGCAAATGTACTGTAATTTATAAGAATAAATTTAGATTAACTTAGCATTAAAGAAATGAATGGGAAACATTATATGGCCATGATGATTACTATTGAAATATAACCATGTACATATTCCTCTGTTCCATTGGGATTAGCCTAAGTACTATTTTTAATGTATGTACTTCCTTTTCTCATAGACTCTACATATTTAAATAATTAAGCTAAATATAAACAAATGTTTTTTGTACAGTCACAAAAATTTAACTCAGCTTTCTCATTACAGTAATGCCATTTTATGTATTTTCAATCTTCATTTCATTTCTACTAAGCTGACTCATGATTTTACTAATATTTTTAAAGTGATTTTAATAGATTTTTATTATGATTTGTGAAACTAAGCCCTAAATTGTATTTTGTGTACACAATATTTCTAAACTAATATTCAAATGTATATTAAGATATAGTATGCCTTTGCACTCTTGGGAGTTTGAGACCGTATTTGTTCTTCTCTTTCAAAATTCAATATGTACAATTCCAACAGCACACAAATTAAAATAAAAACTATTGGTCATTAATATTAGTGAAGAGATTAGTTCTAGATAAGTAAGAATCTTTTTTTTTAAAGAGCTTTGGCTAATATTCATAGTTGAGATTTGACTACAACTTTTGATTTCTTTTAAGAATTACATTAGTCCTTCACTAAAATGTTTTTATTGTTGAACAGAATTGGCCTTAGTTTTCACTCTGCAAACTCAAACCTGGTAGATCAAGGCACCTACATTCCAGGAAGATGACAAACTAAGCTGTTACATAAATTTCATGGACAGCGATATTTTTTTAATTTTATTGTTTTAATATTTATATATTTTTTTTGACAAAGAGACAGAGCAGAAGAGGGGGGCAGGGCCGAGAAAGAAGGAAACACAGAATCTGAAGCCGGCTCCAGGCTCTGACCTGTCAACACAGAGCCCGATTCAGGACTCCAACCCATGAGCCATGAGATCATGACCCGAGCCAAAGTCGGACACCTAACCGACTGAGCCACCCAGGCAGCCCTCATGGACAGTGATTTAATAATAAGATAATTCTTTTAGATTTTTTCATTGTCGCAATCATTGGCAGAAGCAATGTGGTAGAGTAGAAAGTTTTAAAGTTAGAGTCAAATGTTTTGTTTCAAAGAAATTTGGGAGTAAGGATCAAGTATAACCAAATTATTCATATCCTTTGACTTAGTATTTTTCTCTTAGGGCCCTATTTTTAACTATTAAAATATCAGGTAATATTAAAACTAAGCTTTTTGCACAAAGCTAGCCATTGAGGTATTATTTACATTGCAAATATCTGTAAAAATTCAACCGATACGATAGAATATTGTGTTGTCCTAAAATGTGGTGTAAGGCCTAAAATTAAAACCCAATATTATGTACTGCCTTGACATCTGGTGAAACCAGGAGGGCCTCAAATGGCCTAACAACAAGTTCCCCTTCCTGTTCTGCTCCCACGCATAAGGTGTCCTAGCCAAACAGTCTTCTTCACCAAGGGGACCAGGTGTAGTTCCTGCTTAGCCCTGAGCACTGGGTTTCAGTTAGGTCCCTGCCAGCCCGCAGCATTACTCAAACAAGCCAGCCACATCATCCTCAGAAACCAAAAGGAACCCTGCCTTAATGCTACAAAGCCAATCTTCCATACCTCCTGTTGTTCGTTCTATTCTTGACTGAATTCCTTATATGGCCTTGTGTGATGCAGTGTCCTCCTCCATCAGGCTGTGAGTTTAAGTGACTAAGAAACACTGTCCATCTCGGGACTTTTGTGTGGTTCAGTCTGTTGAGCTTCCTACTCTTGATTTCAGCTCAGGTCATGATCCCAGGGTTGAAGTATCTAGCCCCACATTGGGCTCCTCGATGAGCATCGAACCTTCTTAAGATTCTCTCTCTCTCTCTCTCTCTCTCTCTCTCTCTCTGTCTCTCCCTCTGCCCCTCTCCCTGCTTGCACTCTCTCTCTCTAAGATTAAAAAAAAATAAAATTAAAAAATTAAAAGAAACACTGTCAATCTCATTTGTTCAGTATTGAGGATCATGTGTTATCCATCCCCATAACCCTAGGGTGGGAATCTTTCCCTTACTAGTGGGGCAAACAGGAGGGAATTAAAACAAAAAAATTATGTACACAAAGAATTTGTAGTTAGATGGGGAAAATGACAAATTATAATAATACATGGGTATGCAAAACCAAAAAAAATGTTTAATGTTTATTCTTGAGAGAGAGAGAGAGAGAGTGCATGCAAGCACATGAGTGGGGGAGGGGCAGAGAGAGAGAGGGGACACAGAATTTGAAGCAAGCTCCAGGCTCCAAACTGTCAGCACAGAGCCCGATGTAGGGCTTGAACTCACGAACCTCAAGATCATGACCTGAGCCGAAATCAAACACTTAACCGACTGAGACACCCAGGTGCTCCTAAAAAAATTTTTTTAAGGGTTGGAAGGAAACAACTAACATGTTAATAGTAATTTCCTTTCCATGGTGAAATTCTTTATTTTTTTCTTCTTTTCTACTAGTTTCATCAAGTAGCAAACATTTAATGTATAAGAACATTTTAAATTAAGAAGTCTTATTTTTCCTTAGCTATAAAAACTTGAATAGCTAAATTTTCTTTATTCCCCATTCTGTCCCCCAATAAGAGGTATAATAACACCTTCCAGAGTCATTGCTAGACTCAAGTGAGAGTATTTTGAGACCACCTTATAAATTCGCATTTATAGTAGATCTATATAGATATCTACCTAGATAAACTTAGATAATAGAAGGCATTTTGTTGTTACTTACATAGTAATAAACCAAGTTCTTTCCATTAACACATCTAGAGTTGCTAACTGCATAGACAGTTTCCTGTCCTTAGGCTCTGCTAGCTCTACACAAAATCCCATAGTTAGGTAAGCTGAACTCAGCACTCCTCTCCTCCCCCAACTCCTCAGATTATCCTCGGGATGTCTAGGGCCTCCAGATCTCTCTCAGATAAACCCAAAAAGTCTCTTTCAATGATGTGGCTTTTTTTTCTCCCTTCCTTTTCCCATCTCTTGACAAAATGTGAATTTTTTTCAAGTCTCTGTAGATCCTCCTTTCTGTTTTTCATGATAACAATCAGAAAATTATCTAAACCATCTTCACAGTGGGTCAAAATATGTCTCTGGCTTATCTATCTCTGGCAAGATATGTGTATTTTAACAATATCTTCCTATAACCTTAACCTAAAGAAAAGACTCAAATGGAGGCAATTTATTTTATTCTAAATTATCATTCTATGTGTTCCTGATTACCTAATGTGAGGGATTTATAGCACCAAAGTGATCAACGTGGCATATGAATAAAGATAGCAGGAAACTCCTTTCCTATTCCTGGCCAATGGATTACAAAGTCCTTCAAGGAGAAGATCAGGATGGAAGTCTGAAAGAAAGGGTGTGTCCAGGGTGGACCTCCCTGAAAAAGACTGTGAAGTAAGAAGCTACAGTGGTCAAACTTTTAAAATTATTACCATAGGTTATATTTTCCAAGTAAGTTTAGGAAAACATACTGGGGAAGAGAGTTAAAAACAAAAACCCTCCATGTGAATTTAGTCATATACAAAAACGTACCCTTATAAATAAATGTAATTTATACTATCGTTTTCATTTTTACTTCTTATTCCTTCATCTTAATGGATGTTAGGGTGCCACATTTTTCAGGGAAGTTGTAATTGCTTCAGAACCTGAGCACACACTGATTACATACTACAGGATTGACAGCTAAAGGACTGAAAGCCATTTCAATGTTATCGGCAATACCGTTTCTCCCTTTGTGCCCAGAATTCAGGTGCTTGTGTTCTGCCATAATTATTACTTGACATTTGGAGTGGGCTGAGGTTTGGGCTATTTTTTTAACTACTGATCATCAAAAGATTGCATCAATGATAATTTTGAATATCTTAGGAGGCCTGTTCCCATCTTAACTGTTTGATCTTATGTAATTATAGGTTAATACTCTATTTCGAAAGGCCTTGGCAACTATCATTCAAGGCATTCACAATGTACATGATACATCATACGGAACAGTTTAGTTCTGGAAAAGCAAGGTTAGTAATGATAGATATTGGACCAGAATATAGTTTGAGTGATAATAAAATGCAGAGTGAAATTAAGTGAGTCAGAAGAAACAAACAATGTCTGGAAACTATTCTGAAGTAAGCTACCACTAAACTGTTTGCTTCACTTAAAAATACAAAAAATAAAAATAAATTTAAAAAATAAGAAGACGTCTCAGAACTGGTATCAGATATGACATATTTTCTGATTTCCTCTCCTCAATGGATATTTGCTTTCATCCGGAGCTTACAAATTGGTTCCATTCTGTCTGTCTCTATAACTGTGGGCTGGGAATAAAGAGTCTCTCTTTCCCACATGAACACCACCTATTATAACTTACATAGACAAAGAATCCAGTAACTATTTTTAAGAATATTTTGGCTGATTTTCTTTTATAAAATATTAGGGAATATATCTAAAAATCCACAGAAGCAATTTTGGAAGGCAAACAAATATTTAATTCTTTGACTCAAAAACAGCTCCCAGAAACAGGACCCCACCTCAAGATCATCTGTAGTCTGATTAGTAGGGAACCAGGCAGTTCTCCTGACTCTTCATTTTCTGGTTCAAAGCACCAAACTCACCACTAAGCTATCCATGAAAAGGCTTTCTACAGTTATGTCCCTAATATCAGTGATATAAAGTTTTATTGGCAGATGCTTTGGGCAAAATTATAATAGGTATCCTTGAGTAGGACTTTCAACTTTAAGTAGAAGCTTAAGAGGAAGGAGAGAATCCTGGATAAGGAAAAGGACTGGGGTGCTATCAGTGAAAGAGACTTACTGTATCCTTTACTTTGCAAGATGTCAATATCTTTTGTACAAGGTCAGAAATACACACTAAACCATGCACACACACACAAACACACACAGGCAAACATTTTTGACATGAATTCAACAGATATTTCTTCTTCACAAAGAGTATCTGTTGGATCATATCAGCCTCTAATTATGGACTCATATTAGAACCCAGCTTTAGGCACAATGCTTATTAAGGGACAAAGAACTGTTACTCATTCTCAGTCTCAAAAACTGAGACTAATGTTAAAATTTTATCAGAACCAGAAATCAGTCAACTTAAACAAATCAACCAATAAATTTCAACATTTTTTTTCTTTGTTCCCTTCATTTTCTTAGACCTGAAATAGCACTGGGATTTGGTTTTGCATCATTAGGGATATATAGGTGCATCTAGCTGAGTATTTCTTAAGGAAACTACTGAGAACATCCTTTTGCTAAAACACCACTTGTTAAACGTCCTTGTAAATAATGCCATATATTTTTGAAATAGACAAGCCCTAGAGAAACTTAAAGTCTCTATATATGTGAATTTCTTAGTTTCTATTAAATTATTTAAATTTCCACTTATTCAGATGACAGAGCAAATAACTAAATCTAGAGGAAAAGCCATCAGTGGAATCACATGTAAAATTTGAGTATTAATGGCAAAGTCCAAAGTTTCCACAAATCTCAAATAATAACTCCAGCTCATTCTCATTATGGAAATTTTATATTTTTCTCACACCTCTGCACTTTGTGTTAGTTATCTTTAAGACTGAATATGGAAGTGCTCAAATACCAAAGGCATGACTCTTTTATGTTATTTATGGCCTGACGAGGGCAGGAAGTATCAGAAACCTCCTGAGGATTCCCTTTCTTGTGTTATTTTCAGCATCATGTTGCATGTTTTTAGAGGTCAGCACAGTTTGGAGGTCTTTCTCGAAAGCAAATGAACCTGAAGCTTTTTCAAAAGCCTAATAGTCTTCATAGTTGTAGTCTCTAAATGTTGTAAGAGCTATGAGGAATGTATCCCAGAAAGCTATTTCCTGACCTATAAGCTAGATTCAAAAAAAAAGCAAGAGGTTCCCATATATTTAAAAGGTTTAATCTAGGGGCACCTGGGTGGCTCAGTCGGTTGGGCATCCAACTTCGGCTCAGGTCATTATCTCACAGCCTGTGCGTTCGAGCCATGCGTCAGGCTCTATGATGTCAGTTCAGAGCCTGGAGCCTGCTTCGGATTCTGTGTCTCCCTCTCCCTCTGCCCCTCCCCCACTCACGCTCTGTCTCTCTCTATCAAAAAATGAATAAACATTAAAAATTTTTTAAATAAATAAATAAAAGTTTTAATCTAAGTCTTACTCAAAATGATCACGTAATTATCATATCAATGAATAAGCCCAAGGACCCAAGTTGGATACAGAACATACAACTCAATATACTAATCCCTGTTCCTATCTGGTTAATAGAAGGTTTCTTTGAATCCATTAAAAATAGCAAGTCAAAAACACAAACCTTAGTCTTTGCTCTTAAAAAAAAATAGAAAATCATAAAGTTTCTAATGAAAGGAAGCTATGGAAGAGTAGAACCAAGTTTTACCATTGGAAATCATAAAGGCACAGCAATAACTTAGCAAAAGGATAATAAGGTACAGGAATCCTAACCAAGATCACTGCTAGCATGTATCTCCCCCTCTGGAGGAATGTAATGGAAAAGGTACCTCCACCAGGAATGACACATTGAGAAAAGGATGCCCTTCCTATAAGAAAAGGCATTTGCATCCTAGGGCACATGATGTGATGGGTGTAATACAAACTGCAGAATTCCATCCCACCTCCCTCTCTGACACTGGCTTCATACCCAAGTGTACAACCATAAGGCAGGCTTTGCCTTTTATACACAGCCCTGACTGTTGTGATGGTTAACATGCCCAGAGCCTAAAACAACTCAGCAGGTGCTGGATTTAAATATTGCCACAATTTTAAGTGTTCCATTTTGTAAGGGAGGTCAGAAACTCTAAAGGTGTTTTCTACTAGTAAGATCAGTATACTCTTGGGGCGCCTGGGTGGTTCAGTCGGTTAAGCGTCTGACTTCGGCCCAGGTCATGATCTCACAGTTTGTGAGTTTGAGCCCCGCGTCGGGCTCCGTGCTGACAGCTTGGAGCCTGGAGCCTGGAGCCTGCTTTGGATTTTGTGTCTTCCTCTCTCTCTCTGCCCCTCCCCAGCTCATGCCCGCACTCTGTCTCTGTCAAAAATAAAGAAACTTAAAAAAAAATTAAAAATAAAGATCAGTATGCTCTTGTTCTTCTAAAGTAGGAACAATAGAAAGAAGAAAAGTAGGAAAGGTACAGAACACCTGTCATGTATGTAGGATTAGTAGAGACTACATGAACATTATGTGCCAAATATCACTTTTCAGGCATATTGAACTTCATAAACTATATACAAGTCTGACAAACAAAGAAAAAACATCTAACACAAAATGGCCTGGTGTTTGTCAAGACTTAGGATGTATAGCTTTTTTTTTAATGGAGACAAATATTTTTACCACATACATTATTGATAACAGAATCACTGTGAATTATATAAGAATTTCATACAGCTGTAGTCTGACAAGCATTACCATTCTTTTTGTTCTGTCCTCCATTCTGACTTAGGTTGTTGACTGGTAGACAACTGTTGACTGTTGAAAGGCATGTAAGCAATTGCGTCAAATCTCTCCAATAATAGGTTGACAGATGCAGTGGTTCACTAAGTTAGAGAATACATTATTTTATGATAAGAATGCACATGGAAAAGATTTAAAGCAACCCCTAGCACACTATGTTTTTAGCTTGCCTGTGGATTGGGCCATGTTGTTTATGTTTACAGGGAAAATAAAGCCTAACACACTCATGCTACCAAGATCGTTTGATTTCAAGACCATCCCTTCTCTTGCATAGTGTATTCTAGTAATACTTAACTTGGCAACAGTGCTACAGAAAAACTTGGAGACACCTTTTTTTTTCATATATTTCACCTTTAATATCAATATAGCATCAGAAGGAATTCTGATGCTCACTTCTAGACCTAGGGTTAGCAAATGATAGCCTACAGGCCAAATTAAGCCCACAGCCTATTTTTATTAATAAAGCTTTATTAGAACACATCTGTATTCATGTACATGATCTATATGCCTATTTTCACACTGCAACAGTCAAAATCAGTTTAGAGGCTATATGGGCAACAAACCCCAATATGTTTACCATCTGGCTGTTTACCAAAAGAGTTGATGGACCCCTGTTTTTTTTTTAAGTTTATTTATTTATTTTGAGACAGAGAGAAAGAGAGTGAGTGGGGCAGAGAGAGTGGGAGGGAGAGAATTCTAAGCAGGCTTTGCACTGTCAGCACGAAGGCCGATATGGGGCTCAAACTCACACACCATGAGGTCATGACCTGAGTGAAACCAAGAGTCAGACACTTAATCAACTGAGCCACCAGGCACTCAGTGGATCCCTGTTTTAGATGCAGTTTGTTATTGTTATCTGTGTGATCTTTAACAAGCCACCTGACATACTTAATTTCTCTGGAAAATTAAAGCTATTGACTTAGGGGCGGCTGGGTGGTTCAGTCGGTTAAGCGTCCGACTTCGGCTCAGGTCATGATCTCACGGTCCGTGGGTTCAAGCCCCGGGTCAGGATCTGTGCTGACAGCTCAGAGCCTGGAGCCTGTTTCGGGTTCTGTGTCTCCCTCTTTCTCTGACTCTCCCCTGTTCATGCTCTCTCTCAATCTGTCTCAAAAATAAATAAATGTTAAAAAAAAAAAAAAAGCTATTGACTTAATTCAGATTTTGTGAGGGTTACATGAGGTAAAGCCAATGAAACACTTATCTCAGGACTGGATGTGTAGTGAACTAGTATTACAAAGGTGATAAAGAATCAGTCTTGACTCTTCCAGCATGTTGTTGAACTCCATCAGAGAAGATTTAGAAAACTTTTTGCATAGAAACTACTGACAATTACATAAGAGAGGTGAAGAAGAATTTTTAAAAACCTTTGATGTGTTTAGTCAAGAGGGAAAGGCAAGAGCAGATGAGAAAGTGGGAACAGAGGTATATGTGGTGCTGGACTGACATTTGTTTTGTTCTTCCTGAGTTTTCAGATTCATCCCTGTGACTTTTATTTGTTACAAGGCATTCTGAACAACAGAGTACCAAGAAAGAGTACCCCAAACCACCCATTTAAGAGTGTTTGTGAAGCTTTAGTGGTATAGATTGTGTGTTCATTACTGATGCCACTATAAATAGGAGACAGTAGACAAATGCTAGAAAGACAGTTGTTTTCTGATGGAAAGGGTGTATAGAGATTTTTAAAATATTTTTAGTAATTTATTTTTTTAATTTAAATTTTAGTTACTTAACATACAATGCAATATTGATTTCAGGAATAGAATTCAGTGATTCATCACTTACATGCAACACCCAGTGCTCATCACAAGTGCCCTCCTTAATGCCCATCACCCATCTAGCCCATCTCCCACCCATCTCCCTCCATCAGTCTTCAGTTTGTTCTCTATTGTTAAGAGTTTCTTGTGGTTTGTTTCCCTTTCTTCTCTTCGCCCCACCCCCACCACGTTCATCTGTTGTGTTTCTTCAACTTCACGTATAAGGGAAATTTTATGGTATTTTTCTTTCTCTTATTGACTTATTTCACTTAGCATAATACATTCTAGCTCTATCCACATCATTGCAAATGGCAAGACTTCATTATTTTTGATGACTGAGTAATATTCCATTATATTTATATACCACATGTTCTTTATTCATTCTTCAGTCAATGGACATTTGGGCTCTCTCCATAGTTTGGCTATTGTTGATAATGCTGCTATAAACATTGGGGTGCATGTATCCCTTCAAATCTGTATTTGTGTATCCTTTGGGTAAATACCTAATAGTACAATCACATGATACCTAGGAAAAAACCTAACTAAAAAGGTAAAAGATCTGTACTCTGAAAACTACAGAACATTTATGAAAGAAATTGAAGGGGACACAGAGAAATGGGAAAACATTTCATGCTCATGGATTGGAAGAACATTGTTAAAATGTCTATACTACCCAAAGCAATCTATACATTTAATGCAATCCCTATCAAAATACCACCAGCATGTTTCACAGAGATAGAATAAATAATCCTAAAGTTTGTATAGAACCACAAAAGCCAAAATAGCCAAAGCAATCCTGAAAAAGAAAACCAGAACTGGAGGAATCACAATTCCAGATTTCAAGCTATATTAGAAAGCTGTGGTAATCAAGATAGTATGGTACTGGCACAAAAATAGACACATAGATCAATGAAACAGAATAGAAAACCCAGAAATGGACCTACAACTATATGCTCAACTAATCTTTAACAAAGAAAGAAACAATATCCAATGGAAAAAAAAGACAGTCTCTTCAACAAATGGTGCTGGGAAAACTAGACGGTGGCATGCAGAAGAATGAACCTGGACCACTTTCTTACACCATACACAAAAATAAATTCAAAATGGATGAAAGACCTAAATGTAAGACAGGAGACCATCAAAATCCTAGAGGGGAACACAGGCAGCAACTGCTTTGTCCTTGGCCAGAGCAACTTCTTACTAGACACATCACCAGAGGCAAGGGAAATAAAAGCAAAAAAGAACTACTGGGACTTCATCAAGACACAAATCTTCTGCACAGTGAAGGAAACAATCAGCAAAACTAAAAGCAGCCTATGGAATGAGAGGAGATATTTGCAAACAATATATCTGATAAAAGGTTAGTATCCAAAATCTGTAAAGAACTTATCAAACTCAACACACAAAAAACAAACAACCCAGTTAAGAAATGAGCAGAGACATAAATGGACACTTTTCCAAAGAAGACATCAGATGGCTAACAGACACATTAAAAGATGCTCAGCATCACTCATCATCAGGGAAATACAAATCAAAACCATAATGAGATCCCACCTCATGCCTTGTCAGAATGGCAAAAATTAACAACACAAGGGGTGCCTGGGTGGCTCAGTCAGTTAAGCGTCAGACTTCAGCTCAGGTCATGATCTCACGGTTCATGGGTTTGAGCCCCATGTCGGGCTCTGTGCTGATAGCTCAGAGACTGGAGCCTGTTTCAGATTCTGTGTCTCTCTCTCCCTCTGCCCCTCCCCTGTTCACGCTCTGTCTCTGTCTCAAAAATAAATAAACATTAAAAAAAATTTTAAAAATAAAATTAACAACACAAGGAATGACAGTTGTTGGTCAAGATGTAGAGAAAGAGGAACCCTCTTGCACTTGGTGGGAATGCAAACCGGTATAGCTACTCTGGATAACGGTATGGAGGTTCCTCAAAAAACTAAAAATAGAGATTTTTTTATCTTAAAACAAAAACAAAAACTATCACCCTAAACCAAAACCACCTCTTATACAAATAAGTATTGCTCAACAAATCCTTATACACAAAAATAGATCTCTCTGTGGTTCTCAAATAGGTTTTTCCCTAAACCCCCGGGGACATTTTGCAAAATCTGGGGATAATTTTGGTCATCACAGCTAAGTGGGTGGGGGATGTAACTGACATCTGGTTGGTAGAGTCTAGGGGTGCTGCTAAACATCCTACAGCACCTCCCACCCCCACCCCGTTACACACACACACACACACACACACACACACAGAACTATTCAGTCCCAAATGTCATTGGTGCCAATGCTGAGAAAATCTGATCTGAGGTCATATAAAAGTCAGAAACAGAAGCAAAAAGTTCATAGCAAAATAACCAATCTATAACATCTGGGCAGTCCTCTTAGAATGGACTTGAGGTGGCTTGATGAAACTTAAAATTATTCTTTCTTACTCCTTATCTTAAAGCACTGATATAAAAATGGTCAATTTCTCCACTCATTAAATCCCTCTTTATGGACTAGCTCCTATGTATCAGGCAGTATAATAAACACCAGAGATAAAATAGACATGATTTCCTGCATTCATGGAGTTTATGGTATACGGTGAGAGACATTATTTATAAATTCAGTGACTAGAGTTACATTTACACCTCAAGTTTTCATTTTTTACTCAATGTGTCTTTGTTTTGGCCTCCCCATATCCTAAACACTAGACTAAATGCTGCTAAGGAAAATGTAGAATGTACATTCTCTATGAAATGTATTAATAACTTATATGACATGGTAAATGTTACAGGATGCTTTGATGGCACAAGAAATTAACCTTAGTCTTGGGGAATTGAAGGAGATTGCCCAGAATATGTGACATTTAAGTAAGAACTGAAGAATGCATACAAGTTGGACAGGCAAGAAAAGTGCAGAATTAGGCAAGATGGGAGTGTTTTAGGTAACATAGTGTGTTCAAAGTGTAAAAAGGTGAGCCTGACACATAAGCAGGATCATGCGGTAATGAAATTTATTTTTTCCATAATGAAAATTATATCACGTTTACATTTTAACTTTATTCCAAGGACATTTAGAGCTATTGGCAGGTGTTAAAGAGGGAGACATGATTTGATGTGCACTTTGGCAAGCTCCTTCTGAAAAAGAATAAAAAGGAAAAAAAAGACACTGGACCATGTAGATGAAGAGAAACTGTGTAATCCCAAATATAAGGCAGTTGCATTATAGCAGTTGAACTAAGATTGTGACCTAGAGTAAAGTGTGGTGAAAGAGAAGGAGGGAGATCACTAGATTTGAGGGAGGGGGGTGTTTAGGAGGTAAAATGGACAGGAACTGACAATTGCCTTAGATACAGTGAATGAGGTCAGAATTCAAGGATGTAATTTTTCTTGCATGGGCAAGTGAGTAAATGGTTGCACAAGGTCATGAATATAACGGTGGACATATTTTGAAGTCACTGTGAGACAGCTTTTTGACAGAAGGTTGAATATGTGTGTCATATTCCCCTCAGTGCAAGTCCAAATTGACCCCTCTCCATTGGTATTTCACTAGTTGGCATAAATGAGAAATGGAAAAAAGAGAACGGGCTAACTTACACAAATACAAGTGCACTATATTCAGTCTTTCCCTCGCTATTTTCACATGCCTGGCCCAGAAGTAGGATTTAGCTACATAGAACCAGAAGTGAGAAGGAGCCATGAAATTGGCTCAAGAAAAACATCTGTTGTAACAGGAGCTCTTTTGTTATTCAGGAAGAAAAAATGATGCAAATAGATGTTTTATTGTTTACATTTCTACATGATATTTAATTGTACATGGTATTCCGGTGGCTGGTTGCAGAATTCGATTTCAGTTCATATAATTTTAGGAAGTTCTCAGGATTACGTTGCAGGACATTTCGACCAAGATAGAGGTAAATTCTGAAATTGTATCTCACTACTTGAGAACTGTCTCTAGACAGATTCATATTAATCCACTAATGACTTTTTTAAAGAAAGGTGGTTAACTAGTTATTAATTCCCTAAAAATAATAGCAGTTCATAGTTATGCACCAGGATAGCATAAAATCCTTCCTCCAAAAAAAAGAGATACAATGACAATGCCATTCTCTTAATATCCAGTTATCGTGCCCTATCAAATAAAGGAAGTGAGGTTTATTTAGCATGATTTGGTTTCTGTTGAATGGATCTTATGATAATTAATATTTTATTTTTGGAGTGTGTCCAAAACCTTAGTTTATCAGTCTGTCTAGGATTTTGTCTTGGACTATCTTATTTTTTAACATCTAGCAAAATCTTTTTTTCCCAGTGGCAGATTATCTGCTGGTAACGCAGCATCATTTTCTCCCTTGTATGTTCTCAACTTAATCAGAAGACCCAGAAACCTGGGAACTATATTTCCCAGAATGCCTGCCAGCAATTTCCACTTTAGAAAAGGGGCATTCATGTGAAATTTAGGAGAGAAAAAAAAAGGAAGTAGAAGCCATATTTTTGGTCCTCTGGAGGCTAGAATATAAGGCCCTGTGGATTTCAACAGGAACATTAGATTATAGCAGCCTCTACTTATTTCCCCTAAAATCACCATTTTTGGTGCTGGAGGTAGATGTGATCATTGTCAGCAAGTTCCTGCAATTTCTTCAATTCCTGATACCCTAAAAGCAGCAAAGCAAACCTGAGGTAATCTCTCCTCCTGTTCTTCCAATAATTTTATAAGCACCTGATTTCTATTTTGAATTCTTTAATGCTTGAGATTCATGGCGTGACTTCTGTTTTCCTGATTGATAAATTTCCCATGTAAAACAATGGGAGAGACAGTATAGCATGGTGATTAACAGCATGGGTTCAGTCCTCCCTTCCTGTCTCTCTCTCTCTCTCTCTCTCTCTCTCTCTCTCTCTCTCTCTCTCTCCCTTTCCTTCTTTCTTTCTTCCTTTCTTCTTTCTTTCTTTCTTTCTTTCTTTCTTTCTTTCTTTCTTTCTTCTCTCTCTCTCTCTCTCTCTCTCTCTCTCTCTCAGAGTTTCTCCAATAGAAACTATTTTGCAGTGAATCAAAAGACATCTAGGACCAGTCAAGAGTAGGTGAGAGTGGCTATTTATATAAGAGAGGAAATGTCACAAACTAATTTTATTAGCAGTAATGGTGAAGATATTCAGTCTTTCAAAGGCAAAAGGAAACATGACCTTTAAGAAAGTCACTTTTTCTTACAACATGGACATTTTTGACACAGATACAGGTGAATTATTGCCAGATTCTACTTAAGATGCCAAGAACACCAGAGAATTGTTAGCTGGGTATTTTAGTGTCACTCCTATGCAAGTAACGTTCTTGTCTGGTGTCAGATTGAAGTCTTCATCCAGTGCTTGGAAAAACAAAAATTACAGGAAGTTTCAGAGGAATCAGAGCAGACAAAGTGATGATTCTCTGCCATGTAATTTTACTTTCCATTCTCAAATTCCCATTATAAAAAGCAAGACATCAGTGAGACTTTGTGTTTTCCTTTCCAACATTTATGATCTTTGCACATTAATAAAAAGAAAAACTGTAAAATGTGAAAGCAAATGGCTTACAAAGAGGGCTGAACAAAATCATTTATTTAAAAAGACCATAGTACACTTTGTGGTTTGGGTTTGCTGGTGTTCATTTCCTCCTTAAACATCATTTTCTGCTAATCTTCTTGCATATTCTACAAAGAATTTTTTTTTCAAAAAAGAAAATGAATATTAAGAGTCAAAACGCCAAGAAGTAAACTTTCTTTCTAACTGAAGTATAATTAACATACAATATCCTGTTAGTTTCAGGGATATATCATAGTGATTTGATATTTTTATACATTATAAAATTAAATTATCAAAGTTAAAAATTATTAAAATTATTAAAGTAATCCCACAATAAGTCTAGTTACCATCTATCACCATACAAAGTTATTATAATATTATTGACTATATTTCCTGCGCTATATATTATATCACCCTGACTTATTCTTTTTATAACTGGAAGTTTGTGCCTGTTAATCTTCTCTACCTCTTCCACTCACCACCCCCCCCAACTCCTCTCCACTATGGTAACCAACAGTTTATTTCCTATATCTATGAGCCTTTTTCTGAAGAAGCAAACTGTATTGCTTGCTATTTGTTTATTTATTTTTATCCTTCTCACAAATTAAATGAAAGATAATCTAGCATATAATATTTGCCTGCTTATTTTTAAATGAAAGTTGTAGTTGTTGAATTTTATACTTGTTTGGGCTAGGAGGCTTGACATCTTTTTTTGTGTCCACTGTTTCTAAAATAGCCATGTAGAAGAATCACATTTCTCTACTTGTAACAGCTTTTTATTACCTAATTAAAAGATTCAAGAAAGGGTAATGGTTACAGCTTCTAGGTTGGGTACAAATGTGAATGAGCCATAATTGTTGAGGTCTAGAAGCTCAGAGTTTGTCGGTCTAGGCAATAGACCTTATTGTCCCATGTTTCCTATGCCTTTTCTTCAGCAGCCTGAAGCAAAAAAAAAAAAAAAAAAAAAAAAAAAAAAAAATCTCTAAGGACAAGAAATATATTTCCTGGCCTAAAATTACATACATGTAAAGAAGGTAACAAAAAAAGCATTGGACCCTTCAAAGCTTTGGAAGTTTCCCACAAAATTCACACTGTTTTATGAAAGAGGCAAAAATGACTTAATAGAGGTAGGTTAGCAAAACCCGGGACATCCTATCAGATCTTTCTTGTTGACAAAGTTCACTACAAACTTCATAAGAATGCATACTGTTTATTCCAGAGAGGTGTGGTGTTTCCCTGGAAGTCACTGATTGACTGGTCTGAAATGTTCATTTCCTCCAGCTACACGAGCCAGAGCGGACGACGTGTTCTTCCCACACAGCTCACCTGCAAGGATGCAGCAGCCAAGGACCTTGGCCTTCAGGACTGATGAACGATTCCAGGACTGAACACAGTCACTGCCTTCTCATTTTTATTTTCACATTCTACTTAATCCATTACCTTCAGGCACATTAAAGCACATATTATGGGTTAAAGTAGCAAATTGCACTGCTCTTGGGGGTTTTTCCAAGGTTCCTTAAGCATTTTCATGCAGAGCTCCTGGAAAATTCTAATTCACCTGACCCAAAGGAGAGCCTACTATCTTTCAAATATTACCTTTCGATGGGGTTCTTCCTGCATCCCAATTTAAAGCTGCTACCCTAGCATTTCGTATCTTCCTTTCTTGCTCTATTTTATTTTCCTTTTTAATATTTATTGCTTTCTAACAGGTTGTAATATGTCCTTTTTGTTTATTGACTGTTTCTCTCCACTAGAACGTAAGTGGGACATGGATGTCTGTGTCTGTTTTATTTTTAATTTTTTAATGTTTATTTTTGAGAGAGAGACAGAGAGTGCAAGTGGGGGAGCAGAGAGAGGAGACACAGAATCTGAAGCAGGCTCCAGGCTCTGAGCTGTCAGCACAGAGCCCAATGCAGGGCTTGAACTCACCAACAGTGAGATCATAACCTGAGCCTAAGTTGGGTGCTTAATTGAGCCACCCAGGCACCCCTGTCTGTGTTTGTTTTATTTCTCGCTGTATCCCTAGCACGTAGACTAGTGCCTGGCCTATAAGAGTGCCCAATCAGTATTTGTTCAAGGACACTTTTAAATAATCTTATACCGAAAACCACTGTGGATGTATACCATTTGGTCCATGAACCCGAAAAAGAGTAAATAACACTGTGGAGCTCTTTCAAAAACACATTTGTTTGAGTCAGTGGTATGGTATAATTGTTAACTACATGGCCTATGAACTCAGACTATTGAGTTCAAGTTCCAGTTCTATGACTACCTGCTATGTTACCTTATCTAGACCTGTTTTCTTTCTGTGAAATGAGGATGAGGCTTCCCCTCCAGGGTTGTTGTGAAGATTCCATGAAATACGGTTGACCCTTTGAACAATGTGGGTACAAACACACATGCAGTCAAAACTCCACATAAAATTTTGACTCCTCCAGAACTTAATTACTAATAGCATACTATCGACTGGAAGCCTTATGGATAACATAAACAGTCAATTAACACATATTTTGAATGATATATATATATATATATATATATATATATATATATATATATATATTATATGCTGTTCATTCTTACAATAAGCTAGAGGAAAGAACATATTATTAAGAAAATCATAAGGAAAAGAAGTAACATTACAGTACTGTACTGTACTTACTGACAAAAATCCACTTACAGAGAGGCCAGGCTAAGCCAGGCCTGGCCCCAGGATGGTGATGTTCCATAGCCTGGTGGCCTTGCCTTCCCAGAGGCAGCTGCTGGGCAGGCCCACAGGTGGCAACAGTGACCTGGAGGCAAAGTGCAGCTGGAGGTGTACCCCCAAACAGTGGCCATCAGCAGCTACAGCTACACATGAATGCAGCCATGGGGCCAGGGCATAGCCACAGGGAGGAATCTGAGCCCAAGGCCCACAGCCACCCTGGTGCAGCCCCCAGGCCCACAGATGAGTGGAGGCTGGACAAGGTGTTGGGCTGCATGGGGGTGCAGGGCTCCTTAGCAATTCTCCTGCATACCAATCCTGGGTGCTGGATCCAAGGGGCATAAGGGGTAACCTGCAGCTCTAACCTATTCCAGGATCACCAGGGACTGCTGACAGCCTTGGCGACCACCTCCAGTACTCAGAGGCCAGCAGCATGATCTCTATGCCAGTCGCCTTCAATTTGGTCCAGTGGAGACTGGGATGAACAGTTGTAAAGAAATGCCTTGTGGCTTTTGCTGTCAACTCTTCAAACAAACAAAAATTGTGTATAATTGGACCCACACACCGTTCAAACCCATGTTGTTAAAGGTCAACTGTACACATTGTGTGTATGGCAATATTGTTACTGTTTCTGCTTATTTTCACTTAATACAGTCTCAGCATATGGTCAGGATGTGTTTATTATAACCTCCCATTCTGTAGGCAAATATTTTACTAGATAATCTACTAATAATTACAATGAGTGACAGCCTCATATTCTTCTTCACCTCAACTGCCATACTAACTTGTACATTCTGGGAGCAATGACTAACCAGGAGGCCTCTTTCATTTTGTCTGTTACAGATTCAGAAAAGACTATATTTTCTTTCTAGTAGCCACCTAACCCCGCAAAAAACAAACAACAAAAAGACAAATCTAGAGTAATAGAATCTCATAGACAAAAGAAATTCTTTTCAGATTTCATTGAGTCTTCTCTCTCTCTCTCTCTCTCAACAACTACTGCTCTTCTCACTCCAACTCCCAAACTGGATCTCTTGCAAAATCTCTCTGGAAAGGTGGTCATGCAACTTCGTCATCTCTTGCAGCTGCCTTTCAGCCCCTTACAAAAGAGTGCATCTCATATATATTGCATATATGTTGTTAGAAGGCCATTGCTCACACTGAATTCAATCTAGCCACTGGCTTAGTTCTGGCTTCTAGAATTACCCAGAGTAAGATGACTTCACTTACCATGTCATGTCATCCAAATGGGATATTTGAAGACAACCTAGATTTCTCTTTCCTGATAAGAATGGGGTCCTTGTGACCATTCCACATATGGCCAAGTTTCCAGGTCCTTCTTCATCTTGCCCATTTCCTTTCATTTTTTTTCACTCTAACAATGAAGCTTTATAATCCCCATGACATGCCCTGAAACTGAAAATGCGGCA
Organism: Lynx canadensis; assembly: GCF_007474595.2. Taxonomy (NCBI): domain Eukaryota; kingdom Metazoa; phylum Chordata; class Mammalia; order Carnivora; family Felidae; genus Lynx; species Lynx canadensis. The sequence continues at coordinate 200,839,754 of NC_044303.2, read as the reverse complement.
TGACCTGTAGTATGCCCTGGAATGTGACCATCCAGGATATGGAAAATCAACTCTTTAAAAGGTACATGGGCTCATACAGATAGTTTTAGAAACCACATTACACTCTTGTCTCAGAACAGGTTGTGGTCAAGTAAAATCCCCAAGCCTGTTTTGTGTGAGCTGCTATTCAGTCAGGTTTCTGGCTTCTTTATAAACTTGGGTCATTACTCTGTTTCCTTCAGGTGGTCCAGAGATATGCTGGACTCACATATCATTTTCTTCTGACAAACTGTGCACTAAGCTCCAGCCACAAGAGTACTTATTAGAAACCCAAGCCACAGGTTTGGTGTCAGAAAGAGACAAACCTGAGATACATCCGAAGGAATTAAAAGGAAAGGTCTAAGTACAAAGAGCTTATTAATAATTATTCATGATCTTACAGTGATTTTATAACTTATAAACCTTAGATATATAAAATTTAAAACTTGTTATGTCTGGTTGTTCTTACCCTCAAGCCCATGAATGTACTTCAGGAAGTCAATGACCTCTTTCAAGGGCATCAAAATTCAGTATAAATGTGTGTTCATGATGTTTTCAGGGGAGTATCCATAGATGTCATCACATTCATAAAGGGGCCCAAAGTCAAAAAGAGATTAAGAACCACTATTTATTTTATAAAGGGCATATTTGAGCCCTGGGGGTGCTAAAGAAATTGTCCAAGGTCACATAACTTAATAGGTAGTAGAGTCTGAACTATAATCAATGTCCCTCAAATCCTATCTCAAGCTCTCTTCATTGCTACATGTAATTTCAGGAAAGCATTGCTAAATGGAAGGAAAAAATGTGTATATATGTGTGTGTGTGTGTGTGTGTGTGTGTGTGTGTGTAAATGAGTATGCATATTTAATACGCAAATTTTTTTACATGTCTAAAAACTTATATTGCTCTATTATATTATTTTATATTTATATTCAAATATTATAGAAAAGGATCTTAGGCATTGTTAATTGACTACAGACACAGCTAAAAACATGGCAACCAGTACAGGGCAGGAAATAATGTCTTCTCATAGATGTCATGTAATAGCCTTCTTTGTGCTTTGCAACTAATGGCTTGAACATTGTAAACTTCAAAGTAAAGTCTGTACTTCAAAAGATCAAAGGAATTTATACCAAAAGAGTAGTAAAAATAATCAGCTTTGTTTCACTTATGTATATGGCAGACAGTGCTGTGAACTATGAAAATAGATGTCACATTGTTCTAAGTCAAGGGTGGGTGCCTTTTCTACTGGGGAGGAGTGAATAACAATCCTGTTGTTTGCAACCTGCTAATTTAAAAAATGCTGTTCAATAAGGGGGTAAATTTTGTATTTCTTAGTTTTATTTTCATGCTAGTTTGAGTTTTAAATAATGTATCAAGTTCCATTGTAAACCTCACGTTTCTGTCACCCACTTGTAAGCACCAGTAATAATCTCTAATGGTAACTTAAGACATGTTGGCCTTCAAAACAACAAGTTACAATATCACTTTAGGAAAAAAAATAGTTCACAAATGAATCATAGAAATAAATAATCTTTGATTTGGGAAGGAGTGGATAGATACTTGACTGTATCCTCTTGTTTCATAAATGGAGAGACTGATACCCAAAGAAATCTTGTGACCCAATTTACCAAGATTGCAATGAAAATTAACATCAACAACAAAATGGAAAACCAGGTTGAGGCCCAGAACTATAATAATTCTAACAATGGTAGCCTGTTTGGTCTTTTAGGGTGTCCCTGAAAGGGCAAAAAATAATAATATCATTGGCATTTATCTTATCTTAGCCTATTATTATTTTAGTGAGGTCAGAATTATTCAAGTCCTCACAGTGGGCTTCATTTGCAAAGGGATGTTCACCACAGATAGTTATTTTTTTAGTCCTTTTGATGTTGACTTGTACATATGCTGAAAGTTTCCAAAATATGAATCATCTTAGATTGTATGGAGAATCATAGATTATCAGCAATGGAAAGAATGTTAGGGATTGATCATCTCAACCAAGTGCCTCCATTTATACAGATGTGGCAGTTGAAATGCCAAGCAATTGCAGTCACATTAGAAGTGACTGAAAGTCACAAGAGGAGTGCCTCCCCCCATCACTTACTGTCACTTCCAGTCATTTATTTGGAGAATTTGTGCTTCTTGTCCCCTTAATGTGGGCTCTGTAGAAAACACTTCATCAAAATTTAAACTACAGCTTCCTTCTGGTCACTCATACTCCAGGTTTCAGGACACAGCAGTCATGGAAATAAGTCATCATCCTGCAGAGGTATTTTATCCTAGTCAACAAGAACTGTTGTTACACAATGAGGGCAGGAAAGAATGTGTTTATCAACCAGCCATCCTGATCATCTTTTAGCATTCTCTTGTGCAATTGTGATGATAATTGGACAAGTGTATCAGCAACAGCCTGAAAGGACCATAGTGATCTGGCATTCAAACCTGTCAGGAAGGAGAGCCTGGCTAACCCTACTGGTTAATCAACATAGAGTAGCAGAGATGCAAGCCAAGGATGAGAGAAATCTAGAATGAATAGTAGACAGGGGGAAAATATCAGTTGGAGTCTCAGGATTCACTGCAATGGTAGAAACACTAACCAGAATGCCAAAGGAGGTGTTCCCCAAATTCATATGAACTAAGTGTATCTGAGTAGTTCAACTGGTGGACTATGGTGAACTACCTAGGTCTTTCTTCAGGAATGAAGCCTTTATTTCTACAAATTCTGACACTGCAAGCTGAGTCTGCTCCAGAGATTGTCCTTAAGGGAAGAGACCCAACTTGTTCAATGAGATTCCTCCTTCTCAAGAGCAACACACATTCAACAGGTGGTTCACATAGGAGCATAAAGACCTGGTCACCCCTTACCCAAGTCAGAAGTGCTATGCAGAGTCATCCCAGTTCGAGTGCCACAAATGGATTGGCTGAGGCCTTTGCTGAGGCTTCAGTGAGGTCCAAGTTTTCCCTCTGCCCTACACCACTTCATTTATTTCTGCTGATTCTGACTCCACGCCTCACTAAATCTCCTTTCTGGGGAAACTAACTTTCAACAGTCACCCACCTAATTAGTATTAGAAAAGTACTAAATATAGGTTTTCTGATGCCTAGGCAAATCAATATAAGGCCCTTTCCACTTTATAATGTCTCTAAATTGAATTTGAAGTCTGGGGTTTTGTGCTTATGCATACAAAATTATATATAATATAATTTTATCAGAGGTCTAAGTAACCTGAATATCTCAGACATGTGTATGATTTACACACTGCTGGCCACTCCTAATGGAAAAGAAGAGTGCAGTAGAGGATCCTGTGCACTGGAGATGAGGTACTGTTGGGAGAGAAGCAGCAAGGAGCTAAGGACATCTGCATGGAGCAGGTGACCATAACTAAGTTTAAATAGCCCTCGTTTGAATGATGGAAATGATTGAAATTGACAAAGTCAAAGGATCTACTTTTTGAATAAATTTATTTAAAAGCTTTGAGATAGTGTTCAAATTCCTAATGAATGTGCTTATTCCTATGTTCAGTTAAAATACATATGTGCATGCACATATACACATGCACACACACACATACACACACACACACACACACACACACATGCCTTGAACATTTGTTTTCACTTATTCTAACCAACAAAATGTGTCTTAATCTAACACAGAAACTAAGGTTTCTGAGATATTAAATGCTCATCTTTTTAAAGTATTTTCTGTCATAAAGTTCTTCTACCTAATATATTTGATGCTTAGTTCAGCAGGTTCTTCAAGAGTTTTGATAATATAGTGATCACTTCCAATAAATGATTGATCTTGTTTTCATTTAATAAGATAGAATAACAGAGTGGTATGTTTTTTTAATACACAATAATAATTTTAACCCCTCTGGATTAAAACTCTCCACTTCTTCATCCTACATTTTTTACACTCAAAGGTAAGACCCTGGTCACACCCAACAATTAATAAGTGTTTGAGAACCTATTTAGAAATTATCAATGTTTCTTCTTTTCTCACATTTTCTGTGGCAAACAGATCCATCAAGTTTAGGCAGATGAACAGTGTAAAATTTGGAGATGAATGTAAAAGAAAATTAAGCTATTAGTTCTTTTTAAGGTGGAAAAGTAAAACACAAAATTGAAATATTTTCTCTTTCATTCACAAAACAAGTCAGGATTTTGAGGATCACAGACACAGCAGTGCACAGATAAAGACCCTGAAAAAGGTCCAACAGTTTAATCGTATACAGCAGTCCATACAGACATATGCTTCTTGTCCTGCGTGGGTAAGTCTCTTGCCCCTGGCCAAAGTCACTATAAATTGAGGAGTTACACTAGGAGAGAGCCTGATAATATGCAGGAGCGAGAGAAAAAGGGATAGAATGAGGGTGGAGTCTATGTTACCATATAAATATGCAGCCTAAAATACTTTTAAATTTTAATGTAAGTCAATGGGGCTCATCATCAACTACATAATATGAGTACCTGAATAAGATAAAAAGATAAACATAGTTTTCAATTTAGTGCTTCTTCAAAATAGAAATATGAGAAACATATATGTCTTATACACAGGTATTTTTGGGACAGAGGGGTGGTTTATCAGAAGGAAATGGAATAGAAAGGCTGAAGAAAAAAGTACAAGTATAGGCAACAGAGCCACTTAAAGAATTGACAGAGTGTGACAGTTAATTTTATTTGTCAATTTGATTGGCTCACACTGTACCCAGATATTTGGTTAGTTATTCAGGTGTTTCTATGAGGGTGTTTACAGATGAGATTAACATTTGAGTTGCTGGACTCCCCAGTGTGGGTGGGCATCATCCAATACATTGGACACCTGAATAGAACAAAAGGAGTAAGGGAGAATTTACTCTCTGCCTCACTATTTTTGAGCTGAGACTTTGGTCTCCTACCCTTGGATTTGGACTCAGACTAGAAATTATACTTTTCTGCTTCTCGAGGCTTTGAACGGAGACTGAAAGTATACCATTGGCTCTCTTGTGTCTCATGTGGACTTCTCAGCCTCCGTAATTACATGAACCACAGATTCCTTACAATAAATCTATGTATCTCAATATATATATCCATATACACATATATAAAGTTATAGAAATAGGACTTCTGATATATGTATATATACATATGTAATAGTTAAATGTGTGTATGTAAATTATATGTATAATTTACATGTACATATAAAATGTATTAAATGCTTAATTATATATATGTATATCCTATTGGTTCTGTCTCTAAGAAGAACGCTGATGAATACACTGAAAGAACAGAAAGGAGAAATAAAGAGGTGGATCCAGGATACAGGGTCTAAAATATAAGAGGTAGGGAACCTATCTGAATAAAGTCCAAGTACCCAAGAGTCAGATCACAGACACTTCAGCCAACTGGTGAGAAGTTGTACCTGAGATCACAAGAATATAACCCAACCAAAACCCAAATCCATGTGGTCTAGGCCAAGAAAGGTGTTGTCTTCAAATAAGCATGAGCAAAATGGGGATTCCATTTACTTACATCTTTACTTGCATGTCTCAAAAACATTCAAAGGATTCTTGTACATTGTACATTCACAGTCATTCCTATTAAATGCCTGGTCCTCACCTTTCTTTAGTCCTCAGAAACTCTCAGCTGCGTTATGTTCTTCCTTCCCAGGCAAACTACCCAAGTACCAATCACAAATTGGCATCTTCTTCTCCCATTAAATATTTATCCAACTTTCTCAACACTAGGAGTTATTTTTCTTGAGATAACCTACTGACTTTGTGTGTGTGTGTGTGTGTGTGTGTGTGTGTGTGTGTGTGTGTGTTTTCTCTCCTCAAGGCTGGTTGTCTGGGGGGGGTGTAGAGAGTATTGTGAATCTTCTAATTACTAGTAATGTTGTCTCCTCATACATCCAATGTTGTAGTGGGGGCTTTAAGAAGACAAGACCTTATTCCTTTTGAGAAACTCTCATCAACCAAGGTCAATTAAGCTAATGCCTAAGGCATTCATTGTATGTGATGAATTAAGTTATCCACTATGCATCTGGAATGATACCAACTACTTCCATCCTTGGAAGAATTATAAAAATAGTCAGGGGCAGCTGGATGGCTCAGTAGCTTAAGCGTTCAACTTTGGCTCAGGTCATGATCTTGAGGGTGGTGAGTTTGAGCCCTGCATTAGGCTCTGTGCTGACAGCTCGGAGCCTGCTTCAGATTCTGTGTCTCCTTCTCTCTCTGTCCCTCCCCTGCTCATGCCCTGTCTCTGTCTTTGTCTCTCTCTTCTCTAAAATGAATAAACGTTAAAAAAAAATTTTAATAGTCACTTAACTCATTGTCTGTACAGTTAATTCTCTTAAGGAACTGGTTGAGAAAGATTGCTTTAGAGAGCAGATTAAGGTTAAAATCAATAGCTTTTCTATAAGACCCATATCATCAGGAGTTCTGTCACATTCTCCCAATTTTGGTTGCCTGACACAGGGCATAGCATTCAGTAAAGACTTGATGAACAGATGAATGAATGATTCAGAGCTGCTCGTTCTATCCAGATAAACCTAAGCCCTAAAAGTCAGGGTCTTAAAGTAAAGGAATAGCAGACAGCACCTGAAAAAACTTCATTTGTACTTTAACCTGTGCCTAAACATTTATTAGTGAAAGCTTGCTTGTATTAAACCATGACTACATTGTACTCCATTATCCCCCCCTCTCTGCAGAAGGATTTGGTTGTACACCTGAATATTATAAGCTGGAATACAATGTACCATGTCAGACCAGGGACACTTTCCCAGGAATAGAGTAAGAGAAAAACCCAAACCCAGAGGTTTACTTTTGATATATATGTGTCCTAATTTTATTCTGGAATTTACCACACTGTGGTGGCAATATTGGTCAATGCCAAGTATTATAACATTTCTAGACCACTCACTGCTTGCGTTTAACCCCAGCCAGCAACAGCTTCCAGCAAAACTTCCTGTTGTTTCATTTGTCAGATGCTGTCTGATAAGATCAAGGTGAGGAGTCAGGGTGGGCCATTCTCTGCTTCTCATAAATATGAATCTGTCTACACACAACATGCAGTGGTATGTAAAACAAACCACAATGAAACTGTCAAGATATTGTGGCAATCTTTTAACCTTCTGTATTTTGCAAAGTTTTGCCACCATATTTTGGAGTCAAAACAATAAATATTCTTTCCTTCTTCCTCTACTCATCTGTTCCAACTAGCCTGTAGATCTTGGACCTTTAAGATGACATGGGCCTGAAAGAGGTAGCACACCTGGGTTCTTGATTCAATTCAATAACATCTGTAATTATAAAAATAGAACATTAAATAAAAGGAAGGTCATAAACAATGGGATCCTGGAAGGCAGCCAGGCCCTCAGTCTTGAAAAAGTTACTTACCACAGCACAACTCTAATAGCTGGACACAGATGGAGGACAAAAGGCCTAAGCTGCCAGCTGTCCTGAAGTTTCAAGTAGGGGAGGGTGTATTCATTCAGACCTTCTAGAAAGTTCTACGTCTGCAAGAAAAAAAAAACCTACGTATCATTCTTTTCAAAAAGTGGAATAGACCACAGCTTAACAAATGAGTCCCAGCTGTTTAAAATTAGACTGCTAAAATAATTCCATATGCAAATATTCTCTGGGACTATAGCATTTTCATTAAATTGGGCCCTGGATGATTCATTCATTTAAAGTATGAGTCTCTCCAAATTGAAGCCTAAGATAGTTAATAAGTGGGAATAAGTATCCTGGTTGCAATATTCCTGTCTCCGTTAGTTAAATTGACCATAATACTTAAAGTTGTCTGTTTGTTTTTTTTTTAAACAAAATGCTTGAGTCACCACCCAGAAGATGCTAATCACACTAAAACTGTGTGACTCATGGGAAACAATAGAGTGTAAACTGGAAGAATTCTACACTAGGATTCAGGAAACCTGGGTGATGATCTCTGTGTTACCACTTGTCAGTCACATGAACTTGGGCAACTCTCTTTACCTCCATTGCCCAACTATGATATGAGATGATATGTACAATGATGAAACATCATAGATGCTTGAAGTAACTTCTAGCTCTCATATTGATAATTCCATGACTTTTCTGCTTTAAATTATATTTTTAATATATGCCTAATAACCAAACAGGCACATGTAACTGAAATGACCCATCACACTGGTAGGGGTTTTCTCCATGATGTGACTTATCCTTTTTCCTAGGCCTTCTTAATCCTCCTTAATGTGATGGAGTGACAAGATCTTCTCGGGTTTTTCTTTTCCTGGTCTTGAGTCTATTCTTATGGGGATGTTAGTCCCTTTTAATTATAAAACCCACCACTCCTGTTTCTTTCTTCTACATATCAGTTCACATTATGATGATTCTTATCAATTTAGAGGATAATTCAAACACATTGAACATTTTAAGTTCCGATTATTTGTCAGATAGTATATAGAATGATGTAAATATTATATGTTAAATACTAGTAATTAGATATTCAGCACATAAAAACACCATAAAATATTTACAATGCACATTAGCCCCTCCTGAGCAGAGTGACTGAAGGCAATTTCTTCTTTAAAAACATGTCAGTGTCGAATAATTTAGGACTCCACAAGCTAGAGAGGGTCCAGAGTGACTCTGGAACAAGTCCATATATAAGTCTTCTGTGGGAGGGGTTTGTCCCTGTTTATCCTAGGAAACAAAAAAACAAATCAAAACAAAACAAAATAAAAGCAAACAAAACAAAACAAAACAAAACCTCCATCAGCTAAGACCATGTTTCTTAAACAGCAATAAACAGAAATGCATATTGGTACATGCTGAAAAATAAAGGGTAATCCAAGGCAAATAAAAAGCCTGATGCATCTTTCTGGAACATCTGTCTTAAGATTGAAATAAAAGTTTATATGAGTTTCTAAAATAACAGAACACAAAACAATTTTCAAATTTCCTATATGCTGCTTGAGAATATACTCCCAAAGCTAGCTCCTCTAAAGACTAAAAATATACATTCTTACTCCTCTGCCATGTAGGGACACTTCAATGGAAACATTTGAGTGACTAGACCTAAGGAAATCTAAAAGTATCTCTTCTTTGAAATATATGACCAAAGTAGTAGAAAATACACATATCCTTTTTCTTCAGTAATATATAGATAACTTACATTCTAAGTTGGTGTCTAAGTATTTATTCTGAAATCCTTAGAGGTCTTTTTGCCATCAACCTTGTCACTGCCTGCAGGTTGAGAGAGTTTCCAAAAGGAATAGAGTAAGAAAAACATCACAAGGAATTTGCCCCCTTCCTCACTATCTACCTTCTCATACAAGACATAGCTTTCTCTACAAAATATTTTGTTCACAGAATGCCACAGATGACCTGGTTTCCCTTTACTTGTCTCTTCAGTATTAATAAACCTGGGGTCACAGACTTTATGTGGTCTGTTCTTTGTTTGGAAAACAATTCTGGAACACTAGGTGTAGAGATCAGAGAGGATTCCAGAGTAGGGCCAGTTTCACTCTGGGTCAGAGACTGAGGAAAAGACTGTGGGAAAACAGCTGGCCTCCAGGGCCTTCCTGATCTTACCTCTCTTCCAAGGTTTCCTTTATCCTGCAGGAAGGAGGGGGCTGAGCCCTGTTGCCACCAGAGAAGATCAATCAGGATCCCTTGGGCAAGGACAGCCACATACCCCAGCTCGCCAAAGACAAAGGATGGATTTCAAAGTGACAGATATGGCAAATCACCAACAAATCAATCTACATGTTTTTTATAGGGTAAAAAAAGCTTAATTATTTTTTAAATTAAAAACTTACCATATGCTGGGGCATCTGAGTGGCTCACTCAGTTAAGTGTCTGACTTAGGCTCAGGTCATGATCTCTCGATTCATGAGTTCGAGCCGTGCATCAGGCTTTGTGCTGACAGCTCAGAGCCTGGAGTCTGTTTCAGATTCTGTGTTTCCCTCTCTGCCCCTCCTCTGCTCGCACTCTGTTTCTCTCTCTCAAAAATAAATAAATAAAAATCACCACATGCTTATTATACAAAATTTAGACAACATATAAAGGCACAAAGAAGAAAGTATTTAAAAAATATGTGAGGGGCGCCTGGGTGGCGCAGTCGGTTAAGCGTCCGACTTCAGCCAGGTCACGATCTCGCGGTCCGTGAGTTCGAGCCCCGCGTCAGGCTCTGGGCTGATGGCTCGGAGCCTGGAGCCTGTTTCCGATTCTGTGTCTCCCTCTCTCTCTGCCCCTCCCCCGTTCATGCTCTGTCTCTCTCTGTCCCAAAAATAAATAAACGTTGAAAAAAAAAAAATTTAAAAAAAAAAATATGTGAAACAGCTGTATAGTTTTTTGAGAATCTACCGTGTGCCTGGCATTGTGTAAAACACTGTTAGTAGTAACAAAGACACATAGGATGCTCTCAGGGAATTTATAACTTTGTAGAAACCTGGCATTTGAGGTAGTCACAAATAGGATAGCAAAAGACATCACTAGGTGTTCATATTTAAGCACTCAAGGTGTTTGTTGGGTCAATAGAGGGTTGGCTGAATGCCAGTGAAGAGAGGGAATCTGGGCAGTATCTCTTACTCCTCTCCAGGAGGACAAAGACTTGTAGAAGACCATGCTTAGGAGAGAGCACACACCAGGTCCTCCCCCATCTACTTGGTTTTTTTTAATGACCTTGAGGAGACATTGAAGAAGCACTGACTCTGAGTTCAAACAATAGCTCTGCCACACATAGCAATGCAAACTTTAGTCAACCCTCTTAAATTGTCTTAGCCAGTTTTTTAAAACAAGCGTAATAATCTCCACCTCGCAGCATTGCTGTAACACATATTCAGCCATTTAACCCTCATAACAGCTCTATGAAGTATCTACGAGATTAACACCATTCTACATAGGCAGAAACCAAGATGCAGAAAATCTGTGTAACTGGCCCCAGATCACATAAGTGGTAGAGCCAGGATTTGAACTCAGGCAACCAAGCTCCAGAGAACATGCTCTATACTATAATAGAGCTCTGTATACTATATAGAGCTCTATATAGTCAGTCACTATCCCCTTTTGCATCTCCTCAGAATTAAGGGAAAGCCTAATAGCTTCCATTTACATAATAGTCTGGTGAAGACAGAGGAAGTGATTTTTTTAGAACCTGGGAACTGGCAATAAAGGCCATGCTTTATAAAATCTTAAACAGAATACTACTACTACTACTACTACTACTACTAATGGATGACATGCTTATCATCTGAAAACCATTATAGCAAGTAATGGGAGAGGGAGGAGGTATGTGTGTGTAAATGATCTCATTTAATCCTCACAATAATCTGTCATTTATGACTTGTTCTCCTCATTCTACGGATGTGGCAACTGTAGCCTGAGGGCTTAAGCAAACTGAAATCTCTCAGACCAGATACTCAACTTTTGAAATGGATTTGTTGAGTCAAAATGGTAGGTTAGGGGCACCTGGGTGGCTCAGTCAGTCAGGCATCTGACTCTTGATTTCAGCTCAGGTCATTATCTCACGGCTTGTGAGTTTGAGCCCCAGGTCCGGCTCTGCACTGTCAGATTGGGATTCTCTGTCTCCCTCTCTCTCTCTGCCCCTCCCTCACTTGTTCTCTCTCAAAAATAAATAAATATTTTAGAAAATAGTAAGTAGGTACTCTGAAAAAGAGAATAAATGCAGAAAATAAATGAAAAATCATAGATCATCTCCCCTACAGTGTACAGGAGCAACTGAGAGCAACCCCAGGATGCCTGGGTGCTGATCCTAAGTCAGCCACTAATGAATGAACTACATGGCAATGAACAAATCAGTCAGTGTCTGTGCTTTGGCTTCTCCATCTATCACATGAGCTGGTGGAATAGGTTACTGGTTCTTAATCTCTTGATCATAAACCACTTCCATGTATTCAGTGAACTCTCCCTCCAGACAAATGCATATGTGAACATAAGACAGAAAGCTCTGCATTCAATTCAGTAGTGACAATGTATTCTACATTGTCAGGCTTTCCCGCTGAAATGTAATATCCTTGAGGGCAAAAGACTAGTCTTGTCCATGTCTATATTCCCAGTTACTATAACAGTACTTGGCACATCATAGACTCCCCCAAACTATCAACTGAATTTAACCCCAGACTAAGAAAACTTGGAGTGAATTATTTTCAAGGTCTTTTTTTGTTCTGAAAGATCTAAGGGTGAATCATATGAAATTGCCAATGCTCTGCTGCTTCTGACCAATAAAAATGGCAATTTCATGTGCTTCAACCTAATACATTAATTTACAATTTTACTCACTCACCTAGTGAATATGTGTATGTGCACTCTGATACCTAGTGCTGTTTTAGTTCTAATCCTATTCATCTGTGACAGCTATTACTCACCTTGTACTTACCACATGATGAAACCCAAGCAAGCAGATAAATGTGTAGTGTTTCCTGCTTCTTTTAAACTGCCTGTGAATGCAAACAGAGCCCGTATCTGTTTTAGGTACAATTCTTGTGTACCTTAATTTCTTAGTTTCTCCTTAAATTACTTTATTTAAAATTTATCAATACTTATATAATTCTAAGTGAAGATACTTAATACTTATATAATTCTTAATGAGGTAGCAACTAAACAGGTTAATGGCCTTAATATAAATAAGTCAGACTTCTGGAATAATTGTTAAAACAAGAAAACAGTGTGTTCAACCAGAAGCAAATCTTTTTAAAATGCTTGCCAAGTATAAACTTTGGGTTGGCCAAAGTGTAAAATAGCGATTTCATCATATGACTTCTGTATTTGATCATAAAACATCCCGGTTAGCATTTATTCAACATTACAGGTACCTCTTAACATCTAATATCCACTATTCAAGCATTGTGTATTATGAATTTTTAAAAGCCTCTGAAATACCCTACTGTGGAAGACTTAGTATTAATTTTTTTTTTTTTATCCCTGAAACAAATAGAATACACTTTTAGGATGCAACTTTACTACTGTGGCCATATTTCTGAGATACGCTCTGCATATGTTGCCTAATGAAGTGTTAACTATTATATACAGTGGAAACAGTAATTTATTTGGATTTGTGGGAAAAACAAATGACAATATATGGAAGTTCTGTTGTGAGCTAAGACCACTCCTGCCTCTTCTTAACCATACAGATTCAACGAGTGGTATTTCAGTGTGACTTCTACCAGCCTCCAGCTAAGCTGCCTCTTTTTCTTCTCTAAAAGAATGTTTCCAGTAAGGTGTGTTGAGGTCAGGTCAGGTAGAATTAATTTTAAAAAAATAAACCAGAAAAACTTCCTGTGGAAAGAGTGAAAACTAAGAGAAGTCCAGTAGATGACAAAGCCTGTCAAACACAAGGGGAACAGAAATAATGTGATACAAATATAACGTTCGGCATGTATTTCCCTAACCATTCCTACGGTCTCCCGTATTTGTCAGGAAGTTGAAAATGGGGGAAAAATAAGTAAAAGGTGGTGTTTCTTTTTTCTGTCTTACTTTACTAGCTGCATTTTTGAAATATTTGGCTCACTCATTGCTAGTTGGAAGGGTCCAAAAATGATAGAATTGGATGAAAGAAAATGAATATCTGAATCCTAAAGCAATTCAAATTCCTGAGTTGTGTGTGTGTGTGTGTGTGTGCACGCGCATTTGGTATAAGAGAGGGGGTACTAAAGCAAAAGCAACAGTGGAGACAAAAAATTAAAAATTAAATCTATTTTTCCCCAATTGAACTAGTAATAGTGAAATTATCACCTTTAAAAAGGTACTTAATACAAAGGAAAATGAAACCAAAGAGATTGACTCATCTAACCCAGAATTACCAAACTTTGCAATCCTTTAATCTCTATAGATGCACCCCTGTCATTCAATCTTGGGGAAGCAAACCTGAATCTATTTTCTAGAAAATGGATTTTATCAGCAGCCCACATAACTCTCCAAAGCAACTCTATTGAAAACAGTATTATCACCATATAGCCTCAAGCACCCATACTCAGGGAACTTTTAAAGAGAATGAGATATGATTAGGAGGGGGAAAAAAGATGAAAATCAGATCTACTTGTGAACTATACTTGTAAGAAAAACAGTAGGGAGAAATTTGACACATTGACTACGACAAAAGTTTGAGAACTCTTTGTTAATTTTAATTATTCTGTGTTTATTCCCTGTCACATTGATGAAGTAGTTGTCTATATCCAATGAAGGTAAACCCAAGTATTATATTCAGAATCTAATGCTATAGTTCTCCAAGATAATCTCTTTCATAGTAGAGAGTAGGGTTCAGATTATAAAATTTTTACTTCTTTTATGGGGTTTGTGTTACCAAGTGTTTAGAAAACCAATGACCCAGAATTCCTCTATAACTTCTGCTTCTCTCTAATCTCCTTTGAAAATTCTGGAGAAACATAGTAAAATTATTTTCTTTCTAAGCATATCAACTTTGAAAAAAATAAAAGTGAGAAGAAGGAAGAGAATAGTGAGAGATAGATTTTTTTTCCCTCCTTCTGGAGTGGAGAAAGCCACAAGAGCTATCAAGTTCTATTTCTGAGAGGGCGAGAAATTGTATGAAAATCCAACATTTGCAGAATCAGAAGCCAGAGCCAGAACCCATCTGGGACAGTGATGTCCCTCTTCATTATCTTATCTCCAATGTGAAAGAAAGCAGAAACAAAGGCCAGGGTCCTTCCCTAATCAGAAGCCAGAACACCAGTTATAAAGGAGAAAAGACACAATTACCCTGAAGGAAGATTTTTTAAGAGATACTGCATTAAGAGAAAGGTTACTGATCAGCACACTTACTTACAGTTTACATTTTAAAAAAAAGTATCAAAAGTATCAAAGAAAGCAAGTAGGAAGAGGAAAGGGTACTAAAACATAAGAAGAAATCATATGGGCAAAAAATATACTTATTCCTCAATTGAACTAATAGTGAAATTAGAAAGAGGTACTGAATAAAAGGGATTCAAAATTAAAAACAGAAAGTACTGACCAAGTCTTTTTCTCACAGTCAGATAGTAAAAACTATGAAAAGGAATATTATAAAGTCTCAAAATAATGGAACAGCAACTTAATCTTCAACTCGAGACTGCAAAACTCCATCAGAGAGAGCATCTCGGATTATACTAGAAGGTCTTCACCGGGTGGCTGCAATTGTTACAGGTTCAGATTACCATAAGGGTTTACAGGAAAAGTTTGTTCTTTTCCCCAGATCCATGATAATTAAGGTAAGCAAGGTATTTGTCAAAAGAGTGAGCAAAAGAGCCACTAACAGAAGCTCTCTTATTTAGAGTGCATTAAAATCACTTGGGGGGGCGCCTGGGTGGCGCAGTCGGTTAAGCGTCCGACTTCAGCCAGGTCACGATCTCGCGGTCCGGGAGTTCGAGCCCCGCGTCGGGCTCTGGGCTGATGGCTCAGAGCCTGGAGCCTGTTTCCGATTCTGTGTCTCCCTCTCTCTCTGCCCCTCCCCCGTTCATGCTCTGTCTCTCTCTGTCCCAAAAATAAATAAACGTTGAAAAAAAAAAAAAATTAAAAAAAAAAAATCACTTGGGGAGCTGGTTGGGAATTTTGATTCCCACTAGGAATCACTAGGGATGCTATTTCATTATCTGAGAATGAGGCCCGGGGATCCACATTTTTTTCATTAGCGTCTAGGCTGATTCCAAAGCATGTGGGCCCTAAATCTCACCTTGAGAAACACTGCATTAGAAATTGCTGTAGGAGGGGCGCCTGGGTGGCTCAGTTGGTTAAGCATCCAACTGTTGATTTCAGCTCAGGTCATGACCTCACAGTTCAAGGGATTGAGCCCCACATCTGACTCTCTCTCTCTCTCTCTCTCTCTCTCTCTCTCTCTCCCCCCTCCCTCCCTCCCTCTCTCTCTCTCTCTTCTCTCCCTTCCTCCCTCCCTCAACATAAATAAACTTTAAAAAAAAAAATAAGAAATTGCTATAGGAATTTCTGTTCATGTGCTGTCTGTGTAGGTTGTCTTGGTGAATGCAAAACATCTTGGTTCCCCTCCCCTCCTAAAAAAGGAACAAGCACAAGTATTGTTGCTTGTGCTTGGGTAAAGCATAAAATTCAAGGTTTTTCCAGCAACCTGTGCAATTACTAGCAGGCTTTCTCCTTGTTGAAGCCAGAAATTTTGCTAAACTCATCAGATTATGGCCTTCAAAGATCCAAGGAAATACTGTACTTTGAAAGCCATTATTTCTTAACATTCTATAAAAACAAGCTATCTAAGCATACATTTTTAGTAAGTACATGTTTTAGAGGGGAATTGTATGCTACTTGTCCAAATCAGCAGACTGAGTTTTAAATACATTTATTGATTTAATTTGAATGGAAATTTTTAGAAATAGGATTTTTAAAGTTATCTCCAAATAATTAAGATCACACACACAAAATTGGACAGTCCTATATCTCATTTCTGATAGCTCTCATCTTTCTAAATTTTGTAACTGCTCTACGACCTTAGAGTTGGCTAGTAAAACCCCCTGAAGTACAATGGACTGCTTCCATGCATTTATATTTGTGAGAATCTCAGTACATTATTGACTGAAAATCAAAAAAAAAAAAAAAAAAAAAAAACCAGAAGACCATCTTGTTTTACTGCTTGGAATAGATTTTCCCTTTCAACCCTGGCCTCATGAGTTCCTTTTCTCCTCCAGCAGAGTTAAGATGTATTAATTTGCCTCAGACAAATCTACTTTTTTAGGAATCAAAAATGACTCTTCCATGTATGTTTAATTTTGAATCTTAGTGGTTTTTATTTTGCTGCTCTATGATCCATTGAGTACTCAAAGATAGATATTTTCTATAAAATAAATAAAAGTATAAAATAAAATAAATAAAAAAAATAATAATATAAAATAAAATAAAATAAAATAAAATAAAATAAAATAAAATAAAAAGTAAATTACTAGACTAATAAAGTCTATTTTTTTTATGGCCACAATGGCCTACCCAAGCATTTCAGTGTTACACTTTTTTATGTTGTTGTTGGAGCCTGAATCACATTAATCACTTTTGTGGGAAACTGAAGCTTATATTTATAATTCTTTATGCTACATAAAATCATTCTTCTCTCCCCCCCCCCCACCCTTTTTCCAATCCAGAGTAACTATGGAAACTGTTTGGCCTGGATATTCCGAGATAGTGCTAATGTTAAATACTTCTATCGTCAGACTTTATATCATAATGCCAAGCCACCAATGACCAATTTTTCTTCAGAAAATAGAATTACAAAGTCAATACATGGTTAAAAATGACTGATTTAATTTGAGGATCTCAGAAGGACCTTCTGCCCCTCCGACCCCCTCTCCCACTCTTGGGATCTGGCATTGATGTTAGCCCTCAAGGCCTTGGGATGTTCTTGCTCTGTAAATTATATCATCTGTTTCCTGCTCAGCAAGAAAAGAGATTTCCTGCTGAATAGACTCTCCCTTTGTTTTAAAGCTTTCTTATCTCTTGGGCATTTGTCTGCTGCTGTTCCCCTGATAATTTTTCTAAAGGTGACCTGGACCTAACCTCTGTTTTTCACCTATTCTCTTGTTCCTCTTACTCAGCTACAACCTCATGTTTTTGATCATCGGTTTTGTCTACCCCCCATTATTCTGGCTCTGCTAACAAGTTTTCAGTCTTAAATACCTACAGCATCCTTACCTGTGACTCAGCCTCATGCCCACCACCTGCTTTCAAATTATCCTCCACCTTGACCCCCACACAGACTTTCTCATGCTTTCTCTCCTCAGCTTCACAATATCCTTTCCTTTTCTTATAGATTCTACTCTAAACTTGAGCTTTGTCTCCCCTGCCACTTTTCCTATATTTCCCTGATAAATCTCTGACTATTGAAGTTACTAGTGACAGAAGCTGAGATCCACTAAGATATGAGTCTTCTAGGAGAAATATATGTAAACCTGGCAGGAATGTTAACATTGAACCTTGAGATAAATTAGAATTCAGCTTTAAGAACTGGGGGCTACACACACTAATAAATTGAGGCTTTTTTTTCTTGCATAAACCAGTTTAGTTGTTTTTATTTATTCTTTAGGAAAAACAAATATCAAGCTAGTAAAAAGACAGTAAAGTTAATTATTTAACTGACTAGTGGGTTTTTTTTAAATCAATTTTTTGTAGGCAATTTGATCAGAATACTCAAACTTGTTCGTATATATGTTTCTGTCTCAAAAATACATATATAGCATAACCAGGAGTCTGCTGTAGTGATGTTCTTTAACCATTAAATGTGAGACAAAATTATCAGACAGCAATAATCCAGGTACTTTCCAACTTTCCTAATTATAAATACATTCCTATGTGCATATTCTGCTTATTTTATTGCTGTTTCGTTTCCTAACAATATCTAGCCTGACCTTCAATTCATGCCAAAAAAGACCTCCCCATACCTCACACCCCCCCACCATGCTTCCCACTAGCTATCTGCCAAAACAAAAAGTGACTGTAGAAGAGAAGATGCCACTTCCAATTAAATAAACGACTCAAAACAATGAGGGAACAAATTACACTCAGAATAAATGAAGAAAAAAAATCAGTCCCCTTGCCTTGCTAGTAGTCTGCTGAATGCACTGGTTTCCTTTGAAAGACATGTTTTTGAGACAAGGCTTTCTCTGGAGGGCTAGAAGTATTGTTTGGGTAGTTACTAATCTTTAGGTGGCAGTTGACGTCATGGGGTTTGATAATATTTCTAAGAGACACTCTCTTTAAGACATTTTAAAAAATCCATGTGGAGTTAGTGAGAGATAAATTTTGAATAAGCAGAGACTTTCATGATCTCCCTAAAATCAAGACCAACTCTTGAAGTCAAAGGGTCTGTCTCTAACACCACACACACACATGAATTATACGAACCACTTGAATTACTTATACCCATAAAAAAATATGGCAGATTTATACAAGACTGTTGAGGAAAAAGGCAAAGTCAAGTCATCATAAACATGGATAGTATTAGAAGTAAGCATTTATTAAAATCCTTCTGGTGATTGGGATTGAAATTTTTGGACAACGTAAAGAACCAAAAATAAATATCTTTGAATTTTATGGACTCTGGATACCACCTCGTCACACACGCACAACACTGTACAACTGTTTTCTTAGCTGTACATAGATGTTTAATGGTCTCAACCCTAAAAATTACAATATGGTTAAAACATATCCCTGGCACTTGAGAAATATGGATTTGAAACTACTTAGAAGTCATTTAATCTAAAATATTAATTTTACAAATGAGGAAACTAAGTATCAGTAATATGAAACAATATGTCAAGTCTCACATTGACCATTCCTTCTTCAATCCCTGTGGCATTTTCTTGTTGACGACGTAAAGCAACTGTCTTTTGGGATTTTCCCCGGGGTAAAGGCTACATCTGCATATGATTTGTATATGTTCCTCTAGGCTGAAGTGCTGGCTAATTTTGAAGCCCAGACTTGGTTTTCATAATGGCAAATGCCAAAAGTTTACACTTTGTTCATGAATGTAGCAGCATCTGCCATTTATTAGCATTAAATGTACCAGGCATTGGGCTAGGTACTTGATTCATAATCGTCTCGTTTCATCCTTACAACAATCTTGTATATTGTTTTATAAGAAGACCATGAAGCTGAGAAAATTGATATGATGCCCCTGGTAATATAATGAGTAGATAATAAAATCAAGATTTAAACCCAGGTCCATCTGATTACCAAGATTTTTCTATGCTTCTTCCATCACTGGATTCTATTACCAGAGTCCAGGGATAATAGAGGCAGAAATAGGGGGCCAAAGAAAGTCAGAGTCATTACACAGAGTACTCAGGAAGGAAACACCATGGGAGCCAACTTGGCACTGCTGCATGGTAGGTTTTCACTGTTAGGAGAACGATAGGCAATGCTGTGCCAGCACTAATGAACACATGCTTGATGGAAAAGAATGGGAAAACAGGACAATAAACTCTTATGATATAATCACCAGGTTCAATTGTACCAGAGAAGAGCTCAGGGACCTACTTCATCAACCTGGTGGGTAGAACAAAATATCCTGCCACAAAGTTCTGGTGATCCTGGAAAAGAATAAAGATCAATTTGGGATACTGTCTTATTGAAATTATATATCCTAATTTGTGTATTAAATCCATCCAGCATGGATTTTTGTAAGAAATTTCAACCCCCAGAAGATTAGGAATTGTTGTACACACGTTGTTGGGGACAGCTGGAAAGAGAAATACCATTTTGAGCTTGAGCAACTCCTTTGATAGGCCCTGACATCCAGGAGTCTTGAGAATGGACTCCACCTTAATAAGTACCGGTTGTCAATTTTGCACAAATCTGGAGAGTAATTAAGAATATCCAGGATCAGATCCAAGGAGTTATTTTGGTTTTGGTAGGAGGTATGAATTTCAGTTTGCCAGTATTCAAAAATATACCTTGGAATATGGCCAAGGAAAGGAATGATGTTTTTGCCCTTCAGCCTTTCCACTGAATTCAAGAATCCAAATCTCTATGAGAATATCATGCCAGCTAACACACTAGGTTCTGTCACTCCCTGGCTTAAAACCCTTTAATGGTTGCCATGGCTTTCAGAATAAAACTCAAACTCTTAAATGCAGATTTTATGCCTCTTCCTCCTCTTCTTTATTTTATTCTTTAGGCCTCCTCTTCTTTATTTTTAATCACTCCACTCATTCTACTGGCCAGTCATAATCTATTTCTTTCCAAATTCTGTCTCTTCTCCAAGCCTTGGCTCATGCTATTCCTTCTTGCTGGAACAGTCCCAGCTTCAATGTTCCCCTCCCCCCATATTCTCTCTATTACCCACATAGATACATCCCACTTATCCTCAGTTCTCACTGACATCATTTTCTTAAGAGCTCTTCACTGACTCCCCAAATTTGGGTTAAGTGCCCCCTTTTCCTCTGTACTCATAATATTTCACTGTAATTTCTTGTTATATGCTTTATTTTCCAGCTGGACTATAAATTCTATTATGGCAAAGACACAATGCCAATTATCAGATATTTGTTGAGAATCCATTCTATGCTAGACATTTGGGATACTGTGACAGCTTACGTGTGTAAGATCTTATGTCTGCTTTGCCCAACATTGCATCTTAACATAAACAACATGCTTTTTCTCTCAGATAAGATGTATTTACAACAAAAAATGCGTGTAGGAATATCATGGATCTTTTCATTCCCTGCATATACATGAGGCAGGGCAACTTCTAGATGATATAATCTTGCTCTCCTAGAAGGTGGAATCAGAGTGGTCCAGAAGGCAGCTATTAGAGACTGCTTCCTGCCTGGGTTAAATCAGGCAGTTCCAGTGGTGGAATACTTTGGGGGAATCTTTGGAATAATATCTCTCAAGCCCTATGTTATGAATAAGAAAAATATTGTCCTTGTCCTCCTAAAGCCAACATGTCTCAAAATACTCAGAGCATGAATCCTAGTGGTCTTGATGCTATTTCTTTTTCCATTAATAATGAATTATGAACCAACACTATCCCATCACAAGTTTATTTTCCTGTATTTTACTTAACAGAACACTGATATGTGAAA
Organism: Lynx canadensis; assembly: GCF_007474595.2. Lineage (NCBI taxonomy): Eukaryota > Metazoa > Chordata > Mammalia > Carnivora > Felidae > Lynx > Lynx canadensis. The sequence goes on along the minus strand of NC_044303.2, from coordinate 200,818,219 downwards.
TACATACCAAGCCATCAATGAAATTACAGATGAAGCAATCTGGGAATATCAACTGCAGAAGGCTGCCATGTCTATCAGTAAGTTAAATTTTACAGAAGATTACCAGTTTAGTCTCCATCTCTACTCTTATAGCACCTGGGCTAAAATAGGTGTCTCGTTTAATTATTCACATATTTTGATATATAAATTCAGGCCATTGGTAAGAATGAAGTGAGATGATAAATTAATCCCTCCACAGTCTGAACTTTGAAAGCCCTTTCTCTTCCTGAGGTAATTTCTCTGCTTTATCAACAGAAAATATTTCATGTGTCACAGACGTATTGAGCTAAGGAAAGTTATTATCATGTAGATGATGGACTCTAATTTTGTGTTAAAGTAAGTGCAATTCATATGTGGAAGAATATGTATCCATTGGACAACATTATACCATTTGGCATTTTCCCCTCAAGCTAAGGGTTGCTGGTAAAATGGAAGAGGTTAGGAGAGAGGGAGAGATACAGAGAAAGTGAAGAAGGAAAATAGTGGACTATTTTATCAGATGCTTGAGATGAGAATGAATCAGCCTTCCTTGGGGGTAGGTTGGGGAAAGAAGCCTGTTACTCTCAAGTCCACAGGAGAGAAATATATAATTTATTGAGAGGAATTTTGAACTTCTAAATATGCATGTTACAGTTCTTCTCTTTCCTTAACCTTTTTAAAATTATAATGTAGAAGAAACAGTATTGATGCTACCAAGTAGATATAGCCCTGGTTACTGACTGGATAGAGCAGAGGACATGATAACTAAGTATCTGCAAGGGTGAAGCCTCAAAGAAAGTTAGTCAGGTCACTCTGCAGAACCCTTAGGGGTCAGGGGTAGGACCACTGGGCATCAGGGCAAGCAAAGCCCTTGGAGAGACACCAGGCTGAAAACAAGGGGATGATTTAAAGTCCACACGCTAAACAGAGGGATCTTTCAAATAAGCAATTATTAATTATAGGAAAAGCCAAAAGTTGTCTGAAAAAAGAAATTAGAACAGCAGTGGTTATTATTTACATAATCACAACGATGTTAACATGCCTGTTTACTAAAGCGTGTAGTAAAACTATGTTAGGAGGCTGAAGAGAAATGAAGCAAGGGTGTGATGATAACAGGGAGCGCTGGGAAGGATGAAATTCATAACCACTGTAACAGAGTGTCAATAAACCATACCTAAAATCAATGTATCAGTTAGGAATATATTTATAAATATAGAAAAAGTAGCATGGGGAAAGAATTATAGGAGTTGAAAGTTGTTGCTTCTGGAGCATTGGGTAGAGTGGGTGGGGTAAGAGAAAGGATGACAGCTTTTCAACCAGAAACTTTAGCTTTATATGATTTCTTAAACCATGTGCATTTATTACTTGGAAAAAACAATAAAAACAATTTAAAAAGAAAAGAAATGCCTTGGGTTGCCAACATACTAGAGATAGAGATATTCACCTGGAAGAAACCTTGATTCCACATTTTTATATACCTAGAATATCAGGATCCCTTTGGTATATGTGTAGGAGATATGTAATCATGTCTGGGTCGGGGCATTATTAAAGTTGCTATTAAAGTTGCTATGATAGTTTTACAGCAAAAAGAAGATAGTACAGAAATTCAGAACACAAAAATGTTATATTTTAACTCTTGTCAACCTCTACATATATGCCAAACGGTCCTTTACAAGTACCCCCCTACCCTTGTTGACTCTTCTATTTCCAGTGCCTAGTAGCATGGTGCCTGGTTAACATGGGTTCCTTAGGAGTAGTTGAAAATATACAGGAAAATGTACTAAGATTGCAGAAATCATAGTTAATAAGCTATAGCTGAATTAACTGAAAGGAATGGGGAGGAAGAGAGGAAGGAAGTTATGAGACAGACTCAACATGCAAACGGCCAAATATAACTGGCAGCAATGCCAGATTTTCTCCCTTTTAAGAAATGCAAAACAGGGTAAAGTCAAGGTCAAACCTCTAATAAAGGGAAATGAGAATAAAAGTAGTTTGAGGTGGTATTTCTGTGAATTTAATTTGCTAAGCACTTTGTGTATGGTGGGAGTGGAGCTTATGAAAGAGGGAAATTCCATACTCCATATATGTCACTCTGGTTGCTATTTAAAATTTTTGTTCATGTTTATTTATTTTTGAGAGAGAGAGAGAGAAAGAGAGAGAGAGAGAGAGAGAGAGAGCATGAGTGGGGGGGAAGGGTAGAGAGAGGAGGAGACACAGAATTCAAAGTAGGCTCCAGGCTCTGAGCTGTTAGCACAGAGCCCTACACGGGGCTTGAACCCACGAATCCACGAAATCATGAGTTGAGCTGAAGTTGAAGGCTTAACCAACTGAGCCATGCAGGCACCCCACTGGTTGCTATTTTAAAATATACAAAAGTGGTACAGTATTCATTATCCAAATTGAATGGTCAAAAAATGTATAAAATTCTGTCACACAAGACACAGCCACTCAAGGTCAAAATATAATTTTGAAAAAGAGCAGTGGTCTTTTAATTAGGAATACAGATTTCATGGTTAAGAATATATATTAGTTTGCCAGGGCTGCCATTATAAACCCCCACAAAATGGGGGCTTAAATAACAGAAATGTATTGTTCCACAGCCCAGAAGATAGTATGAGGACTTAGGTACCAAAACTAGTAGAGCTTGTATCCTTGATGAAAACATTAAAAGCTAAGAAAAATGTGAATTTTTGAATCAAGTGAATTGAGAAAGGAAAAGAGTCCAACAGCAGAGGATTTCATCTATCAAACATCAAATATCATAAAAATCAAAGAGGAGGGCCTAAAACTGATACATGGAACAAAATTAAAAAGCAAAAGCACTCACGATCCAGTGAGAAGAGACCAGAAAGCACCAGGATAAGTAAGCAAGTCAGAGAGCCTATGAGGAAATACCTCAGTGTCAACCTATTACCTGCCCTTGTCCTTTATGTGCTCCCTGTGGCCTGAGGTATGGGTAGATTAGACAGATTTAAAAGGCCAAGACTAAGGGGCATAACAATAATCATTTTTCTATTCACCTGTGATATTTATTATATTCATATCAATGTAATATTTGAAAATATTATATACATTATATAAAACTATCTGAAATTATTTTTTTTCATGTTTATTTTTGAGAGAGTCAGAGTGTAAGCGGAGGAGGGGCAGAGAGGGAGAGGGAGATAGAGAATCCAAAATAGGTTCCAGGGTCTGAGCTGTCAGCACAAAGCCCAATGCAGGGCTCGAACTTACAAAGCATGAGATCATGACCTGAGCTGAAGTCAGACGCTTAACCAACTGAGCCACCCACGTGCCCCTGAAGTTAATTTTTGCCTTAAGTGATAAAAACAAGGAAGAAATAATCACAATTTGCATGTTCTGTGTCCGAGAACAACTTTGTGTGGCTTCACATAGCAGGAAAGCCAGACCTAAAGGAATCATGACCCTTATTCACCAACATCTCTCACACTGCACCACACTCTAAACTACGTGTAGTCCTGTCCCCACATCCATTATAGATTAATGATGCATTTTTGAAAAGTTATATCTAAATGAAGTTTGCACTTCAAAGTCATCCTCTGAAGGAGCTGTTTTATTTCACAATAAGTAGTTCAGTATAATTGAGGAGATCCTACATTGGAACATATCAGAAATCGTATTCCAAGGGTAAATCTTATTCTCTGAAGTACTCAGGTATGCCAAAAATGTCTCATGACTTTATTTAGATTTAATTAATTCTAATCAATTCTAATTAAATTTAAAGAAAATAAAGTCACAAGACAAAATTCTAACTGGAATACCTACCTGTATGGGCTGATGTGAAAATCAATATTAGTTATTATTGGAGGTTTCTTCCCATACCGTTCCCTACTGCCTACCACAATCATATGTAGAACTTAGAAATCCTACGTAGAACAAATATTTGTAGGCTTTCTCAGGTCTTTGGAGCATACTGATAACCACACTATCTTTGTCCAAATACTCATGGTCCCTTAATATCCAACATCTCTGTGTTTTCACTGGGCACAAGAATCTTAACCAAGGCTGGAATCACCAATATCCATGATCCAGTCTCCATATGCACACTGTGAAACTACCCCTTCTTCTGATATCAGAGAGGACTTAGCCAACTCTCTGGGTTACCGTTAGTTACATAGATCATAGGTCCCAACTCCCAGAAAAATCTGAACTTTTCATCCATTCTTTGTTCTTTCTCCTGCCTCTAGAACATTCTTCTAGTTCTTTCTCCTGCCTCTTCATCACCAGTACCCTTTGATATCATTAAGTAGCCCATGCTTTCAGAAAACACAAATATACCAAAGCTAAAAAAAGAGTTTGTGCACAGGAAATTGTGTTCAGTGAGGAATTTGTTCTCCTAGAACAAAAGAATAAGAAGAGCCTGTCCACTTTCTAGGAACTGGAGAGAAAAAAATATCCCTAGAACCAAACACAAATTCATCCCTCAAGAAATCATAACTACAATTTCCAATGTCCATTAAGAAAGTAACATTGTTACATTATAATTACATTTCATTTCTTTTAATAAAGTAGTAATGATATTAAAAAGACACAACCACCATGAAAGCATTCCTAGGACCATTCCAGGGTCCCTGAATGCAGTTTTGAAACAAAAAGTTTAATAAAGTATCTGACCAATGCCAGGGTTATCATTGCCTTTAATTTCCAAGAGTGATTGTATAAAATGGATGGTTGTTGGTTCAAGAACATGTTACTTTCAAGCAGTTAAGATTGTCATGAATTATTTATTCATGAACCACTTAAGTTGTTTCCATCATAAGTAGAATTCCTTGTCCTATCTCTTGGTTTTTACCTGAAATTTCCTTTTCTTTTCACCATTTCTCTGTTCAGCTTCTCAACACCTGCACTTCTTCCACCACTACTTTTAGACCCCAAACTGATTATATAACAGATGAATGATTTTTACATTCTCAGGACAAGCAGCAGCATGTTCTGAAGTTGGCCATAAGGGCAGTGGTATAGAAGAATTCAAGAAGGAGAAACTACAAAACATTGCTGAAAGTAATTAATGAAGATATAAAATATGGAAAGACATCCTATGTTGATGGATTGTTAAGGCTTTATATTGGTAGGATAGCAATACTTCCCAAATTGATCTACAAATGCAATACCAGACCTATAAAAATCCCAGCTGTTTTTTGTTTTTGTTTTTGTTTTTGTGTAAATGACCAAATTGATCCTAAAATTAATATGGAAAGGCAAGGGATCCAGAATAGCCAAACCAATCTGAAAAATAATACAAGGGAAGACTTTTTAGAAATTTCCTGATTTCTAAACTTAATACAAATCTACAGTAATCAAGGACAAACATATATAGACCAATGGAACAAAATTAAGCATCCAGAAATAAACCCATACATGTATGGTCAATTAATTTTCAATAAGATTGTCAAGACCATTCATGGGGGGAAAAATAGTCTTTACAACAAATAGTGCTGGGAAAACTGGATATCCATTTGAAAGAATGAAGTTGTACCTCACACCATATACAAAAAATAACTCAAAATGAATCATAGCCTTAAACAAAAGAGTTAAAACTATAAAACTCTTAGAATAAAACATAAATCTACATGACTTTGGATCACCAGGTTTTTTTAAATATTACACTACAAGCCCAACAACCAAAGGAAAATAGGTAAATTGGTCTTCATCAAAATCACAAACTTTTGTGCTTCAAAGGAGACTATCAAGATAGTGAAAAGGCAACTCATAGAATGGAAGAAAATAATTGTAAATCACATCTGTGATATAGGACTAGTACCCAAAATATAAAGAATTCTTACAACTAAACAATAAAAAGAAAACTCAATTTAAAAGTGGGCCAAAGACTTAAATAGACATTTCTCCAAGAAAATATACAGATGCCCAATAAGCACACAATAAGATGTTCAACATCATTAGTCATTAGGAAATCATAAATCAAAACCAGAATGAGATACTACTTTACACCACTAGGATGACTAGAATCAAAACAGATAATAATAGCAATTAACCTTTTGGGGAATTTCATGAGAACTGTAGGTGTCCAGATAAAAACAGATTCAGAAGATAATAAAGGATCAAAGGATCTCTGGATCATCGTTAGTCTTACAAAGAACTCTTAAGACATTCCAGGACCAGGATTTGTACCCAGCCAGACATTTAAATATTAACTATGCATTCTGTTAGCCTGTCTATGGCTGCCATAGTTCCCAACTTTGGGTTGTGCAGCCAGTAAAGCAGCTTGACAGATGATCACTAGGAAGGGTCATGAGCCAAAATCCAAAAGACAACTTCTATCTTTAACCTCATTTCAGAAAAAGAAGAGGGTGGAGTTAGAATGTATGGAAATAATCTTGCCTCTGTATGGACTGCACGTAATGTACTTAATTTCAATGTAAATAAATGAACTAATATCTATGCACAGTCCATTCTCTAATCATTTTTATGTTACAGTATTTTTTAAATATACAAGATCAGGAAATCACAGAAGACATTTAACATCGCCTTATCACTCATTTATTCAAAAAATGTTTGCTATAGCTTTTTGGCTATTTTTGCTCTCCTCATTACAATATTTATTTCATCAAATAGATGTTCATCACTTTCCATTCTCTGAAAGGCACTAGTGTAGTTTGTGCTCTTGTGCTCTGACCTTTGAAATAATTCATAATTGAACTAGTGAATGCTCTTCCCTCATTTTCCAACCTCAAAGCTCACAAGTAAGTGCTAGAATAGTCTGTGACCCATAAGAAAGAATGTTAACAGGCTTATAATTATTAGAGAATGGTACTGTTTTCTGCAAAGCAACTAGACACTGAAGGTCTTGTTTTAGAGAAAATAAATAATAGGAATAAAAAATGATCCTTTATTAATTTTCTTATAATCCATGAGTAGATTTGCACTTTAACTCAATCAGAAAATAATCATTTTCCATATTTAATATGTTCCTACTATTTTCTAGAAAATCTGCTCAGTACAGAGTCTCAGAAATTGGTAAGCACCTTACATCCTAGTGGTGAGAATAGATATATACACAAATACATTTAGATTCATTTTAATCTCTGTAACAATGGAACCATGCATACAGTACTGGAGAAGGGAGTGTTTAATTCTGTAGAAATGTGAAAGAAATATCCACAAAGTCCCTCCCATTATCCTGAAATTTCCTCAGTGGAGTCAGGCCAAAATGGGTCTATCTACAGCTCTCTCACCCCCTGGACTCTCACATCAACTGACCTAATATTTCTCTTACTGAAACCTATCCTCAGTGATGCAAGGGTGACAATATATACCTGTTGATACTGTGTTACAGAGGGAAGAAAAGCCCCAGCTAGTCTTTATCCAGGCTCAGGGAGATCTTCCCTGATGGCATTTCTGGCCTCATCTCATCCCTGGCATTGGAGGAAACTTTAAACATCTTGAGGAATCATTCTAAAGTGGGGCCTCCCTGAGGCCCAGGGCTCCCACTTTCCCAGGTCTAAGGGTGGTACCATGCAGTGGAGATAGTGTTTCAAGAATAATATTTAGGGCAATCCCTATCAACATAACACCAGCATTCTTCACAGAGCTAGAACAAACAATTCTAAAATTTGTATGGAACCGGAAAAGACCCCGAATAGCCAAAGCAATCCTGAAAAAGAAAACCCAAGCTGGAGGCATTACAATCCCAGATTTCAAGATGTATTACAAAGCTGTAATCATCAAGAGAGCATGGTACTGGCACAAAACAGACACTCAGATCAATGGAACAGAATAGGACCCACAAACATATAGCCAGCTAATCTTTGACAAAGCAGGAAAGAATATCCAATAGAATAAAGACAGTCTCTTCAGCAAATGGTGCTGGGAAAACTAGACAGCAACATGCAGAAAAATGGACCTGGAACACTTTCTTACACCATACACAAAAATAAACTCAAAATGGATGAAAGACCTCAATGTAAGACAGGAAGCCATCGAAATCTTGGAGGAGAAAGCAGACAAAGACCTCTCTGACCTCGGCCACAGCAACTTCTTACTCAATACATCTCCAGAGGCAAGGGAAACAAAAGCAAAAATGAACTATTGGGACTTCATCAAAATAACAAGCTTCTGCAGAGTGAAGGAAACAATCAGCAAAACTAAAAGGCAACTGATGGAATGGGAGAAGATATTTGCAAATGACATATCAGATAAATGGTTAGTTTATCAAAATCAATAAAGAACTTCTCAAACTCAACACCCAAAAAATAAATAATCCAGTGAAGAAATGGGCAAAAGACATGAATAGACACTTCTCCAAGGAAGACAGCCGGATGGCCAACCGACACTTGAAAAAATGCTCACCATCACTCATCATCAGGGAAATACAAATCAAAACCACAATGAGATACCACCTCACACCTGTCAGAATGGCTAACATTAACAACTGGAAACTTTCTGTGAAGAAAGAGGATCTCTTTTGCACTGCTGGTGGGAATGCAAACTTGTGCAGCCACCCTGGAAAACAGTGTGGAGGTTCCTCAAAAAATTAAAAATAGAACTATCCTATGACCCAGCAATTGCACTATTAGTTATTTTTCCAAGGGATACAGGTGTGCTGTTTCAAAGGGGCACATGCACCCCAATGTTTATAGCAGTGCTATCGACAATAGCCAAAGTATAGAAAGAACTCAAATGTCCATCGACTGATGAATGGATAAAGAACACATACACACACACACAACACACACACGCACGCACACACACACACACACCAGAATATTACTCGGCAATCAAAAAGAATGAAATCTTGCCATTTGCAACTGCATGGATGGAACTAGAGGGTATGATGCTAAGTGAAATTAGTCAGAGAAAGACAAATATTATATGACTTCACTCATATGAGGAATTTAAGATACAAAACAGCTGAACATAAGGAAAGGGAAGCAAAAATAATATAAAAACAGGGAGGGGGACAAACCATAAGAGACTCTTAAATATAGAGAACAAACAGAGGGTTGCTGGAGGGGTTGTGAGTGGGGGGATGGGCTAGGAGGGTAAGGGGCATTAAGGAATCTACTCCTGAAATCATTGTTGCACTATATGCTACCTAATTTGGATGTAAATTTAAAAATTAATTAGTTAATTAATTTTTTAAAAAGAATAATATTTAGGGATGAATTTGATCCAAGTTCTCAATTGTGGTTGGGCTGTATGCCCCCACAGCTCAGGTATCAGGTTGGCAGGAAGAGTAGTAGATATGTTTCTTCTTGAGCACCAGCAGATCTGAGATGACAGAAAAGGACGAGGGTTGGTTTTAAAAAAAGAAAGAAGGGGCACCTGGGTGGCTCAGTCAGTTAAGTGTCTGGCTCAGGTCACAATCTCAAGGTTTATTAGTTCCAGCCCTGCATCAGGTTCTGCACTCTCACAGCACAGAGCCTGCTTCAGATTCTCTGTCTTGCTCTCTCTCTCTGCCCCTCCCTTGCTCATGCTCTCTCTCTCTCTCCCTCTTAAAAACAAACATTTAAAAAAGAGAGAGAGAAGGAAGATACTTCTCCATTAAATTCATTGTTCCTATTTTGCATTATCACAGGATGTTGATTATTTCAATATTCTACTGAATATTAAATAATTATTACCACATCAATAGCTACTTTTTACTTTGCTTTCAAGAAATTTACAGGAAGATTTAATTAAGTAAGAAGACTTGACAAGGCAATATATTTCTGAGAAGCTCTAGCATGCTACAAATGGCAACATGAGGTCAAATGCCAATGATTTTATCCTCAAATGAACTTCCCTGAAATGCACTCCTTGGAATTTGCAATTGTTATGAAATGGAATTTATCGTTAGGGAAAGAAATTCACACAGAGCATTGGACTAGGATGAAAATCAGAAAACTCCAACTTATTTTTAAGTGCAAATAAATACAAAGGAGGTAATGGAACAGATCTAAAATCCTAAACTCTGTTTAAACCTTACTACAGATCAGTGTTTTAGACCATTTTACTTTAGGCATTTAAGTTAGAACTCACAATGGTACAATCATTAAACAGGTAGGGGATTTCAGGTTTAAAGGCCCAGCAGCAATGTTCCCCAGCAAATGGATTGATCAAAAGGGGATGCAGGGATAAATAACAGCAAATACTTTTGACAGTCTATGGCCAGACATTTTGAAGGACATATCCAGGACATTGCTATATATCTACAACCAGGCCTTGAGATGACCAAAACTCTTCCAGCTACGCTGTTAGCTCGTCCACCTCTGCAGCAGGTTCTGTTTGGTCTCCCATTATGATGACTCACATATACCTTGTTGCTGTTTCTATGTCTCCTTTGCTAAATTTTTAAATTCAAACTCAAAGAAAAAGTAGGGAACAGTATAATTTATTAAAAAGAGATCTGGTGTTGGGATCAAAAAATTCTATGCGATCCTGCTCCTAGACATTATTTTCAGTAAACTGAGCTTCAATTTATTCAACTAAAAATTGGTATATTAATGTTTATCATGAAGAATTGTTGTACACATTAGGTATGACTTTGTTAAACTTTTTGCGTAGTACTTGGCAAAAGCCAAGATCACAATGTGTAGTATCACTTATTTTTTTTTACTCTTTTTTTGGATCTGGTATTCTTGGCCAAATATCATCTAGTACAAGGGGTGAGTGCTCTATGCCTGGATATCTCACAGATTATTAGCCAACTTTTGGACCAATGTAGGCCTATCAACTGTGTCCAGAGTAGTAGAATAATGAAATGCACTGTGCTAGCAATGACTGTCTAACTGGGCTACTTAACAAAGTTCTGGAAAGTTTCAGATGTTATCCTAAAGCGCATTGGCACTGGTATGTACTTTTGCCAGTTCAGTGCAGCATCCGCAAAGACACTGGCAGCAAATTTGCCCAGTTCCTTTTATTCCTTTGTAGAGGGCCTCAACAGTGTGTGTGGTTTCCTGTTTGCATCATAATTCACAATTGAATGTTTTTAATGTAAATGATCCAATACTGCCCTTTATCTTGTGAAAAGAACTCATTAATAGACTAAGTAAATCCCATGAATGAAAGAACATCTCCTGCCAAGTTTGACACCCACTCTAAATTGATAAATCTGAGCTTTGAAGGCAAACTAAAACATTTGTGATTTTGTGATCATTTACCCATGACCAAACCTAACTTCCTACTTGGGAGGGAAAAATTAATATTAATCCTCTTTTGAAAATCCCCAAAGATTTTTTAGACACAAGTCCTCTTCAAACCAGAAGCTGGAAAAATAAGCATAAATAAATCAAAACATGTGGGATTCATTTCTTTTTAAATGTACATTAACTTTTTAAGTTCAAGCAAAGGTCTTGAAAAATTCTAAGTGTTGCACCAAGCCAAAAATTTGTACAAGAAGCTCATGTACAAGAACCTCATGGGGTTGTGGTAAGAGGTTTTTATTTTCCACTGTGAACAAATGTGTACAATATTGTAATTGTACTGTTTGCCTTTAAAAGGTGAATTAAGGAACAAAGGTAATCTGAAAGACATTAGAGGCCTAGAGCATAGTCAGTAGTATAAAAAATCCCCAAATATTTCCAAGTAGTTTAGGAAGGACAATTCACCTATGGTGAAACTTATATGGATGGTATAGTGATGTCCTATTCACTTCCTCTCCTCTGTAATCACTAGTAGGATAGGAGGCAATTCTCTAGAGCTGTACTCACAAATAGAACTATCTATAATAAATGTCAATTTCTCCATTCTTCAGTGTCCAATACAGTAGCCACTAGCCACCCAAGGAGTAATTGAAATTTCCTGGGACTAAGGAGCTGAATTTTTAATTTTATTTCATTTTAATTAACTACAATTTAAATTTACATAGCTACATGCAAATGAACTATGGCTACCACAATGAACAGCACATCTCTACAGAACAGGAATACTACTCCTTGAACAAACATCTATAATAATAATATCAATTAGTAATAAGAATAATAATAAATACCTAACATTTATTAAGCACTTAGGGCTTTACTTTATTCCTCACAGAGCCAATTCCCACCATCACCCAGCCCAGGGTGTTGGTAGATTTACTCTTGATAAGATGCTATCAAGACTACTCTTGATAGAAGCAATTACTCAGTGATAAATATAATGACCCAGGAGAATAAAGTACATCAGTTGGTAGAAGTACTGATGGAGGAGCTCAGAGGACCAGATGGAAAATCCTATGCAAGGATAGTACAAATCAGAGATGGTATTATGGACCAAATGAAGGTGGTGGTCTTATTAGAGTTAGTAGCCCCCTTGCATCTACAGATTGTAGATGATCTTGATGTGGGTCCCAGTCTTGGCTTTAATGATGTTGGCATCCTCTGAAAGGAAGGAAGGAAATGAGCAATTGACAATAAACTTTAAGGAATGTACTGCATTATAATCACAAGCTATTGGGGTTGAGATAAGAATATTTGCAAATGAGGAAGAGATTGTCTTTGGTGGCTTTGTAGTCATACTTGATTCCTCTCTCTCATATCACACATCTGATCTCTTCAGCAGATGCTATTAACTCTATCTTTACAATATATCCAGAATCTAACCACTTCTCATCACCTCCATATTGGTCTAAGCCAACATCCTTTAACACCTAGATTATTGCATTGCCTTCTCAACACTCATTTCCCTTCCACTCTTGCCCCATTTTAGTCTCATCTCAGAAAAGCATATATTTTAAAAAATAAGTCAGTTGATGCCACTCTACTCAAAATCCTTCACTGGCTTTCATCTCTGAATAAAAGCCAAATTTTCTAAATGGCCTGTAAGTTCTTACATTACTTGATCTCATCTTTTACTGCCCTCAGCCTCGGTCAATCCACTCCAAACAGACTGGATGTCTGAACATTGCAGGGATGTTCCTTGTTCAGGACCCTTGTACTCTAATTCTCTTACTCTGGATTCCAACACAGACCTTCTTCCCACCTTTGCTCAAAAGTCATCTTCACAGTGAAGCCTTTCCTGACTATCTTACCTTAAATTTGCTCCCCTACCACAGCCCCTATTACATACTTTTTCTCTATTTATGCTTCATTTTTCTTCATAAAACTTATCACTATCTAATATACTATTTTTAGCATTTTATTTATTTCATATTTCTCTCCATTAATGTTGCTTCATTAAGATGGGAATTATCTTTTGTTTTGTTCATTGCTATATCCCCCAGCACATTGAAAATATCCCAGTAGGAAGTAGCCACTGAAATAAATTAATAAAATGAATTAATGGAGCTTTCTAGATGGAGATTTGATTAATGAAAAGTTGGATAAACGTTTAAAAGTTTATTGTTGGAAGACAATTGGCATGCATTAAAACTATTTCACTTTCCCTCAAATGTCTGTTTTCTCAATTTCAGTCAGCAGAAAGTAGCCCACAGCTATATTTCATTTTTAAGAAAATTTCTTTCCAAATAAGATCTTACTTGGCCACATTTGAAAAATGTAGATGCATGGAATGTTACAGCTGGTAGGGGCCTACTCCGGTGTCCTAAATTATGTTCCCACAATGGATAGACCAAGATTTCCCACCATAAAATTGAATAATGCAATAGTTTTTTTTCCAATTTGCAGAAACAGAAAGTTAATAGAGAAAATATTCTCAATTAAATTTTTTCTCATAATTTCTCTTAAGTATTGGCACCACAATCATCTATACATTAGCAAGTATCAACATATGTCAAAAATCAATATGCAAGAAGCAAACAGATAAAAATATAAAAGCCCAGAAACAGTCATTGCAACAGTTTGATTTATCATGGCCACATGCAATTGGACATGATTATATTTTACCTCTATCTAACTTCATTTTCTACTAGTGTAATTTCTCCTAGCTTAAAAGTAAAAGACAGTATTTAAAAAACATAGGGGATCTGGAAATCAGAATTTTAATTTCAGGTTCTCTAATGTCAAACAAGTTTGAGAACTTCTGATCTAGTCTAGCACTTTAATTCCACAGAATCAACAGTTTATATACAAGAGAAGTGACTGGCTCAAAGCCATATAGTTAGTGACAAAAATAGATACTTGATAAATTTTTTCTGCTTATCTCTTTCTTCTGTATTCCAACTCTCAAGGATTCAAACCACTTTTTTTTTAAGTTCTCAAAATTTACTTTATTATGTAGGGAATATCTACCCCAAAATCTGTCTGTTGAGTAGGGTGGAGGTTCTTTGCCACCCAACTCCCTTTCTATCCCCAAACAATTTTCCTAATTACTATGTAAGGAATACAATTTTCTTTTAAGAGAAAACATTATTAAAGTAATTAAAAATAGAAAAAGAAAGGAAAATTTTTACCTCATCTTCTTCTAGACATGATAACAAGCTAGAGACCTATGGATGCTTTCCGGCCTCCAGATAGGTTTTCCTTGAAGAATTTCCACTGAAGAATTAAAAGGGAGACAGGAGGAGCCAACATATAAAAATAAGATGATTTCTAATTCTTAAATATTCTGAATTTCTGACTTCTTTTAAAACACTGGAAGATAATGATTGCTACACTAATCTTGAATGACAATTATGAAATCTACATAGCACTATTCCCTTCATACAAAGCCTAGAGTTTCCTGTTCACCCCCAATTCTCTCTACCCTTTTCACCAACACATGTGAACTTTCATTTATCATCTAATTGGATCTACATTTTTATTTTATTATAGCAAAGTAATTCTGTCCCATGTCACCATCAAAAATAAGAAAAAAAACTGAGATGTAATGAATTCAAGAAAAAAAATTAGAAGAATCACATTTCTTTTAAGGAAATGAAGAATATTCTTATATGTTTTAATATGCACATGATGTGTATCTGTGAGAAAACAACTTCAGATGGATTCTTCTATACTCCACTCCATGGCCTTATTTGAGTTTGTGATTTCTGTCTTATAGTCGCGATTACTAACTTACTTCATAGATAGTAACAGAAACCCACTAGCTTCCTGTTTGCTTTTTCTTCTGAAGAGTATTTATTACTAAGACTACTAACCCATAGTAGACATATGTGTCATGCCTAATGTCTCAGAAACTTCCTTGGTCACCACTAACCCACCTCATAAACACACACAAACACCCATAAACTACATGTCCAATAAAATAGCTCTAAGCTGTCCTTTGCAAAGAAATAGTCATTCTTGAGGACATTCCTGAGCACTTAACCCAAGGGCACTGTAATTTGGATTAATCTCTGAGCCATGAAGTGGTCTGGCTTTCACTAAGACAACCAGAATTGCTCCCTTCCAAATGTTTGCTTTTTAAAAGATTTTAATTTTTTAAATATGTTGATTTATTTATTTTTGAGAGCAAGAGAGAGAAAGAGCCAGGGAGGGGCAGAGAGAGAGGGAGACAGAGAATTCCAAGCAGGCTCTGCACTGTTGAGTGCAGAGCCCAACGTGTGGCTCCATCTGACAAACTGTGAGATCATGACTTGAGCCAAAATCAAGAGTCAGACGCTTAACCAACTGAGCCACCCAGGCTCCCCAAAAGACTTTTATTTTTATATTTGTAAAATTTCAGTTTTTAATTTTATGAGATTGGCCAGATAATAATGAGAATAGAAGAAACAGCCAGAGAGAAACAGAGAAGTAAGATGAGACCATGCGGGCCCTTAAGAAAAGCTATTAGGGGCGTCTGGGTGGCTCAGTCGGTTGAGAGTCCAACTTCGGCTCAGGTCATGATCTCACAGTCTGTGAGTTCGAGCCCCACATCAGGCTCTGTGCTGACCGCTTGGAGCCTGGAGCCTGCTTCAGATTCTGTGTCTCCCTCTCTCTCTACCCCTCCCCTGCTCATGCTCTCTCTCTGTCTCAAAAAATAAATAAAAACATTAAAAAAAATTTTTTTTAAAGAAAAGAAAAGCTATTAGTACTCCTTAAAGTTGCCTCTGTGATCAACTGATTGTTTCCTTTCAGAATATATGTATTAGCCAAAATTTGATGACATTGTTATAATCAAAAGAGCCTCATTTACTTTTTTTACATCTCAGGGAACTGTTTTAAGACAGGCAACTCCTCCTGACTCAATAGCCACCTTGTTTCATGTGTTTTTCTTTTCTTTTTTTTTTTAATGTTTATTTATTATTGAGAGACAGAGAGAGACAGAGCATGAGCAGGAGAGGGGCAGAGAGAGAGGGAGATACAGAATCTGAAGCAGGTTCCAGGCTCTGAGCTGTCAGCACAGAGCCCAACACAGGGCTTGAACTCAAAAACTGTGAGATCATGATCTGAGCCGAAGTAGAATGCTTTACTGACTGAGTCACCCAGGTGCCCCTCAGGTGTTTTTCTATAGCAAGTCATGTGATCCGCTAGATATGATCCATAAAAATGAGCTTCATGAGTCTTTTAATGATAAGTGTTAAAATATAAGCCAAGTCATAAGCAAAAGAAGCCAAAGTAATTGGAGAATGATATAATCAATTTCTTAAATACAAACATGCTTGTTTGTTTGTTTGGTTGGTTGGTTGGTTTTAATTGACTCAGTGCTACTAACTGATCAATTTTGAACAAGTAGTTGGAACACAATGTTGGCATTTAAAGAATGGCTAAAGAACTTTTTTCAGGGCTCCTCCCAATTCTGAACCTAGGTTAACATCATCAATGGTGATTTTCAGATACATTTGTGTAGTTTATGCTAAGTGTTTGCTCAGTTTGGTCTCAGAGCTAAATATTTTACTAGTTTTAAGATTTATGTACACATCTCCATAATTCTGGGGTTTCTGTGTTAACTTGTTGAGAAACATTCACTTAAAACTTCATCAGTTTCTTTGTATATTGAGGCATGTAGGTATGTCATATTTGTAATTATCTAGAAGGATCTTGAGGTTTATCTTCCAAGGATTTCTGCCAAAACTTAAAGAGGCTTTCATATTACTGTAACTTAAGAACTTCCTCTTAATCGGAATTGGACCTTCATTTATACCAACATATCTGCAAATTTGGGCAATCTACAACTCTAGGAAACTCAGGGAATGTTAGAAAAAAGAAATTAATCTACATTTACTCAACTCACAAGTCTGGTTTGAATCTGAATATTTTACTTTCTTAAAGAAAGTAGAGCTGTATTTATCTTGTTTTTTCTTTACAACTAAATTCAATTTGTATTATTTTCTAATATCAGTAAGAAACCAGCATACCATGATTCCTGAGGGTTCTGACAAATTGGTTCTTCCATCTATCCTTAACTCCAAAAACTCCATGATATCAACATGTAGTTTAAATTCTCTTCAACACATTTTCACCTCCTATCCAGCTGACTGTACAAAAATAAACAAATTGTCCATATTTTGCTTGTAATTCCTGCATACACTGGAAAGGTATGGTCATGAGTATAAAAACTATAATGTTGGTAATTTCCTTTGTCATGTTAGGAAATGAACCCAGCTTGGAAAGTTCACCTCAATACTTTTCTGATGAATGTGGACACTAGGCATACTAACATTCTTTTGGAACATAAATAAACCAATGAAAGCTTCTTTGGTCTCTTTCATCACAATGTTCCATCTGAAGGAAGTAAAAACAATGTTTCAAAGTTTGATCAAACCTATCAGCTTTTTGCTGGCAAGTACTTATTTCATTATCCTATTCCCTTTTTTTTTTAATTTATTTATTTAAATTCAAGTTAGTTAACATACAGTGTAGTATTGGTTTCAGGAGTAGAACCCAGTGATTCATCACTTACATATAACACCCGGTGTTCGTCTCAACAAGTGCCCTCCTTAATGCCCATCACCCATTTAGCCCATCCCCCCACCCATCTCCCCTCTAGTTTCACTTAACATAACACACTGTAATTCCATGCATGTTGCTGCAAATGGCAAGATTTTACAATGGAATATTACTCAGTGATCAAAAAAGCATGAAATCTTATCATTCTCCTGTTCTTAAAATATTGCTAAAAATTTCACACAGTCTTCAGAGGGAGTCAGGTGGCCACAGATGATCTGACTTAGAACATTTCTTTCCAACCTCTAGTTCCTCTTATTTCCCACAGCTGTTAAGGACCAGTTTCTTGCATGCTGCAATTCTTACTTGCCACAATATGTCACCTACCTACCTCACCCAAAATAGAAGCAACAGACAAAAGTGATACCTCATATACCAATAATTTCCTATAACCCACAGAAAACCGTTGACCAAATCTTAAGCAACTTAAATTAAACAAATATTAATACAGCTTTGCCCACAATCCCAATTTGATTCATGACTGAAGTGACAACAAAAACACTATTTTAAAACAAGCTCAACTGTGGGGCACCTGGATGGCTCAGTCAGTTAAGCATCTGACTCTTGATTTCAGCTCAGGTCATGATCTCACAGTTCATGGGTTCAGGCCCCACGTTGGGCTCTTCACTGACAGTGTGGAGCCTGCTTGGGATTCTCTCTCTCTCCCTCTCTCTCTGCCCCTCCCCTACTTGTGCATGCTCTCTCTCATTTCTCTCTCTCTCAAATAAATAAATATTAAAAAAAAAATTAAACCAGCTCAGCTGTATATTGCTATGTGTGATCTAGAAATTCTGATCCCTGTATTTTCTCTGGCTCATGACATGGGCCTTCTCCACATCTGTATTATAATGTAGAAATGTATCTTCTATGTTGCATCCTTAACTTAATCTTTTACTACTTTTCCTGTCTCTAGATTAAAACAAAATGTTTAATTTTCATCTTGTGAGTATTTTTACTATTTTATCTTTTGGTGTTTGCTATCGCTTGGGTTCTCCTAACCACTGGGCCCAGCTCAGGGGCATAGTTTATAATTCTGCTAACACACAGTCACTTCTATTTAGAAGATGACTTGGGAATGGACTTTAAGATTCTAAAGAGCAAAGATGAGGCAAATGTAGATTTGACTTGTCTGTTTTCAGGATATCTCAAATCTGCAGGGTTCCTAGGCTGACAGGAAGTAACCTCATTTATCACCTCAAAGGCTTTATCAGCCATACAACAGATACCTGACCGGTTTCCTGATAAGGTTTAGACATTGATTCCACATATAAAGTATAATCCTTATTCATTAATTATGAACTTTCTGTGCCTTATTAAATGAGACTATTCTCATATATGGGACTCCAGGAAATGCAAGTAATTTGGTTACAAAATCAGTTTGTTCAGTTATATCCTGAGAGAAGGAAGACCATTTTTATTGTACCTATACAAATAACTATATATATGGCAGAGAGAGGGGGAGAGAGAAAAGAGTAAAATAACTTCTTTCTGAATTCTGAAAGTCAGTGAGAGCAAGAAGGCATTTAAAGAACATTCTACTAAATTAATGATTAAAGAATATTAAGAATAAAGAGAAAGGATCTTCAACCTAGGGTATATCTTTCTTCATCATTTACAAATGGGTTTCTCAGATCTCAGATTTTTGTGTCGGCTTAGAGGTTTAAGCTTCTGAGAAGTTTTCACCAAACTCCTGGACTGGGTTAAGTGTGCATCATGTATGTCTTATTGCACTGCTTACCCCTGATTAGGTCCATTAGAACACTGGTTTTAATAACAGAAGTCACTTAGGTGACTAATGGAAAATGATGTGTATTTCATTTCACGCAATGTCATATTAAAACTGATGATGTCAGTATATATTCAAGGGTGTGAAAATATGTTCATAAGGAAAAGTAGATTATACAGTGAAATTACATAAGGAAAAATAGATTATAAGAATATGGTATGCATAGCATGATCATAGTTTTATCAATATCTGCATATGCACATGTACATCAGAATCAGTTTTAAGGGTTCTAAACGTTACCAACAAGTTATCACTTAATGGCAAGACTATGTATTATTTTATTTTTATTATTGCTTAATTTGTATGGTTATTTACTTACTGTCTAATTTTTATAATAATATGTATTTATTTTTTAATTTGCATAGATTTCTTTTTTCATGAGGGGCACAATAAAGGTTATTAAACAGTCCCTGGAAAAATATTGGTGATTTAAACAACAAAACATGATACATTCAATAACAGCACATAAAGCTGCTTTACTACCTGTCACTCTGGATGTAGCACAGTTTTATAATGGATTATCACAAGATTTTTGTTTTCTGCTCAGCATAATGCAATGTCTTTCCCTTTCCTCTTCCTTCTAGGGAAGCCTAGATTAAAGGTAATTATCATAAACAGACATTTTAAATTGAACCAACACATTATCAAAATTAATAAATGAATTCCACATTCCATTTCTAAAGGCCAGACATGTTTTGGGGTTTTTTCTGGACACTTCACATTAGTGTTTTGAATTCTGCCTGGCATGGTGCTGAACTCTTGAGCACAACCCAGCTTCATCCGGTTAATTTTTTTGCAACTTCAGTTTATGTACCACAAACAAGAAATTGGAAATGAGTCAGTTCATGGATTTTCTTACTTGAGTCTCAGGCATTCCATTTAATGACCAAATTTGTTTACACATTTTTATTTTTATTTTTTTACAGTTACAAAGAGCCATTTAGACTCGACTCTGAGATTAAAAAACAAAACAAAACAAAACAAAATGCTTCCTAATATGCTTGGGGCTCCACATTTAGACTAGTACAAAAGATAGAGAAGTCACAGTTTGAAAGAAAAACTGGTATTTTCATATCAGTACTAATACTTCCCCCTGCCTCCGCCCAAAAAAAGAGCCTCGGGATGTAGATAACTAAATTGTTACTATTCTTGTGGTTTAAAGATTGTTTAACTCTTAGATACACATACTTAATGTGATCTTTTAAAGTTACTTTTTTATAATGTAGAATTCTGAATTCTGATTCTAAATAAAATGTTGTTACTAAACATGGATACAAATGACTTGAATCTCTAAGCAGTCCCTTCCTATCCCTACACAAATAGCCCATGCTACTCAGTCAGGGCATCCTTTTGCTAATCCTCTACATCTCTAGGCCCAGTGGGTAGACACATGGGAAATAAAAGGGAATTGCTGTTTAATTTTCTTGTTGTTCTCAAGTTCTCCTTCTTTCTACAGCCTCAATGTATTCATGCCATGCATGGTTTATTCTTTATATCCAACTCTGCAAATAACCCCCATTCAATGCAACTTACTCCTGGATGTATTTTTCCAATACCACTTTTGTTCCATATCTACACACACTGACCAGTCTCTTGACCAAAGGTGTGTATATTCATGCAGTAATGAGTAAGGAAAATTTTGTGGCACAAGAAGATTTTGTTTAAGTTTTCTTTTATCTTTGCTTCTCATATAAACTTAGATGATACCTATGTGAACTTCACAAAGTTGTCTTCATTCAAAGACACATTAAATGTCATTTTCTCAGGTCTGTTCTGTCAATGAAAGTAGCCACCAGCCACTGTATTATAATTATCTGTGTAATATTTATTCCTATGTGACACGTTTTCTCACTTATATATTTATTGCTTATTGTTTATCTCCTTCCAACAAATGATAAGCTTCCTGAAAGCAGGGACTGTATCTCTTTTATTTATTTCCTAAAAATTACTTGGGTTATATTAGGTGCTCAAAAAATTCTGAAAATTAAATGAATGGATGAATGAATGAACGAATGAATGAATATGTGTACAAGCCTTCCTACCTGAGAGCAGCAGTCATTGAATCGAATAGTATTCAATGAATATAGCACATAAAGTTAAATAATCTTCAACCTGTAATCAAACTTGCCCTACAATTGTGGACTCAGTCAAAGAAAAAAAAAACAGGAAGATAGATATGATTAATCACTTTTAGTAACTTATGGTCCAAAAAACAAAACTGCATCATAACATGGAATACAGCAGACATATCCATAAACAGCATATAAAATATTGGTACCAAATATAAAATTCAATAAAATAACAGCAAAATGTGACTTTGGTAAGCTATTAGGTTAAAATGTATTATTGTACTCCCAATAAGTCATCAGCACCCTGAAGAATGTCCACTAATAACTGACAGTTCATTCTAGCGGAACTTGTTAGGAGGCAATGGTTAAACGAAGAAGGATCATGGGTCTGAATTCTGATTCATAGAAGGTAACTAACTATGCACCTATAGACTATGAATACAGAATTTTTTAAAAATAAAATTATCCTTGGCATATATGAAATATTAATCTCCATGCCTGAATAGTTTATAAAAACCTTAATTTTATTATTTGACATAAATACAGTATATCTATTAAAAGCTATTTGATTTCCTGTAAATGTGGCTCCATAGAGTGATCTAAATAATAAGCAGTGCATTTGGTGACTGCCAGTTTAGTGTCACGCTACACTTCAACAAAAGCCATTATATCCTGTGTGACAGGAAAATGGGTGGAGGACCTTGTAAATCAAACTTCCAGAAATCCTTGTTTACAAGGCTGACTTTTTGTGTTAATGTGTGGCTGTCCAAAATTTTTTCAGCAGGTCATAACTTTTTTCTAGAAAAGTTATCTTTATAAAACACATTGATAAGTCTTTCCATTTTTATATAACAAAAAATCTAAAACACATACACACTTAGCACATACACACATAGCATAAAAGACTTATTCAACTAAAGGTTCTATACTAGAGAAAAAAATTGATATGAAGTGACAAATATTTTTATGGTGGCTTATAATGCTTTTCATATAGTAGGTGCTTCATAAATATTTATTAAACCACTAAGTCAAGAAATTAAAGCACAAGCTTCCCATATACTCTGCTAAATTCTGAAGACTTCTTGTAAGTTCCTGAATAATAAATATTTTTTAACAGATGTGGCAGATCCTACTGATAGGCAGATTTAAAGGATTTGTTGAGATATATAATCAGTTTAAAATTATAGTTGCAAGCTAAATTTAAACAAAGACACCCTTCTACCACCAGCTTCTCTCTGTCACTAGAAGACTTCTGCCCCGACCCTCTGACTTGCTCTGTGTTCTTCTATTGGTAATGTAGCTTTTTATTAGCCTCATCAAAAGCACAGATCTGTATTCTCCTTGCCTACCCCCAGATTTTGCACAATTGAATCAGTAGCCTCAGATAACTATTCCTGCATGTGAATATTTCATAACCCCACTTGTTCAGATGCTTAGAAAACGTACTCATTGTTTTCTCCATTATCTTATGTTATGAGATATGAGGTTGTGAGGCTGTTAGGTAGCACTGATCTCTCTCACTTCCCTTGATTTGTCTGCTAACCAACCAGATCTCCTCCTAACATGTCCCCGCTCTTAGTCTCTATTTCCCCCAACCCTGTCCCTACTCCAGCACTTAAACTCACAGTTTGTGTTGATAAATGAACCAACAAAAATCTAAATTTAAAGACGAGACTTTCTGCAGAGATTCTGTGATCCTTCCCTGTGTATATCTTGAACAGACAAGATTATTTTTGGTACATTAATCCATCAAGTAGCAAAATCTCAAGGGAGGTTCATTCAATAGCAGAACAATCTAATATCCTTATTTCCTTTATTTCTAAGTTTCAAATTTTCTTTTGAAGCATTCTCTTATTGTATTTCCCTCTCCAACTTTTTAATTATATTTTTGATATAAGGAGAAGACTACAGAAGGACATTTTGTAGTAATAGCAATCATAGCACTGGTCATAATTGTCTTCATATTTTGAAACTATTTAATTCTTATAGAGTCTCATTAGATTAATGGTGTCATTCAGTAGAATGTATCAGTTAATTCCTTGTGTTGGCCACAATATTCTCCCTGACCTCCTAAAGAAGTGAATTTGAAAAACCTTTAAACATGGGAAAATAAGATTCATTAATAATGTTTAATTATCTTATTATTTCATGTTTACATGATACCAAACAGATGCATTTTAAGGGTGATTCCAGTGCCTTTTGGCAAGAAGTTTTCTTTCCTAAAATGAGAACCAGAGCTGCACAGAAATGTAATACAGGAAAGTTGATTTCAAATATATTTTTTTCACCATATTGAAGAGTGTATATGGTCTGAACTTCAGTGTTAAACAAGACTGAATATTGAATTTGGTTTCAAAACATTTTTATTTTATAGAAATATATTTCGGAGTTTTAGACAAGGGCCTTCTGGTCTATACACTTTCATCCAAGTGTAATATGCTTACTGGTGCTTTGAGCACAACCAGAGTCCCTGGGAACCTCTGAGGAACTATCAGTCTCAAGGTATGGGCCAATATGATCATCAAAGTCCTGATCTAAATGAAGTTGCCTGAAAGAGCTGTAGCACATCAGAGCAAATCAAACTCTGTATAAGAACCCCCCCAGTAACTCTACCTCAAGATCATGGCTCTGACTTTGAATCATCCTCATAAATTAAGTCTGGGACATGGGAAGCCTGAAATTAGGGAGACCTATTAGAAAATTCATCACCCCAAATCACCACCACCAATAATTTGGAGCCTAGGGCTTGAGAGCAGGGGGAGAGGGAGGCCTTGCCTGCTTTTGTCAGGTGGCCCCATAGATAATGCATTGTCCCAGCCTTTGGGGAAGAAATTCTCACTTAAGTAAGAACACAAAGATGTGAGAGGTCAACTCACCTAGCAAGTTAGGCAGCCAGACTAAGAGAATGACACACTGAAGATGGGGGTTTGGTTATTCTCCATTTGCTACCCACCCCCATCCATTCTTTGCCCTTTTCCACTTTGCTGTGTGTCCCAGGGGAGACTGACCCCTATGGTTGGCACCAATCATGTCCCCTTGTCTTCTGGAGGATTAGCCTCAGGCAGGATGTTGGAGAGAGCAGAAGGGACAAGCTAGATGTTTCCTGGTGCCCTTCCTGGCTCCTTCTCACCCTAGGTTCTATCCACATCGCTACTCCACACCACAGGCTGCCTCCTTCTACAAGGACAGCTTTTATTGGACACCCACTCCCTTCCAAGACTTTTGGAAATGCCATCTCCTAGTAATGCCATCTCTTTCCTTTATACCTAGAGGCCTAGGGGCGGGAATAGTTCCTGACCCCACATGCCTTGCTGGTTCCCCTAGCCCTAACTATATCTCTGTAAACAGCCCCTCTAGTGAACTGTGTTCAAACTCCCAGCTGGCTATAACTTCTGTTATCTGCTGGGTCATGGCTGACAGAGTGGGAGATAAATACACACATATATACAAACAGACAGACGTATATTTTTGTATGTGACCAGAGAGGCCTCATTCCTAGTGAGGGACACTTGATTTCTATAGATATGAACCAGACTGCAGAAACCTTCCCTTAAAGGAGGTAAGAAATGGAATTAAGGGAAAGGAAAGGAGAGAGAGGCAATTTCTTTTTTGCTTTAGTACAATTTTTTTAGTTACTGATATTCGATGTATATTTAAATAACAAATAGATCCTACTTCAAATAAGGTAAAGTTAGACATGTTTTCTCATCAAAGAAATTTTAATTCTTAAATCACTTATATCTTTAAGGTCTAAACTAAGATTTATTAATTTAGAAAATTGAGACCAAAAGCAAGCTAAAATAAATTCTCTTCCAAATCAAAGTTAGTAGCCTGCCCAAAAAAGGACTATTTAAAAGCTGTGTACCTATTTAGATTTAAAAAAAAAAATGCTCTGGTGCGTCAACCACCTGTGTTACCCAAAAGAATAATACCTATTCCACACAGGCATCAACTTGTGACAGCATTATAAAATTAATGAAACAACCTGAGCAAGTATTTAAGAAACTTTAGCATGTTTAAAAAATCACAGAAATGTTTGTTGAAACTCTTCTTTATCACTATCGCTTTCAAGGTTTATCATTTCAAGGTTTATTTTCTAACTGAATATGTTCCATAGTTTGCTTTATTTTATAAAAAGCTTTTTGAGATAAATAATCAGTTCCCACATTATCAGTAAGGGCCGAAAAACATCATCACTGCTGCTATTGTCATTTCTTGCGGTTTTTAAATGCCACTTTTCATTCCAAAAGCTTATAACATGATGTGCACAATGAACAGGAAACAGATGTGTCCTAGAGATTTATTCAAATATTTTGTGTGTATTTACTGCAAACAGACAAGAATCAAAATACCAGTTTAACATAAAGTAAATTCTCTAAAAAATTCTTTTTAAAATGTTCCCAGATTGTGGATACACAGAATTTAAAAATAAAAAACAAAACCTCCAGGGTCAGGTTTAAGTTTTGGCGATTCCATTTATTGTATGGCTCTGGATTTCTGAAAACTAAAGTAAATTATAGATACCTACCCAGCCTTCCTAATGGAGACATTGTGAAAACAAATTATAATAATAAATGGAACAATTCTCAATAATAATTTAGCTAACATGTAAGATCTTTTCTGTGAATGGTTATGATGGATCCTTAAATTGAGAAAGAGATTAAAGTTTTAAAACAAATGGCGAATGATGATAATATGGCTCAGATGCTTATAAGGCTATAATGTAAAGTCAATAAAGGAAGCAAAAGGATAAAATATTGCAAAGAGCCACATATAACTAAGTAGTTGAGCATTCTTAACCTTAGCTAGTGTTTCTGCATAGACCAGTGTCCTATTGTGAAGGATTTTCTAGAATGTATGTATGTGTGTGTGTGTGTGTGTGTGTGTGTTTATGTGTGTGCTTACATGTACATTCACAGTCGTGCATGTGTTTTAAATGTTAGGCTATAACTAGACTTGCTTAATTTACTGACTTGATTAGTTTTTGACTGAAGAACAGTGAAAACAGTAAAAAAAAAAAAAAAGGCTTCCTTTTTTTAAAAACCATTGTAAGAAATCCCTTAAAACCCCTGTAGAATACAGAGTCAGTTCAAGTCTCTTCTATTTCATTTTGTCAACTTTGAATTCCATCTTATGTTTTATAAATAAGAGTTGGAATAATTTTTAAAATAAGCAACAGGAGTTCATTAGAGATCGCTGGAAGTTGCTTACTTGTTGGGATTTTATTTCCAGTATTTCTTCCTGTTTTCAATTTTAGGACATCTAACTTTATTAGAAGAGTTATGAGCATGGATTCAATGACAGGGCTGAGAGCAAACGGAGAGAGAATCTCTGTAATGCTCATCTTCCCCATGGCCTCATGTTGATATCTAGAGATCTTTCCCACTGAATAAATATACTCTGCACTCTGTTTTCTCTTCTACTTCATGCAAATGCCTTAACACTTTGCAAAAAACGGAGATAATCTTGGTGAATTTTATATTGCTTAACACATTGTTCTCATTAGTAGACATTATTGAATCAGTACTTCAACAAATAGTAAACCAGCTACTGACATTTAAACAGTATTTATTTTGAAGAAGCTGGCAGTTTGTTTTTTCTGTTTGTAATCATTGTCAACATTGTACTTTGTGTTGCTTTCTAGAACTTTGACATGTAACAAGTTGAGAATTGAGAAAGAACATATTATTTTTCATTTGTCCCGCATCTACACGCATTGTCAAAAAATTGCTGCAGAATATTTGAGACTACAATTTACAATCAAGATATTCTACTGTAAAATCTCTATACACTACCCGAAAGCATAACAAGCAGTGATTGTGAGTCACTGATTATTCCTTATACTCCAAAGTAGATACAGAGACTAATCGATTTTTACCAAAAGTTAAAGATGAAACTACTCTTCATTAATTCTGCTTCTGTGCATGTAGACTAGGCTTCTTGATCTCAACTTATCTCCTGTTGTTTATTAGCACGGTATTGTTTTTTAAATAATACCTTTATTACAGTAACATAAAATTCACCCTTTTAAAGTACACAATTCTAGTGGCTTCTAATATATTCACAGAGTTGTGCAACCATCAATACTATCTAGTTTTAGAATGTTTCAGCACCCTAAAAAAAAAAATCTCCTTAGGTTAGCAGTCATTTCTGATTCTTCTGTCCCTCCAGGTCCTGGCAACTACTAATCTACTTTCTTTCTTTATGTATTTGTCTATTCCAGACATCTCAATATAAACGGAATCACACACAACATGTGGCCTTTTGTGTCTAGATTCTCTCAACTGGAGTGTTCTTGAGATTCATTCATGTTGAATCATGTGTTAGTAGTTTATTCTTTTTTATGGCTGAATAATATCCCCATGTATGGATATATCACGTTTTATTTATCCATTTATCAATTGGTGGGCATTTGAGTTGTTTCCACTGTTTGATTATTCTGACAGTGCTACTGTGAACATTTATGTACAGGTTTTTCTGTGAATATATGTTTTCCGTTATCTTGGGTACACACACACACACACACACACACGCACACACACACTGAGGAGTAACTTTGTTGAATCATAAGGGAACTCTATGTTTAACTTCTTTTTTTATTAAATTTGTTTTTACATTTATTTATTTTTGAGAGACAGAGTGAGACAAAATGAGAGTGGAAGAGATGGCAGAGAGAGAGGAAACACAGGATCGGAAGCAGGCTCTAGGCTCCGAGCTGTCAGCACAGAGCCCCACGCGGGGCTCGAACCCACAGACCGTGAGATCATGACCTGAGCTGAAGTCAGACGCTCAACAGACCGAGCCACTCAGACACCCCTCTGTGTTTAACTTCTTTGAGGAAATTCCTATTTTCCAAACTGACTGCACCATTTTACAGGCCATGAGAGTGTTAATTTTTCCATGTCCTTGCTAACACTTAGCTAACATAATCATCTTGGTGGGTGTAAGATAGTATCTTACTTGTGTTTTCCAGTAACTAATGTTTAGCATCGTTTCATGTGCTTATTGATTATGTTAATCTCTTCTTTATATAAATGTGTATTTATAGACTTTGTCTATTTTTTAATTGGGTTATTTCTTGTGTTTTTTTTTTATTGTTGAGCTGTAAGAGTTCTTTATATACTCTGGGTACTAGATCTTTATCAGATTTATGATTGATAAATATTTTCTCCTTTCTTGTAGGTTGTCTTCTTATATTCTTGATAGTGTCATTTGAAGCACAAAAGTTTTAAAACTTAGTAAGATCCAGTTTATCTATTTTTTTCTTTTATTACTTGTGCTATTGGTGTTATATCTAAGAAACCGTCACTTAACTCAAAGTCATAAAGATTTACTGCTATATTTCTCCTGTATGTTTTACAGTTTTAGCTTGTACATTTAGGCTTCTGATTTCTTTTAAGTTAATTTCTATATGATGTAAGGAAACTTCCCTCATTATTCCATTACTGCCTTTGTTGTTGTTGTTAAAGATATTTTATACCATACCATGGTAATTCCCTTGTGTTTCCTTTTACTTTTTTTTTAAATTATTTTCTTCAGTTTCCCTGATGATTGCAATTAGCATCTTCACAGGAAGCCTGGGTGGCTCACAGTTCATGGGATCAAGCCCTGAGCCCAGCATTGAGGACTGACAGCCAGGAGCATGCTTGGAATTGTCTCTCTCTGCCCCTGCCTTGCTGGCTTATGAGCATGCTCTCTCCTCACTCAAACAAACTTAAAAAATAATAATAAAAATAAATTAGCATCTTAAAACAATCTAGTTGAAATCAATTTCAGTAGTATACAAAACTTTGCTCCAATATATTCCCACTTCCTCCGGTCTTTTGTGCTACTATTGTTATACAAATGTCATCTTATTAATTACAAGCCCATCAGTATAGTTTTATAATTATTGCTCTCACATAATTATCTTTTGAAAATGATAAAAGGAGGGGCACCTGAGTGCCTAAGTCCCTTGAGCACCCAACTTTGGCTCATGTCATGATCTCACAGTTCTGGGTTTGAGCCCCACATCAGACTCTGTGCCTGCAGCTCAGAGCCTAGAGCCTGCTTCAGATTCTGTGTCTTCCCCTCTCTCTCTCTTCCCCTCCCCCACTTGTGCTCTGTCTCGTTCTTTCAAAAATAAATAAACATTAAAAAAAATTGTAATGTGTTTATATTTTCTTTCGCAGTTACATACGTAATTATCCTTACTGGTGTTCTTTATTTCTTCATGTAAATTTGAGTTCCTGCCTAGTATCTTTTCATTTCAGAATGAAGGACTCCTTTAGTATATCTTGTAAGGTAGCTCTGCTAGCAACGACTTGTCTCAGTATTTCTGTAAGTGAGAATATCTAAATTTCTCTTTCATTTTTGAATGATAGTCTTGCTGGGTATGATTAATAGTCTCTTTTCTTTCAGTAATTAGAATATGTCATCCTACTCCATTTTGGTCTTCACCATTTCTGAAGAGAAGTCAGCAGTACATATTATTGAGAATCCTTTGTACATGATGTGTACTTTTCTCTTCCCGCTTTCATTATGCTCTCTCTCTCTTTGGCTTTTGACAGTTTGACTATGATGAGTCAAGGTGCGGCACTCTTTGGATTTGTCTTACTTTGGGTTATTAAGCTTCTTGGATATGAATATTAATAGTTTTCACCAAATTTGGAATGGTTCCAAACATTATTTCCACAAATATGCTTTTTGGGCCCTTTTCTCTCTCTTCTCTAGGGTTTTCATCATGCATATATGTTGGTACACTTGATGGTGTCCCACAGGTCTCTGAACCTCTTATTTATCTTTCTCAAAGAATTTGCTGTTTTTTGAAATTTAGCTATCTTTCTCAACTTAAAAAAAAATTCTTGCAACTCTTTAATTTCAGAATTTTGAAAAAGTTGATTTTGACCATTTTTGCCAATGTTCTCATGACTTATATGGGGGAGTGGATATTTGGAGGTGCAGTACTTCATAATTCCACAAATGTTTCTCCTATTGACAATGATGTTGTGTTCATAGGTAGTCACATGTGGATTGACTCAGGCCATCCCCAGACGAGCACAATAGCTGGCTATGGTTGGTGGTCCTGGTATGGATGATATATTCTGCTTACTCAACAGCAACTAGGTCCATGGATAATAGAGAGGCACTGAATAGGCTCCTGCGCAGCTGCTAAAGTGCTGCTTTAAATATGGATTGGGCCATGTCTGAATGCTTTCCACCCTTATCTTTTTAGTAGCTCTAAGTCCAGTTTCTCCATCTCAGGATCCACCAGTTTCTCTCCATTCTTCTATCCTGTATAACTCTTTTTGCACCCATGGAATTCAACAACTTTCTATAGTTCCTGTGAAAATGAAAACTCATTCTTTTGGTCATATATTCTTCCATTTTTCTTTTCTTCTCAGCAGGAATTAAATTAAATTTAAAAAAATAGTCTCAGGGGATGGGGGTAGAGGAGAGGGAAACACTGAATTATATCTTTATATATTGAGATCTTGAGAGAGAAATGTATTCTCATAAAAATAGTTTTCCTTTTTTATATTTCTTATTTTTGTGACTGAAATTCTTCCCTGCAATATAAATATATAATTGTTTAATTATTATCATTTTTATTAACCTTACTGATACACTAATATTCCAATTACTTGTCCCATTACTTTTTTAAGTTTATTTATTTGAGAGAGAGCAGGGGTGGGGCAGAGAAGGAGAGAAAGAGAGAATCCCAAGAGGCTCCATGCTGTCAGTGCAGAGCCTGATGTGGGACTTGATCCCATGAACTGTGAGATGATGACCTGAGCTGAAATCAAGAGTCAGAGCCACTCAGATGCTCCATCCTATTACTTTGTATGGCTCAGATAAATAGGAGGTACTTTAAACTCTTCTCTTGTTTCCCTTATAGCACTTCTGAGCCCACATAAAAGAAAAACTCAAGCAGATATTTATGGTATTTATGGTCTTTGTTTTTGAGTTTTCTGAGACTTCTGGTTCAAACCTTGTTCCACAATGCTTCCATCTTCATTGCCTGCTCACACTTAGCTTTTCATTCTTGCTTTACCCTGGCAGCTTTAGTGGGCTTTTGACTACCAGTCTCTGGCTCTATCTTCTTGGCTGCCTACATTTTCTTTTCCTGGAGAGGAATCACCTAATTATGGCTCGCTTTCATGACAAGCCCCAGGATCTCCTTTTTCAATGCAGGGCCTTTAATACTTTTTTTTTCTCTAAGTTTTTTTTCATCTATTTTAAGAGAGATAGAGACAGTGTGGGGTCGGGGGTGGGGACAGAGAGAGAGGAAGAGAGAGAGAGAATCCCAAGCAGGCTCCACACTACCAGCACAGAGCCCAGTGCAAAGGCTCAAACCCACAAAGCCTCGAGATCATGACCTAAGCCAAAACCAAGAGTTGAACACTTAACCAACTGAGTCATCCAAGTGCCCAGTGCAGGGCCTTTAAAATCAGTCCTCAACCCACAGAACAAAGACTTGGATGATTATGAGTTCATGGTTGCCTTCACCCCAACTTTGGGACCAAAAAGCTTAAAATGTCCAATATTGGCAGTGTATCTTTAATGTTTACATATCTACTCTATGGTGTCCATTTGGAGTATCTAAAAGTTCTTCAGGCATCATGATAGTGGTTTCATTTTCATCTTCTTCAAATTTTAGAAGGAGCACCAAAGATTATTCTTCCAAACTATTTTTAGTCTTTGGTCAGAGACAAATGTCAAAACTTCCACCTTTGTTTTAGTAGTACATATGATCCTATTTATTGATAATAAATAATGATAAATTTCCTTAAAGAAGGCACTGCATAAAATTCAGGGAATAGAAATTTCACAGTATGCCTTATGGCTTTGATATATTTCATTTCCTGCACTATAAAAACTAGAGTAAATTATGCCACTTCAGAAAACATATGAGAGGAAAAAGTTAAAACAGAGTAAAAAACATGGTTGAATGTGTCACTCAGAACTATGAAAATATTCTATGCTTATAAGAAGTCCAAACACCTTGGCATCCTTCTAAGATCCTTTCATATCTGGTCACAACTTCACTTGCCTTTCCTAAATTTTATTCCATTCTACTCATCCATTTCATGCTGCCTCTGCCTAGAACGCCCATTATCCTTTTTCTCCACCTGTGAAACCCCCTCCCCATTTCCTGCAAGGCCACATTTCAGGACCACCATCTCTATGAAACCCTGTCTTTTTCTTCCTGTTGACTTTATGCTCTATTCAAGGCCTCAACGGACACAATTAGGAAGATCATTCTATGCATATCTCTGGGTATCTTGTGAATGTTCTTGAGGATTGGACCAAGCATTTCAACATCTCTGAATCCTGAGAGGCCTAGAAGACTTCCTACTGCACAGAAGTCATACCATAATGTTTGAATGTTTGAATGAATGAATTACATGGGGCAGAAGCTGCAGGCAATAAAAATGAGTGATTGACTCTCTTGGTATAGACTATAGTCTAGTAGAGCAGATGAAAAATAGCCACATGATTTAAAAAACAAGCTATTTAAGTGTTATTATTTCAGAGCCAAATAATGGACTCCTTTTCTCTTGATGTATTTATTTTTTATTAGATACATCTCTTGATGTGTTTATTTTTTATTAGAGTATTTTCTCATGTGTATATTTAGTGACCCAGTCATATTACAAGAAATATCAATCTACTTGGTTTTGACTACTAACTAATATTCTATTTGTTTCAGTTCTGAGATTTTTAGAGCCCACCTACCTGATTTAACTCTTTAGATATTGGTGCAGGGAAAGTAATTAAATCAACCAAATAATCCCAGAATTGCCTAATAGCTTAAAAAGTAATTAACTCACATTGCAAATTAAGAAATCCAGCTATGCAGCTAAAATATTACTGTTCATCAGTGATGGTTATTTTGAGTCAGAGTGCCATGAATTAAATATTCTTGCCAGGGCTCCACCCTGACACCCCCTCCCCCAGGGCAGCCATCGTATGTCACTCACGTTGAAGTCTGCCAATAAGTTTTAGGGAAATTTCCTACAGTGTTAAGAACTGCCCTTCACCAGGATTCTAAAGTCCTTTTTTTTTTTTTTTCCTAAGTACCAGTTGCCCAAATGTCTTTGGACCAAGTTTCTGGCATAGACTTGTTCAGGAAATAGGGTGGGAGGAACACCTATTTTATATTTTAAGTGAAAAAACATTCACACTAGAACATTATGCAATAACCAAAAAAAAAAAGAAAAAGTTTGGTTGGTGGTGAAGTTTAAGCTCCCCATCATTGTGACTTTGTTTTGGTCACAGAAGAAGCAATCATGTGTTCTCAAGTTGAAGTAACAACAACTAATATGGTAATCTCACTGGACTGTTTAATTTAACAGGCTTAAGATGAAATATGGCAATGTTATAATTGAGACCAAAACTGCTTGTTTTCTGTCCCTAGTTACAAGTGAAAGAAATTAATGGACAGCAGATTTTCAGTAGAAAAACAAGTGTTCTACCGATTTTTGCCTCTGCAGAACGTAGTGCTGGAGTCTAGTACACAACAGGAACTTAAAACTTACTCAACTAAATAAACTAAGCTCCCCATGTGAGCTAGCATCACTGTCTTGGAAAGCAACTCCCTGAATACATACACAGTAAAATTTTTAAAGTCTGAATCTTTATGAAATCTTTGTAAAAACAGAAGCAGCTCTAGACAATACCACCTACCCTTAACACCTCTGAGGTGGAAAGGAGGGAAGAAAGTACAGTTTGATGCTACTCTAAAATGTATGTATGTATGTATGTATGTATGTATGTATGTATGTATTTTTAAATGTTTGTTTATTTTTGAGAGGGAGAGAAAGCCCGTGAGCAGGGAAGGGGCAGAGAGAGAGGGGACAGAGGATCTGAAAAGGGCTCTGCACTGACAGCAGAGAGCATGATGCGGGGTTTGAACTCAGGAACTGTGAGATCATGACCTGAGCCATAGTCGGAAGCTTAACCAACTGAGCCATCCAGGTGCCCCAATGCTAAAATGTATTTTTTTTTTTTTTTAGCAAGAGACTTTTTTTTTTTTTAACGTTTTTTATTTATTTTGGGACAGAGAGAGACAGAGCATGAATGGGGGAGGGGCAGAGAGAGAGGGAGACACAGAATCGGAAACAGGCTCCAAGCCATCAGCCCAGAGCCGGACGTGGGGCTCGAACTCACGGACCGCGAGATCGTGACCTGGCTGAAGTCGGAGGCTTAACCGACTGCGCCACCCAGGCGCCCCTCTAAAATGTATTTTAAACCTCATATTTAACTTTTTAAAAATGTAATTTTATATTTTTCTTATAAAAATCTGTTATTTTAACATAAAACAACTTAAAAAGTATTTATGATTGAATAAAAATTGACACTGCTCTTCTATCTGGGTGGGAGTACCTTACTTATCCTGTGGCTTTGAGAACCCATGATCTAACTACCAAAGAACACTGACCCAAATCAGAATCAGAACTCTAGACCCTCTCCTATTTCCAACTCCTTAGTGAAATATTCTTTTCTTGTTTTAAAAAATCCCCTTGACACGTAGCTAATTTGGAAAGCACATCCTTGTTAATATCATAATGGGCTTTAATTTCTTAATGTATACCCATTTTATAGGGATATGTTCAAGATAATTCCCTAATACAAAGTATTTCAGGTAAACATTCCAGAAATAATGATAAGAGTTGATAGAGATGATTTTGGCCAAACACTAACCTTCCCTTTTGATGCCTAGCAAATGGTATCACTTCCTTAGGGCCAGTCCCACACAGGCCCTGCCCTATGTTCCCATTGTCTAATTCTAATTCTCCTACAACTGGGAAGAAAAAGAATGATTCATTTCTATTTACTGTAATCCAGGCATTTTTGCTAAATGTTTCATGGGCTCATCTCATATAATCCTCATAACATTCTTCAGAGAAAAGCAGTATTTTATCCCCATTTTATGTTTGAGAAAACTGAGGCTCACAGAAACTACATAACTTTTCCTAGATCACACAGCTACCACATGGTGGTTCTTGGGCATGAATCTAGGGAGTTTAACTCAAGAACCTACTTACTCCAGTAATTATACTTAGTATATTAGATTACCTCTAAGGAGAATACTTTTGTATGAAGTATAAGTTTTTCTTTTTGAGATACTAACCAGTAATCCCAATTACTTTGCTTCATTTCATAGACTCTATGTTCTAAATTCTTAATCAGTTCAGTCTCTAACCTCTCAGGGTACTTCTAATTTTCACCCATATTTCCAAATTGTCACAGGGATCTAATCATATTAGATCTCATTTAAAATAGAAGAGTATATTGTACAAAGTCTAGAGCTTAGCATTTGCTGTCAAGTGACCCCATGTAATGACTAGTTTGTGACCCTAGTTTTTATCTTCTCTAAGCCTCAGTTTACTCAATAACATGTCTTCCTGTCAGGATAAAATTAGTTAAGAAAATAGCTTGCCTGAAATTGATTTGTGTTAAGATTTATTGAAGTTCAGAAAATGAGCACTGAATCTAAATTTAATTCTCCAGCAATAACTACTTTCTCAGTCTCTATATTTGCATTGATGTGAAATGAGGAAGATTAATAAATATTGTCATAAGATTCCTAACACATATGGGAGTAAACTAACCACAGCACTGGTAGTGCTGATTATCACCATTAGTTTGTAAGTCTTAGAGAAGATTTTCAAAAATTTAAATTCAAGGGGTGCCTGGGTGGTTCAATCAGTTAAGCATCTGACTCTTAGTTTTGGTTTAGGTCATGATCTCATGGTTTTGTGAGTTCAAGCCCACATGGGGCTATGTGCAGACAGTGCAGAACCTGCTTGGGATTCTCTCTATCCCTCTCTCTCTGCCCCTCCCCCACTCATGCTGCCTCTGTCTCTCTCAAAAATAAATAAACTTTATAAAAAAATTTTTATTTCAAAGTATTTGTTAACCCCCTAAGAAAGTTAAAGTTCCCAATAATTATAGCCTTGATCATACAAGAATGTTTTAACCCTACTTTATTTCAATAAGATAGAATTTTATAATTTCTCTTTTTATTTCTTTCTAATTCAATAATATTATCATTTTCAGGGTGCCTGGTAGCTCAGTCGGATAGGTGTGTGACTTTGGCTCAGGTCATGATCTCAGGGTTCCTGGGTT
This sequence comes from Lynx canadensis, assembly GCF_007474595.2. Classification (NCBI taxonomy): domain Eukaryota; kingdom Metazoa; phylum Chordata; class Mammalia; order Carnivora; family Felidae; genus Lynx; species Lynx canadensis. The sequence goes on along the minus strand of NC_044303.2, from coordinate 200,781,530 downwards.
CGAGCCCTGCATCCAGCTCTGTGCTGACAGCTCAGAGACTGGAGCCTGCTTCGGATTCTGTGTTCCTCTCTCTCTGCCCCTCCCCTACCTGTGCTCTCTCTCTCTCTCTCTGTCTCTTTCAAAAATGAATAAAAAATTCATTTAAAAATAATATTGTAATTTTCTAGAGCTCCAAATGTGTATATGTCTATACACATATATATATGTGTGTATATACATATGTTTACATATATATACACACACTATTGTTTATGAAAACAGAACAATTTGAAGAGATATTTTGGGGAAAGTATGTATCATGATTTTTAAATGTCTAAACATTAATCACTTATCAGTTTTTTATCGGTTAATCAGTTAAGCAGTATTTACTGATTATTGTGCAAATCCTCATGGGCCATACTGAGGCAGAAGACATAACTAAGACTATAGACAGGGAGATGAAATGTAGAAATTACTTGGCAAGGCTTTCCCAGGAAAAGGAGGCAGGTTGATGATACCAGTTAATGAAGATAGGCTGGAAAGCCCAACTGGGATACAAGAACACTGAATATAGGCAATGGAGCCTCAGTAATGTCTGATGAGTTTGAACTGTGATCCAACATGAGGTTTTCTCCAGAGACTTATTTGTGCAATAAATACATATTTTGAAAATAGGACTAAGAAATGAAAATATGAAAGTTGGAAACAGGGAAAAGCAGTATTTTTAACATATTCAACTAGGTAATCATTTCATATAAATAAATTAGAGAAAAATTCCTTAGCTGATGGGTCATGTTACTGACATTTGATGGCTTTCATCATCTCAGGGCTGACCATCTTTTTGATCTTCATTAAATTTCTTTATTGTCTTTTCCAACTGTTAGTCCCTGTCATCCTGTTTGGTGGCACTCTATCCAATCATCCCTGTGGCTTCTCCCTTCCCTTCTCTCGGGTTACCTATACTGTCACCTGTATTGTGTCCTAGGCAGAGTCCTCCTTTGGGTGGCACTCTAGTCCTGCCTAGCCCTAGTCCTGCTAGAGAGAGATACTCAATTGGTAGCGGCTTTGAATTGAATGGAATGGAATAGAATGGATTCCAGGCACCAGGTGTAAACACAAATCCACTCATCCACTCCTTCCCTTTCTTTGAAATTCTCAAAACCATTAAGACAGGGCTGCTTTAAAAAAAAAAAAAAAAAAAGCAAGTGAAGCTAACATGTGGATGTGGCTCTTAACAGGGAAGCTGTACAACTCACAGGATAAGCAAGGGAATCATTGCAAATTCTTAAGTGCTTTTTCTGGCCTGGGTCTCCCAGGGTGGGGTAACATTCTCCAGCGTTTTGACCCGTCAACTTAACTTCCCAATTTTTAGTTCCCTGGAGTAGTGGGAGGGGGAGAGGATGGAGTACCATGAACATGATTTAATGCACTCCTAGTTATAAAAGTCTTCAGCAAGAAGAAATAAAACAGTCCCCAGGTTCTTTATTAGATTCAGTTCCCAGTGTACAAACATTCTCATTCAACTTAAACAAAATAGCCCACACACATACCGTTTCTGAAGAGACTGTCTTCCTCCCTTCTTTAACCTCCCTCTTCCCTCTTGTATTTCTGTTTCTTTTCTTTTTTCTCCCATTCTTGTTTCCTTTTCCTTTTCTCCAACTTATCAGTCTTCCCAAAGAAAAGTTTATCTGCAACCACCGTTTAACCACGATCAAACGAAGCAAACCCTCCATAAGGGAAAGCAAAACCCTTTCAGTGGGGGCGTGCGGGAGTAGACGCCCCCTCCCCTCCCACATCCACACGCTTAGTGCCAGACCATAGCACGGCGAAGTTCAAGTGTCCGCAGGAAGCGAGGTGGGGAGACCAGACCTGCTCACTCTCAGCGACCGTCGAATTCCTTCTGCGCAATCGGGCCCCAGGGAAGCAGCCTCCCCTTAAGGGCCGAGAAGCCCGGGCACGTTGAAAGTACTCTCCCGGAGCAGACCCAGGGGAGAAGTTAGGGGTGTGAAGGCGGGGCCACTGCACTGGCGACACCCTCCGAAGGTCCAGCCCTCGCCCGCCTTCCTGCCACCGTAGGGAGTTAGCCGGAGGGCGGCATCACCCTCTCAATGAAAGGCAGATATCCCTTTAAGGTTTGCTTTGTAGCTGGTGGACTTTAGCCTAAACACGAACCCGCGAAGCTGGCTTTATTTGTCCATGTCTCGGACAGAGCCTGGGAGACTGCCAGTGGGATTTCAGAAACCGAGCACGCGAAGGGGCGGGCGATGGGGCAGTAAGTCTGGGATATGAGGAGCGTGGAGAGGACCCAGAGGCATTCGTCCAAAACACAGGAAATTCACTCTTCGGCTTCTGCGCGCCGCGACTGGCCGGGGCCGGACGCAGACCTGCGGCGGTAGAGTGGCCCTGAGCGCGCGGCTCCGTTCCCAGTCCCGCCGAGTCCTGCCCGCCGATCCAGCGCGTCCCCGGGCTCTGCGGGCTCTCGGGCCATGGCCCCCCGACGCCAAGCCAGCCCAGGGCTGGCTGTCGCCCGCTGCTGGCTCCTCACCGGTGAGCGACCCTGCTTGTCTCTGGGCATCTGCGCGCGGGGCTCCGGGCTTGTTGTGGTTGTTGGGTAGAGGGAGACGGAGAGCTCTGGCCCAGAGGGGTGGATGGAGCGCTGGTCCAGTTTGGGGCGCTCAGGTAGTCTGGGCAGGTCTGAGTACAGAAAGGAGTTTCTGCGTTTCGTTTTCGTTACTCGTTTTGATGTGTTTCAAAACCTTCCCCCTCGGTGGTAGCAGGGAGACAGCGCTGAAAACTTGACAAGGTAGATGCGACTCTACAGACTTGTTTTGACAGTTTACACTGTATTTTAGGACTTTACTGAATGGCCTTTCCCCTCCTAACCCCCCTCCTCAGGAGGGAAGAAACTAGAGGGCGCCTGATTTATATGCAAAGTTCCTGCCCTCAGGTTACTCAAGGGTGGGCATTTTTGCATTTTGTTGCTGTCAAGGATGAGGAGGAACTTTTTGAAATGGAGAAAGGGATAGAGAGCCTTTACTCTGTAACTGTCACAGAGCAGACCATTTTTTAATGCAAAGTATAGTATTGTTACGTGTGTATAAAAGGTATTTTTCATGAGGACTTAAAAAAAACACTGGAAATACAAAGTTATATCCAATTCAGAAAAATGTTGAATCATATCATTCCTAAGATTTTCCAAATGATTAACCCACAGTCAGATCTTTTTTACCAGTTACTGACTGAGGGGAGAAGTTGTAGTGGTGAAAATTGTAAAGAAAGTGACCTGATTAATGGTTTGATTAATGGTTGGGTTTAGCATATCATCAATATTCAGTGTTCAGTGTCTTTTTTGCTGGCATGCTTCTGAGTACTAGTTAATTCAGCATTTTGCCATTAAAAACGGGAATTACCTGGCCGGTTTACCCTGATTTGGATGTTCAAGCCTGGTTACCTCTTATGAAGATCTCTGAGAAATGGATTATTAGTAAGCAAAACGTTTTACATAGTGAGGTGGTATTAAGAGAGTTAATTATGAGCTACTGACTTTTCATCCAAACATTTTCTACTACTCAGGAAGTGTCCAGTAATCCAAACAGTAGAGACTTCTGAACAGCTTTACAGCCAGTGAATGGTTTAACTTACCAGCTACTGTCACTGCCCTTTACACTTATTTGACCTATGTGATGTCTCTCCAGCTCAAACTTTTTAGAGGTTGTTTGCCTTTTGTTGTTGTGCAAAATCTGAAGTTGTCTGACTATTCAAGTTGTACCTTTTTCAACTTACCAAAAAGGCAGTCAGTAGTGCAGAAAGGATCAAATGAAGTTTGCGCATCCCCCCTCCGCCAAAAAAAAAAAAAAAAAAAAAAAAAAAAAAAAAAGAATGAGGGCCCTGGGTGGCTCAGTAGGTTAAGCAGCTGACTCTTGATTTCAACTCAGGTCATGATCCATGATCTCACTGTTTGTGAGTTTCAGCCCTGTTCTCAGCCTCTGCACCTGGAGCCTGCTTGGGATTTTCTTTCTCCCTCGCTCTCTCTGCCCCTCCCCTGCTCACATCTTCTCTCTCTCTCTCTCAAAATAAATAAACTTTAAAATGAAACTTTAAAAAAATAGAGGTCAAAAAGTTATGATTTCGTATACTGAAGATCTTTTAGGTTTAACTGCTCTATTTACCCATGCCTAAAACAGTCACAAGTTGCATGCTGTGAGTTTTCTGCAATTGTTGGTAAGGCATATTAAGGCAGAAAGGGACTTAAAGAAGAATAACATACAGATATTTCTAAAATTTTTTTTAAAGTTTATTTATTTTTGACAGAGAGAGAGAGACAGAGCATGAGCGGGGGAGGGGCAGAGAGAGAGGAAGACACAGAATCCAAAGCAGGCTCTGGGCTCTGAGCTGTCAGCACAGAGCCCGACGTGGGGCTTGAACTCACAGACCAGAACGCAAGATCATGACCTGAGCCAAAGTCGGACGCTTAAGTGACTGAGCCACCCAGGCGCCCTTAGGTATTTCTAAATTATAATACTTAAGTCCTTTTTTGTGTATGTGTATATGTGCATGTACCTAAAATTCAATCATATTTAAATTAGAATTTATTGTGTCAGAATCAATCAGTTCCTCATATGTGCTATAATATGCCCATTTTACAAGGATCTGAAATTTGACTTCTTCCTCTCCTTTGCTGGTCTTCCAGTGAATCATCATAGTGTCAGCTTTCCTGGAAACTTCTCATCAGTTCAGAGTCCACACCTAACCTGGGGTCTCATCACCATCCCTACCAGTGCACACTCCTGTAGAGTGCTCTTGCTGCCAATCTGAACCCAACCTCTAATCTATCTTCCTAATAAGTAATTTTCATTATATCTTAGTCTTTAGTAAAACAAACAAACAAGAATACTTTGATGGTTCTTTATTGTCTTCAGATAAAATCCAAAATTCTCAACTGACCATTCAGGGTCTGCTCTAATCCAGCACCCTCTCTCTCCTACTACGCCCGTATTGGTTTCCTGTTTCTGTTGTAACAAATTGCCACAGATTAATTGGTTTAAAATAAGACAAATTTACTATCTTACAGTTCTGTAAGAAGTATCTCTAGGCTAAAATCAAGGTGCAGACAGAGCTACATGTCTTCTGGAGGCTATCAGGGAAAATCCATTTCCTTGCCTTTTCCAGCTTCTAGAGGCCACCTGCATTCCTTAGCTTGTGGGTCCATCCTACATCTTCAAAGCCAGCAGTATAGCATCTTCAAATTTTTCTCTCTGACTGCTTCATCATCCATTTCTTTCTCTGACTCTGACCCTGTTGTCTTTCTTATAAAGATCCTTCTAATTACATTGGACCCACTTACGTAATGCAGGATAATCTCCGTCTTGAGATCCTTAATTTAATCACACATGGCAAGTCCTTTGTGCCATATAAGGTAACATTCACAGGTTCTAGGGATTAGGACATGACATCTTTGGGAGACCATTATTCTGCCTACCAAAACCCCAAAATGTACACTTCCCATGATAGCCAATCACGTTTCCTTACTGTCTCCATAATCCTCGTGCTCATTTTGATACTGTGGATATGATCTTGTTTTATGCATGTGGAAGAGGACTCCACCTTTCCCTCCACCACCCCCTGTTGAGCCTGTGCTCAGCTTAGATCTCTGATCTTGAATCTCATGCTGTGAAATAATATGCCAGGTAGGCTACCTAAATGTGGGTTTGGGGGGCCTGGGGTGGCTTAGTGGGTTAAGCTTCCAACTTCAGCCTAAGTCATGATATCAAGGTTCAGGACTCTGCTGACAGCTCAGAGCCTGGAGCCTCCTTCTGATTCTGTGTCTCCCTCTGTCTCTGCTCCTTCCCCACTCATGCTCTGTCTCTCAAAAGTAAATAAGCATTAAAAAAATTTATAACTGTAGGCTTATATCACCACAACAAACCACCACCATCCCAATAAACTTCCCGTTGGATTAAGAATTGTCTTGTATTAGCTTTTAACGATATTTTAAAACGATTTGTCAACAGATTATTATTTTATGTATGTCAGAGTCCCAGCAAAAACTAGTGACACATATAAAGGATTTAACTGAAGAAAGTTTAATAAAGGGACTGTTTACAGAGGCATTTAAAGGAACTGACAAAAGATGGTGGAGCACCTAAGGACAAACAATAATGAGAAGAAAGCATCTGAAGTAACAGTGGGAAGAAAAGCCCTTACTAATCCTAGGCATGAAAAGGGAGCATTGTCAGGTTGACTGTGAACTCTAGCTATGGGAGAGGGACTGTTGGACAGGAGCTGGGGCATAGGAAGAGGAATGCAGCTAGAGCCCAAACTGAAGCCCCACCAGGAGGGAGCAGGGGAAATGAATACCCCTTCTTTTCCTCCCACCCTCTCATTTCTTGCCCAACCTCTCATTGGCCATATCCAAATGGCAGAATTAAACCTCCAGGGGAAAAAGATCAAGACATACAATAACAGAGAAAAACTGGCACAACTTAATGCTGAAAGGCACATATTTATTGAGAACATATTCTGTGTGAGGCCTTGTGCCAAAAATGTTGCATATATTATTTCATTTTAATCTGAGAAACAGGAAAAAATTCAGAACTATTATCCATATATTGGAGATGAAGAAGCCAAAATGCTAAGAGATTAATTTGTGCAAAGTCACACAACTAGTAAATGGCAAAGCCTGTGCTCAGCTTTGATCTCTGATCTCAGATCTCATGCTGTGAGATAATATGCCATACAGGCTATCTAAATGCAACTCCATTTCCCTCTTGCTCAACCCTCTAAATGTTAAATCCAAGCATACCTGTCTAAAAGACTTTCATAAGGGCCTAATCAATGATGCAAGTCTGTTATTTTCATGACTTTTAGGTATACAGTGAAATTAGATGATGTCTACCCTACATTAATCATAACCCAAATAAGACTACTATCTCTGGATATTAAGAATATATAGAATGATGCCTAATTGAGTTATATGTCTCTCCACCCTAGAAATATTTTACTTAGCCTAAAAGCAAGGTGTCTTCCTTTGTGACTTTCTTCAGTCAAGATTTCCTATTCAAAATGAAGTCCAGAGGCACCTGAGTGGCTCATTAGAAGTGTCTGACTCTTGATTTTGGCTAAGGTCATGATCTCGTGGTCAGTCGTAGAATCTAGCTCTGTGTCTAATCCTCTGCTTGGGATTCTCTCCCTCTTTCCCTTCCCACCCCTCCCCTCTCTAAAAAGAAAAAAACATATATGTGTGTGTATGAAATCCAGTGAGGTGACGGCTGAACATGGAAATCAGACACTTACTCATAACAAAGAAATGACCTCCAGTGGCACACAGTGGACTGTCAGGAATTACTGAACATGGGGAAACTCTTTAGTCATTATGATATCAGTAAAGGCAGCAATACATTCATAAGATTTTTGTTCGTTTGTTTAATACATAGGCACTGAGAGTAGGAGTGAAATATATATACATTTCACGTTTCACCAGTTTGCCTATTTGTCGTCCCTGCTGTCATGATGCTCTTTTGATGCATAAACTTGGGCACAGCTGATAACTATTGATTTTACTTCCTCAGATGGATGCTCCTCTGCATATGTGCCTCCACCTCAAACCCCAAAAACTTCTCATTAGATTTAGAACTTGCTAAATTTTCATATTCTCCTTAAAATACTTCATAAAATAGCTCATGTTTAAAACATATTCAGAAAATTAGGGATCAAAGTGCTATTCTTTACCTACACAATCCTTCTGTTGTATGAAACACAAAATAGTGTATTTGAATTCATGTTATAAAATTGAGATGAAAGATATTTGGAATTGTTGCCACAATGCTCAAATCAGAATATACTGCCTATCCAGAGTGCTCTGTGACTGGAGAATTGTATTCACTCTCAAAGCAAGTACAGAAGAGTATCAAGAGATGTAAATGAGCTGAATATATCCCTGTCAAGATTATTGAGTCTCTTTTAGCTCTTCCGTTGTGCCAACTCCTCTGAAGTCTCCAGGCCTTTGCATAAGCAGTTACTCACACTGCTTGCTAACCTCAAGTCCCCACATGAATGTCATTGCCAAGAAACCCACTGGAGTATATAGGTCGCCCTCTACCAGAAACATATAAGCCCCTGGTGCTTCTATAACATACCACATGATAGGGTAATTAAATATCTGACTGTCTTCCCAGCTTGCTATATGCTCTATGAGGGTAGACTCTTCATTATCCTTAGCATCTAAAATAATAGGCACTTGAAATCTGTTATTGAATAGACTATAGACAAAGCCATAAAATACTTAAAAGATCAGATTGTCTCTTTTTGATGCATATGTCCTTACCTGGAATATATATATCTACCCACATTTATATCTAACTGAATAAAAGACACCATCAATTGAATGATGCACCATTATTTTATGCACTACTGAGAAATAAAAGTGCTGCCATTCCAATTATAATCATTAGATTGTTAGATGCCTACTAGTTTCAGAGATGTTGAAAAGTGGGAAAATGTGCATCTGAAAATCACAAAAATAACAAACAGTAAATCTACATGGTAATTTTCTATCACATTCCGTTGTATTTTTAAAAACTGTATCATAAAATTTCAAACATACTCCTGGATACAAATGACACTCCTTCTGGATACAAAGATATGAACATTGTCCCTCTTCTTAGTTCTTTTCTATCTGATGCAAGGGATAATTGCTCCTCTGGCATCAGTAGCCTCACCAGATCCTAAGAACTGAGCTTCCTCTGAATACTCTCCCTCAGGAGAAAGGTGACAATAAAGTAAACATTGATCCAGCTGCATACAATCAATGACTAGTTTTGGCAAACCCTAAATTTTTGTCATATTGGTGGTTAGCGCTAGGGCTAACACAGATATGAAGGGACTTGATTTTTATCTAATGCCTTCTGTAATTTAAAAGGAAGATTAAAAAGTCAAGTAAGTCTTAAAAGGAGATTAAAATACATGCACTGGTTGGTGTTAAGAATTTACTTTATGTGCAAAAACATTAATATTGTTTTATCCAAACAGATCTCTATAAATGCAACAAATAAGAAATCTAATTTGAAAAATCATTGTAATTCAAATATTAAAAGGGGTGACAACATATGCTTTTTGCATGAATTATATGGGATCTGCTATAATAAATGCAAATTCTTAAATTTGAATAGGATATCTAACTCACATTAGAACATCAAATGATTAAGATTAATCTGACTTACCGAATAGCTCAGTCGGTAAGCATCTGACTTCAGCTCAGGTCATGTTCTTACAGTTTGTGAGTTTGAGCCCCACATAGGGCTCTGTGCTGACAGCTCAGAGCCTGGAGCCTGCTTTGGATTCTGTCTCCCTCTCTCTCTGCCCCTCCCCTGCTTGCACTCTGTCTCTCTCTGTCTCTCTCTCAAAAATGAAATAAACATTTAAAAAATTTTTAAATAAAAAAGATTAATGAACCACATATTTTATTATAAATCCTATACTCCTAATACAAATTACAATGTACTTTTTTTTTTAATGTTTATTTATTTTTGAGAGAGAGAGAGAGACAGCATGAGCAGGGGAGGCGCAGAGAGACAGGGAGACACAGAATCTGAAGCAGGCTCCAGTTTGAACTGTCAGCACAGAGCCCAGCACGGAGGACTTGAACTCATGAACCGTGAGATCATGACCTGAGCCAAAGTCAGACATTCAACCAACTGAGCCACACAGACACCCCCTACTGTGTACTTTCAAAATCACTTTGTTAGGTATAATTTTAGTTTGCCAAATACTAAAGTTTGAAAACACATGGATACTGACCAGTCTTTAAAATTGTACATTTTATTGTTATATTTTTCGTAAAATGATCTTGTATAGGTATACGTACAAACAGAAACACACCCCTCATGGAGGCTTTTGTTGATAAGATTCTTGCTTATCTGGTAGGAGGTTTTATATTATTTTGTGACAACTGCAAGTAACTGCTTTTAATCACAGGAACTTTAGACAGTAACTGAGTAAAAGTTCCTTCAAAACAAACAGACAAACAAACAAACCGAAAACTTTCCCTTTTCCCCTTTTGCCTGAATTAGCTGAATACTTCTCCCAGTTGTCCTCTTAGCTTTGCTTGTGGAGGTCACATGGGCATCTCTGTACAATCCCAGGTTAGCACATTCTCCTTACGTAAATGATTGCATTTATTATTAGATATTCATAATCAGAGCTCTGGTTTACTCTTCAAAGATCATTTTCTAAACATGCATAATAAAACTGTTATTATATATTATTTACATTTTAAGATCTTTTCCTCAGTATGATGTGTTTAAAATAATCATTTTCTTACCGAAGCATGGGTGTCTCAAAAATTGAAATAGGTTTTTAGAAACTTACCTTAAGAATCATCTTCTCTTTAAAATTATAGTGACATTATAAAACAGAATGTTTGCATAATTTTAAGACACCAAAGATAGACAAGTTAAAAACTCTGTATTAAAGGAGAACTAACGATCACATATTCTTTCATATAATAACTATGATTATGTAACAGTTGCTGTGCTGAGTTTCAGGAACACAGGCAAATAAAAGGTAGTCTCTGTCCTTAAAGAAGTTCACACTCTGAAAAAGGCAATAGACAAGCAAGGAAGCAATGATGGGAAGAGCCTCCATGGTGCTGTAAGCAGAGGAAGGAAAAAAATTAGTAGGTATTGCAGGGAAGTTAAGTCTTGGGATGCCTGGTGGCTTAGTCTTGGTTAAGTGTCCAACTTTGGCTCAGGTCATGATCTCATGGCTTGTGAGTTGGAGCCCCTCATTGGGTTTACTGCTGTAAGCTCGAACCAAGAGTGGAGCCTGCTTCAGGTTCTGTGTCTCTCTCTCTCTCTCTGCCTTCCCTCGCCACCCCCCCCCCACTTCTCTTTCTCTCTCTCTCTTAAAAATAAACATTAAAAAAAAGAAAAAAGTTAAGTCTTGCAAACAAAAAAATACAAGAAACAAGAACAATTTTACAGCCCCTATACTGTGCTAAGCCCAGGGTATCCAAATAAGAAATCCATCCTCAGGAGCCCATTAGCCCTGCAGCTGTCATACAAACCATTTCTAGCATTCTAACATACTATTATAATGGGAAGAAGGACTGTAATCCAATTCACCAATGAAGTGCATGAACTCATGCAGTAGACTGACCTAAGGTTTCCCTGCAGAAGGGATACTAGTATAAATAATGGTACCCAACAGATTATTCATCAGTCAGCTTTACTGAACCAGTTATTTTTCCAAGACTGAGTATGATCATGTTAAAGTGAGCCCTTGATCCTTGCTATGTCTGATCCAGATTTTCTAGCTTCAGGTCAGGCATTCTTGGAGATTTACCATATATCTCACATGTTTATACAACTCTACAGTTAACAAGTTTCATGATCTCATTAGAATCTTATAAGGGTTATCAAATAAGAGAGGCAGGACCAATAATCTTACTTAACAATTTAGACTGAAAAGTTCAGGTTTGTAAGTTAGGGGCCTTATCTAAAGTTGTTATAACCTACTAGAAAGATCATGACTCCTGTCTGCCAACTCTTGGTGTGCAAGGATTAAACTTGGTATCGATCTTTTACCACTACAGTGGGCCTTAGAAAGAATCAAATTCAAAAGGTACTATGCAAAAATGAATATTAATGTGATAGAGTGAGATTATGAGTACTGTTTCAGTTTTTTAAACACTTTTGCAGCATAATCTTTACAATTAAGACAATTTTAATTATTGAATTCAATGCCCTCAATTCTTAAGAAAAAGAAACTTGAGTTTCTAAGACACTGAGGGCTGCCAAAAGTTAAGAGTAAAAACAATTGACAGGGTAAGAATTACAATCCAGGATGTTTGACTTCTAGCCCAGTTCTCTTTCTGAGACACTGGAATTACATCAAAAACAACAAATTGAAAACTTTTTTTTTTATTCTAGAGAGATTAATATAAATAGAAAAAATAGATATAAAGTTGCTGATATAAAGGTTTCTATTTTCAAAAAGCCAATAAATATAAAATTAGAATTTAAAGTAACAAAGGTAAATGTTTTTTTCTCATGATTTTGCATATTTTGGTAAAAAAATGAAAATACCATATACTGCTATATATTACTTAACTGCTGTAACTACAACAGCTTTAAAATAAGAGGAATTACTTTTTATATACCATTATTAGGTTAAGTGAACTATCGTTAATTACAATATCATGCCTTAAGAACTGTCTGTGATAATGTTCATATAGCTGCCACACTTCACATCTGATACACTCAGGTTATTATCCATGTATAAGTGCCTACTATGTGCCAAGGACTTTTCAAGGGTCAGTGGAGGAGTAAAAGGATTAATCTACTCAGAGTTCAACAAGAAAGAAAAGATAGGTATTCCAATTACCATATACATGGTTTCAGGGACGCCTGGGTGACTCAGTTGGTTGAGCGTCCGACTTCAGCTCTGGTCATGATGTCTCAGTTCGAGGGTTCAAGACCCACTTCAGCCTCTGTGCAGACAGCCCAGAGCCTGGAGCCTGCTTTGGATTCTGTATTTCCCTCTCTGCCCCTCCCCCACTTACACTCAGTCTCTCTCTTAAAGATAAATAAACATTTAAAAAATATTAAAAATATTTACATATGCAGGTTTTCAAATGTGAGGAAACATTTAAGCTGGGCTTAAAAAAGAAGTAGTATTTATGGAGGAAGGACTGAGAAGCAGTGACATTTTAAATAGAGAACATCATGAGTTAAGGGCAACAAAGTAGACAGTTCCCAGGATGTATGGGGAACAAAAATTACTCCTGTGGTGGAATATAGGGTGCTGGAGGGGGCAAGTGGAAAATAAAGCTTGTAAAGCCAAATCATGGAGGCCCTGAACATCACAGAATTGGATTTTAATTAGTAGGGAATGAGAATTCTAAATAATTCAAAATAAAAATGTAATGATTAATCTGGAAATACTAAGTTACAACACAAAGCCTGAGAGAAAACATCTGATCATTCAAAAGCCCTGAACATCACAGAATTGGATTTTAATTAGTAGGGAATGAGAATTCTAAATAATTCAAAATAAAAATGTAATGATTAATCTGGAAATACTAAGTTACAACACAAAGCCTGAGAGAAAACATCTGATCATTCAAAAGTAAGCTCCAGTTACTAAAAAATAATTCTATTTCAGATCAAATAGTAATTCTATGAAAAATTTTGTAGTATGTTCACTGAAGCAAGTTTATGTTTAAAAAGACACCCCAAAGCAGTTTGCCTCATAATTTAAATAAACTCTTTAAAATAACCACAGAATTAGCAGTCAGTGTGGGTTTCCTACAGTTTTTAAATGTAGAAATATATGCGTATTTTCCTTAAGTAGAACACTGGATTTTTCTCAAGGATTATAATGGTGACCTAGGCTGGGCAGAAGGAAAAGTATGTTGAGCAGAAGAATATAATTTTTTTTTTTTTTAGTAATAGAAGCAAGGAAGGGACTGATGCCTTTCAAATCCTCTCAGTTGTTTCCTAAGCTGTGGGTCTTTAACTGGTAAAGGTGACAATTAAGGGGAAGTGGCAGTGGATGACAGCACATAACTTATGGTTGCAGAGATTTCAAGCATCCATAATATATACAATCTTGTACCACTGAACAGAGGAGAGGATGGAGAGTTAAGCATGTCTGAATTTAAAAGCTGGTTATGTGATCTTGAATACATTTCTTTATGTCTCTGTAATTCATTTTCTTAATCTACAAAATGAGGATAACAAATATTTATAGATGAAGATTAGAAGAGTATATAGGAAAGTACCTGGTGAATATTCAATAAATGATAGCTCTTCATTAAAAACTTAACATTTATTAAGGTCCTACGGTATGCCTGCCACTGTGATTCTGTGGTTTTTAATCTTTGGCAGACTTTAGAGAGAGGTAAATTGTACTTAGAAAGGTGATCAAGGAGCAATTCAAAGTATTTATCTCTCTCCTAGTTAGGAAATCTCCGTTGGAGAGAGGCAAGCCATCTTTACACTTTAGTGTCATCAGTTCCTTACTCAAAAGTCACTGGGTTTACTTGGAAGTGGAAGAAGGAAGTCTGAGTTAGAAACTGTGAGGGCACTCACTATGACAGGAAGGTGTGAAAGGAAGAGGGAAAGGAGGTTAAGAACAGAGAGGAAGAGGAGAGGCCACAAAAACAATGACTCTAATTTGTACTAGAGCTGTAGAGGGGAATTTTGTGTCCCCTTAGAATCTCTGAGGAAGATAATTGAGATGTGAAATTCAAGACTTGTGCCAGAGTCAGATTCCTCTCTTTCATCCTGGTCTCACCAGTTCAAGCTTCTCTTTCAGTACCATACACAAGTTAAGAAAGAGAATGGGAAGATACATGGTAGGACTCCTCTGCTCTCCACCCCATCTTAACCCTCAAGAAAATCTCATGGGCTTTTTCTATTTACTGATCTTGTTAAGAAGCAGTCCCCAATTCTCAACACCCCCACACCATAAAAATGCTGTGTGACTTAAGGATCTTCTTTAAAATAAATTCCATAGCCTTTCGGTCGTGTTGGTCCTACTACATCAGATTTTCCCCACTTCCCATATTCTCAGCTTTGGCAGTGATGATCCCGCCCTAAGCTTTTGCGACCCAATCCCTAACCTAAACATTTCACGGGCTATTGAGCTGCAGAAAGCGGAGACTGCCAATTTTGGAATCTGGGATTCCCAGGACATCGGGACAAGCAACTGAGAGGTCCACCCAGGGGTAAATTCCACGGATGGTTTCTTCTCTGTGTGGGGTCAGTGCTTTAACATCTGGGTTAGTCAGATCGTGCAGACACGGTAACTAAGCGCAGAAAACAGCTGGGCACGTTGCTCTGAGCCCACACCCACCGTGACCAGTCGTTCTTAGAAACCGCTTCTGGAAATACCAGCTCCAAAAGGCGTGCAGCGCTTGAGTGCGGATAAGGCAGGTGCAAAGCCGAGCACATTTTAGGACTGTGGGGCCAAGTCTGCACTTTTGAGAGCTCCTTTTACTTTTAGTTAAGTTTTAACACTGGATTTACCCGGGGAAGAGAAGGTGTTCAGTGGCAGTTGCACGCAGCTGAAAAAAATAATTTGAACTACATATTCCTCAGATTCTGCACAAACAGTTGTGGAAGAGAAAACTTAGGAGGTCCAAGTTCAGCATTAAACGACCTGCCACCAAAGATTCCAACCACCTTCCTCCGTCGGTTTAGTCCTCGGACGCGCTTCACGCTTAGTGCGCCTGCGCCCGCGCGAACTGTGATTTCCCCACCCCCACCCCGCCTCCTCTTTGGGGACGTAAAACGTGCGCCGGTAGGCGGGACGCGGGCTACGCATGCGCACTCATTGCATCAGCTGCTGGGTCCGTGCTGGCGGCTGGAACCGAGAAGACTGCGTTTGCTGCGGTGTCTCTCGCGCGGGTGTGGTGCCGTGCGCCCGGAAACTAAGAAAAGAAGGGCTAGAGTAAGTGTTCCCCTCGGCCGCTCGAGTCGGCGCTATAGTATTTCCTTCCCGTCAGGCCAGTGGCTATAGGGACCAGACCCCGCCCCCTTCCCGGCCTAGACTCCCTTTCCCTCCCTGCCCCTTTCCCACCGGGTACCCCCTCATTCCCTCTTGTTCTGCCTGCGAATCCCCGCCAAAGTCATGAAGCTCGTGAGGAAGGACATTGAGAAAGACAATGCGGGCCAGGTGACCCTGGTCCCCGAAGAACCTGAGGACATGTGGCACACCTACAATCTAGTGCAGGTGGGCGACAGCTTGCGTGCCTCCACCATCCGCAAGGTACAGACTGAGTCCTCCACGGGCAGCGTAGGAAGCAACCGGGTCCGCACTACTCTCACTCTCTGCGTGGAGGCCATCGATTTTGACTCTCAAGCCTGCCAGCTGCGGGTTAAGGGGACCAACATCCAAGAGAATGAGTATGTCAAGATGGGGGCTTACCACACCATCGAGCTGGAGCCCAACCGCCAGTTCACGCTGGCCAAGAAACAGTGGGACAGTGTGGTTCTGGAGCGCATCGAGCAGGCCTGTGACCCAGCCTGGAGCGCAGATGTGGCGGCTGTGGTCATGCAGGAAGGCCTCGCCCATATCTGCTTAGTCACTCCCAGCATGACCCTCACTCGGGCCAAGGTGGAGGTGAACATCCCTAGGAAACGGAAAGGCAACTGTTCCCAGCATGACCGGGCCTTGGAGCGATTCTACGAACAGGTGGTCCAGGGTATCCAGCGCCACATAAACTTTGATGTTGTGAAGTGCATCCTGGTGGCCAGCCCAGGATTCGTGAGGGAGCAGTTCTGCGACTACATGTTTCAACAAGCAGTGAAGACCGACAACAAAGTGCTCCTGGAAAACCGGTCCAAATTCCTTCAGGTAAAACAGTCTTATCCACGGGTAATTAAGAATGGGCAGAGGGATTTGTATAAACTACTCTTAGGTTTTAGGACTGGGAAAAGTACAAGAGGAGAAAGTGTTTACTGGACTGTGATTGTAAGCGAGCTAATGAAATGAAAAAGAGAATTGTTAAATAGGGTATTTACATAGTAAACTTTGCTTTAAGTTCTCAAACTTAATAAAGTTTTATTAGTGCTTTTGGCTTTAGGTCATTGCAGGCTGATGAATGGGTACTCTAAGATTGTTTTGCCTAACTTTCATAATTGTGATTCCAGGTACATGCCTCCTCTGGACACAAGTACTCCCTGAAAGAGGCCCTTTGTGACCCTTCTGTAGCTAGCCGCCTTTCAGACACTAAAGCCGCTGGGGAAGTAAAGGCTTTGGATGACTTCTATAAAATGTTACAACATGAACCTGACCGAGCTTTTTATGGACTCAAGCAGGTAGAGAAGGCCAATGAGGCTATGGCAATCGACACATTACTCATCAGTGATGAGCTTTTCAGGCACCAGGATGTAGCCACACGGAGCCGATATGTGAAGCTGGTGGACAGTGTGAAAGAGAATGCGGGCACTGTTAGGATATTCTCTAGTCTTCATGTATCTGGAGAACAGCTCAGTCAGTTGACTGGAGTGGCTGCCATTCTCCGCTTCCCTGTCCCTGAACTCTCTGACCAAGAGGATGATTCCAGTTCTGAGGAAGATTAATGATTGGAACTTCTAACTTAGACAATCTGTGTCTCCATTGTTACATTTCCTTAGCATCCTGGCAGAAAGCTGCAAGGCACTTTGTGATTCTTACAGGAATTTCTCATGTCTTTGGTCACACTAGGTATTGTGTGATTGGCAGGACATGTATTCAAACCAAACAGTAAATTAAAAGGAAATAATCTCCACGTACTACCATCTTTATTAAATAGGATAATTTATATAGAAACTGTGAGTTATTTGCAGTACTCAAAAAGCATTTTGTGTATTTAATAAGAGTACCTATATATTCTTTGGGATAGATCATAAAATCCCAGATGTTTTTCCCTTGTCCTTTAGGAAAAGCTGTTTGGTATTTCATTATCCTCAGTTACACTGTTTATCTTAATTCTACATAGTGTTCTTGAGCTGTTTAATGATCCCTTTCTGCACTTTTTTAAGTTTTAAATTTGCTATTTTAAGTGATGGCCAAATAATTGTAGACTTTTCTAGAAAACAAATTTAAAATGGTATTTTTCTTAAGAAACTTGTTAAGCTCTTGGTGAATTTTTGTTGTTGTTGTTACAATTAATATTTGCTTTGGAGGACCACGTAGTTACTTTGGGATCATAGAGCTTTGACCTGCTAGGGATTTCAAGATAAGCTATTCGAAGTATTTTTATTTTTAAAATGCAATTAAAGTGTGTGATTTACTTGTTATGTGGCTAATTAGTGCCAAAGCTGAAAGTAGTCCCCAGTCTAGACTCCCATTTCTTTGCGCTACCACACTATGTATTTAGTTGGCTTATCATAAATATGCATAGTGCTGTCTTATATTCTATGTGGCATTAGTCTGTGCTTGCACATTCTTATTGGACTTTCCCTAGACCCTAAGTTGGGGTGAGAACACCTGTTCAGAAAGTTTGGTTAAGTCACATCTTTAGTAGTATGTGGTAGCTGACTTGTAGTCCAATACTTTTTACTGTAATGATGGAATTTCTGCAAATACCTGACTTTAAAGTATTATTTTCATTAAGTATCTTTGATGCGCATTTTTAAGAATTAGGAAGGGGCCCTGGAGTGTAATTGCATCCTGACCTTTTACAAACCTCAGCCTTAGCAAAATAATTAGGAAAGTCACTATAAAGAAAAGATGATAATTCAGTTTGCAACTGATGGGTATCTACTTCCAGTACAGATACTAAGTAAATTGTTGCTTGTCCTTTTTGTCTCTGGGCCTTTCTCCTGGGATAGATCCCAGGTTGGGATTTTTTCATAATTTCTGACTAATGTGAGCTTTTTTTTTTTTTTTTTATCTGTAATTAGGAATAGACACCTCCATGTACTTTAAAATTACATTGTTACATATCTACCTCCTAATCTAAAAATAATTCGGATTGTGATTATGTCAGTGGATATTTAACTTTAAAATATATGAAAAACATGTTATTAAATCATTTGGTAGTATAGAAATGAAATTGCTAAGACTTTTAATGTCTTATTTAATGTCTGATTGATAATGACTCATATTCTCAGTAAGAATTTAAAGATTTGGGGCATATATTACTCTCATAATCTATGCAGTATTGGTTATTCCTAGGTCTGTTGTCTACAATGATAGAAATCAGGAGAAATAAAACCTACCCATAAATCTGGCCAATACATTTTAGGTCATAGGTTCTCAAACTAGCTGGTTGTTAGCCTGACCTTGAGAGCTTTTGAAACTCAATACCCAGACTGGATCCCAGGCTAAATAACCTTCACCCTAGAAGTGATGTTTTGTTTTGTTGTGTTTTGTTTTGTTTTGATTTAATCCCCAGGTGATTCCATTGGGTATCAATGCTGAGAACCATTGATTCATGTCTTGCTATTGGTCTATGGACCACCAGCAGACTGGACCCAGGACCCTGAGAGCTTGTGGGAAAATAGAGTCCAGGACCTACTCTGGACCTTGTGAGTTTCAATCTGTATTTTAACATCTCCAGTTGATTACTGTGTATAATACAATCTGATAAACATAGGCAATAGTTTATTCTCCCTGTGCTAATAAATCTATGGCTGGGGTTGCCAGATACGGAGAAAAACATTTGAATTTTGTTTTGTTTTGTTTTTGTTTTTGTTTTTAAAACATTTGAGTTTCAAGGTCTTTCAAGAGAGTTAATTGGCCAATATTCAGCCTAACTATCAATAAGACTTTTCAAAATAAAAGCATATATTTTTGTCTGTAAAGTGCTTAAAATATCTTCAAAAATTTCTATTTTTTAAAATTTACATTTTATACCATTATCAAGAATATAAACATATACGTATAGGGTGAACTATCAAAATAGTGATAGTATATGTAGTAAGCAGTAAAACTTTTTTGTTTATCTTAATAAAATAAATGGGCTTTGTAGAAGTGAAAAAAGTAGTGATAGCATATAGAATTTAAAAATTATAATTTATTTGTTACTATTCTCTAAAAAGCAAAATGAATGATAAGTCTTGGAAATCATATATAGTAGTTTAATTCTAATTGCTATTCATTAACAGGAAATAACTGGTTACAAATGGAAACATACCTCTCAATGAAATTTTGTACTGTAAATTTCCTTTTACCATCAGGCACTTACAAGCAAAGATTTGCTGCCCCTCCTGGACACAATAAATAAGAAGTTTGCAGAATGTTTCATTTTACTCTAGATATGATATGATATATATATGATATATATATTATATGTTAAGTATTTCGCTAATTTTATGTCTGGATATTGATTCTGGATTTCATTTTCATTACCCTCTTACATACAAGTTGGATCTTTTCCCTCCCAGATGTCATTAGAGTAGCTTTGTAAAGCTAATTTTCCTTTATCTCTACCTATTTTCTGTTATTAATTTTATTTTCCTTTTTTAATCCCTGTGACCAGTTCTCTTAACCTCTAATTATCTTTAACAAAAGTGACTCATAATTCCTGCAATTCATGTATTTCTGGAACTGAAATATTCTTCATTGCTAAAAATAAAAGTACACAGATGAATTATATATATGTGAATTCCCCAAAGTAAAGCTGTTAGTTGGGAAAGAAGTATTGTGCTTTTAAATCCAATGGTTTCCCAAGGAAATAAGATTGAATGTTTGTGTTCAGTTCCAGAATATGTTGAATTGCATGTTGAATAGGGGTTTCTGAGGTGATTCTGAGGGTTTGAGGAGAAAGAAACCCTTTTGCCTATGGTCAGAGCTTAGAAATGGAGCATCTATATTTATATTACACCATCATTGAGGGTGATACATTTAATTTTATCCATTTGTTTTTAGTGCCTACTTTGATCCAAGCACTTAGCTGGGTTTAGGAAAGACAACATGTAAACAAATGACTGTTACAAAAGTAACATAGAAACTGTAAGAGGGCACAGTGTTGGAAGGGGTCACTTTCAGGATGAACTTTATAGAACTAGAGCCAGTAACTTTACGTAAAATAGTGAGAAGAAACCTGGAGAGGTTATCAGAAGGAGGAGAAGGGTAAGTGTGCTAATCACATTAGACCCTCCATGCCACAATAAAGAGTGGGTTTGACAATAATGAGAAACCACTGACAGGTTTAGGCGGGAGAATGGTATGGTAAACTTTGCATTTCAGAAATGTAACTGTTCAGCAGTATCAAGGATGAATTGGAAGAGGCAAGAAGACTGGTTAAGAGAATGCATAGTAGAAAAATCCCCAGGGAAAACAATGTTGGTGTGAACAAGGACAGTAACAATAATCTGTGAAATAAGGAAGGAAAAGAAGTCAGTAGGCAATATGAAGAGATAGTATCAAAAGGACATGGGCTGCAGTTGTTCAGAGTTGAAGAGTAGACTGTAGGGGTAAGTCAAACTTTTTTTTTTTTAATGTAAGAGCAATAATGGCAAAATTACAACAAAAACAGGAAATCTAGGAAGAAAGGCTAGCTTGCACGGAAAAACAGTTCAGTTTTGAATCTAGAAGGTGGCTGCAGGACATCTAAAATGCTCTTGGATGCTCACATCCTCACTCCCTTCAGGTTTTTGCTGAAATGTCATCTCAGTGAGGTCTTCCAAGCTAGTCTTTAAAAAAAAAAAAAAGATAACTTCTCCAAGATTTCCTTCCAAGCCCTTCTTTATCTTATTCTTTTCTATAATGCTTATTTCATTTAGTTTTCTTATATGTCTATCATGTAAGCTCCATAAGGACAGAGACTTATTGTCTGTTAGGTTCATTCTAATGCTAAGAATGCTCTCTAACACACAGCAGAGGCTCAAAAACTTGGGGGGTAAATGAATGACTGAATGAATTCATTCAGTCCCTTAATTAAGAAGGTCCCTTAGTTAATTGTGCTCACAGGTGTAAAGTTCAGGAAAAAGCAGTTGGCTGAGGTTAATGTTACAGGATTTGTCAGCGTATAAGTAAACCTGAAATCAGAGGAAAAAAAAAAAAAAGTGAGCTGACAAATTAGTAAAGCTAAGAAAAAAAGGCCAGAGACAAAAGCATAGGCAAATAGATATTTAATCTGTTTAAATAAATGCTCCTTGACTCCATTATCTATTGAAATCATTCAAAGCAGAGGTGTTTCCTGTATTTTAATAATATGGTCAAATAATCCTTTTTCTCCTATTGCGCTCTGTAGTATTCTAGAGATACACACATAGAAGAGCCAAAGTGTTGATTTCATAGAAGTTGAGTTTTAAAAGTTCTTAAGATAAAAATTCTAAGTTTGGGGGCTAAAGCCAAATTACTTTTGTATATGATTTTTAAGTGGGTCTTAATATACATTCATTTACAGATTTAGTATATGAAAGTTCCAGTTTAAAAAAAGATGTGTTAGGGGATCAAAGTTGAATTTATTAAGAGATTTTTTTCAAGATTACCATAGCACAGAAATTATTACCAAGTTCTATCTCTTTCAGGCCAGGTTTGTAGCAGTGTTACTGCTATTGGACCCTTAGCCCGTGGGCTCCTGTCCTAACATGGCATCTTTGATTTCCATCACTACGCTTCCTCTTTTACTCCCTGCAAAAAAGGCCACAAGTGGCAGAACTGTGGCATAAATTTTGCAACATTTTTTTATACTTATTTTATAAATTGATTTTGACCTGCCCATAATTTTCTTGTAAATATTTTTTAGTAAAATGAATTTCCAAGTAGTGAAGAGCAAAAAGTGAGGATTTGAAGGGCAACTAAAAAATGAAATCACAATTTCAGATGTTTTCAGAACCCTAAATAAAAGTTGTCTTCATATTGATGTCAGTATATTTAAGCTTTGTGCAGAGCCTCAGTGTATGGATTCTAAGAGATTTAGTATTTTAGACAAGTGCTTTTTGAGATTTTCTTCATACATTATGTGTACTGCTGATCAACTGGGACTTTAGAAGTTTAGTGCAAAAGTGTCACTGAAAATTCATAATGGTTTCTAAAGGAGTTGAGATGCAAGTATAATATTTGTGTGTATTAAGGATGCCTTATTTAGAAGAGACTCAAAAATCAACAGTGCAGTTGGTTAAGATGTTGGGAAATAAGATCTATAGTAATGGTCTTGGAATTTAGCAAGAACCATCTGAGGACTTACTTAACGTAGTCTTCAGGTAGTGGGTAAATGTCTCTAAAAATGAAAAATAAATTGGCCGATTTCAGTAAGGAGCTAGTTAGATGAAGAAGAAAAGCATTGACAAAAGATACTTGTTAAGCTGAAGTAGAAATGATAAAGTCTCATTTGTCATTTTTCTTTATATACCAAGAATTCTTCCTTTTTAGGAGGTGTTTGATATATAGCATCACCATCTGTATTTTCATCCGTATTTTAGAGTGTGCTTTATAGATTTCTGAGTATAATAATTTGTAAGATAGTCCATTTATATGGCAGTATTTAATTTCTCTATTTTAAGAAACATGTCAGTATATTCTGTTGTGATAAATAACACTGGGAAGCAAACTGGGATATTGTGAATTTGTTCACTTAAATTGAGGTGAAAATCCTGCATTTACTCGAGGAAAATCTATTTCTGTGTGCAATACTGTGGGTGCAAATGAATTTGAGGCTATCATTTTTGGTCCTGATAGTGAATATTTCAATTCTGTAATAAGTAGTATCAATATAGGAAAGGTGCCAGTTACTAAAGATTGTGACATTTATGATAAATTGTGGGGACTTGAAGTTCTGTCTTCAGTTCCCTTTCTTCAGCCTTTAACATTGCCCACTTTAAAATCCCATCACTTGGGCATTGAAGAGGGCATCTTTTGGGATGAGCACTGGGTGTTGTATGGAAACCAATTTGACAATAAATTACATATATTAAAAAATAAATAAATAAATAAATAAAATCCCATCACTTAGAACACCAGTGTAACAGAAATGTGCCTGTTTTCTATATAGTAGGAGAGTTAAAGGACTTAGAGCTTATTTCAGTTTAGGGAGCCACATTAGGTTCAGAATACCCAAGCCTGAGAGAGCAATATCTGCCGGGCTGCAAACACAAGAGAAAAATGTCTTTGCAGACACATTGCCTGGCCATGCGCAGGGTTGGCTCCACTGTCCCAGACCCAGGAATGGACAACGTATTACATGTTTACTAAGGGCCAGGTCTACGGTAAAGTACTTTAGAATGAATTATTTAATTATTTTAAGAGTCCTCTGGGAAAGATTTTTGTCATTATTTTCAGATAAACTGAAATTAAAGGAGGTTAAATCATTTGCCCAAAATCACATAGCTAGTGGGTGTGAAGAGGTGCTGATCAAGCAATACCCTAAAAAATGCAAAAATGCCAGTTCATTTTCTATTTGGAGTAGGTCAGATGTGCCTAGAAATAGAAAAACTATTTGATAACACTGAAATTTATTGGCCAAAGTTTATATGTTTTTTATTTACCTACCACAATTATTTTTCATCTCTTCATAAATACCAGGAACTCAATCCTATGGCAATCTATCTAGAATATGAGAATCAGCAAGTGTATAGAAACTGTTGCAAGTGTATGTATTAAACCAAGCCCCTCAAGCCTTTACTTAGCATCTATAATTATTTCACACCTAGTTTTAGCAAGCTTGTTTTTAAAAACATTTTTAAACCTATGTTAATTCACTCATTTATTTATACATTTACTAAGCATCTTAAGTAGCAGGAACTATGCTACTCTTGGGTGTGCAAAAATTAATTAGGAATTTTTCCCTGCCTTTAATCAGCAAATTAAATATGAGGGAGAGATGATGACATGTGGCCAAGCTGACAGGTTGGTGACAGCTCAGGTGGCTCCTGAAGCCCCATCAGAAGAAAAAAAGTCTAGGGCTTAGAGTATCTCACTGGGTCCTGAGGACATTACTATGCCATAGCGACTGACGTTCATATGGAGGAAAACACTGAATTACACTCAGTGTATTCTGTTAAAGAAATCAAGGAAATATAGTGTCTTCCGTAAGTATTTTCCTCCAAAATTATTAAAAGACCGTGGTACTTAAAAAAAAATCTTTAGCCACCTATTAAACCTAGAATGACAGTTCCAGATAACCAGACTTTAAAGATGAATTCTCCTTAAGGGAAAACTAATCCAATAGATCTTAGTTGTAAAATTTATCAGAGATGGGAGGTCCTCGGAGTTCAAGTCCAAGTTCCAGAAGTTTTATGTCTGGAATTTTTCATCAAGTCCTAGTGTAAACATTGACTAGAACTTTTTGTTTGACACTGTTGTAAAAAATTGCTCTGTGAATATAAAACATATTTTAATCTTGTGTTTCACCTCATTGATCCTGTGACCATAATTTGTATTTTGTTTTTCTTTTCCAAGTGTACTGTTGGCAGTGGTATGAGTCACTTGGGGGTGGGGTGGGGGGTGGTGTTTGAGGTGGAGGAGAGGGAGATTGAAAATACATTGCAAAAAAGGGTGGGGGAGCCTGGGTGGCTTAGTTGGTGGAACACCCGACTCTTGATTTCAGCTCAGGTCATGATCCCAAGGCCATGGGGTCAAGTCCCAAGTTGAGCTCTATACTCAGCTATGATTCTCTCTCCCTGTGCCCACCCCCTTGCTCTAAAATAAAAAAAAAAAAAAAAAAAAAAAAAATTGCAGGACATGCCTCTAAATCATTTAGAATCATAAAGGTTAATGCTGTGAGGAACCTTATATATCATCTGACCCACTCACTTCATGATATAGATGTAACTGAGGCCCAGAGAAGGTTGGTAACTTGTTCAAAGTCACATGAACAGGAGTTTTTCATAGGGTCCACATTCCTGTTTGATCCATCCTGTTCCTATTTCTTACCCACTTTTATTGTCACCAATGCTTATTGGAAGGTGGTTGGGGTTGAGAAACAAGGGACAAAGTGGGATCTTAGAATGTTTTAAACCCTTCTTATTTATCAAATAACTTCATCTGGGGCAAGGCAATTTCTCTCTCAGCAGCATCATTCAGACCCAAATTTAGCTTTGAAGTTCAGTTATTCACTCCTTGGAGGAGAGTCTTCTGCTAGAGAAAGACTCTGCCTCCTGCCTTTCTTCTTCTGTGAAGCATTTCATTCTTCTGACAACCATTTACTAAGTACCTGCCATGTGCCAGGCACTCTGCTAGCCCCCAGCAATACGAGGTGGGTAGAGAAGGTCACAGTCCCTGTACAGAAAAGCCAGTCAGTAAACAAGCTATTGTAGCCCCGCAGTAGGTGCGGGAATAAATGTGGAGGAATGTAAGTGCACAGAGGGTGCTCTTAACTCAGCCTGGCTTCACTAAGGAGCTGCTATCTGAACTTAAAGTGATCAATTCCAGAAGTCACATTGATCTTCCATTATTCTCTAGAGAGATGAGGCAAAGGAAACTGAGAGCATTTCTCTTTGAAAGCCTCTCAAATTTATTTGGTACCTTTTTCTTCTTCAACGTAGTGGTCCCTGTAATCCCTAAGCCCTCTAGATGTTAAATATTTATAGTGAAGAGTCAACAAACCTAAGAAGAAGAAACATCATGGAGGAAGGAGATTACATCACCTCCTAACCTCAAAACTGAGTGAAAACTGTACAAGTGGTATGAGAAATACGGATTAGGGACCATGACTGAAACAACTTTGAGATTCTGGGACCTTTATATCTTCCACGTTTTTGTTATCTCCTGTTTCTCTGTCACAAGAAACAGCAAATCAGTTAATCCGGAAAAGTGAGTTTGTTTTTCTGAGAACAGAAAAGAAAGGGATGGTGAGAGGGGGAGCATGGGACGTTATGTCCTACTCCACAGCCATTCTTGGAAAAGAGGATGTCTAGGAGAGAGAGGGTGACGGCAGCTACCTCAGGGAAAAGAAATCTGACTGCTGGGCCAGCTGTCAAGAAAGAAGTGACAGCTTGCTTGGGCTTGCGGGGAGGGCCCAGAGACCGGACAGTAGGAAGACCCGCTAGAGTCTTTATTCAGCATTTTATCCTCAGCTAAAAATTCAGGAAACTCCCTTAATAAATAGCAACAACTTCTTTCTTAAGTAGTGCATTTCACTAAATGGCCGACATGGATGGGGTGTGGTGGAAAGAAAGGAAGTTTTCTGTAGATGAGAGAAAAGAACAATATATGAGCAAGAATGACTCTGGGAACAGTTCTCTGACCCTTTGTGTCTCAATGGTATTCTCAGCTGGGTTAAAGGAAATGGAATAACATGTGGAATGTGGGGAAGTCGGAAGGGCTGAGAGGCAAAATTATCTACCTCATTAAATGTAGTCATATTTTTAAAAATAATTAGTCTGTTATCACTGAGACTTGGATAGTAAATTTCTCATTCTGGGCCTAACTCCTTGCCTAGAACTTAACAGAGCTTAATTAAGTGTTAGAATGTCTCTTGTCTTTCTGGAAATCATTTCACCCACATCCCTAACTCCCATACTTGCACTAAGTCTCAACAAAATATAGTGGGGAATGGGGTGAGTAGACAGGAAATACAGAGAAAAGCAAGACCTTTTGGTGATGCTTTGTTGTGGGTTTAAAGCTCTTAGATTTACACTTGATGCATGGGTTCATGTATATCCTAGGTGAATTAGAAACTTTGTCAGAATCAAGAGTGCAGTACAACCAGATTTTATAGTTGAGACTATGAAAAGGATGTTGCATACTAAAAATTACAATGTAATTTGCATACTATTTGCTATAGTTACCGAAGAGTATATATAAGCATTTGCAAGCACATTGCATTTGTGAATAACCAAAATGAATCACGGCAGAAGAAATCATCTCAGAGGACTCTGTGGCTGTGGGAGGGCAAACATGAGAACTAGCCTGTGAGTCAGGAGATCAGGATGTGCCCAGTCCCTACCATTAGGTTGTGTGACTTGAGGAAATCATTTCATTCTTTTGAGCCTCTGTTTTTTCATCAATAGAATGAGAAAAGACAGGTGGTCCTTGATTTCATAGTCACTCTTGCAGATCTCTGATTCTACTTAGTACAGTAGCAATAAGTGCTTGTTATTTTTAAAAGTTGTATCTTTCCAACAAAATAAATCTTCAGTGATTCTCAGGTTTAGAAAGAATCTATTTTGCACTATATTCCAAAAGCTGCCAAATTTTGGGTTTGGCTGACTGCTAAAGAGAGCTGCCTCTAGGAGCAAATTCCAGAGCTGAGGGTCATTTATTTGGAATGCTTTGCCAAATAGTCCCATATTTTCAAAGTTGTTGGGGCCTTTAAACTGGAGCATCAGAGGAGAAACAGTTGTTTAAAACATTTTTTTCAATAGGTGCACAAAAATTTTGAAGTTTACAAATATTTTCGAATAGTTTGCGACATACCAATGGCATGCCAGGCTGCATAGTCCTGCCACTTTCCTCCTTGTTATTTTCCTTCCCTATCAACTGCTTGCTGTCCCAGAGAACTGGACAATGAGAAAACACAGGTCTTTGTTTCTTCTGGAATGTTCTTTCCGTTTGGCCAGTGGTTCTCAAACTAGGCTACCCATCAAAATCAATTAGGGAGTTTTAAAACCACACTGATGACTGGGTCCCACCCCAAGACGATTAAGTCAGAATACTTGGGAAAGGACCCCAGGCATGCGTGCATTGAAAAAGCCCCCCAGCAGGTGTTTCTTATCTGCAGCCTTGTGAAACCAATGCATCATTCACCAGGTAAGCCAGTTGTCTTTAATATGTTCTGTGGCCGCAATACCAGTCCGCTGCCTGGCTAAGAAAAAGACATGGGGCACAGAGAAAAATGTGAAATTGTAGATTAATTATCTCCACTACTGAAAAGGCAACTTCAGAAAGTTGATGAGGGGATTTCTTTGGCTTTAGCGCCTAATTGTGGGATCTATCTATACCTTTGTGTATTGACTTGCTATAATAAATCCACAATTGGGACTAATGTTGACCATTTTGTGAATATTTATTGATGCCTTTTACATGTGCGTATGTTGTTAGGTATAGTGGGAGAAGGTACAAAAAAGTAGAGAACCTGCTTCCTAGTTATTGAAGGAGGGAACTTATAAATCTTGTGATGCAGAATTATGTAAGACAGAACCAAGACTGAAAAATCATATATTGTACAGAGAGTAAAAGCTAAAATTGTTGATAACAGGAAGATATCACTGTTGGCTAGACTCACTTGGGAAAATGGTATCTGAGTATGGGCCACCTCCTGAATGTCTTCTTGCACTCGGTTGGCAGGCAGCAGTGGTCAGAACATTGGCCCTGAACTAGAAAATCTTTATCACAGACGAGCTCTGTGACCTTGGGCAAGTTATGTTATCTTTATGATCCTCAAATTTAGATTTATGAGCTTCAACCTGTAAAATTGGAAAAATGATAAAACTTTCCTTATTGAGTTGCAAGGCATAAGCGATATGATTTAATAAAAATACCTGGAAATTATTAAGAGCTGTATTTAACTTAGTTTAATTCCTCCTTCCTACTGCATCTTTTTACCATATGTATTACCTGGGCACCAGATCAGCTGTGGAGGTTTAATGCAAAGGAAATGCCTCATGTCCTTTCCTATAATAAATCCCTACCATCTGTGAAAGATGGTGTTAAAACCAGAAAAAGTGGATTCACTTCCTCCAGAGCTATCCTCAACAAGAGATGGGCTAGCCAGATCATGCCTGGCCTTCATAATGTTTTCATTTCTTCCTATTCAGATACATATGCATGTCCCACCTTAGTGCACAGACAATGAAGGTGAAAACCTCACTTTTGTAACTTTTAGAAGCCAATAAAGAAGAGGAACACAGAAAAGCACGTTTCAGTTTTGAAGTTCATGCCAGGAATGGTAACTCCTCAAGACTACCACTATGCACATACAGAGAATGCTAACTACCCAGCGAGGCAGTCCCATCTCTGTCTGCAGGAACCATAGCAGCTATGCAGTCCTGTGATGCTTGGGCTGGTTCTCTAGCAGCCATGACACATCATTAGTACTTCCAATCAAGTTAAACTAATGCTAATTCTTAGGTTAAACAATGTGTGTGTTTCCTCCATTTAAGCACCTTAATTCCTATGGTACATATTCATTATTTGAATATCATTCTTCAAGTGCTCAGCTTTCTTTATCTGGGGATTTCAGCCACGCATAAGTTAAAAACAAACCACAGTTCTCTTACGATTTCTAAGTCAGTTGCAAACAACAGAAAGCAGTTCTGATAATGTAAATAATAGTGGAAGATTTTGGAAGATGAGGAAACTCAGGAAGAAAGAGAGGAAGCCACTGTCAAACCCCTGCTACAGAAATTGTCTGTGTAGGACAATGCAGCTGATGAAATTGCCACCCCCAGACAGCCACCACAAATCCACTGGACTTAAACCTCAGCCAGAGCTTCAGAGAATAATCTCTAGTGGACAGGAACAACATATGGGTTGTTCACGGGTCACGTGTCCACAATCTGTGGATCAGAAGGCAGGATCAAGGGCTATTGTACTTTTCCATCCCCATCCCCTATGTACCCTGGAACCCTGTCCCTTTCCTCAGCTAGGAAGAGTGTGTTGAGAGCCAAAACAAAAAAATATCCACTAACCATTGCAGAACAGTGGAAGTAAGAGAATAAACATTTAGTAAATCCCTTACCAAGGCAGCTGCTATGCTGGTGGTAGGGATACAGGCCCTGCAGCCAGACTGGGATTGTTCAAACCCTAGCCCAGCCACTTGCTGGAATAAGCAGCCCCTTTGCTGGTGCTGAGCCTAGAACCTATGTCAGTCTGACTTGGGGCTGAGGCTCCATCACCAGTTCACTCGTTCTGGTTAGATAATTTTTTAATCCTTATGTTCTGCATCAGAACAAAGATGCCAGTTTGATAGGAAAATCTTAGCATCCTTTTCAGGGTTCATGTCTGCGTAGAAAACAAAATCACCAAATCATGTAAGTTAGTTGTGTAATTTACACATGTTTCCCCTTTTACATACTTTTTTTTTTTTTTTTTTCTTTTATCCTAAATCTTGACTTCAGTTTTCTCCTGGGCTCCTGATACTAGCATGGATATCTGATTTGCGAGCCTTACTGATACAAGCCTTACTGGTAGATTTAAAATGGTGAATCATTTAAATACTCAAAATCGGTCTCTCTAAATTTTCAGCCTGGGGAATTCTCAGCAAGATTCGGCATTAGTCCTGAGGCATGATGGAAGTGCAAGAGACTCAGAGAATGCTTGACCTGTATAGTCCCGGGTGTTCTTGAGATCACCTCAGGCCACTTAAACCTCTTTGTGTTCCCCTAGCTAATATTTGGTTCTGCAGGGAAATGGAATCCAGGAAAGAGAACGGTGATGTTTTACCTCCCTACCTCCAACACACACTTGCCCTTAGCCTTCACAGTGTTTTACAACCCAACTGTCAAAATTCAACCATGGAAGAGGAGGAGTTACCAAATACATCCAGATTTCATATTAGGCACCAAATACTAAGGAGAGTAGGTCACAAAAATTTAAAAGAACAGGTTCTTTACTTTCCTACAGTTAACGCTGAACTTGGAGGTGAGCCAAAATTAAAAATATAAAACACGCATCATCTTCTACCTTTCTAAGATTGCCAGACTTAGGGAGTAGGCAGAACATTGAATGAGACATACTTAACTCTAAAATTCACAAATGCAATGTGCTTGCATTGCATTAACTATTCATCGGTTATCTGAAATTCACATTTAACTGGGTGTCCCAACAACCCTGCACTCTCATGTTCATCCCTTTAGCACCGCTGGCCATGGCTGGCTTGGGTAGAAGAGATCCTTGTTTGGGTGGATGTTGGGAGAAGCACTGGTAAGTATATTCCTGTCCAGGATTGGTCTCAGCTCTAGTTTTCGAGCATTTTTTGGAAGAATGGACAAGGGCTGATCTCTTCTTCTGTGTTTGGGAAACACTGATCTAAAGCTTTCAAAAATAGCTTTGAATGTAAATAAATGTCTACTTGGCAATCATCTTTTCCAACTGAATTTTATATCCTAAAATAACAAGGCCATCACCTTTCTCAATTCAGTCATCTGAGACTGTTGCTCCAAGGTGGTCTCTCAATGCAAGGCATCTGTACAGTAGTAGCTATGTTAATGATGCAATCTAGTAATGTGAGGTTCTCCTACAAAATAAAATTACTAATTACAAGTGGGCTTATACTCTTGACAAATTGAGGATTAATTTTAAATTTATCACTAAATAGGGGCGCCTGAGTGGCTCAGTCCATTAAGCATCCAACTTTGGCTCAGGTCATGATCTCACAGTTCATGAGTTCCAGTCCCACCTCCAGCTCTGTGCTGACAGCTCAGAGCCTGGAGCCTCCTTTGGATTAACTGTCTCTCTCTCTGCCCCTCCTCCACTCACTCTCTGTCTCTCAAAAATAAACATGGAAAAAAAATTTTTAATGTATCACTAAATGGAAACTAAGTCGCTACAACTTTGTAAGAGCAGGAATAACATATAATAAGGGACACATATTAAGGAGTGGTTAGGGGTGAAAACTCCAAGGTTTAGTATCTCTAATACTGACTACTTCAGTGACTGACTTCAGTTTCCTCACCTGCAAACTAAGTGCTAACCTAATAGGGTTTTCTGAAAATTAAGTGAGGTTATTGACACTTTTTATAATGCTTGGTCCAGAATAAATGCTGAAGACAGTTTACCTGTTTTGTGTGCTGTACCTAAAATGTATCTCCTTGGGACTCAATAAATATCCATGGACACTGAGCACATTTTCAGTTCTGAAAGGAAGTCAATCTGCCAGCAGAAACAAAAACAGATACCTTGCTTTCAAGTAAAGACAATTTCTTTATAGGAAAAATGAAAATCAATGATGTCTTACAGACAGTTAAACATATCAGCCACTCATATGTGGGAGCTTAAACCATGAAGTTAGTGTTTATTTCTATTAATCTAAAAGAATTGTACCTGAACCATGGCATAAACTTTTCATATTGCCTCCCACCCCACATAAACAGACTAGAAACTGTCATTCATAGAGAGATAGAGAATGGCGGGGGTGGGGGGGGGGTGGTCTATTGAATGGACCGTTCCATGAATTAGGTAAGCAATTAAGAGCTGAAAGGAAAATAAAAAAATAAAAAGAAATAAAAAGAAAAAAATAAAAAAAGAGGTTAGAGTGGGAGAGAGCCAAAGCATAAGAGACTCTTAAAAACTGAGAACAAACTAAGAGTTGATGGGGGGTGGGAGGGAGGGGAGGGTGGGTGATGGGTATTGAAGAGGGCATCTTTTGGGATAAGCACTGGGTGTTGTATGGAAACCAATTTGACAATAAGTTTCACATATTAAAAAAAAAAGAGCTGAAAGAGAGTTAAGTAGGCCTATCATCAGCCATTCTTCTCTTCTTCTTTTAGGGACCAGGGTCCCTGTCATTCTTCTGTCATTCTTTTCTTAGGGACTAGGGTCCTGGTAATGGAGCACCACTTGGCCATGCACAGAATGGAGGAGCAGGTCCTCAGAACCTTGCCTTGTACCTCACCTCCTAGAGTCTTGAAGGCATAACGCTCCTAGAGATATAGCAAAGTTGTTTTCTAATACTCCATATTTCTGAACAATGTTTACTCCTTCTCAGGTCTTTTTACTTTTATTCTAAATCACAGGAAAAATAATAATAGTAAATATATGTATTATCACTGGCTACAGCAGATGGGGGTTTTCTTCGAAATAATGTTTTCAAGTAGCGTCACCTAGCAGCTGGATTCCTTTCTTTGGACAGAACTGGCACCCTAAACGCAAAAAGAGATACAAATACTTGGGGTGGAATCAATTTAGAACAGTTTAAAATATCTCTCAAACCTAACACATCCTAAAGCTTCAAAATACTACCCCCTAACAAATCATGTCTGTGGAATTTTTTCCATTAAACATTTAGTCTGATTCAAACCTCATAAGATGCTAATCTTTTCAAAACTCGTTTTCCCTTACTTGGCCTTCTTACATTTTGTAAACGTCAATCAGAGTTTAATATTTCAGAATTGCTGAAGGTCGGGGGAGGTTAAAATTGCTGTGCACTTGGTTTCAGAAGAACCAGGTCTAAACCTGGATTCCAAAACTAAGTGATTTTGTGACCTTGGGCATCACTAAGCTATTGTGAGCCTCATCTGAAAAGTGAGGATAATACCACCCGGAAATCTGGGGATGATTAAATTATGGAAACTATGTAAGCACTCAGTTCACATAGTAGATGTTCAATAAATGTTAAACCTGTGGCTATAGGGGGGTTGAGTCACAAGCTTTGTTAGAACTGCTTCTTTAGTTAAATACAAAATGAGCCTTAAAGTTTTTATGTCCTGACCAAACAGGGATTATCTTTTTCTCAAAGAAACTAAAATGGTTTGAGAAGGAAGGTATCATTTTAGGCTAATAATAGAAATATGCAATTGTGCTTTAATGCTACCAAAGATCAAAAGCAACGCAAAGCCAGAATAGCATTTACTTCATCTGACAGAATCTTACCCTACTTCTTTGCCTTTGATTTAAGTATAGGAGATTAAGCTGTACAAACATGAATACAGAAAATATTTGTAAATATGCAAACTGTACTATTTACATTATAAAATGTTTCAGCTTTATTTATAGCAGACGTCAACAACCTCTTTTTCTGTAAGGGGTCAAGATAGTAAATTTGTTAGTCTTTGCAGGAAACACAGTCTCTTTAGTGATTACTTAACTCTGCCATTGTAGTGCAAAAGCAGCCATAGATAATAGTAAACTAAAGGGCATGGCTGTGTTCCAACAAAACTTCATTTACAAAAATCGATGATGTGTGGCATTTGGCTCATAGGACAGTTTGCTGACCTCTG
Source organism: Lynx canadensis (assembly GCF_007474595.2). NCBI lineage: Eukaryota > Metazoa > Chordata > Mammalia > Carnivora > Felidae > Lynx > Lynx canadensis. Next base: position 200,747,295 of record NC_044303.2, on the reverse strand, counting down.
GCCTAGGGCATGATACAGAGTATATTTACTAATTAGGTGTAATTAAGTTAGCTTGTTGATGGGAAAAATTTATGAATATATACTCATAAGTTATTAATCAACAGTTGCATAAAAATAACCTTAGTATATACACTTATTCCTTTAGCATCATAACTGGCTCAGTTTAAAAAAATAGCGTGGTTTTCTAGGTATATGCAATTGAGATGCTAGTAGGTAAATCACATTGTAATCAGCTATCATTTCACTAGTATTTTTTGAAGTTCTAACATAGAGCCATATGTATAAGCACAGTAGGCTTTATTATTTTTCTGTGGTAGACAAATTTTGAAATTGTACTCAAACCCATTACATGAACATCCAGCACAGGATTTCCTTCTGCCGCACAAGAATATTTTGTGAATTTCCTGGGAAGGGCATTCAAGGGTGGCTTACCTGACAGCATCTGAGCCATTGTGTCCTAAGGAATTTCCTGCAGAGATTAAACTGGTTAGGTTTAGACCTTGGTGTTTCATAACTATTTCCCACATTCACCTTAAACAATGCCTTTTAAGAATGTTTTTTGCATGATTCCCTTCTCCAGGCAGAAATTGAAAGTAATAAAATGCCTAGACCATTAGAGAATTTTAAGAATTAGAGAAGGCCACTGCATTTTTTTTTTTGCCATAATAATATAAGAAACCAACTCAGTATTCAGTGTCTTAATAAAGCATTCAGCATTTACATGCACATTAGAAGGGCATCCAATCTCTCTCATCATTTAGAGATTCTAATTTTATAAATTCTAATTACATTGTATTTTGAGAGTATCTAGTAATCAGAAGCTCTATGCAAGAGTAACAATAGGGTGAACACAGTTAGCTGTCAGAAGACCCCAAAATATCAGTGGCTTAGCAGTGACTTTATTTCTTCCATATGTTTCAGTCCAGTGTGGGTTGGATGGTCCCACTCGATCTTGTACCATGCTATCAGGAACACATACCTCTAAGATCACAGCAAAAGAGAAGAGAGAGGTGTAGGGAAGAAACAGCACTGCCTTGGTGGGAGGTGACACATTATCACTTCTGCTTAGCATTCATTGACCAGAAATGGCCTGCATGGCTGCCACCTAAGTGCAAGAAAGTCTGGCAAATATGGAGGAGCACATAGACGTTTGATGATAATTGGTGAGCCCTGCCACAGAAAAACATTTAAAGCATTGAATTTTGAGCTGAGTCCAAAAATCAATCAGATAAGAACTAATAAGAAATTTGCAGTATTATCTCAGTTTTCATTCACTTGGTTGTGACAAGAACATACACTGATCGGATATTTGCTACATGCTTCTTGTTTCCCTTGTTTGAGGTAGTTGTGTTTGAAATTCTCTGCCCTTTCTTAATGGACAATGGTCAGGTGAAACTCTTGTCTAACTATGTAATCCTTAACATCTGTATCATGACATATATTCCTTTGTTTTGATAGCCTACTTTGTGTGTGTGTGTGTGTGTGTGTGTGTGTGTGTGTGTCTTGTTTCTCCAATTACAGTCATTGCAGGAAAACAATTGCATATCAATGTGTATTCAGTAAATAAATGTTGGTTGATAAATAAAGTCTATTTATATACACTGGTGAATTTGAAGACTTCTGTTCAGTGAACTTTGGTAGTATTTAATAGCATGAAAGTTACAAGTGACTGCCTTTATTTTGCATTTTGAAACTGCTTAGGGATTTTAGTTTGGATCAGTGTTCCTCAAAGTATGTCCAACGGACCAAACTGGAAAGTCTGTTGTGAGGTCCAGAAACCTTCATTCAAAAACTTAGGTGTTTAGGCTGATCTTCCTCCCCCTACATTCTGAGTGAAAATGGCCCTATTAAAACTCTTAAAAGAAGAATAAAGTTATTTTGTTCAGGTACATCTTGCTCTAAGCACCTTATACATCATTGATAAATAAGGCAATGGTGTCACTATAAGACATGTCACTATAATGCAAGTTCCCCAGCACCTTAAATGTGTATGCCACTTAGTACTAGCACCTGAATGCCAAGTAGTCCTAGAGTTGGACAGAGCAAGTTGCCACATCCATTCTCCTTCCGTTCTCCCTCTTGGCTTACTTTTGCCATAGGTGTGATTTCTTGGAAGGGCTTATTAATGGTCAGCTCCACACTCAGTTTCTCTTTATTTTATAGGAAAATTTCCCCCTTGTCCCCATCAGTCTACAACCTCAACATTAGGCCCCTCCATTGAAGCCCTTGTAATTAGCATAACATTTATTTGTTAGGAATGTTTTTAATGTTTATTTATTTATTTTGAGAGAAAGGGAGGGAGGGAGGGGCAGAGAGAGGAGAGAGAGAACCCCAAGGGGCTTTGTGCAGGTCAGCCCAGAGCCTGATGGTGGGGCTCGACTCCACAATCACGAACTGAGATCATTACCTGAGCCAAGATCGAGAAGAGTTGGATGGGAATGCAAGCTGGTGCAGACACTCTGGAAAACAGTATGGAGGTTCCTCAAAAAACTAAAAATAGAACTACCCTATGATCCAGCAATCGCACTACTAGGCATTTATCCACGGGATACAGGTGTGCTGTTTCGAAGGGACACATGCCCCCCCATGTTTATAGCAGCACTATCAACATAGCCAAAGTATGGAAAGAGCCCAAATGGCCATCGATGGATGAATGGATAAAGAAGATATGGTATATGTATACAATGGAGTACTACTCGGCAATCAAAAAGAGTGAAATCTTGCCATTTGCAACTACGTGGATGGACTGGAGGGTATTATGCTAAGTGAAATTAGTCAGAGAAAGACAAAAATCCTATGACTTCACTCATATGAGGACTTTAAGAGACAAAACGGATGAACATAAGGGAAGGGAAACAAAAATAACATAAAAACAGGGAGGGGGACAAAACAGAAGAGACTCATAAATTTGGACAACAAACTGAGGATTACTGGAGGGGTTGTGGGAGGGGGGATGGGCTAAATGGGTAAGGGGCATTAAGGAATTGATTCCTGAAATCATTGTTGCACTATATGCTAACTAATTTGGATGTAAATTTTAAAAAATAAAAAATAAAATTAAAAAAATAAGAGTTCGATACTTGACTGACTGAGCTACCCAGGAACCCCTATTTGTTAGGAATTTAACATGCCTTTAGAACCATGCTGCTATTTTTATTTGGGTTGTTATTGGCTAAAAAGTTGTGTAGGTTTTGAGTAGGCTGCTCCAAATCTATTTTTACCACAAGCTCTGTTTTTTGACATGTGACTTTGTAGAAAACATGAGGTTGCTTTCAGGAATGGCTGTATCACATTATAATAGACATGCCTGTATTCTTACAACTCCAACTGCATACATTTTGTGGAACAGTAGAATGTCAATAAATTGGCTCCAGGCCTATTTGAGAAGTTTCCATATGGAAGCAGTTTTCCGGTCATTTATCCTTTGTATTTTAGAGTGCTTTGGAGTTCCCAAATGGCGTTCACATACAGAATCTCATTTCAATCCCAGAACAATAATGCAAGGATCATTATTAGCATTTCTACTTGACAGAGTTGGAAATTGAGGCTCAGAAGAGAGACATGTTTTGCCTAAGGTAGACTGGTAACAAAATTCTGGCTCTAATTAGTTATTCTATTCAAATAAAAATATTTTGAGCACCTATTTTATGCAAGACACTGGAGATACAGATAAATACCCAGTCCTCCTCCAGCCAGCTTTCTCCCTTTTTCCTCCGATTGATGTAGGGACTCTTTTCAGCTTGGGCTGGGTGGGACCAGGCAACTTACTCCATTCCAGAGAGGCAACAGCCTTGCTAGTTTCCTAGACTAGCTGGCAGCTCAGTACCCTGGCTGCTGTAGACAGGGATGTGGGACATTTGGATGGCTCCTGGCCAACAGGCCTGAGCCTGTTGCCAACTGGAAGTCTGTCACTTGATTCTGCTCCCTTGCCAGTCCCTCCCCTATTCTAGCCTCTAACCATGACATTGTTTTACCCACTGGAAACAGCTGCAAGTCTGAAGAAGGCCTGTTTTCTCTAATTTTTCTGCTTAGTAGGAGCTGTAAGTACAGCCCAGGGGTGCATAGTGAAGATGGCTTATCATTGCTTCATGTGCTGCATAGTGTGAGGTACAGAGCTGGGAACTCCATGAAGAGCAAGGAGATTGTCATCTCTGGGTTCCATCATTAAGCTAGCCATGGTGTCTTAGGCAAGTTATTTCAATTGCTTGTGACTCCATGTTCTCATCCTTTCAGGATGCTGATTAGGTGATCTAAATAAGGCTTTTTCCAGCTGTGGCCCTCTGAGATTCCTCAAGGGCACACTGGAGTTTATTCAGTGTGTTCAAAGGAAGCTCCAAGAAGCCAGGTCCAAAGACCTTTATGGTAGGTGAGGCCTCTCAGTGGTGCTTTCCTGAGATCCTTCTGAGTCTTAGACAAACCTTAGAGCTAGATACAGACTGAATGATCAAAGTGGCATGGAGTATTTCCATGGAGTATTTAAGCATTTTATTATACTATTATTTATTGAGGTATCATTGGCATATAATATTATATTGGTTTCAGGTGTACAGCATAATCATTTGATATTTCTATTTAAGCAATTTAAATTATCATAAAATGTTTAAAAACATTAAAAAATATGGTAGAAAGTACAGAGTTGTTTAAAATACAGATATTAATAAAGAGGATAAATATTTTTGAGACCAGTTCAAATTATTTTTGATCAATGAAATATTAGAGAAGACCATCATTTTCAATAATAATGAGAAGCCTATAGGTAATATTCATAAGACTATCAATTCCATTACTTGAATAAAGATACTTAATCACAAATAAGCACTTAACTGTATGCATTTATAGTTATGGTGACACTGAAGACTATTTTATTCTCTCTGACAGCCCAGTCTTTTCCTGCTTTAGGAAAACTGAGGTCACCTAACTCCAGAGATCTCTTCTATTGTAGTTTTGATCCCGTGATCCTGCTTAGGCAGAACCCACAACCAGTTAAGTGTTTATTTACTTGGTCAATGTTTAGCTTGTGGTTGGGCATTTGTATCCCAATGGACACTGAGAAAGCAACACAGAGTGGTGAAACAAGGCAAAGGAAGAGAAATCATTGGAGATCAGGAGAAAACATGGGAAAAGGAAGGGGAAAGGCTGAAGAGTGCTTTCATCATTCCTTTTTTCATTTCTCTCGTGTGCTTAGAAAATAGAATATATTTTGTATGCCTGAAGTAGCTTTACAAAGAAATTAAACAGATCATCAGCACTTACCAATTTGTTTCACAAGTATATAAAATATCATTAACATGTTCTACACTTCCCAGATAGATGGTATGTCAGATGTTTGAAGAGTTATAGCTTGAAGAAAATGTACCCTGCCTTAAGTGCTGTATTTGTTTTTATATTTTCATACTTAATGGTCTGTGACCTAATTTCTTTCAGCCCTGACCATGCTTTGTTCTATCTGTTAAAAAGAAATTACACACACACACACACACACACACACACACACCTATAAATCACTTGTCAAAATACATTTGAATATATACACAAATCATCCAAATTTTGATATCTATCCTTATTGGTGTTTCCTTTTGTCTCCCATTAAAGATAAAATAGCTGGGAAAGTTGTTCTCTCCTAATGGGCTGATAAGTAACTAAGTAAAACATACTGTACTTCTACCTACTGTAATGGCAGGAAGCCCAATTTGCAGAATGCTCAATTACACAATGGTGTAGTAGCCACCAAGGAGAAGTATTTGCATTTTATTGTTTTAAATAGGAAAAATAAGGATTGAAGAGTTTTTAAAAAGCACATTGGATAAAAGGTACATGGGAACTCTTATGTATTTTTACAATGGTATATGAATCTACAAGCATTTCAAAATAAAAAGTTTAATTTAAAAAACCATATGTTGTATGTTTAGGTTGGGTAATTGAGATGCTTTGTATTTTGTTTATTGTGGCTATATATATATATATATATATATATATAGGCATTAAGTACATTTACGATGTTGCACAACTGTTACCACAGTCTATCCAGTTCAAGAACTTTCTCACTACCCCAAATAGAAACCTCACATCCATGAAGCAATCACTCCTATTCCTCCCTCCCCTCCCTCCCCTCAGGCCCTAGAAACCACAAATATGTTTTATGTTTCTATGAATATGCCAGTTCTCTATATTTCACATGAATGGAATCATACAATATGGGGCCTTTTTTGACTGGCTTCTTTCACTTAGCATATTGTTTACAAAGTTAATTCATGTTGTAGTTTGTATCGGTACTCCATTCCTTTTTATAGCTGAATAATATTCTCTTGTATGGATAATCACATTTTCCTTATCTATTCACTAGCTATAGACATTCGGGTTTCCACTTTTTAGCTGTCGTGAATAGTACTGCTCTGAACAATTGTATGCAAGTTTTTGTGTGAACTGGCACACCATCTTAGCTTTCCATCAGGAATATGTGATGATTCCAATTACTACAAATCTCCGCCAAAACTTATTTTCTGTTTTGTATTTTTTATAATAACCCTTCTACTGAGTGTGAAGTGGTATCCCATTGTGGTTTTGATTTACTTTTCCCTAACAATTAATGATGTTTAGCATCTTTTTATATGTGTTTATTGGCCACTTGTATTGGTTATTTAGAGAAATATCTATTAAAGCCTTTTTGTCCTTGGGCACCTGGGTGGCTCAGTCGGTTAAGCCTCCAACTTCGGCTCAGGTCATGGTCTCATGGTTCGTGAGTTTGAGCCCCGTGTCAGGCTCTGTGCTGACAGCTCAGAGCCTGGATCCTGCTTTGGATTCTGTGTTTCCCTCTCTCTGCCCCTCCCGTGCTCATTCTCTCTCTTTCTCAAAAAGAAACATTAAAGCCTTTTGCCCATTTTTTTTAATTGGGTTGTTTGCCTCTTTGTTGTTGAGTTGCTTCTTATTTGTAAAGGAAATGGACCCAAAGGGGCTGCAGTTGTGCTGGAAATGTACCTTTTCTGGATTTGGGTGGCAGTTACACAGATGTGCTACTTTGTACCCTATGTACATTTGTGAAAAATGAGGATGTGTGTCCTTTTTTGAATGAATTTGTTTCCCAGGGTTACTGTAACAAGTTACCACATATATAGTGGCTTAAAAAAAAAAAACAGAAATTTTGGCTAGCTTCAAAATGATGAGAGATAATTAATGCTGGTGAGGCTATGGAGAAAAGGGAACATTTGTGTACTGTTGGTGGGAATAAACTGGTAGAGTCAATATGGAAAACAGTACGGAGGCTACTCAAGAAATTAAAAACTATAGAACTACCATATGATACAGCAATTCTACATCTGGGAGTATATCCGGAGAAAATGAAAACACGATGTCAAAGAGATATCTGCACCTCCATGTCCATAATCTACAATAGCCAAAGCATGGAAATAACCTAAGCATCCATATGGAGGAATGGATAAAGATGTGATACACACACACACACACACACACACACACACACTGAAATATTATAAACCATAAAAGAAGAAAATTCTACCATTTAAAAAATATTTTTAATGTTTGTTTATTTTTGAGGGAGGGAGAGAGAGACCGACAGACAGACCAAGAGACATAGAATCCAAAACAGGCTCCAGACTCTGGGAGATTATGACCTGAGCCGAAGTCAGATGCTTAACCGTCTGAGCCAGCCAGGTGCCCCCAAAATTGTGCCATTTATGACAACATGGATAGATCCGGAGGGCATTATGCTAAGTGAAGTAAGTCAGACAGAGGAAGACAAACACTGTAGGCTCTCACTTGTATGTGGAATATTTAAAAAACAAAACCAAATAAAACCTAACTCAGACAAAAAGAGACCAGAGGTAAGGAGTAGAGGGAGACAGAATTGGATGAAAATAGTCAAAAGGTACAAAGGTCTAGTTATAAGTTAAATAAGTACTCTGGAGGCAATATGCAATGTGATGACTGTAGGTAACATTGCTGTATGGTATAAATGACAGTTGTTAAGAGAGTAAATCAAATCCTGTAAGTTCTCATCACAATGAAAACATCTTTTTCTTTTCTCTCTCTCTTTATATACATATATGTGTGTGTATGTATATATACATATATATAAAATATGATATATATGATGAATGTTAACTAAACTTGTACTCATTTCATGGCATATATAAGTCAAATCATTATGCTATACAGCTTGAACTTATACAGTGTTGTGTGTCAATCATATCTCAGTAAAACTAGAAAGGAAAAAAAGTAGAAACAAAAACAAAAACCCAGAAATTTATTCTCTCACAGTCCAAAATCAAGTTATACTCCCTCTGAAGGCTTTAGGGAAGACTCTTGACTTGACTTTTCTACTTTCTGGTACCTCCTGGATTTTCTTGGTATTTCATGGTTTGTAGACACATTTCTTTAGTCTCTACCTGTCTTCACATGGTTTTCTCCTCTGTGTTTTCAGTTCTCAGTGTCCCAAATCTTCCTCTTCATTCTTTTATGAGGATAACAATCACTGAATTTTAGATCCACTCAAAATACAAGATGATCTCATCTCAAGATTCTTTTTTTCTCAAGAGTTTTTTTTTTTTTTTTGGTATTTCCAAATGCAGGACTCTATTAAAATATCGAAAAACATATTTTGTGTGTTCATTCACACTGTTACACATGGTAATCTCTTGGGGTTTGTTTTGCTTTTGTCAATTATCAATAATTAAATCATTGCTATTATTGAGATTTGGGCCTTGGGACCACTGTGATTCTCAACTTTGTTCTGGTTTGCAATTGGCTGAGCATTCAGGTCATAAAAGGTATATTATACCTAACACTTGGCCCTGGCACCTTTGTGTTTTAGTATGACATGTAGCTTATGAGCAACTTTATTGGGGTCTCATTTCATGCATCAGTTAAGTAAACATGTAAATGAAGTAATCCTTTCTTCTTAAGAATGACGCTTGACTCAATATATTAAAAGTTATTTGAGTTCCCAAGTATAAAAAAGGCCTGATAAGTTGTAATAGTTCTGTGAAAAGCTGTTCTGGTAGGAGAACATACAAATTTAAGAATTCAGACAATAGCTTTATTCAGAAGACTAAAAGCTTCTTAGAAGCCTATTTTCTGGACCCTAATGCTATTCTGCAACCTTTCTTTTTTTCCCCTCTCTCTCCTTGGATAGTGCTATCTGTTAAGAAATAGATGGCAAAGCTTTGATTCATCACCTTCTCAAATTGTTTCCACTATATAAAACATGTCTTCAAAAATAAATTTTGGAAGCTTTTATATGCCCAGTTGCATGAACGTTTTGAATAAGTCCTAATTATTCACCAGGGAGTATATATTTAAAAAAAAAGCATTTTTTTCTGTGCTTTCTTTGATGGGCATTAAAAAAAGTAATTTAAGGGGCGCCTGGGTGGCGCAGTCGGTTAAGCGTCCGACTTCAGCCAGGTCACGATCTCGCGGTCCGGGAGTTCGAGCCCCGCGTCAGGCTCTGGGCTGATGGCTCAGAGCCTGGAGCCTGTTTCCGATTCTGTGTCTCCCTCTCTCTCTGCCCCTCCCCCGTTCATGCTCTGTCTCTCTCTGTCCCAAAAATAAATAAACGTTGAAAAAAAATTAAAAAAAAAAAAAAAGAAAAAAAAAAGTAATTTAACAGTCATTTTTAAATTGATTGGAGTTCATCCAGAAAATCATTACTTGGAAAAAAGTTAAAAATTAAGTAAATCCAACTTTTGAAATTTTTCACAAAGTTCTTTTTATACTTTTAAAGTAGTAAAAGGCCAAGTATTTTATAAAGTGTCCACACAAATTCTATTACTGATCTTTCATCATAGCATGGAATAGTAGTTACACTCAAGACATGAAGGAAAAATATGCTTCAGGGTTTGGCTGGGAAATAACTGACATACAACAGAATCACTCACCCTAGTAGTTTTTCACTGTGGGCACCAGGCAGGGTGTCAGTCTGTGGAGGGGCAAGCTGGTGCCTCATTCAGCTCTGCCCTCCTAATAAGATCAGCCTGACACAAAGCTGCAATTATTCTGTAGTGACGTCACTACCACCCTGCCCTTTTGCCTGTATTTAAATGAGTTATTCTTATGTTGTATAATGGGAGATTTCAACTTCAAGTCTGGGCAATGAAAGTCAGTGTGAGTTCTGTGTCATGTTTTCATCTGGCTTTTTTTTTGTTGTTTTTTTTTTTTTACCTTTTGGTGATGCTTCGAACACAGACCTAGAGTACTGAAAGCATTTTCTAACATGAAGTGTCGAGTCCTCCCAGGGAATTAATCACCTGCCTAATCAACTAAAAAAGTGTCACAATTTTTCATAGTACATAAAGGATTACCCAAATTAAGTCCCAAGATATCGATTCCCTATTCTCTTGGATATGGCACAGACATTTTCAATGTTTAAATAGAAAAGAAAAAATAAAACTAGGATTGCTGGAATTTATAAAATTGGAATCCAGATTACAGGACTCACAATTGCAGCAACCACTTTTGGCCCTTGGGATTTTTTTTTTCTTTTTGAACCTCATAAGATTATTTGATTATGTCTTATGTCTCACAAGTAACTAAAGCTCTTTGAGGGCAAGGCTAATGTTTATTTCATCTTTTAATCTCTCATAGCTCTTCCACACTACCTTGCACTTGATAGGCATTTATTAGTGTGTGCTGAATGCATGTAATACATGCAGAATGTTGTCACATAGAGACATTTATTAACATACTTGTCATCTACATACAGAGCAGGCCCAGTCGCTTTTTCTCTCTTACTCTTTTTAAAGTTTTTAATGGCTTTAAGGGGGAAAAGTAAGAAGGAAATATTTGAGTGAGGCCATAGTAGCCATCTGCTTTTCTTAGCTACCATGTCTCATTCTTCTTCCCTATTTTTCTCCCAGCCACAGTGGAACAATGAAGCTGATGGGAAACTAGACAATCTTTCAGTTCGCTTCTGTATTTTAGAACTCTCTCTTTCCCTCATCTAGATTTCTCTCTCTCACACTATAAACTAGCTTCCTGGCAAGAATCTAATCTGTATCTGTTCCTGAGTGTCCTGTTCCATAGTCTTCTCCACCAGGACAAGAGTCTACAAAAGGTGCCAAGCTGATATCAGAGTCGAATACTCAGATTGGCCCCTATTGAATTCATCAACTGTGGCCAGGAGGCTGGGACATTAGATGGTTAATTTTAAATATTTATTTTTGAGAGAGAGACAGAGCAAGAGTGAGGAGGGACAGAGAGAGACACACACATAGAATCGGAAGTAGGCTCCAGGCTCTGAGTTTTCAGCACAGGGCCTGACGGGGGGCTAGAACATGACCTGAGCTGAAGTCAGATGCTCAAATGACTGAGCCACCCAGGCGCTCCTAGATGGTTCATTTTAAATCTGATGTTCATTCTTGGACCAGTCAGCAATGGTGCCAATGTCAGTGTCACTGAAAAACATGGTAGCACCTTCTGAAATCCTTGGTTGGAGTAAGATAGGTGCCAAAAGAAGGTAGTTGCTTATGGTGAAATGGAAGGGCCAAATTAAATGATAGGTAAGGTGTCTCATACCTACCAACTATATATTTTGATTTATCACTATAGCAGTCAAATATTAGAAAGTCATAATTAATTCTGTGCAGGTTCCCCTGAACTCAACAGCTTGATCAAGGATCGAACAGATTTTTCTAGCAGGAAATACAATATATAACCACTTACTACATACACTATATCAGAATAGAGAATAAACGCTATCACTAGAAACCTGGAAGCATGTTTAAATACTGAAAAATATTTTAGGTATTAAGAAGACCCTTTTTATTATAACAGAAATATCTAAATATATATATATATTTGTACAAATATATAATTATATTTATATCTAAATATATACATATATATTTCTATATACACTTATATATATAAATATATATAATATATATGTTATATTACATATACTATATATATACATATATATATTTGTTGTTGTTTTTTCCTGATCCCATTGCTCAAAGAGTTTAGTTTTGTTTGGCTGTTTTTCTTAAACTTTTTTGTTTAGTTTTGGTAAGCCATCAAAAGCTTTAAGATGAGAATGTTGGGGCACCTGGGTGGCTCGGTCGGTTAAGTGTCCGACTTCGGCTCAGGTCATGATCTCACGGTCCGTGAGTTCGAGCCCCCCGTCGGGCTCTGTGCTGACAGCTCAGAGCCTGGAGCCTGTTTCGGATTCTGTGTCTCCCTCTCTCTGTGCCCCTCCCCTGTTCATCCTCTGTCTCTCTCTGTCTCAAAAATAAATAAACGTTAAAAAAAATTTTTTTAATAAAATAAAATAAAATAAATAAAATGAGAACGTTACCTTTGTGTTGTATCACTAGATGGAAAAGACCATCTTGGAAAAGACATTAAAATGGACATTTACTAGGATAAACTATATAAAAACCTCAGGATCCTGACTCTTCCCTCATAAAAGGGTGTATCCAGTCTAATGCCACTTAATTATCTTTATATTTTTATAAGATACAAATTTTCATTAACTCTAAGGCCTTAAAAAAAAATCTCCTCATAACATTCCGTAGTATATTATGGGCTCCCTTCTGAGGAAATGTAGTATTGGATTCCATTGATGACAGTGGGTGTGGTCTTTGTTGTTGCTGTTGATTCAGTTGTGCTAATCTCTGTCCCTTTAAAGATCCAAACAATAATTTAAGAATAGAGAGTTTCAAGAAGACATGGAATCATGAGAAATGATGAAGTCAGCAAGCTTCCTAAAGTTGCAGTACTTAAGGAAAGTTGTCAAATATGCATTATCATTCATCTGCCATGGTCCTGCTGTCTCCTGTGTAAACTTGCTAAGTGTATAACTCCTTGGCCATTTTTCTTTCCATCTTTATGTGTTCATATTCTCAGAAGTAATGTCAAATGCACCTCTGGAACGCTGAACAGTTCTAAACTGGATGATGACTTGTTTCTTTTACGTCTTCCCTGAGAGCCTAGTGTTTAAAGAAACAAAAATCGCCAGTGGAAAGTCAGTGTTACCTGACTGCCTTCCATACTTCTTAGTTAAACTTCTCCCAGAGTAAGGAATTATGAGTTCCTGGAGCAGCACATGTGTTTCTTTCTTAATATCACTCTCAGTTTCATGATTTGAACTGTCTGCAGTTCTCTGAAGAGGAAGAGACATCCATATAAATAGCACAGTCCTAGAAACTAGACTGCAGACAAGTACTGGAAAGGAAATAGTGAAAATTCTAGCAGTCAGTTAGTTCCTTTTCAGGCCAATGTGTTTGTTAAGCAGATTGTGAACTTTGGCTAATTATAGTATTAATCTCATTTCTTTTTTTTTTTTTTAAGTTTATTTCTTTATTTGAGAGAGAGCTTGAGCTGGAGAGGGGCAGAGAGAGAGAAGTAGAGAAAGAATCCCAGGTGGGCTCCACACCACCAGTGCAGAGCCTGAATGGGGAACTTGATTTCACGAACCAAGAGACTATGACCCGAGCAAAATCAAGAGTTGGAGGCTCAACTGACTGAGCCACCCTCACGCCCCTGGTGAGTGGGGGAGGGACACACACACACACACACACACACAGAGAGAGACAGAGAGAGAATCCCAAGCAGACTCCACAATGACAGCTCGATCTCACTAAACATGAGATTATGACCTGGGCCAAAATCAAGAGTTGGACATTTAACTGGCTGGGCCATCCAGCTTTCCCAGTATTAATTTCATTTCTAAAATCTTTGATTTTTTTTTTTTTTTTTTGCCCTTGAGGTCAACTGTCAGTGATGTCCACCAGAGTGTGAATGTAGGAGGCAACTGCCATAGCAAACCATCTTTAGCCAGATCTCCACCATGCCCTTGTTCAACTTGCCTGCCTCTGAAATTATCATATCTCCCCCTTATCGTAATCATGCCTTCTTATATTTTCTGTTGAACCCCACCCCTTATTCTCAGTGTCATTGATAGTGAAGGGATGGTGGAAAATAGGAAATGGTAAAAACTAATTAACAGTATCCATTCAAGTAATTTTATTTTGTGTCTCCTTGCAGTTCCTATAAATGAGAACACCATTGTGTTTGTTCTAATTCTTTGTTAAAAGATAATGAAATTTTAAAAATCAATAAAATTAAAAAGAATTAGAAAAGTTATATCATGACAACATATCTTCAAATATATAATGATAATTATATAGAAAAAAATATAAATTCTTTTATCATAAAATACTTTAAAATCCTTTAAAATTAAAGGAATAACAACAAACACAAATGTGCCCAATACCCAGATTTGTAAAATCTAAACATTGTCCCATAATTGTTTATTCTTCATAAGAAATAAAACCCTATTAGGATTTTTTAGAGCCCCCAAATGAGGAAATCTCTTCCTCACTTGAGGTTAGAACTAACTGGGAAATGACAAAGAATGGGAATGGAGCATAGCTGATGAATGAAATTCCTATTAACCCTTAGACAAAGCTCACTTACCCTTCACCACCAGCTCAGAGCCTGACAAATAGAAGAAAGCATTGTTTAGTTTTTGTTTTTGTTTTTCTGTGGGGAAGGTTCACTTCAAAGAGAAAATGAGTAAGAAAAGACTGGACTACCCATATAGCTTCTGTTTTCAAACTCACCAATTATTCAAGTGTGAAAGGAGGGTGGGATATATAGATACAGACAAGAAGTTTACAGGTCATGGAAGTCCCTCCACATAGAAGAAAACATCAGGATTGGGAAGTAAGCATTTTCTTCTAAAAATATATAAAGTTAAAACCACAATTTTATTTCCTTTTGGATCCTATTCTCTTCCTTCTCTTGCCCCCAGCCCAGAGGTAACCTTTACCTGAATTTCAGGATCCTTGTATGTAACAAGTACTTAGTCGCCAGAATTGTGATTCTAAGTACCAACATGCTTCCATTTAAGGAAAATATTGGCTGCCAGTTCTTGGGGATTTTGATTATAACATCTGTATTTATTTCAATTACAAGATATTCTAGGAGACTAATGGAAAGAATGTAAAAGATGCTGCTGCTAGATAGGAATAGAGTTTGGATTCAAGGACGTTACTGCTCAACTAATGTTCTCAGTGCTGAAAGATCATCATGGTGTTAGCAACAACAATTATAACTAAGGAAACAAAATTTAGAGCTATCTCAAAACAGAAAAGAAAGCATCATTAAGTTATCTCTTCCCTCTGAAAAGAAAACATGCATTCTATTGACCCTTGCCTTCTGAAATATTTCAACATTCCAAGGCTACTGAGATTTTTCTTCATCTCTTATAAACAAACCCAGTGTCCTTTAAAATACTTTCTGATTTATTTTCCAATTTTTTTTTCAGGCGAGTAACAAATAATATGCATTTGGCTTCCATTATTTTCTCTTGATAAACTGAACAAGTTTTAAATTGAGCGCAGGTACCAAAAGGCTTTTGAATAAAGAGAATGTTTGGTAATGAATGATTAAATGAAAACTAGTTGTTATAATAATTAGCTAGGAATGGAGAGAAAAATTGTAAAGAATCACTTTTGTTTAAGTGATAGTGTATTATTAGGGACATCTAGAAAAATGAGCCTACATAGTACGTGAGAATCAATAATGCATCTCTTAGTGCCTACAATTTGAAATTGCCAATTAAAACAACTGGGTAACTCTACGATGAGCAATTGTTTTCTTAATAGACTTTGTTTTTGCCCGGGGTATACTGTTAGAGTTTGCATAGTTTTTAATTTTGTTACTTAGCTTCATGAAGCCCTTAATTTATTAATGGTAATGATTGACTACTTGTGTGTTAAACCAGAAAGAATTTAGATAACCTTATTCCATCAAAAGAGAAATGTTATAAATCTGTATACTTTGCCTCCTGCTTCTGAGCAATATGGCAAACAAAAAAATGAAAGGGTAAGGCAAGTTAAATCTAATACCCTTTTGTGGTCTACAGCAAAATAAAATATGGGCCGACCTCATTTTATGTGTTGACTGTGTTCTTAAAATCCTTGCGTAAAAATCAAGACATTTTTGAAAGGCCAGGCATGCTCCCTCTTTGAAAAAATACTACAGTCGATTCAAAGTGCCAGTAATTATTTTCCAATCTAAATAATCACAACTTAATTTAACTGATTTTTTTCACATACTGGAATTTTTCCATTCATTTCTATTTCATTTTTTTGTTACACATACAGTGTGTTTTCACTTAAACTATTTTATTTCCAAACTACAAGTTGTGCAATTAAGAGAGAATGGCTTTTGGTTCTTTTTATACCATGTATACATTAGGTAACTGGATAATCCTTTTTCACGTTTTGAGATGCTGTTGGTTCAATCTCAGAATCACATCTTTCCCAGATACCATATGCATTGTGTCTATCGATGCCTGAGGAGAAAACTTGAATAAAAAGTTGTACTTTTATTTACAGATTTTATCAATGCATTATATTAGCTTACGTATAGTTTCTTCCCTGTGATATATATGAGCCAATGCCACATTGCCGGTCCTGAGGTTATTTTTGCTAGTGTGCGCAAGATGTAGTTTCACAGATTGGGAAAGCAAAGAGGTAGTATACACAGTGAAATGAATTATTTTAAACTTCCTAACTGACATTGGAGTTATTAAACACACAAACAAACAAAGTAGAATTCAGTGTCTCAGTGAAGCAATAAAAGTACCTGAAGTAGTAACCACATCTCTCACATTTATACATGTGTAAAGATTTTAGAAGCCAATAGACATGTGTATGGATTTGAGAAGCCAACACCTAAGCCATCCAGAAAAATTGTCCTGTTGAATCTATAGGAGAATCAATAACGGAACCTGGTAGTGCCTGGATTTGGAAATTGCCAGTTAAAACTACTAGGTAAATTGAAAACTATTTATTTTACGGTACGTACTACCTCTTTGCTTCCCTGGCCCTCAAAAGTATCTCTTGTACATCCTAACAAAAACAACCTTACTGTCTCACTGAGAAGAAATTATATGTAAGCTAATAAAATCCACTTAAAAGTTTTCATTAACAAAAGTGCAACTTTCATTCATACTTTTATGCCTCCAAAGACTTTGTATCTCCCATTTCTGAGTAAATACTTGAATAGTATGCAACCCTGCTCGCTCTGAAGTGTAGTACGCCTTTCCCCATGCAGCGCTGCATGCTGTGTAGCCACAGAAATTCATGAGTTCAGCTCCCAGGATGCCAGGGCAGCTGGAGAAGAGTTCTGTGCTCACGTTGCTTGCACAAACACATGAGCCTTGTTTCCCACAGTGAGGTCCAGGGACCCCTGAGGTCCTGCAGCTTTTTTATCCTGTAAAACACAGAGCCAGAAGATGATGCTGATAGGGTGGAGGCGTTGGGAGACTAAGACTGTTTAAGAATTTCAGGAGAAGGGACAGTCTGAGAGGAGCTGGCAGAGCAGGCAATTATTTGTGGTGGGAGGATATGGGAAAAGAGCAGATGTCTGTAGATACTACAAAGGAAAATAAACACTGTGGAAGAACAAACTTATGTAGAAAAATTTAAAAGGGGGATTTTTAACAAAGAATGTTTGGGAAACACTCCATTGGAGTTTTAATATTCTGGGCAGCACTTACAAAAGGGTATAAGTTCTTACAGCCAGAATGACCTTTATATGAGAAATCTTCATTTCTCTGTTTATTCCATCCTGTTTCATTTAACAAACTTGTATTAAACACCTACTATGTGCCAAGAATTAGCCCTCCTTGTCTCCTTCCCACCAGCCATATACAGATACACATAAACACACACTCACTTTGAAGTTCAAATACCATTTGTATTAACTGGAGGCCCACAGGACGTTAGCACTAAAGTCAAAACAATTCACTCACTACAGCAAGCTGAAGTTAAAAAGCAGCCCCCCGGGATGAAACTTGGAAAATGCTTGAACATCGAGGTGTTTATTTGGATTGGCTTTTCTGGACTTGCTGATACTGGTAGATACCTTTCTGACATGTTGCATCATTTCTGATGAAAGAGCTCTGAATGGTGGGACTGATGGAGCCAGACTTTCCTCTTACATAACTGTATAGGGAAGTTTCAATTATTTGGAGGCAGTGAATTAGATCTGATATTTTTTCCAGAAAATATGGATTCCTGTATTTGAGACCATGATGCCATTTCCAAACACTTGTGTTGATTCTATATCAAGGCTCTAATGTTGTTTGTTTCATTCTATTTTTATTTTCTGTGTCTTCACCATTGGAGTTCTTTGTCTTGTCCTTCTCCATATTGCAGCGCTGTAAAAATAATCATCTCATATTTCAAATCAACTAGAATTATGTTGTACTATAATATTTTTGGACAGATCCAGTTACACTACTAATTAAATTTTATCTTTTAAGGTAATCATGTACACCAAAATTGAGATCCAACTCGCTTAGCCACCAAGAGCATGCACTAATAAAAATTTCAGATTTATAGCACAGATATTATAAAGATGTTTCATTATATATTACAAGTGAGGAAAAAGGCTTTCAACTTTTCCACTAAATTTATCATTAAAGTGTTTTTCCTCCAACCCCCTGAAGTGTCTCAAAGTTGACTATATTTTATTTGAATTTAGGGAGAAAGAAAAGTAAATTTGAAGTGATATGAAATACCTATTGTATCACATCATTAGTTACAGTGAGCATATATAATTTTCGGAGTTTATATCCACTTGAGCTGGGGTGGATAAACTCTTTCCACCGAGAGGCTGTGGCACAGCAAGAGATACAAGAAGGACCCAGGATGTACCAACATTGAGGTTTGGGGAGGATGGGGCCTCTGCAGCTCTGCACACACAGGTTGCACTGGCTAGGTATATCATCTGATTCTCAGGTGGCTCAAGGCTGTGACTATTAGTATGGCTTGAGTATACTGAAAGAGTCACTTCAGGCTTATCCTGTCCTTGGAATACACTTGTAATCTTTGAAATAGGTTAGAGGAGAGTAGATTGGCATTGATGTAAGAGAATTCTTGACTTGCTGTTGGCTCAAAACCTGGGTGGTATCATAAACATTCTTGAGGGTCTGAGATGAGAATCCAAGAGCTCTGACTGGAAGGACAAGAATCATCTGCACTCTTCCTCCTCGGCCAGCTCTTTCACCTGGAAGGCTTGATGCCCTCATCTTAGATTTTATTTGCACATGTCATTGCAGCCAGTTTGGAAACAGGAAATTGTTTTTGGAAATGAGTCAATGAACCCAATGTCCTGCCCCACTGATATCACACATCTGTGTCATTTTTCAAGGTACAAATTGTCATCAGGATTGGGGTGGGGAATCCTCTTCCAAAAGAAAATTCAACTGCCACATGGTAAACTGATTCTTTGGATTCTACTTACAAACACAATTAACTCATTTATTGAGCATTCTCTATTGCTACATACATAAGGTGTATTTCTCACAGCAACCAATACCTATAAAGCATGTATAAGCTCATTTTAAATATAAGCTGAGGCTCATAGAAATTAAATCACTTACTGTATTTTGAAAGCAGAAGCACCATCTTTTCAACCTAAAGTATATATTCAACCTAAAGTATATATTCAACCTAAAGTAAAATTTTGATGACTATTTGTGGAGTAGTTGAATAAATGTGAATAATTACATACAGAGTATAAACGAAAGGGCTGTGTTTAAGACTAGGTTCATCTATCTCTAAAGATTAGCATCTTTCTATACAATCAAAGAATTGGCTCTAAAAACCATCAACTATAATAACACAATTATTACTATTTCCTATCTTAATATTATGGCATTTCCCTCTGTAAAAACAATAAATATAATGCTAATACCATGATTTCTCCTATTTCCAGATTGGATAAATGTATAAGAAGTTGTTGAAAAAGGCAATAGCATTTTAATATCTATCCCTAGTCACCATTGATTTGATTTTCCCTTCGGCTTAGAATTTTAAATATTCAAAATTCCATTAGCTATTAAATGCTTCAGTCTGGATATTACTAGATCAGAATTTCTGGACCACCCTGTGAAAGACAGACTTTTTTCATTAAGAAGCAAAAAAATCAAACAGGCTGCAGTGACTTTTCTTGGAACTCAGAGGATGTGTGGAGGAAGAAGGTCTTCTTTGACCAGAGAGTCAATGCCCTTGGGAGATGCCCAGACTTTGCCCCCTTCATTCAGCTTTTCCTGCCAGTCCTTATCCTCAAATAATCCAAAGCTACAAGATGATTAAGAGCCCTCATGGCCCATTTGAGAGTTCTCTTGACCTCGATTATTATTTTTACTTTTATTGATCTGACCACCTCAATAGCACTGTTGTCATGGAAAGTCTGTGATTTGACCTCAGAAGACAAATGTTGAAGTCCTGTCTCTGCCACTAACATAGCCTAATGTTAGGCCAATCACTTTACCCCTCTAAGCTCCAGTTTCCTAACACACAAGAAAAGAATAGTCACTGCTATTTTGCCTAACCTTCACAGTTTATTGTCTAGCTCAATACCTTTTTTATATGAAAATGTTTCTAAGTGGCAAAATGTTTATAAGGAGAAAATACCATACGATTGTAGGTTACTTCTCCCTCTCTTCCTCTCTTTTTTCTCTTTCTCTCATTTAGTTGTCTTACGAATCAAATTCCATCCTGGGGCAAAGAAATTGTGCAAAATGATTTTTTTTAACAAGAGGTACCCTTCAAAACTAACAATCTCATCTTCTTCCTCATCTTTCTTCCTTCTCATAGTCCTTAGATATATTAGATATATAACGCATACAGCCATATTTGAAAGAAAGCAAGCCTTTCTATTTCTTTTCTACCTAAACATGAATGTTTTGACTGAAGTCCCTCATGATGCTTTATCTAGAGCTCTGTAGCCATGACTTCTCTCCTCATTCCAATCTTTCTCCTTATCCCCAGTTCCCTAGCTATGACCACTCTAGAAGCGCCTCTTCCCCAATTTTGCCCCTCAGGAGATGTAATTACATGAACTAATAGTAGCCTCTCTTCTAGACCCGGAATCCTGGGGAAACGTGGGCAAATTTCTCCGCTAACCTGAGCCTCTGACTCTCCATTTGTACAGTGGTGATAATAACACTATTTCATTGTAGGGCCTGGGACAAATTATATGAGAAGGAGCATGTGAAGAGCAACACATAATAAGAATACAATGTTGTGCTTATTAAGGGAAAAATCCCCCTTTTGCTGCTGCATGGAAATCAGAATTTCATTTTGACATCTGACTATTGTCTATGTTTTATTTCCCATCATTTTCATCTTATATGACTGCTTAAGCCACCTCAGTTTTGTTTTGTTTTTGTTTTTGTTTTTTGGCTTTGATGGAGAATAAGTATGATTTTTGCTTTACCTCTGGTACAGAAAGTTCCAAGACAACTTAGTATAACAAAATGAACATCGAACTCAAAGTCACGAGAAGCTTTCACTGTTTATGGGCTCCTTTAAATCAAAAGAACAAGATGTAAACTATTTTTTTTTATGTCATCTCCTGTGCTTCAGGCTCCTTTGTGCCTTAGCAAACTTGAAAGAGACTGATTTACGATCACTTTGGGCAAATTGCCTGTAGAATTCTGAGGACAGGAAATGAAGAAAAAAAAAAAGTGCAGCACACACCCCCGGACATTCCACACAACATGTGGAATAAACAAGCCTAAAAAGGAAACCAAAAGCTCTTGGTCTTATAGTGAGGAGTATCATGAATAGCCTTTGGGAGAACATACAGTAAGGATAATAAACTTCTGGAAAAATACTTCAAGAGGGGTGAACTTGACCCTGATTAAAGATAATCTCCCCCACCCCCGCCTTTTGTCTAAAGGATGGTGAATACTTCTAAGTTAGGTAAATTATGTTACCTGTATCAACATTATGAAAGAGGGGTACCATATTATAGATTTGTTCCTCTCAAACCTTCACAGGAATCGGACTTTCTGGGGATCTTGTGGGGATGGAGACAGTGATTCAGGAAATCTGAGTGGAACCTGAGATTCTGGATCCCTCACAAGCTCTGGGTGATACAAATGCTACTGGTCTGCAGGCCAGTTGTTTCTCCATCATCTTCAACAACATTCTTGGTGGTGGTGTTCTGGTCCTTATCTACGGAAGAGTGAGTTTCACCCAGGACAATTTTGGTCCCAGGGGAATTTGGCAGTGTCTGGAGACACTTTTGATCTTCACAATGCAAGCAGTACTACTGGCATCATGTGGACAAGGACCACACATGCTGCTACAATACACAGGATAGACTTTCATACCAAAGAATTTTCTGACTCTAAATGTCAATAACACTAGAGGTGAGAAATCCTGTTGTAGACATACTACTTTGTGTATCTCTCATATCAAAAATAATCTTAGGGCACGTGGGTGGCTCAGTCGACTTTGGTTCAGGTCATGATCTCATAGCTCATGAGTTCAAGCCACACGTTGGGCTGTATGCTGACAGATCAGAGCCTTGGAGTCTACTTCAGATTCTCTCTCTCTCTCTCTCTCTCTCTCTCTCTCTCTCTCTCTGTCTCTCCCCCACTTGGAGTCTGTGTCTCACTCTCTTTCTCAAATATAAATAAATATTTAAAAATTTAAAAAAATGATCTATTAAAAATTTAAAAAATAAATAAACCAGTGAGAGATAGGTAGGAGACTAAATAGTCTGGAGTAGAGTGAACTGTGTTTAAAACTGTCTTCAAATATATGAAAGGCAATTACGCAGAAGATGGTAACCAGCTGTTCTTCATCACACTTGAAGTATGAGCAGGAAATGTACATAAATGGACCTATGCTACCCATCCATTCTTTTTCTGCATTTTCCACGCCAGCCAGGCAAATCTCTCTATGATATTGTAACCATATTTGTCCCATTTTGCTTCTTACTACTTGCAGAGACCCTCCCAAATCCTTGGGACATATTTTCTTCACACTGCCAAGTTGACTTTCTCCCTCCCTTTAAAAATCTAACTGGAAAATTTCCATCTCCATTAAGTCTTTCTGAACTAAAATGAAGCAGTTGCCAGTTCACTTCTAACTTCAACTGGTACACTTTCTCCTTCAATGTGTTCATTCTACAAATATGTTATTGCCCATCTGTGTACAAGGAACTGTGCTAGATTGGGGGAAGGGATAAGAAAGATGAGTAAGAGAGTCTCTGCTTTTAAGAATTTTCCAATCTTGGGGAAGAAAACCACACACAGATAATTACAATGTAAATAAAATAGTATTTAATAATTATTTTCATGAGAGATATTTAAAAGATGAAAGAGAATGGTTTAGTAGTTAAAAGATTATTTCCAGTTGGAAAAATCAAGGACAACTTTATAAATAGGTATACATAAGTATCCTTTTTCATAAATAAGTATATATAAATATCTTTTTTTTAAGGACAAAATTTTCTATAAATTAGGTACAACCCTGGGCAAAAAAAGAACTTAATAATGTTAAAATTTGAAGATAATAAATTAGAGTATAGAATGAGTTTGAGTCTGAATTTAGACTATATTTATGGAAGACTTTATAATGAGTAAGGAAAGAGAATTTTTCAGGATATATGTAGCTATATCATGATTTTAACAAAGGACAGTGAATTTAATCACCTCTGAATGTATCTTATGATGCTTTGTAATTTTATAAGGGAGTGCTCTTTGGAAAGAATTCTTAATTTAATCTAGGAGGGGAATACTTTGTGATTTCACAAGTATACTTTAAAAACTAGCACCAAACATGGAATTTGGCACCATTCAGAACTCTTTTTAGGAGAGAGTCTCACTTGTAAAGTGTTTTAATTACCTGAACTACAAGGAAATGGAAGAGAATTAGCCCTCATTGAATATCTAATATGTGCCAGGCACTGAGTAAACTCTAGCTATGTCATCTGATTTAGATATATCATCGACAGCAACCTATGTGTTTATCACCACCGACAACACTTTAAGGAGATTCTAGCATATTGATTGAGAGGGATGCAGAGCAAATCTCAGGCCTGTTTAGGAAGCCATTTCTGGGTGAAGACAATCAGCTTGCTTTTCCTTTGGAAGCAGCAAGGAGAAAGCTTCCTGTCCTGAGGATTTAAATGGTGATACTTGCGTAGTCAAAACAGGAAAATGAAGTTGTTTACATTTCATTAGTGGCCATGATTCCCTGTAGGGCTCATTACTGGAAAGCTATCTGTAACTCCCATTAGGCACAAATAAGCATGACTTTCTGCCAGCTCTCTCACACATCCTGAAATCACAAGCTTTGGGAATGGTATAGCTACTGAATTACTATAGGATTTTGTTCGAATGTCAGTACTTGAATTCTTTAGCCATGATATTGGTTTAAAGTCAGTAATGCAGTTAATATCATAGACCTTTCTTGCAGTTCTCATTTTTTTGAACAGCATCGCTCTTTTTAATAAGAGCACAGTTTTTAATCATGTCTTCCATAATTCAAAACATGATGGAATCTTAGTTAACTCTGTGTAACTGGACTTTTTTTTCCCTCTTAAAGTTGTTTTAGGCTTCTGCGTATCATTCAATGTTGATGTGAAAAATTCAATGACCTTCAGTGGCCCAGTGGAAGACATGTTTGGATATACTGTTCAACAATATGAAAATGAAGAAGGAAAATGGTAAGCTGGTTGATTTTGTTGTGTTGTTTTTTTAGTTTTCTTCTAAGATAATGGAAAATCTTATTTAGCTACAGTCTGTTTTATGAATGAGACTTCAACAGAATGAATTATGTATGGTAGAAAATGCAGTCTTAATCATTCGGTAATGGAAACTGACCCAGTTAAAAAAAAAAAAAAAGGAAAATTCCTTGGCAATATTAAAGGAAGTGGTTAGTGATTTCTAAGCCTGTGTTGACCTCAAAGAAGGTCCTTGTCCAAAATAGTCATTGTTCTGTAATTATGTTATTCTGACAAGAGTTCTTTGATTGTTCTCATTTTAGAATAGCTAAAATTCAGCTGCAAGTATTGGGAGCCAGATGAGATCCCAATGAGATCGAAAGGGTTAATATCACAAAATATTATTGGACTAATTTTTTGGTGATTTACTGACCTACTGAGTTTGATTTATGGTTTATAATGAACTTTACTGAATTTCTTTTATACACTTTTAAACCCTTTGATAATAGTTCATTTCACTTTAGGTATGACTTTTAAACCACATTTAACTTGTTGAAAATTACACAAAATTAATATTAAAGCTCTTTTGCTGTATATTTAACGTAATTTTTAGTGTTCCTTTTTTAAATTGGAACTTATAGGAAAAAAAGACCAAGAATTTGTTAAACTTTGCTTCAGTTTAATAACTTAAAGTAAATTAAATTATTCTAGTAACTAAAAGAATAAACAAAAAGGGATTTATATCTCCTAAGAAAACAGTAATCAATCACTCTACTATATTTCACAAATAAAAAGATATGTATTTTTGATGTTTCACTTTATCTTTTACAGTTAATTTGATCATAATTTCCCCAAAATGATCAATAGTAAGAACTTGAGTTCTCACATTTTCTATGTACAAATATTATATCCTAGGTACAAACTAGAATTTTTGGAAGCATTTCAGTCTCTACTTTCCTTACAAATATCTTAGGTGAGAAATCTAATAATAGAGTATGAATTATATGTTCTCTGTCCTTCCATCCTGTACTCTCACTTACCACTCCATCCCCACCCCTTCTAAGGTTAAATGGGAAAAGTCATCACTCTAGACACCAATTTTATTCTGCTGGCATTATGCCTGCAATTCCAGGAGCTCTGCTTCTCAGAGATTAATGTGAGCGGGCGGAGCTTCTCCTTGGACATAAGCTATAACAAACTGAAACTCAGTATATATTTTTCTTTAAAAAGCTTAACTTTTGGGGCGCCTGGGTGGCGCAGTCGGTTAAGCGTCCGACTTCAGCCAGGTCACGATCTTGCGGTCTGTGAGTTCGAGCCCCGCGTCAGGCTCTGGGCTGATGGCTCAGAGCCTGGAGCCTGTTTCCGATTCTGTGTCTCCCTCTCTCTCTGCCCCTCCCCCGTTCATGCTCTGTCTCTCTCTGTCCCAAAAATAAATAAACGTTGAAAAAAAAAAAAATTTAAAAAAAAAAATAAATAAAAAATAAAAAGCTTAACTTTTAAATAAAATATATATGAAAGTTACTTTTCAGTAATTACTATTAGTCACATAAATTTTAAAGAGAAATATAACAGGGGCACCTGGGTGGCTCGGTTAGTTAAATGTCCAACTTCATCTCAGGTCATGATCTCGTGGTTTGTGAGATGGGTTTGTCAAGGTTTGTCAAGGGTTTGTCAAGCCCCACATCAGGCTCTGTGCTGACAACTCAAAGCCTGGAGCCTGCTTCAGATTCTGTGTCTCCCTCTCTCTCTGCCCCTCCCCCGCTCACACTCTGACTCTCTGTCTCTCTGTCTCTCTGTCTCTCTCTCTGTCTGAAAAATAAATAAACATTAACAATTGTTTTTAAATAAAGAGAAATATAACAAATAACAAGCCTTAAAGACTTAAACAACTTACTTAAAATGAACTTAAGGAGGACAGGAAGATGGCGGCGTAGGAGGACGCTGGGCTCACCGCGCGTCCTGCTGATCACTTAGATTCCACCTACACCTGCCTAAATAACCCAGAAAACCGCCAGAGGATTAGCAGAACGGAGTCACCGGACCCAAGCGCAGACAAGAGGCCCACGGAAGAGGGTAGGAAGGGCGGCGAGGCGGTGCCCACTCCACGGACTGGCGGGAGGGAGCCGGGGCGGAGGGGCGGCTCGCCAGCCAAGCAGAGCCCCCGAGTCCGGCTTGCAAAAGCGGAGGGGCCTGACGGACTGTGTTCCGACAGCAAGCGCGACTTAGCGTCTGGGAGGTCATAAGTTAACGGCTCTGCTCGGAAAGCGGGAAGGCTGGAGGACAAAGGGAGGGTGAGCTGCGGAGCCCCCGGACGACAGAGCTCAGTTTGGCGGGGAACAAAGGCGCTCGCCGGCGCCATCTCCCCCGCCCATCCCCCAGCCAAAATCCCAAAGGGAACCGGTTCCGGCCAGGGAAATTGCTCGCTCCGCGCAAACACCCAACTCTGTGCTTCTGCGGAGCCAAACCCCCGGCAGTGGATCCGACTCCCTCCGGCTGCCACAGGGCCCCTCCTGAAGTGGATCACCTAAGGAGAAGCGAGCTAAGCCTGCCCCCCCCGCCGCCGTGCACCTTGCCTTCCCACCCCAGCTAATACGCCAGATCCCCAGCACCACAAGCCTGGCAGTGTGCAAGTAGCCCAGACGGGCCACACCACCCCACAGGGAATCCCGCCCCTAGGAGAGGGGAAGAGAAGGCACACACCAGTCTGACTGTGATCCCAGCGGTGGGCTGGGGGCAGACATCAGGTCAGACTGTGGCCCTGCCCACCAACTCCAGTTATACACCACAGCACAGGGGAAGTGCCCTGCAGGTCCTCACCACACCAGGGACTATCCAAAATGACCAAGCGGAAGAATTCCCCTCAGAAGAATCTCCAGGAAATAACAACAGCTAATGAGCTGATCAAAAAGGATTTAAATAATATAACAGAAAGTGAATTTAGAATAATAGTCATAAAATTAATCGCTGGGCTGGAAGACAGTATACAGGACAGCAGAGAATCTCTTGCTACAGAGATCAAGGGACTAAGGAACAGTCACGAGGAGCTGAAAAACGCTTTAAATGAAATGCAGAACAAAATGCAAACCACCACGGCTCGGATGGAAGAGGCAGAGGAGAGAATAGGTGAACTAGAAGATAAAGTTATGGAAAAAGAGGAAGCTGAGAAAAAGAGAGATAAAAAAATCCAGGAGTATGAGGGGAAAATTAGAGAACTAAGTGATACACTAAAAAGAAATAATATACGCATAATTGGTATTCCAGAGGAGGAAGAGAGAGGGAAAGGTGCTGAAGGGGTACTTGAAGAAATAATAGCTGAGAACTTCCCTGAACTGGGGAAGGAAAAAGGCATTGAAATCCAAGAGGCACAGAGAACTCCCTTCAGACGTAACTTGAATCGATCTTCTGCACGACATATCATAGTGAAACTGGCAAAATACAAGGATAAAGAGAAAATTCTGAAAGCAGCAAGGGGTAAACGTGCCCTCACATATAAAGGGAGACCTATAAGACTCGTGACTGATCTCTCTTTTGAAACTTGGCAGGCCAGAAAGAATTGGCACGAGATTTTCAGGGTGCTAGACAGAAAAAATATGCAGCCGAGAATCCTTTATCCAGCAAGTCTGTCACTTAGAATAGAAGGAGAGATAAAGGTCTTCCCAAACAAACAAAAATTGAAGGAATTTGTCACCACTAAACCAGCCCTACAAGAGATCCTAAGGGGGACCCTGTGAGACAAAGTACCAGAGACATCACTACAAGCATAAAACATACAGACATCACAATGACTCTAAACCCGTATCTTTCTATAATAACACTGAATGTAAACGGATTAAATGCGCCAACCAAAAGACATAGGGTATCAGAATGGATAAAAAAACAAGACCCATCTATTTGCTGTCTACAAGAGACTCATTTTAGACCTGAGGACACCTTTAGATTGAGAGTGAGGGGATGGAGAACTATTTATCATGCTACTGGAAGCCAAAAGAAAGCTGGAGTAGCCATACTTATATCAGACAAACTAGACTTTAAATTAAAGGCTGTAACAAGAGATGAAGAAGGACATTATATAATAGTTACAGGGTCTATCCATCAGGAAGAGCTAACAATTATAAATGTCTATTCACCGAATACCGGAGCCCCCAAGTATATAAAACGATTACTCATAAACATAAGCAACCTTATTGATAAGAATGTGGTAATTGCTGGGGACTTTAACACCCCACTTACAGAAATGGATAGATCATCTAGACACACGGTCAATAAAGAAACAAGGGCCCTGAATGAGACATTGGATCAGATGGACTTGACAGATATATTTAGAACTCTGCATCCCAAAGCAACAGAATATACTTTCTTCTCGAGTGCACATGGAACATTCTCCAAGATAGATCATATACTGGATCACAAAACAGCCCTTCATAAGTTTACAAGAATTGAAATTATACCATGCATACTTTCAGACCACAATGCTATGAAGCTTGAAATCAACCACAGGAAAAAGTCTGGAAAACCTCCAAAAGCATGGAGGTTAAAGAACACCCTACTAACGAATGAGTGGGTCAACCAGGCAATTAGAGAAGAAATCAAAAAATATATGGAAACAAACGAAAATGAAAATACAACAATCCAAACGCTTTGGGACGCAGCGAAGGCAGTCCTGAGAGGAAAATACATTGCAATCCAGGCCTATCTCAAGAAACAAGAAAAATCCCAAATACAAAATCTAACAGCACACCTAAAGGAAATAGAAGCAGAACAGCAAAGGCAGCCTAAACCCAGCAGAAGAAGAGAAATAATAAAGATCAGAGCAGAAATAAACAATATAGAATCTAAAAAAACTGTAGAGCAGATCAACGAAACCAAGAGTTGGTTTTTTTTTTTTTTTTTTTTTATATGAAGTTTATTGACAAATTGGTTTCCATACAACACCCAGTGCTCATCCCAAAAGGTGCCCTCCTCAATACCCATCACCCACCCGCCCCTCCCTCCCACCCCCCATCAACCCTCAGTTTGTTCTCAGTTTTTAACAGTCTCTTATGCTTTGGCTCTCTCCCACTCTAACGTCCTTTTTTTTTTTTTTTTTTTTTTCCTTCCCCTCCCCCATGGGTTCCTGTTAAGTTTCTCAGGATCCACATAAGAGTGAAACCATATGGTATCTGTCTTTCTCTGTATGGCTTATTTCACTTAGCATCACACTCTCCAGTTCCATCCACGTTGCTACAAAAGGCCATATTTCATTTTTTCTCATTGCCACGTAGTATTCCATTGTGTATATAAACCACAATTTCTTTATCCATTCATCAGTTGATGGACATTTAGGCTCTTTCCATAATTTGGCTATTGTTGAGAGTGCTGCTATGAACATTGGGGTACAAGTGCCCCTATGCATCAGTACTCCTGTATCCCTTGGGTAGATTCCTAGCAGTGCTATTGCTGGGTCATAGGGTAGGTCTATTTTTAATTTTCTGAGGAACCTCCACACTGCTTTCCAGAGCGGCTGCACCAATTTGCATTCCCACCAACAGTGCAAGAGGGTTCCCGTTTCTCCACATCCTCTCCAGCATCTATAGTCTCCTGATTTGTTCATTTTGGCCACTCTGACTGGCGTGAGGTGGTACCTGAGTGTGGTTTTGATTTGTATTTCCCTGATAAGGAGCGACGCTGAACATCTTTTCATGTGCCTGTTGGCCATCTGGATGTCTTCTTTAGAGAAGTGTCTATTCATGTTTTCTGCCCATTTCTTCACTGGGTTATTTGTTTTTCGGGTGTGGAGTTTGGTGAGCTCTTTATAGATTTTAGATACTAGCCCTTTGTCCGATATGTCATTTGCAAATATCTTTTCCCATTCCGTTGGTTGCCTTTTAGTTTTGTTGGTTGTTTCCTTTGCTGTGCAGAAGCTTTTTATCTTCATAAGGTCCCAGTAATTCACTTTTGCTTTTAATTCCCTTGCCTTTGGGGATGTGTCGAGTAAGAGATTGCTACGGCTGAGGTCAGAGAGGTCTTTTCCTGCTTTCTCCTCTAAGGTTCTGATGGTTTCCTTTCTCACATTTAGGTCCTTTATCCATTTTGAGTTTATTTTTGTAAATGGTGTGAGAAAGTGGTCTAGTTTCAACCTTCTGCATGTTGCTGTCCAGTTCTCCCAGCACCATTTGTTAAAGAGGCTGTCTTTTTTCCATTGGATGTTCTTTCCTGCTTTGTCAAAGATGAGTTGGCCATATGTTTGTGGGTCTAGTTCTGGGGTTTCTATTCTATTCCATTGGTCTGTGTGTCTGTTTTTGTGCCAATACCATGCTGTCTTGATGATGACAGCTTTGTAGTAGAGGCTAAAGTCTGGGATTGTGATGCCTCCTGCTTTGGTCTTCTTCTTCAAAATTCCTTTGGCTATTCGGGGCCTTTTGTGGTTCCATATGAATTTTAGGATTGCTTGTTCTAGTTTCGAGAAGAATGCTGGTGCAATTTTGATTGGGATTGCATTGAATGTGTAGATAGCTTTGGGTAGTATTGACATTTTGACAATATTTATTTTTCCAATCCATGAGCAGGGAATGTCTTTCCATTTCTTTAAATCTTCTTCAATTGCCTTCATAAGCTTTCTATAGTTTTCAGCATACAGATCCTTTACATCTTTGGTTAGATTTATTCCTAGGTATTTTATGCTCCAAGAGTTGGTTTTTTGAAAAAATAAACAAAATTGACAAACCTCTAGCCAGGCTTCTCAAAAAGAAAAGGGAGATGACCCAAATAGATAAAATCATGAATGAAAATGGAATGATTACAACCAATCCCTCAGAGATACAAACAATTATCAGGGAATACTATGAAAAATTATATGCCAACAAATTGGACAACCTGGAAGAAATGGACAAATTCCTGAACACCCACACTCTTCCAAAACTCAATCAGGAGGAAATAGAAAGCTTGAACAGACCCATAACCAGCGAAGAAATTGAATCGGTTATCAAAAATCTCCCAACAAATAAGAGTCCAGGACCAGACGGCTTCCCAGGGGAGTTCTACCAGACGTTTAAAGCAGAGATAATACCTATCCTTCTCAAGCTATTCCAAGAAATAGAAAGGGAAGGAAAACTTCCAGACTCATTCTATGAAGCCAGTATTACTTTGATTCCTAAACCAGACAGAGACCCAGTAAAAAAAGAGAACTACAGGCCAATATCCCTGATGAATATGGATGCAAAAATTCTCAATAAGATACTAGCAAATCGAATTCAACAGCATATAAAAAGAATTATTCACCATGATCAAGTGGGATTCATCCCTGGGATGCAGGGCTGGTTCAACATTCGCAAATCAATCAACGTGATACATCACATTAACAAAAAAAAAGAGAAGAACCATATGATCCTGTCAATCGATGCAGAAAAGGCCTTTGACAAAATCCAGCACCCTTTCTTAATAAAAACCCTTGAGAAAGTCGGGAGAGAAGGAACATACTTAAAGATCATAAAAGCCATTTATGAAAAGCTCACAGCTAACATCATCCTCAACGGGGAAAAACTGAGAGCTTTTTCCCTGAGATCAGGAACACGACAGGGATGCCCACTCTCACCGCTGTTGTTTAACATAGTGCTGGAAGTTCTAGCATCAGCAATCAGACAACAAAAGGAAATCAAAGGCATCAAAATTGGCAAAGATGAAGTCAAACTTTCGCTTTTTGCAGATGACATGATATTATACATGGAAAATACGATAGACTCCACCAAAAGTCTGCTAGAACTGATACATGAATTCAGCAAAGTTGCAGGATACAAAATCAATGTACAGAAATCAGTTGCATTCTTATACACTAACAATGAAGCAACAGAAAGACAAATAAAGAAAATGATCCCATTCACAATTGCACCAAGAAGCATAAAATACCTAGGAATAAATCTAACCAAAGATGTAAAGGATCTGTATGCTGAAAACTATAGAAAGCTTATGAAGGTAATTGAAGAAGATTTAAAGAAATGGAAAGACATTCCCTGCTCATGGATTGGAAAAATAAATATTGTCAAAATGTCAATACTACCCAAAGCTATCTACACATTCAATGCAATCCCAATCAAAATTGCACCAGCATTCTTCTCGAAACTAGAACAAGCAATCCTAAAATTCATGTGGAACCACAAAAGGCCCCGAATAGCCAAAGGAATTTTGAAGAAGAAGACCAAAGCAGGAGGCATCACAATCCCAGACTTTAGCCTCTACTAGAAAGCTGTCATCATCAAGACAGCATGGTATTGGCACAAAAACAGACACACAGACCAATGGAATAGAATAGAAACCCCAGAACTAGACCCACAAACGTACGGCCAACTCATCTTTGACAAAGCAGGAAAGAACATCCAATGGAAAAAAGACAGTCTCTTTAACAAATGGTGCTGGGAGAACTGGACAGCAACATGCAGAAGGTTGAAACTAGACCACTTTCTCACACCATTCACAAAAATAAACTCAAAATGGATAAAGGACCTAAATGTGAGACAGGAAACCATCAGAACCTTAGAGGAGAAAGCAGGAAAAGACCTCTCTGACCTCAGCCGTAGCAATCTCTTACTCGACACATCCCCAAAGGCAAGGGAATTAAACACAAAAGTGAATTACTGGGACCTTATGAAGATAAAAAGCTTCTGCACAGCAAAGGAAACAACCAACAAAACTAAAAGGCAACCAACGGAATGGGAAAAGATATTTGCAAATGACATATCGGACAAAGGGCTGGTGTCTAAAATCTATAAAGAGCTCACCAAACTCCACACCCGAAAAACAAATAACCCAGTGAAGAAATGGGCAGAAAACATGAATAGACACTTCTCTAAAGAAGACATCCAGATGGCCAACAGGCACATGAAAAGATGCTCAGCGTCGCTCCTTATCAGGGAAATACAAATCAAAACCACACTCAGGTATCACCTCACGCCAGTCAGAGTGGCCAAAATGAACAAATCAGGAGACTATAGATGCTGGAGAGGATGTGGAGAAACGGGAACCCTCTTGCACTGTTGGTGGGAATGCAAATTGGTGCAGCCGCTCTGGAAAGCAGTGTGGAGGTTCCTCAGAAAATTAAAAATAGACCTACCCTATGACCCAGCAATAGCACTGCTAGGAATTTATCCAAGGGATACAGGAGTACTGATGCATAGGGGCACTTGTACCCCAATGTTCATAGCAGCACTCTCAACAATAGCCAAATTATGGAAAGAGCCTAAATGTCCATCAACGGATGAATGGATAAAGAAATTGTGGTATATATACACAATGGAATACTACGTGGCAATGAGAAAAAATGAAATATGGCCTTTTGTAGCAACGTGGGTGGAACTGGAGAGTGTAATGCTAAGTGAAATAAGCCATACAGAGAAAGATAGATACCATATGGTTTCACTCTTATGTGGATCCTGAGAGACTTAACGGGAACCCATGGGGAAGGGGAAGGAAAAAAAAAAAAAAAAGAGGTTAGAGTGGGAGAGAGCCAAAGCATAAGAGACTCTTAAAAACTGAGAACAAACTGAGGGTTGATGGGGGGTGGGAGGGAGGGGAGGGTGGGTGATGGGTATTGAAGAGGGCACCTTTTGGGATGAGCACTGGGTGTTGTATGGAAACCAATTTGTCAATAAATTTCATATATAAAAAAAAATAAAAAAAAAATAAAATGAACTTAAGGAGACTCAAAATTTTTTAACCTATTTTATGAAAGTCTGATTTTCATGTTCTGATGTGAGGAAATCCCTTAAACTTACTCTATTATCTAGTCCAGGCTCCCTGATTTTAGGGCAATGTGTTATCAGCAGTCCTTAGTTACCTGAATGAATCTTAGTAGAGTAATAAAGGTTCATATTTCTCCCCAGTAATAAAGAGTTCATCAAATGGTACACCCATTTGATCTCTTTAGTTTCTTTCTGTCCCTTATTATAAGCCCATCCTATTGTGAGTTTTCCGCCTTCTACATTCTTGAATCTCTTTCAAGATACCTGTAAAATAAAAAAACAGGAAAATGCAAAATCAGGCTGAATGGAGGCCTGATGTCATGAATTTGTCTTTGAAGAAGGTGAATGTGTAGATGAGTAAAGGAAGACAGCCAAACCATCATTTGGAAAGAAACAAGAGTGCACAGAGTAGATAGGAAAATAAGGTTGGGGCGGGGGACTTGGCGGGGGGGGGGGAGATGTTGCTAATGGCCTTTCTGAATGAGCCTACACTGAATTGAATTTTAGACAAACCATTCAGAATTTTGTACACACATGTGAGATAATGTTAATAATAATATATTAACTTTTTTTTAGGTTAGAGATCGTGCCTTATACATTTTGCTTTCCTGATGAAATATATCTTGTCTATGTACAAATGTTTGTTGGTGGGTTATTTAGAGTTTTTCTTTAGCCATAGCATAAACTATGGGCCAATCAAGCAACAAGTATTTATGTAATACATCCCATGTGTCTAGCTTATACTACATTCTATGGAGATATAAGACAAATACAAAGTTTATAACCTAATAGAGGGCTCATATTTAATAATTAGAAATAAAGAATAGTGCTAATCAGTATAATAAAGACTGTAAAATCAATGGGAGTTAAAAGAAGGAGGAAGTGATTCTTGACTCTTGAGCTGAGTCTTGAAAGATGATTTAACTTTTAATAAGAGAAGAAGCAATGCCACTCTAATCTGGGAAGCCACATGAGCAGGGACATAGATTTGAGAAGTGAGTGTGTTGGTAAGCAAAAAGGACTGACATTGGGAGAGTAGAGGGGAAAGGGTAATGGCAGACCTTAGAAGCCAGACGAAGAAACTTGGACCTAAGTGCAGGCATTAAGAATCATTTACGATGGGTGTTGAGGAGGGCACTTGTTGGGATGAGCGCTGGACGTTGTATATAAGCCAATTTGACAATAAATTATATTTAAAAAGGGCAAAAAAAGAACCATTTATGAAACTTGGTTTAGGAAATCACATAATATTACATTTAAATAATTGGATTGGAGAAAAAAGTGCCTGAAAGCTGGGGAATCTATAGGCAAGCAAGAATAGCAATCTGGTGCTTAAAAGATGAGGTCCCAAGCTAGGTTAGAGAGAACTGGAATGAAAGAAAAGTGTAGGCAAGATAAATTTAGATGAACCATCAAAGCCTGGTGGAAGTTTGGAAGTGTCCAATGAAGGTGTAGGAGGAATCAAACATATTCCAAGATTTCTACACTGGATGGTTGGAAAATGGGTAGTCATTCAGAGACAAATGTACACAAAAGGGAAAATAAGTTTTATCAGGAAGTTGGTAAGTATGGTTTTAAATGGTTTGAGTAATGTCGTTGGAAACTTGAAATGGAATATAGGTAAGAGGGAGAAGTTAATATATTGGAGGAAATATTTAGAGAGCAAGGACTGGTTTTGCTTCCCACTTGCAACTCTGTGCATTACCCAGCATCTAGCACAGGGCCTTAAACATCATATACATTCAATGGTTATTTGTTGGCTGAACAACTTAATCTAGTATAACTCCCTGTTATCATTAATGAAAAAACAAACACACACACATGCAAAAATAATGTCAAAAATAGCTCTCTTAAGACTGTTATCAAAAACACAAAAGATAAGTGTTGGCAAGGAAGTGGGGAAAAGGGAATATTTGTGCACTGTTGGTGGGAATGTAAATTGCGGCCACTATGGAAAATAGTATAGAGGTTCCTCAGAAAATTAAAAATAGAACCACGCTATGATCCAGCTGTCTGGGTAAATATAAAAAATAAATGGAATCAGGATCTTGAAAAGATATCTGCACACCTATGTTCATTGCAGCATTATTTGCAATAATTAAGACTTGAAAGCAATCTAAAAGTCCATTGATGGATGAATAGATTTTTGAGATGTGTGATATACATACAATTGAATATTATTCAGCCTTAAAAAAAGAAGGAAATCTTGCCATTTAAGACAACATGGATGAACTTGGAGGACATTTTGCTAAGTGAGATAAACCAGACACAGAACAAATACTACATAATCTCATTTTTATGAGGAATCTAAAATGGTCAGACTCCTAGAAGTCGAGTGTAGAATGGTGGCTACCAGGAGCTTAGAGGAGGGGAAAACAAAGTATTTGTCAAAGGGTACAAAGTTTCAGTTATGCAAGATGAATAAATACTAGAGATTTACTGTACAACACAGTGCCTGTAGTTAACAATACTGTATTATATACTTAAAAATTGGCTAAGAAGGTAGATCTTAGGTTAAGTGTTCTTATCACAAAATACTAATAATGATAATAACTAAAGAGGGTTGGAGGAAACTTTTGGAGGCTATGGATATGTTTATGCCATAGACTGTGGTGATAGTTTTACAGGTGTATACTTGTCTCCAAACTCATCAAGTTGTATACATTAAGTACGTACAACTTTTAATATGTCAACCATACTTCAGTAAAGGATTTGTTTTCGTTTTTTGTAAGTGACTTCCACAGGGAAATGTAACTACTCAGGGCCAGAGCTGAAAATAGAACTCCTGTCTCTCCACTCCTAGGCTGGTGCTTTTTTTTCTTTATTAGAACTATATTAAAAAGTAAGTGCTGATAATAACAATCTTTGCAGTTTTAGACTTTATGTATTAGTATACATGTGAGAGTTTGTGAGCGTTTGAATGTATAAGAATGTCAGATAATTTAATTCCACTTTGACATTCCATGTCTACAATGATCTTATACAAAAGGTGTGAAATACCAGAGTAACAAAAGCAGTGTGGCCAACTGAATTTATTTTTTTTTTTTTTTTTTTTTTTCCAACTGAATTTAAAAGTAAGCAAACTACAAAAATCTAAATGTCCAAACCTTGAAGGATGGCATTGTAGCAGCCTATTGTTCTAAAGGGATCCAGGCATTGGTAATGTGAAATAAATTTTAGAAACATCTTTGGGTATTCTGTAAACGTTTATAAAATCAGACAGGGTGCATACTTTAAGAAATGGACTATGGAATAAATGTCATATTTGGGAGAATATGAGTTTTGTTATTCAGTTTTTCTCCAGAGGTGGGCACCTTCATAAATCATATTTACTACTCAGGTTTTGGAAGCCCATCAACCTCAGATTTTTAAAAAAATCACCCTGACCCATATTACATCTTGGATGAAGTATGCCTAAAGAAGGAAGACTTGTTGGTACATTATAAGTGCAGTCTGTGCATGTGAAAGTCTTACTTTAATCCTTGGAAAGAATTAACAGTTAACAGGAAAGGCAGCCTTATGCCCTCTTTACCTTTCAGAAGTTGACCGTGACATGTAATTTACTTTATCTTTGGCTCAGAAAACCACATGTTCTCTCAGTAGCAGAACACATTATATCTCTGATTAAGATCAGCCGTTGTTCATTATGAGATGAAACATCCAAGTAATTGCAATGTGGTTCAGAAAAATTCACAAAGAACACAATTAGTTTAATAATTTTCTTTGAAGAGAAGAAACTTAAATGTGCTCCGCATTGCACAAGCTTTCCAGATTTAGTGGTAATCACCAGTATGGCAAAGTTTCTGCCAAATGGGAAAATACAAGATGTTGGGTCTCAGGGCTTTCCACTCTGTGGCTCCTTTGCTTCATTCCTTTTAATATGTGCATCAGCCCTTTTAACTGCTGTTCCAGCAACCATTCAGTGGCTTCAGTGGGGGCTTCAGTGACCTCAGTGGGCCTATCTCTCAAAGTAGGCTTTCATGAAGAAGATTCCTTCCTAGCCAATCCTCCATCCAATATATATCAAAATATGTTGGCTTTGTGCCTTTCCCCTATGATGCCAGGTAAGGTTTACTAAGGAACTCGTGTGATTGATGTTGTTTCTGTTGTATGTGTGTTTTAAGTAAAGCCTATTCAGGCTTGGCATAAAAAGACTTTTCAAAGGTTCTATCACGTTTTCTCTTACAACTTTAATCTAATATTTATTTTGCATTGTTTATAATATCTTCTGAAGTTGAATTTTTCTCCTTGCTAAACTTGTCATTTCTTTGGCTCACCCCATTTCCACCCCTCTCTCTACCTTTCATGACTGAAAGCACTGCAGATAATGGGTCCACTATATAACTTCATTCTCTAAGATGACCAAACACTCCATTCATTAAAAAAAAAAAAAAAAAAAGCCTGGTGGGTACTTGGCACTCTGATAGTTGCTTTGGCTTGGTCATCAAAAAAGAGTTAGGTGAAAGGAGTGTTCATGAAATAATGTAAATATGAGGCAACAATCTCTAGAAAACTATCTTTTACAGAGAAAAAAAATAAATATGGAGCAGAGACGTCACAGACCAGCTACTCTTCAAATAAATAAAATAATGATCATAATGACAAGAATGACTATATGAATAGCAAACATTTCTCAGGTTACTAAATTTTATTACGATTGGACCTTTTTCATGGAGAAGAACAGAGTATAGAGTGAACTTTTAGAATGAGTGAATGAGAATTAGAATTAGTCATTGTAGAGTGAGTGTAGAGAGAATTATTTCCCACACTTTGATGATCTTCGAGTTGACGAGGTGTTTCTCTAGAGGTCAGTAATGAGATCCAGAACATTCTTTAATTTTAGTCCTCTTACTCTGCACACAAATCATTGCAATGGAAATGCATTTGCCATGAAAAAAGCAAAAATCTAATAGAAATAAAATATAATGAGCTAAAGCAAACTTGCATTAAAATTTAAAATAACAATATCCATAGTTCATGATACAATGTGCTTTGAGTCTTCACATGTGACCCTGTGGGTTTCAGCAGATAT
Source organism: Lynx canadensis (assembly GCF_007474595.2). Lineage (NCBI taxonomy): Eukaryota > Metazoa > Chordata > Mammalia > Carnivora > Felidae > Lynx > Lynx canadensis. The sequence goes on along the minus strand of NC_044303.2, from coordinate 200,708,055 downwards.
CATTGTTACCATCCTCATTTTCTAGACAGGAAACTGGCACTCTGAGAACGAACTGCCAAAGGTTTTATATAGCAAGTATGTGTCAGGGCCAGGATGTAGAACTACAGCCTTCTGACTTTCAGCCAATTCTGTCCTGAAACAACAAGGATTCTCTGGAACCTTGACCTGTAGAAATGCCCCCTGTCTCGTGCAAAGGCATCTATGGCATTCTGCCTGTGCAAAATATTCAGCCTGTAAAATGGAGAAGACTTCACAATTAGGACTTCTTGGCCTGTTACATGAGTCATAAATTGCCAGGTCTGCCTTATTCAGATTATTAGAGCTTTTGATACAGTCTTATTTGTTCACTTCACTTGAGTGCTATTTTGTTTCTGGAACTGTTATAGGCATTAAGGGTATATAAGTGAACAAAATAAGATGACAGTTCCTGCTGTTGTAAAGGTTGTATTCTATTGGGGAAGGAAGGAGCAAAACATAAATCATAAACTTAGTAAACAGGTAGGTCAGAATGTGATAAGTATGCAAGAAAAAAAATATAGCAAGATAATGGGAATTGAGAAGGCTGGAGATTCCTGAAATTCCATAAACGCTATGCTGATACTTTTCTAGGATCTTGTTATTTTTATACAGCGTGGGAAAAGTGAGACTTAATTTAGGATTAAGTAGTGAATAGAGCTGCAAGCTTGATGTCAGAACAAACAGCTCCTAGGAAAACACACAAACTTGTTTTATATCCTATTCCTGCTAACCCATTCTTCACCCTGCATCCCAGCTTTCACACCCCCTGTCTGAATCCTGGCCTTCTACACAACCACTTTCTGAGCTCTCACTCCTCAGTGCCTGCTTATCCAGAATACATAATAGGACATGTTTCCAGTTGCTATTTCCGGGGATTACCATACTCTAGGAGCTTTCTGTTGCCTCAGACATCAAATATAAACCACAGAGCCTTATCTTTAAAGTCTGCTGCTTACCACTCTCAGCCTCTCTGCTCCGGTTTATGCAGCAGCTTCACACTGTGTTCCAACCACCTGTGCTTCCTCATCACCTTGGTTTTAAAAGCCGTCACTCTTCTGTCTCCACCTTTTTTTCCTGAGCTATCCATGATCTCTCTCCTGTTTTAGAGTTCACAGTAACTTTATTATTAACATGCTGTTCAGAACTCACTTTTCACTGGGGCACCTGGGAGGCTCAGTCAGTTATGCGTCCCACTCTTGATTTCTGCTCAGGTCATTATCTCATGGTCTGTGGGGTTTAAGCCCCTGTCAGCCTCTGTGCTGACAGCCTGACATTCTCTGTCTCCATCTCTCTCTGCTCCTCCCCAGCTTGTGCATGCACGCTCTTTCTCTCTGTCAAAAATGAACTTTAAAAAATAAAAAAATTAAAAAAAGAATTCACTTTTCATCAATTGTCCTAAATTTCCCCCACTTAATGGTACATTTTCTAAACTAGTCAGCACTCCTCTACACACTAATAATTTGCTCTATCTGGATGATGGAATCTTAGAGTTGGAAGTGTCTTTGGAGGCCTGTCCTACAACTACACTAGAAACAACTTCCAGAACATCCCTGACCTTATCTTGGCCTGAGGGGCTGCATGACTGGCCTGTGTATGCCCTGACAGTTTAAATCTTCATTACTCTTCACAAGCCCACCACCCTACTACCTCTGTCCCTAAATTTCGTGTTTCTACTATTTTCCAAAGAAAGAAGGGAGGAAGGAAGGGAAGAGAGGAAGGAAGCAAGGAGGGAGGGAAGGAGGGAGGGAGGAAGGAAGGAGGGAGGGAGGGAGGGAGGGAGGAAGGAAGGAAGGAAGGAAGGAAGGAAGGAAGGAGGGAGGAGGGAGGGAGGGAGGGAGGGAGGGAGGAAGGAAGGAAGGAAGGAAGGAAGGAAGGAAGGAAGGAAGGAAGGAGGGAGGAAGGAAGGAAGGAAGGAAGGAAGGAAGGAAGGAAGGAGGGAGGGAGGGAGGGAGGGACGGGCCCAAGGTTAAAACTTTATCCTCCCTTCCCGTTTCACTTATCTCTTGCTCATAGCAAATCATCTCAAAACTTAATGAGTTAAAACAATAATTTATATTGTTTCTCAAGATTTTGAAGACTGCATAGGTGGGAACTGCATGAGTGCTCATCTGGTACCTCACTTGGGGCTGGAGGGCCCAAGACGATTTAACTCACATGCCTGGCAGTCCGTGCTGTCAGCTGAAACACTGCTTCTCCTCCATGTTGCCTCTCCTCCTCCTCCATTAGGCTAAACTGGGCTTCTTCACAGTGTGTGGTCTTAGATTTCCAAAAAGAGTGAAGTGGAATCTGTAATACATTCTTTAAAATTATTGAAGTATGGTTGGCATGTAATGTTACATTAGCTTCAGGTGTACAATGTATTGATTTCACAATTCTATACATTACTCATGCCTTTGGAGTCACAGTGTCTCTATTTCGACTGCCTTCTATTTATCAACTAAGTCCCAGTTCCAACAAGAGGCAAAACAGATCCTGCATTAATGAAGGGCAGTGAAGGACCGTGTCACATTGCAAAAGTGAAAAAAATTCCAAGCAATCTACCACAGTTTCAAACCTCTGGATCCTGGGCCACCCAGATCCCTGCCTAGGGAATCCGTGGCCTTTCCTCATTTCTAAGACAAACTTGTCCTTCTGGAGCCACACTTTCTACCAGCTCAGGGGATCTCTTTTCTCTTCTGTAATATTGGCCTTTCTCTTGTTACTAGCTTTTTCTCAACATCATTTATCCATATCCAGATGCCTTCCGTAATAAATTTAAATCCACCTCAAACCCTTAATGGTTTGCCTGAAAAAAAAGAAACCCACACACATTGGCATGACCCATCTCCCTCATTTTTAGCAAAACTCTTGAAATGAAGTCTGCTCTACACTCCCATTCTTTATTTTCTTCCCTCTTTGGCTTTTGTGATACCACTGTTTTCTGATTGTCTCTCCTTCTCTGGACACTGCTACTAGTTTTCTTCCTTTGCTCATTAAAATCTTAAGTGCTATTTTTTTTTCCTTTAGCTCTCTTACTCTGTACTCTCTTAAGGCAATAGCATTTACTCTTAGCACCTGAACCATGCTCATAGAATGCTCACATATGTTCCATGTAGTTTCTGAGATGGTCCCCAGCAAGACTGAGCCCAGAAGCCTACAAAAGTAACACATTATCAGTGCACTCTATTGGCCTTTCTTCCTTCCCTCTATCATTTTCCCTATCAACACATTTGTTTGTGCTTTGAATTGACTCCCCTAAATCTACCTGCACCAACGTCCTTGTCGAGGGTCTGCTTTTGGGGGAACTCAAACTAAGACAGCTGATAGTCTAAGTATTTGTAGAATTGGTTCTCCTTTCCTCTCCACTTCCTAAATTCAGATCCTCCTTTCTCGTCTGGGTCGAGAAACCCCTACTTTCACTCTCTGAGTCTAATTTGCCCCTTTCCCAAAAATGTATTCATGACACTATAAGCAAACAAGCTTCATAAAGCAGTTGATCATATCACATCCCTCTTTAAAGCACTGGTGGTTCCCAACTCTCCCCTTCATATAATAAATCTAAAATTCTTAAATTAGACTATCAGAACATTCCTGATCTAGACTCTATTTAGCTTGACAGTTTTGACTTCTACTCCAGCTACCCTGAGCTATTTGAATTATCAAAGAAAGGAGCTGTTTCTCCTTGCTTCTAATACCTTGCTGAAGTTGCACCAAGTTCTGACCTATTGAGTATTATAATAATCCATTTATGGTTTTGCTTCCCCCCTAAGTTTTAAACAATCTAAAAACCATTGTGTTTGATCCATTTCATATCCACAGGGCCTGATGTAAATGCTGGGTGTATAGAATGTTCTTAATAAACATTGATCAATCTATGTAGCCTCAACTTAAATATTTTCCAAATAGTAGGCTCACTACTTTTCTTCAAATTGTTTTAACTCTAAAACTAATTTAATCAATCATGTTATAAAAGTCTTTAAAAATTTCGGAGAAAGAACACTAACCATAACGTCCTTAATGCAATTTGGTTTTTGGTGAACTCCTTTTTAACCTGTGTGGATTTTTTTTAAGTTTATTTATTTTGAGAGAGAGAGAGAGAGAGAGAGCAAGTGGGGAAGGGGCAGAGAGAGAGAGGGAGAGAGAGAATCCCAAGCTGACCCAGCACTGTCAGCGTAGAGCCCAATGTGGGGCTCGATCCCACAAAGTGTGAGATCATTACCTGAGGCAAAATCAGGAGTCAGATGCTTAACCGACTGAGCCACCCAGGCACCCCTAATCTATGTTTTACATAGATTGAGAAGTCCTGTCAGCTGAAAAGGACATCATCATCATCATCATCATCAACAACCAACATTTAAATAGCATATACTATGAGCTAAATTTTATATACATTAACTCATTCAGATTTTGTGATGATACTGTGAGGTAGGTACTCTTGTTATTTCTATTTTACAGATGAAGAAACTAAGATAAGTGATTTGTCCTAAATCATACAACTAAGTAAATGACAAAAACATGATTTGAATTTGTGAAGTCTGGCTCCAAAGTTCATGCTATATTTAATGGAGAAGATTAAGTTATTTGGTATATGGAAAGCACTTAGAACAATATCTGGCATAAGGTATAAATTTAATAAATGCTAGCTATAATTATCATTGCTATTATGATGAATATATTGAATATAATTTGGTATCTTTCACTTTGAATTGTCATAGTTTTTCACTAAATTAGGTAGATTTTTACTTTGAATTGGGTCATAAATATTTTTAATACTACCATGCAATCTTATTAGCTGTTGTGTTTTATGACTGAAATATTGTATAGAATGTCTCTGCAATAATTAGTTCTTGCTGTTGACCATATTTCTTTTAATCTTTCATATTATATATAACACTATGAGCATTATTTTTATGCATTAGCCTTTTTCCCTTAATTTAGGCCATTTTTTAAGGATAGATTTCCAGAAGTAAGAATTATGCATTAAAAGGTTTAAACATTTTTATGGTTATTTATGCATATAAAGAATGGCTTTACAAAGGCATTACAATAACTATGTTTTAGGGAGTCTGTTCAATAATTCAGTATTTGCAATTGTTATAAAACACTTCTATTTGTACTAGCTTTACCCAAAGGATTTACACAAAATAAGCCCCATCCCTTTCAATATGACAGAGTTTCAAATATTTATATATTTTAAAAAATATATTCCCTAAGTACCTACGCTTAGTTGACAGAACCTCTCGACTCTCCTTCAGATATTTTTTTTTTTTTTTTGTATAGTAAATATCCCCAACTTTCCCTCAAGCATCTCTGGTCTGACAAAATTACCAGGCTCTTAACCATCTGAGTCATAGTCTCCTAAATACATTCCATTGTGCCTATGTCCCTCTTAATTTGGAGATTACAGACATGGTCTGACAGTGCAGAGCACAGAGGGGTGATCACTTTCCTTGACCAGGGCATCTATTTCCAGCAATGCAGCCTAAGGTCACATTAGCATTTTTTGGTACTGAAATACACAGTTGGCTCATGCTTACTTCCTATCAACAAATCCCCCATGTCTTTTTTACATGAATTCCTATTAAATCACATTGCCCACATCCTGTATTGGTGTAGTTAAGTGAAGTTATTTACATAGGTTCTTACTAAACTTTAACTAGTTTATTAAGTTTCTTGTTCCAGAATGTTGTGACACTTCTGATTGTCCACATAGGTATATTAATTTCCTTGACGCATACCTTTATGCTTTCTGTATCTTCACAAAAGTCATAAATAAAGATATATGCTAAGACAATCCCAAGTACAGTCTTATGTACATAATTAACGTCCTTTGGTTTGCAGTGATCAGCATCTTTGTATATGGCTTTTCAGCCAGCAGCACATCAGCAGCTGTGAATCCACCCAAGTGTCTTAACACTCAACTACATTCATTCATCCTATTCCTGAAGATATCATAGGAGACCTTGTTAAATGGCTTCCTAGGACTAAAATAAATCATGATTATATTTTTTCATTAAGTATTATTAAATTGATTTTATAATTCTGTCTGAAAAAACAGTAAATGATTTTAACCTGGGGTCTCATAACTATCCTTATTTTTTAAGTGCTTACAAATTAGTACATACTAATATTAAATCTTATGATAATCAAATATTTAATTTCCCTGTGAAATTCTTAGTTCTTCCTAGGAAAAAGTCACTTATGCTACCATGTGTGTTTCATAAACTAATATAGCAGCAGACTTAACCAACAAGTATTGTTTCAGCCCCCAAATAAAAAATATAAAAAGTGATATATAATACAATAAATAAAATATTCTGAGATCTCTCTTCTATGTATTTTACGATTTTTTAATTCACATCACCTGCAATTTGGGGAAGAAACTCAGCTTATTTTCAATAGCATTGCATTACTAACATAGGGTAACTATAATTATGTCTATGAGAACTACTGTCATTGTCTTAGAACTAGTCATGAAATAACTAAAATAAATGTTTCTCTTTGTTCAAAAATGCTAACTGAGTTATTTAACTTCCAGGGTGCTTATTGGCTCTCCTTTAGTTGGTCAACCCAAGAACAGAACTGGAGATGTCTATAAGTGTCCAGTTGGGAGAAGCAAACCATTACCTTGCGTAAAGTTGGATCTGCCTGGTATGTAAAGACTTTACATTAAAATCTGATCCTAAATTATACTCAGTAGTTGCATTAAAAATAATTTTAACTCAATAAAATATGAGAAGAATCTATAAATGTTCTTCAATTCTTATCATTAAAATTCACATAAAATGACATCTTGATTCCGAACTTTAGAAATAAAAGAACTTTCCCAAAACCTGGCCCATTACATTGCTCCCACAAAATTTAATTGTTTGTTTGTTTGTTCGTTTGTTTGTTTGTAAAGAAAATAGCAGGGGCATTTGGGTGGCTCAGTTGGTTAAGTGTTCGACTTTGGTTTAGGTCATGATCTCATGGCTCGTGAGTTTGAGCCCCGCGTTGGGCTCTGTGGTGACAGCTCAGAGCCTGGAGCCTGCTTCAGATTCTGTGTCTCCCTCTCTCTCTCTTCCTCTCTTTCTCTCTCTCTCTCTCTCAAAAATAAATAAACATTAAAAAAATTTTTTTAATAAAATAGCAGAGAAAGAATTGTAGTACATGAATTCTTTTAAAGAGAATAGCACAAGGTAAATTCATGTAGAAATGGATATATTTGATAGAAATATCACTATAATTAGAACATAACTAGAAAATTCCTGCTAGAATTATCCAAGACTTACAATTCAGTGTTCTATACAGTATTAAATGCATTAAAATAACACATACTTTAACAGTTTATTTCAAATATTCTATTTTTCAGTTCTCTTTTTTCAATTTCCTGTTTATTATGAACATTTTCCTTTACATTTATGAACATAGTTATAATAGCTGCTTTAATATCCTTGCCTGATAATTACAACATGTGGAATATCTCAACATCGCTTTCCATTTATTACCTTTCTCTTGAGATTGAGTCACATTTCCTTTTTTTTCTTATGTTTAGTAATTTTGGATTATGTCCTGGATTATACTTTTGAGTTATAAGTGTAGAGGTTCTAGATCTGTTATTTGCCTTTGAATAGTCTTAACTTTTTGTTTTAGCAGACAGTTTACTTGGCTGAACTCAATTTCTGAACTGCAGTGGGAAGCAGTTAAAATCTCCATTCAGTTCTTCTTATTGTAGCTGAGCTGTTTGAAGTTTACTCTGCATATATATACATTTCAAGTGCTTCAGATATTTGGACAGAGCATACGTGTGTATGTTAGAACTCTCTTTTTGTGGCTCTGCTTTCCAAGATATGCCCCTTCACTTTACAGCTTCTGTCATTACCCTAATTTCTGTCCTCTGTTTATTCAAAACAGTAAGACTTTGACTACTGTTTGAGGTTTAGCCATAGCTAGGACCTTCCCTTGGGGGAAAGCAAGCACATAAACAGGAAACTCAGCCAGTGCTAATCTCTTCTTACAAGTATAGACTTCCCTCCACTTTCTGTCTGCTTTTGGTTGCTTTCTAGTGCCTTCAGATGGTTGTTTCTTTTTTCTTTTTCTTTTTTTCCTTTTCCTAGAGTTATTTGCAAAAGACTTGTTCTAATAGGAGCTACTCCTTCATTACCAAAAACTATAATGTAGTTTTAACATTAGCATGGAGATTTTAGCTGCATCGACAATAGTGGAGACATTTCTGCTGTGGTCCCTAACATCCCAATGTCCCAGCTCATCCTGGATCAACTCTAGTATAAAAAACTCTAATCCAGATTATTCAAGACCAGTGTAGATAATGGTCCAGTTCCAGGTGCTTTCAAGGCAAACCAGACTAAACTCTGGGACAAAGACCCATATACTCACATTAGGAAGACAGTGTGACCATTCAGGAATCTCTGCTTCCATTCCTCACTCTGCATCTATAATGGTCTTAAGGTAGGAAAAACTTTTGGGCATGAAGAGTGAGGTAAATCTTTCTTGAACCTGAGTTTTGCCACTTGCAAATATTTCAGCACTCTGCTAAGCAGGGTTTAGAAAATTTTGATTTTCCTGCCCAGTCTTTTTTTTTGTCTTTTTTCAATATGAATAAGTGGCACTTCCTGCCACTTTTGCCAGGTTGGCCTGCTTCAAGACCCAACATTCCCATCTGGAATGACAAATGGCATCCCTTCATTGTTTCTTTTACCCGAACTTCCTGACCACTACTCCTTCTTGCTCTAGTTTTCTTTGTAAACTTCATGATGTCCCCATGATGGTGAAATCGATGTTCAAAATATATATTGGTGGGGTTTTTTTCTGCTCTACTACCCATTTTCCCTCTTCTTGTCAGAAGTGATGCTATATCATTGGCCATCTATAACATACAGATATAGCATGCAAGGTAAGTGTTTAAGTTTCCTTTATATATCTACAATATTATGAGGTTAAGTATTCTATTTGTTTTAATTAGCAAAAATGTGTGAAAGGCTGTCCCACATTTTCTCATTGCCCCACTAGCTCTGCATTCTTTTACAGTTCAGCAGAAGTATTTGAGACAGTTATCCAGACAACATTTCTGGGACATAAGCCAGGTTTTCAGCCTTAGCTTGTTCATTATATTCCTTAATAATACTTTGAAGACTATTTAGTTGAATCAAAAGGAAAATGTGCTATGATATGAACAAAGCAAATAGAATGTCCTAACGAGAAGGCACTTAATTTTACTTTGTTTTCCACCCTCATAAAAGTTTGTTTCTATTTTTAGTTAATACATCAATTCCCAATGTCACGGAAGTAAAGGAGAACATGACGTTTGGATCAACTTTAGTCACCAACCCAAATGGAGGGTTTCTGGTAAGAAAGCAAGGAGTTAGTTAATGAGCCAAGAATGCCGTCATTGTAAGTCTTTATAAAATTTGTTATATAATTTTTAATCTTATGGTTTTAATTTTTTAAAAGGCATGTGGGCCCTTGTATGCCTATAGATGTGGACATTTACATTACACAACTGGAATCTGTTCTGATGTTAGCTCCACATTTCAAGTCGTGAACTCCATTGCTCCTGTACGAGGTACAGATTTTATGTGATGTTCTTACATGTTTGAAAAGTGTAAGCAGTGAATGAGACATATATATACACAGGAGCATACCAAAAAGCTTGAAGTATTTTCTCAGCTACCAGCATTACCAATTTAGGTAAATGTTTGCTTTGCCAATATATAACCAAACCCCACTGCTATTTTTGGACTTGATATTAGTGTAAATAACCTTTAACAAAGTCTTGTTTAAACATCATAGCTAAAGCTGTCACATTGTTTTTATTTAAAGAATGAGTCTCTTTGAAGAAAGTAATCTCACTTGAAATACACACAGAATGAGAACAGTTACATAAATTCATACTGAGAAAACTTCCAAAGATAATTCATACAATGTTAATTACAATTCAGTAGAGATGTTTTACTTGATAAGAATCCCAAACCCATTGCTATTGAATGTAATGGTATTTATCAACTTTATTTTTGTAAAACTACTTCTTTCTGATTATAGAAGCAATGTGTCCACCATGTAGACTACCAGCTTATCTTTTTTTAAAATGAGCCTATTTCAGCCATGAAAACACTTCATACACTTTCATACTATCTAAAAAGATAAACTCGAAATTTGCACAGTTGACTCCTTTTATTGCAGAATGCAGTACTCAACTGGACATAGTCATCGTGCTGGATGGCTCCAACAGTATTTATCCCTGGGAGAGTGTTACAGCTTTTTTAAATGACCTTCTTGAAAGAATGGATATTGGTCCTAAACAGACACAGGTATGTGACTATGCATTTTGATTTCTGTTGTTCTAAAGATAAAAATGCATAGATTTTTAATAAAACAAAATATTCTGAACATAAATTAATCAATAAAGCTAATATTCAGGATGAATTTTATATTCCATATCCCTGTTTTTTCCTCCTGATGAAAGGGGCATTACTGGCAGACCCTGTTATTTTCTAAACAGAAAATATAATGAAAGCTGCCATTTCTGATGCTCTTGAAAAATATCCCCTATAAATCATAATTGAATTCTTACTTATAAAGTAAGTGTAGCCAGCTTCGGTAATATCAGAACAGGGTTTCAGAATTTGTGGAAACTAATCTGACATCCCAAAGAACACATCACATTAAATCCCCTCTCTTATATTATACAAGTAAATTAGTAAGTGATCACAGGATATCGCTTAAAGACCATTTTTTCTCATCTTTAATAATTTCTTAAGCAAAATCCAAGTGCTCGATGCTTTAGCTACATTAAGCTGGATATTTTTTTCTCCCCATGAGTATCTGTTTCTGAACACATTCCCTTTATTGCCATTAAATGAAGTGAAGCTTCTCACATGGTTCTCCCACTTTAGACACTGAATTTGGGTTTAATTAATCTAATGCTGATTAAACTTATACAGCCATATGGCTTAAAATACAGAGAAGACAGTGGATAACAGGCAAATTAAATGTCAGAGTGAGGTCAGTGCCTTGAGAACAGGAATTAGCACTGGAGTCAGAGTCAAATGGTTGTTGCATGGTTTGGGGACTGCAGGAGAGCAAAGAAGATGTTAGATCTGCACCTGCAGACCAGTGTCTTTCCTTTTCTCTCTGAAGCTCTACTTTGGAGAAATTTCTGAGGCACTGAAAAAGTGGTCTGACTGCATTGTTTGCCACACCCACACCTGGTACAGGACATGACTACACACACACACACACACACACACACACACACATATATGATATGCTTGTATATGCTTCTGTATATATATATATATATATATATATATATATATATATATATATATGCTTATAAATGTATGTATAGATAGATAGATAGATACATACATACATACACACACACACACACACACACACACACACACACACATTTACAAAATGAATTTCCCCAAAAGGGTGGTAGTTAAAAATTGCAAAGTAGATGCAAACCTCAAAGTGAAATGTCATATGGCTGTGTTCCAAGGATGAATAGATGAGAGCTAGGTGAGGAGTAAGGCTTTGCATATCCTTCTGGACAATAAAGAACATCTTGAAATCAGTATAAAATTATTTGAAAAATAGACTTTTATGCATCACAAAAGGTAAATTTTTTCCTGGATGCAAGTTTCTCATCTGCAATTAGTCTTCCCAAGTGAATTACCAGAAGTTTGGTATCTCTTCTTGATACAGGGCATAAGGCAGCCTGCATCCTTTCAAAGACCATTCGAGGGGTGCCTGAATGGCTCAGTTGGTTAGGCATCTGACTCTTGATCATGTCATGATCAGAGTCAAGCTCAGGTCATGATCTCATGGCTTTGTGGGTTTAAGCTCCCCATCAGGCTCTATGCGGCCCTGCAGAGCCTGCTTGGGATTCTCTTTATTGTCTCTCTGCCCCTCCCCAACTTGCACTGTCTCTGTCTCTCTCAAAATAAATAAATAAACTTAAAAAAAAAAAAAGACCATTCTAGAATTGTGACTTGCTCTTCCATCTGGTACATGTTTCACGTGGACCCTTTTTTTGCCCCCTGCTGAGGACCTCTCCCTTCCTCTTTTGCCCTCTTCCCCAATCTTTTCTCTCCTTGGTAAATACAGTTTCATAGGGCTATAAAATTAAAGCTGGATGGAATTGTAGAGGACTTTTAGCCCCAAATCTCAATTTATGGAGGAGATAGGAGAGGCTAAGTAACTTGTTAAATAAAGTAAGTTGCTTGTTGATGACAGATCAGAAACCATAGCTTTCCAGCTGCAGTTCAGCTGTTTGGAGAAGTTTCAGGGCTGGTCCAGTCTGATGTCCCTAAATAGTAGGTTTCTGGTCCTTTTTATCTCATCATGGTTGCCCATAGCTTCCTTGGCCAGACCCCTTGGCACTCTGTCCTCTGCACTGACACACCTGTGACCAGATGGCTGGATCACAGCTCTCCCCTCTTTTACTGCCTTTCCCCATAATGTCCAATCTTCCCTTCCACCTGTTTTGTCCACCCCATTCTACTTCCCTATCCAAGCCTTTCTTTCCAAAGCTAAGAATAGTCTTGGAATATTTTCTTGTTATTTCTGATATTTTTAGTCATCTGGAAATTTTATTTTACTTTTAATTTGTCTATTTCAATGTAAAAAAAAGTCTATTTATTTGTAGCTATCTGTGGACATTAGTGCAGCAGTGACATGTTTGGAGTTACTCTACAACTCCAGGAAGGAAATCTACAAGGCTATCTTACAAAAATAATCACCGCCTCAGTGGGGTTCTGTGCCCATGACTCAGTTTTGTAAAGAACTCAGTTTTGTAAACAATCAATTGTTTATATGCTCAACCTGTTCTGCTATAGTTTTGATGTTTCTGTCTACTAGAACTGTAATTAATTTTCTATTTCTGTAGTGAAAGTCCTAATAGAGGAGCTATTCTGCCAGCCACCAGTGCAATTCTAGCCTGCCAGGGTTGTATACCTTTCTTGGTGGCGGGGGGAGAACAATCACTTTATTCAGAGGAATGGGGGCCAGCCAGCCCTTAGAGTTCAGATGCTACCAGACTATGGGAGGGAAACGAACATACTCTGAGGCAGAAGAGTCGGGTTACTTGTTTCCAGGACCCGATTCCACAAAGGGCAAGATTTCAAAATGCAACCCTGTGCACTGAGTCATTTGTAGTAACCACTGACTTCACCCAGGGAAACCTGCTTCCTAAAGAGAGAGGAGCTGCTTAAATGGCTGAATTTTTATGTCACATTTTGCTTGTATCATTCATTGTGGAGTTTAGCCATACTCCTTCATTCATTTATTCAAGTATGTTTCCTGAGGGTTTACAATGTACTCGGCTCTGTGCTGGGGCTTGGATAATCATGGAGACAAGACAGACACAGCCACTGCCCTCATAGAGCTTCTGTTGTAATGCAGTGTTTCTCCAAAAGAGGCTTATAGAACTTCTCTTCCCAAATCCCTGAGGTGCTTGGGCTATACCCCGGATTTCAGAATCAGTCTCTCAGAGTGGGGCTATAGAGCCTGCATTTTAAATTTTTTTTTCAACGTTTATTTATTTTTGGGACAGAGAGAGACAGAGCATGAACGGGGGAGGGGCAGAGAGAGAAGGAGACACAGAATCGGAAACAGGCTCCAGGCTCTGAGCCATCAGCCCAGAGCCTGACGCGGGCTCGAACTCACAGACCGCGAGATCGTGACCTGGCTGAAGTCGGATGCTTAACCGACTGCGCCACCCAGGCGCCCCGAGCCTGCATTTTAAGTAAGCAACCTACATGATTCTTAAACACATTAAAGTTTGAGAAACACAGGACTAATGCATTATTCCATATTGATGTGTGTGTGTGTTTCTGCTGCATCTCTAGATACAGAGTTTATATCATCGTTTAATTCTTGTCATTGGCCAGACAGTGCTTTGCTGTGACATAGTGGGCTCTTAATGAGACCCTGTTGAATAAGTGTGTATATCACAATTAATGCTTTTTAAAATTTTTTTCTGATAGGTGAACATTTAATGAGACTTTTTTTCCTATAACTGGCATTTTAATATTCTATTAAATACTTTTATATTTGGGCTTTAGTGTTTATACTTTAGTATTTTCTAAGCTTTTTCTATTTTGACTTAAGTTGTGTTAATGACTAGTTTCATAAGTTATTCTCTAAGTGAAGGGGATTGAAAAGGACATATTTACTACTAAGCCATCACTTTTGCTGAAGTGGTGAAAAGGGTCTTAACACCTTTAAATTCCCTTTAAAGTTTGATCTTCCTTTAGTGGATTCAGAAAAGAAATTTGTCCATATAAATTTTGGAAAAATATTTACTTTTGGAAAAATATTCTTCAAAGAAATGTGTACTGAAAAGCATGGTTATCATTCATGTAGTCTTATAGTAATTCTCTCCAAAAACACAATTTATTTTAACAACTATTTTCCTCCCTGGCTGACTATAATATAATTTAAATAGGTTTTGTGTATGTGTGTGTGTGGGTGGGTGGGTGTGTGTGGGTGTGTGTGGGGGGGAGGGGGGTGTATGTCTTTTGTTTTTGTTTGTTTTCAATTACAACACCCAATTCTGCCCTAAGATTGGCAGAATCTGCTTCTGGATTTTTTTCTCCCCATAACTTATCCTCCCTACCTCCATTCCTGAAAGGGAAAGATGTAAAAACAAACTGTGAGGGAGAATACCCAGAAGGAGCTGCCAAGATAGAAAGCTAAGAGATGGATGGAGGACTCTTCACCCATATCAAGGGTATAAAGGAATTCAGAATGGAGTTAAGAGGATTTCTGAAGAAGGTTTCTCTGCAAGCAGGGCCTAGTGAGAAAGGCTTCAGTGGGTTCACACAATGAGCTTGATGTGTTTTCTAAAGTTGGGACACACAGCTGACTAGTGCTTCACTCCTGCCTGAAATACCTAAAGGGCAAGATAGCAGCTGTCTAGCTGCTGACAGGCAAGTCAGATGAGAGGTAGCTGCAGTCAGATTTCCCTGCAGTCCCAAGGTCTGTCATTACAAAGAATGTGTATATTCATGGATCATCACGGAGTCATGTTAGGTCCTGCCCTCAGACTCTTCTGGAGGTGAGCAGAGACTTCTGCACAAAAAAGCGGAAGATATCCCTGATGAGGGCAGTAGTGACATGTATTCACTCAGACAAGGAAGTAGGTGAAGAGAAATCTGCAGAGAACCCACAAGAGAGTTGTTAGCACCTGGTAGCACCTGATCCATCTCAGGATAGCACCGGTCAAGTAAAAATTCCTATACCCTTTATTTATCTCCGTTACCCCTGTCCCCGGAGAGGTCAGAGACTACAGTTAACAATCTAAGGGGAGATGAGTAAAGAAACAAAGAAAGAAACAGCCACCTATGCCGCTTTCTCAACTACATGCTTCTCATCTCCTGAAAGGCTTAGTGAGGGGAGAAGACGTACTATGAATCAACTTTGATATTTTGTCTCCTAGAGTGTGTTTTAATCTAGGTTGAACCGTATGAAATTGTTGCTATTTGATCATTTTTGACCTACAAATACAGCAATTTCATGTGGTATGACCTACATTAAAATACAATTGACTCGGGGTGCCTCGGTGGCTGTCAGTTGAGTTTCCAGCTTCGGTTCAGGTCATGATCTCATGGCTCGTGATTTCGAGCCCCATGTTGGGCTCTGTGCTGCCAGCACAGAGCCTGCAGCTTCCTTTGGATTCTGTGTCTCCCTCTCTCTCTGCCTTTCCCCTGCACACTCTCTCTCTCTAGCTTCCAAAAATAAATAAACATTAAAAATTTAAAAAAAATACAGTTGACTCTAGGATAATGTGAAGGTTAGGGGCACTGACTTGCTGTGCAGTCAAAAATCTGCATATAACTTTGACTCCCCCAGAACTTAACTACTAATAGCCTACTGTTGACTGAAAGCCCTGCCAATAACATAGCAGTGGATTAACACATATTGTATGTTTTATGTATTATATGCCATATTCTACAATAAAGTAAGCTAGAGAAAAGAAAATGCTATCATGAAAATCATGAAGAAGGGGCGCTTGGGTGGCTCAGTCAGCTAAGCTTCTGACTGTTGATTTTGGCTCAGGTGATGACCTTACTATTAGGGAGATCTAGCCACATTGGGCTTTGCGCTGACAGCTTAGAGCCTACTTGGGATCCTCTGTATTCCCTCTCTCTCTGCCCCTCCCCCATTCACTGTCTTGCAGTGAATACATTTACAGTACTACACTGTATTTACCCAAAAAATTCACGTATAAGTGGACCCGCACAGTTCAAACCCGTGTTGTTCAAGGATCAATTATATAGGTCTTCTCTTTTTTAATAGATATTTTAAAACTATTAAGACACTTATCTTTCTATCCGGGGAGAATAGAAGAACTTCACCCTAAATAAATTTTAAAGGGATCACGAGCCAAAAAAAAATCACGTCATTCTGACTACACCTCATGAATTCTTGTGTACTGTATTGATTATGGCTATACACTTAGTACAACAGGTAAAGATAAAATATGATGGCCTATTGTCTGCATCCATAGATTTGTCATTTAGTAATTGCATGTGTTGAAAGATAGTTGCAAAGAAATGAAAGGAATTGTCAACTCCACAAAGGAAAAAACAAACAAACAGAGAGGAAGGGAGAAAGAAGGAAAACTTAAGCTTGCATTGAAGTTTCCACATGACAATCAGCGTACATTAGGGGACACAGCATAAGTGACAAAAACATCAACTCCAAATAGCTACTCAAAGTTTCGTACAGGTTTCTGTGTGGTCCAATTAAGACTTTTGCAAACATAGTGAAGGAATTCTTGTCAACCAATTTTTTTTTACCCAAGACAGAGTAAAGGCTATAAAATTGCCTTTAAAAAAAAAAAACCACCTATAAAAACAAACCTGAAACACTCTGAGCTTGCCATAAAAGATATGATGGTATAAACATTGTGGAGGTGTTATCGATCCTCAATACCTAAACATAACACTGCTTTTAATAATAAATGAGAATGATATAAATATGCCAAATACGAGTGCATTACCCTAAATAAAACCAGTAAATTGTGAGGCTTGATATAAAAGTGAAATATACTAATGGAACAATGTCTAGATTGTTGCTATCAAAAGCACAGCATAGCATTAAACCAGGCAAAATGAAAGAGAGAGATTAATTAAATTTTAGGAATATTATTTATCTTTCTTTTTACTGCACGTTTTATGGCCATTTCCCCTGAAGCCTTATTCGTTGTTTTGAAGTCTAAATAGAAGCCTGAAGGCACCTTGCAGCTGAATCCTTGTCAATCAGGCTATAGTATCTGACAGCGGTACTGTGAATAAGGTGAATCTTCTCTGTCACTAGCCACCCAATCTGCATTCTCCCCTACCTCCATCCCTGAGCTATCTTTCCAAGGTAAAATTCAGGTCATAGCATTTCCCTGGGTAAAAATCTCCTGTCTTTGCCTGCTGAGTAATATCCAAGCTCCCCAGTGGATTGGAAAGCATCTGTCACCTGGCGCCACTCATTCCCACTGCCGCCTGCCTTCCTGGTGCCTTCTTGCCTCTTTTCTGGCTCTGCAGCCACTCCTCCCCTCGCTTTCCCTGAACACATCGCCAGTGTCCACAGGAGCCCCTCCCCAGAGTGCCCTTCTCTACCCCAAGCCCTAGGTGCTAGGTGACTTAGTTCCAGTGTCACTGTCTCTGTCACGTTCCATGATCTTTCCACCCCTCTTCCCACAAACAATCCCCTCCCCTCTGTCCCCATAAGTTCTACTCACCCTTCACTTACAGCTCTCATCACTCAGTAGCACTATCTTTTGCTTCTGTGTCCGTCTCTCCTGGCAGACTGTGAATTCCACTTTGACAGCATTGTGCCTTAATCCTTTTATTTATGGGATACAGTTTAGAGTTTTATGTGTTGCTGAGCATATAGGAGGTAGATCATTTGGGTTGGAAAAATCTCATTGCTGGGACTTTTCATTTCTCCTTGTGTTAAAAATCATTGTTGTAATGACCTCTTTCTCTCAGTCTACTTCATGAAGTCATTGAGCTAGAAGTGGTTCTTTGTGGGGGACCTCCCCCAGATACCCTTTACATTAGGTTCCAGACTTTTCTTTGCAGGTGTTTCCGCCCCAGCCCCATTCACCTCTCATCCTGATTGCTCCCACAGTCTTCTCAGAACTTTACTTGTACTCCCTTATCCTTGCATTTTTGAACTTGGATCAATTTCATTACAGCATCATCCAAGAAGGCAGCTTAAGACACCATTTTCCTAGGACCTATATCTATCATCTATCAACTTTATGTTTCTGAGGACTCATTTCATTTCCTTATGATCCAGTCTCACTTATGCCTCCCTTCACAGTGACAAACGGTGAAGCCTGGTTCCACTAACATAGCCTCAGAATGGCCCATGCTGACAGTTCACTGGGATTACAGTCTGTATTATTACTGCATTCTTACTCCAACTTAATCACATTAGAAGCATGTGGTAGGGGGCAGGCTTTGCACCATAGTTTGGTTAAAGGAAATATAAATTTGCCGGACACAAAGACTGAGCTCTTTTCATGTTCAGCAATGGGGGATCTCCCACAGAACACTTCATTGTTTTACCCTATCATTATTCCCCTAAAGAAGACACTGGGTTGATAATGTTAATTGTTGAATGGAAAGCCCAGAAACTTAGTTTGTGTTTTAGAAATTAAAATTTAAAGGGGCGCCTGGGTGGCTCAGTTGGTTGAGCATCCGATTTCGGTTTAGGTCATGATCTCGCTGTCTGTGAGTTCGAGCCCCGTGTCGGGCTCTGTGCTGACAGCTCAGAGCCTGGAGCCTGCTTCGGATCCTGTGTCTCCCTCTCTCTCTGCCCCTCCCCTGCTCTTGTTCTGTCTCTCTGTCAAAAATAAATAAAACATTTAAAAAATTTTTAAAAAAGAAATTAAAATTTAGCAACTGCTGTTATAACTTTAACTTAACAATACAAGGTATTAGAATATAATTCTAAATGAGGAAATAATTCCACTTCTTCATAACTCTTTGACTCGATATACTTAATAGCTATTTTACATACTTCTCTTTCTTAAACTTCTTTGTCATTCTGTTGTTACTTGAATTTCATGAAAAAAAATCAGAAGGCCCTCCTTTCAGTGATTTCATTTATATTTCTCACATTCACTTTCTTCCTCTTTCTTCTCTACCCCCTAAAAGAAATGAAAACCATCCACGTAATAAATTCATTGTAATTCAGCAGATATATATGAAGTGACTTCTTGATTAAGTATTAAGCTAGGTGTCATGGGCAATTAAAAAAAACTGTAACTTTGTCCCTGAGCCCAAAATACTTCCAACTTAGAAATGAGGTAAAATCTTATATTTGGATGAGTACTATAATGATAGTGTATCATGAATATAACAAAGGTGAATGAGGCAGAACAATTATTTGATCTTTACGAGGAGGTAGCTCAATGTTGTAAAGCAATGTTTTCTAAATTATGTTGCTTGAGGTGTTAAATATGTTCTTCCCCCAAAATATTCCCTTAAATAGGAATAAAATATATCAGGTCTTTCAATTCATGATTCACAATGCATATTTTCATATTAAAGACTCAGAGCATTTTCAAAAAAATTTGCTTATGAATCAGAGTAGAGCAACTGGGAACAGAAGAGAAAGCCTTGGCCTTTTGCATTTGAAATTTGTGGCATTTTTTTTTTTTTTTACTTAATATAAATAGCAGAAGGAGAAAGAGAGGCAGACAAAGAGATAAAGGGAGAGACCAAGAGAGAGAGAGAGAAGGGACCCCGTGCTGTAAAGATACATGTTAACTTTGTGTTACCCATTGTTTTTCAAGATTACTTGACCATGGAATTCTTTAAAAATCATAGCGAGTAACATACAGAGGGTGCTAGTACTCCCTAGAAAAGGGGTCAGCCATCTCATGGCTCATGGCTTAGCTGAAGAAGGATTGTAAATCTCATGCTTAAGTGGTTTTGAATAAATGTTACAAACCTCTGGTTCATATAACAGAATCCTCTATCAGTTGTGTGCCTGATTTATGTGATAGCCTGAATCTTAGTTCTCTTTGGTCTTAGATTTAATTACATACCTATATCTTTTGTTCTACTTAATCAGGAAGTTCAAACTGTGTCTCCCTAGGAAGTAAAGGCTTCCTTTCCAGTTGTCTCTGAAAAGTGACTGTTGTACTTGTTCTACTCTCTTTTTTTAAATGTTTATTTTTGAGAGAGAGAGAACGCGTGCGCGCGTAAGTGGGGGAGGGGGAGAAAGAGGGAGACACAGAATCTGAAGCAGGCTCCAGGCTCTGAGCTGTCAGCACAGTGCCCGACGCGGGGCTCAGACATGGGGCTCGAACTCAGGAGCCACGAGATCATGACCTAAGCCCAAGTCAGATGCTTAAATGACTGAGCCACCCAGGCTCTCCTTGTTCTACTCTTTATAAGAATATTTTGTTCCTATCTTCCCATGCTGTTTTACTAATGCCCTAAGCTGCTCTTTTTCCATTTTCTCTTCAAGAAAGCCCACATCTAGCTGGTTGCTTCTTTTAGCTGCCATCCCTGCTTATTTATTTCCATTCAGCAAACATGCCTAGAGTCTTTCCATCTCCATTACTCCTCAGCAGTCTCTACTTAACTTCTATGCTCTGGTTTTTGTATCATTCCAACACAACTGACTGCCTCAAGTCAAATATGATGATTATTGGCCATTTTTCTTTTTCTCAGTTCCTAGAATGATTTCAGTTCCTTATAATTTTTGACATATTCTCCACTCAAGACTGCTTTGCTTTCTCTGTTCTACATTTGTAAACCCACCGTCTGTTCTTTACATGGGTACCTACTAAGGGGACTGCATCTTCCTCCCTCCATGAGCCCTTTCATGGTGAGACAATAAATGTACTTGTACTTCTGTCCTCCTGCCTCCTCAAAATCTGTATGCCTCACTTGGCTAACTTTTTATCTTGTTATTTCATTATCATCCTTATTTGATTCTGTTGCATATAGTATCAAGTATAAATCTGTTTTACCTGCCTTAACTTATACCCTAAGCTGGGACTAAAACTGGTTTATTAACTGGGTCCCGTTAATACTCAGCAAAGTGTTACATGTGTTTGCTTTGTGATTTGACCATTTTCCTGTGATGAAAATCAACGAATGCCACCCTTTTCTGGAAAAGACACAGCAGGCCTTATTCTGTCTGATTCGTAAGGAAATATGCAGCCCACTATCAGCCAGGGACCTACACTGAGCGTCATTTCCCTGAGATTTGAGATTCCACTGCCCCCAGTCTTCTCATTTCCCACACATCTTTATGTCTTTCTTTTTCTGCTTATCATTATTTCCCTGCTATCTCAGTCTTAATGTGAAATGTTACAGTCATCTAGTAAGAATGTATGAGGGTCAATCATAAGCAAAGCAAAACAGCAGCATGGGATAAGAGAGTACCAAAAGCTATGACATAGTCCATGCTCCTTAGCCCTGCTTGCTCCTATATATAATGCAGTTGGGAGATAAAGCATGCATACAAAGAAGTTCAGAAGAATACAGTACTCCAAGGAGCAAAACAGACAAGTTTGCTTCAGGGGTTAGAGAAGGGGAAGATCAGTAAGCTAGACTGGTGACTAGGTGGGAAAAGTTTTGCAGAGAAAGTGACTCTTTGTACTGGATCTTCCAGAATGGATAGAACTTAGCTTTGTTGGAGGGATGAGGAAAGGCACTTGGTAGGGACAGGGTTCATACTGGGGAGTCCTGAAGACGTGGGAGAACTAGAAAGGCTGTTGAGTGACTGCAAGTCAGGGGAAGAAAACTGAAGTTTACCTTACAGGTCTTGTATTTCCAAGGAGCAGCTTCAAGTTTTATCTGTTTTCTATTTTAAGTAGAATAAAAATTCCATGTAGAGTGTATTTTAAAGTCGTTGATGTAGGCAATGGAGAGTTAGTGGAGATTTGTGAATAAGGATGTTATGTAAGCAGAATTTCAAGGCAGTTAGCCTTACATTTATTTATGTAAGAGCTGAGGAGATGGAGCTGAGGAGAATGAAAATAGGAGGAAGACCAACAGCGGAAAGACCAACTATTGCCACGGTCCAGGTTGAGTGAAGTGAGGTCTGGCCTGAGCCAAGGAAGAAATGCAGAGACACAGATAATAGCTGCCTTAAGTCTGGTTTCCCAGAAGCAAACCCTGAGAAAATGAGCCAAGTGACAGTGATTTACTAAGGGAGTGCTTTTAAAAGAAAATAGTAAGAGATTTGGGGGAGCAAAACAGAGTAACAACTGAGAAGAACCAAGGGTGTGATTTCAGGTGAAATCAAGGCCTTCAGCTAATCTGAGTCAAGGGGCTGGTCTTTCACTGTCTGTACTCAGGCATTGCCTGTGGAGCTTGGCAAAAGGCGATAAAGGAAAAAATTTCCAGGCACTCCTCGCTCTTTGAACCTTTGGAACAAAGCAGATCTAGTAATCCAAGGGCAGACGGTCATCTGAAGAGACTCATGTGGAGTGTTAGAAGCAAAGTATAAAGAAAGGGTGAGGCAACTGACAGTTACAAGTTATCTAAAGAATAAACTTATAGAAGTGAGATATATGTTAAGTAGGTAGAGAAAGACAGACAGTGAGAGAGAGAGAGAGAGAGAGAAGGTATAAAGCACTGATTTCTGACTTACCAAGAGGCTAAAATTTTTCTGCTGTTCCTGGTGTCCAGATAATCCAATAGTCCATAGTAGGTTTTATAAAATATGTAAAGTATTTTGAAATGTCAAATATTATGGCACAAAGCAGCCTTGTTTAATTGGCATAAATTCTTCCTCTTCTCGTGTGAACTCCTCCCCATGTATCAATGTGATACTGTCTTTTTCCTGAAGAGTTAATAGTTTATGACCAGAATTTGATTGCACTCAATAAATGGGAGCAAAATACGCTCATTAGTACAAAGGAGTAGGACTGTCGAGCAGTGTTATGTGCAACCACATTTGAGATTCATGGCCATAACTTTAAAGTGAGACCAGTCTACAATTTGTGTGATTTTTGTGTAGAAACATTTGAAGTCACAGAAGCACAGAAAGTAAAGGAGATATTTGGACTTAACCAGAGTTGGAGGTTAGCCATGTGAGTTAATGGAGGGGAAAAAAGGTTAAAGGAGTTAAAGTTTGCAAGTAAATGATTGTGGTGATGGACCATGGAATCTAAGCTAGGGACAAAAAAAAAAGTAGGATCTCTGAATTAATTGCAAGTCTTGATATGGTGAAGGAATTGGTGACAGACATAAATGAGCTCAAGTTAATGGTAAAACACTTGAAATTGAGATTGAGGTGCTGCAGTTTTTCTAGTTGACAAGGTCAAGGATAAGACCTTGAGAGTGGATGACATAGGTGATGTAGAGGAAAAGATTACTAAAGATGAGGAAGTCAAAGAAATAAGACTAGATTGTTCAAGATTTTATCCAAATGAGAGACTACAGTGTTCAGTAGATTCACTCAAGTAGTAAAATGTCCAAGAATAATGACAGGAATGACAGTTTTGAAAGTTCTTTAGCCTCCTGCCTGATCAAACAAAAACAAAGGGAAATAAAAACAAAGAAACTCTGTAAGATGTCCTGAATAGATGAGCAATTAACTTCCACAGCAGCATTTATTCACCTTGGTACCAAAAAATAAGCATAGTGTTTATCTAAGTTGCAAAATCATTTTACTTTTATTTATACTGAACATTTCTATACACAAAGACAATGTTGAACCTTCATGGTTTCCCTTAATAATTATACAGTGTCTCCCTAGATTACTAATTAAAATCTATGAGGGTCATTGGGAGAATAATTTTAAATCTGTGTTGAGAGTAATAGATAACTATCCATAACACTTAATTATGATTCAAGGAAATAACCTGAATTGGATTTTGAGTGTATCCTCATCCATTTATTTATTTATTTATTTATTTATTTATTTATTTATTTAGCATAATTAGTTGGTTGTAGCCTGCTTATATTTCCAAAAGGAGTTTTGGTCATCTTTATTCCAATTATAAGAGCACACGGCTTTGGGACGGATGGTGACAGATATTCAGTGAAAGATATATTCATAGAAGAGCAGGGCTATCCTGGACATAGATTGAGGAATTGCATGTTCAGTCAGCTTATTATATACCTTATCTTACACTTACGTATGCTGTCTTTTTCTTATTTATCCTATACCCAACTAAACAACTCTAAGGAATGATTAATGTGTTCTGTTTCTATTTTTAAAATATGATGCTTGTTTGTTTGCTTTACTTGTATTATATTCTCCAGTAGATCTCAATTAGCTAGATAGCTCATTGAATTCATCAAGTAACAATTCATCAATGGCAGCAGCATTTAGCAGAAACTAGTAGGATGAGGCGACACAGAATGCAGGGAGTTCAGGGAGGTGTATTTCTGTAGAGAGGAAGTAGACTGATGGAAAAAGCCCTGGGATAAAAGATTCACATCTTAGACTAGACTCTTTTCTGCCCTTTCACTGTGAGGAATATTTTAAACTTAAATTTCTCATTTATAAAATGTGATGCCAATTAATGTTATTATAATCTGAATAAATTAGGGGAAAGCTTTTCAAAAGGCATTACAAATATAGGATACTATTCTTATTTAAGCATAATGGTGTAATTGCTTCAAGACGTCTAGTGTACTCTAGAAGGTGGCTCAAAGATGATAAAGATTATTTTAAATTAGAAGGTAGTCTTGTTGGTTTCTGCAAATGCCAGAGTATGCTTCTGGTTTCAAAGAAGACCCAGCTGTGGAAATGTATCTATGAGTCAGACATGTAATTAAAGATTTCTGACAACTGTAACATCCTCAAGGGAGGCTGGAAGGTAGATGCTGAACCTTCATGCCACTTGGAAGTAAGATCAGAATTGGAAATAGGATGGGTATGAAAAAAGCACTAGAGGCAACTTTACCACTGAGCAAACTAGGCAATTGCCTTAGCAAGAAGGCAGCCTTGTCTCAAATTCCTTCCCCAGGACCCAAGAAATGAAGTGCCCAGAATTTCTACATTAAAAAGACATTCATTTGGGTATAGAATTTCTGAATTTCTCATTTTGGGGTGGGAAATTAAACAAAAAGTTATCTTCACTCACAATTCTTGATGTAGATTGATCTATTGGTTCACATCAATATTTAAAAGAAGGTATAGAAAAAGGATAAGAAAAATGGGCATCTGTAAGGGAGAGGGGAGGAATACAGAGCAAGGGAAATCCAATCTGGTGTCACTTTACCCTATGTATCATTTTGCTCCATGATGGCTCTGCAGTTAGCTGCCCACGTTATCCTATCTGTGCAAAGGAGGGAACGAAAGGAGGAAGGTAGAAAGAAGGGAAGACTGAACAAGAAAAGGGGTGGTGGGGAGAAGGGCTGGTGTGAGAGAAATGGAAGCTATGCCTGACCTAGATAAAACCTGAAGCACATGTGTGCCCTCCCCAGATACATGCCCCACTTACTACTCATCCAGCCTCATCTGGTTTCACTTCCCCTCACAGTCTAGTCCAGGCTTACTGACTTTCTTTCTGTTCTCGGGACATCCCTACTTTTTTCTCATCTCAGCTTCTTCACATACCAATTGCCCGTGTGTGGATCCATCCTCTCACTCTGTCTCCATCCAGGACAGGTCTCCACCCTCCTTGCACCTTTCAGTATCGATTTGAATATCACTTCTAAGAGGCCTTCCCTAACCCCCCATTTTGAAGTAGGGCCCTAGGTTTACTTGCTAAACAGCTTTTCCATTTCAGCCCTCTCTCCATAGTTTGCAATTGAACATGCATTGGAATGATTGTGTGTTGAATCTCCCTCTCTCTCTGATTCTCTCTCTCTCTCTGATTTCCTCTCTCTCTCTCTCTCTCTCTCTCTCTCTCTCTCTCTCTCATTTAGAAGCTCCATGAAGGCAGAGAGCATGTCAGTGCATTGTATCTTCTACCCCTCAAGGCTTGCCAGAGTCATTCAGTAGAAACTATTGCAGAGATAAACCAATTGTTTAAGAAGTTTAACAACAGTACTTTCATTCTTGTTCCTTGGGCTACGAATATCCACAAGTGGCAGTGGTTATTTCTGTCGGAAGGATTTGTATACTGATGAATTTTTGAACTATCTAAAAGACAAAAATGTATGACATCTGATCTACATGTTTAAAGAAAATTGAAATGGCATATTGCTAGATGGTTAACTCACAATGGCTTGGTATTTCAGGTTGGAATTGTACAGTATGGAGAAAATGTAACCCATGAGTTCAACCTCAATAAGTACTCATCAACGGAAGAGGTACTTGTTGCAGCAAATAAAATAATCCAGAGAGGTGGCCGCCAGACTATGACAGCCCTTGGGATAGACACAGCCAGGTATGTGGATTAAAAAATAGACCAAGGTAAAAAAACTACACATGACCAACTGTTCACAATCAAGCCCTTTCGAGTGTTGATTGAGCATTTATCTTGGCAATATTTAAAGTCATCTTTTTAAAAAACTGGATTCCACCAGTTAGCTAATAGTTATAGGATCAAGTTTTTCTATGACATAGTCTCCCTGCCCTTCTTGTCTTTCCTGTTATTCCAAAGGTTTAAGTCATGGAAAATCAGTCATAAAAACTACTGTAGTCTAATGCATCATGTTCTTGGGTGCTAAGACAAAATATTAGTGAATATATTTTCCCTTTGTTCTTTGTTTACAGATTCTAGGAACCCCATTTTTTAAAAAAGAGGATTAATATTCATCCACTTCTACTCAATATGTATTTATATCCTAGTATGTCCATAATTTTACAGTACCTAATTTAGGGTTATTGAAGCTCTCAAGTAAGAGTTTTTAAGAAGCCAAATTCAATAGCGCTGTCTTTGAAATCATTTTCAGTGCAAAGACTGAAAGAAGTGGAAAGAACTTCATCATTTGTGCACTCTTTCTTTCTTCTGTTCTCCAAATTTCCTCTAATTCATATCTCTTCCTTCCTCCTGCACCTCCACGGAGAGCACATAATCCACTCTGTGGTTGAACTTCATTCTATGAGAAGCTACAGAACTGTCCTTTGATCACAATGTAGAACATTTTATTTTCTATATCGTTCCCAATTGCATGCAACTCCCATCTTTTGCTGTTTTATTCATGAGTTGCCTTTAAAGCTAGTAAGGTTCTGATCAAAAACTAAACAATACCAAAATCACAGGAGATCTAATAAGTAATGTGACTAATACTAAGGATCCTTCTGTTATGTGTCTTCAACTTCTGGACCCTCATCTGATTTTAAAGAACTAATTACCCATTCTCTCACTTCACTTGTCTGCTAAGATCAGTATTTTTAAGGGGGTTAAAATAGTTAATATGGATATTCTGAAGAACTGAGATTTTATGTGCAGCATTAGGCCCCTAAGTGTTAGAGAAGCATGTGGTTCTAGTTATATGGGACTCAAGAGAAAATAACCACAAACAGATGGGGTAATTTTACATTTACCTGCCTTTCAGATCACCAATTTGCATGCACAGAGAGTGCACATGTTGAGGTGTGCTGAATGCACCTTCTTAAATAATTGACTAAATGTGACTGCACATTCAAAGTAAATCAAAGTGTTCTTTGAAAGCTCTGAGTCTGTAGGGAGCTGTGTATTTTCTAAAGGCAACCACTTAAGAATGAATATTCATCTTTGAAAACTAACTGAAGAAATATTCTGGCTGCTTTGCTCCTGCGTAAATACCACTCTAAATACCATAACCCTATATGGTTTTTGCCTACATGTTTCACAAAGGGTCTAGCTGTAGGGCACACAGTTTAATGAGTTTTGTATATAAATAAAACTCCATAGCGGTATTACTCAGTATCCTTGTACATTCTTTTTTCACATTGAAGCATATTTTTAATTGCTGTTTATTCCTTTCTAGCAGGGCCAATTGCAAACAATATTTTTAATTTTTTAGAATCCTTTACTTCTATTTTCATTGGATGGTAGTATTTGGGGGTCAAGGGCAATTTGCTGAAGATATTTGAAACAGAAAGAGTCTACTCAAGAGTTCTGCCAGTGGCTAGTTTTACATTATATAAAACCAACCCTTGTTTAGATCTAGCAGATTTTCTTTAAGAAATGTCTTTTTTTTTATATATATATGAAATTTATTGACAAATTGGTTTTCAGCGTCTCTCCTTATCAGGGAAATACAAATCAAAGAAATGTCTTTTAATTATCTCCATCAGCTGAGGTTCATTCAGTAATGACCTGTATCTTTGTAAGAAGTAGGAAGTTTTGGTGATCCTCTAGAGAATTAAGACCACAAAAAGGGTTGAATCATATGTGATATCCATGTCTGAACTTCATTTAAAGACTAGTCTTTAACATCTGTTTTCACCTTTGTACATATAAAGAAGTTGGACATCTACCTGTTTAGTGTAGAGGGCAGAAATATGCAGTTCCTTAGTGATCAGTTGTTTTTTTTTTAATAGCTTCTCCTTTATTTTGAAATTTTTAAGAAAAATCAAAAATGTAAAAGAAAGCAAACAACAAAATCCTATGTACTCACCAAACAAATCAACAGTTGTTAATATCTTCTCATATTTGCCTTCAGTCTTTTTAAAGAGAAATAATCACAGATAAAAATCCCTTTGCCCACATCACTGGGATTTTCTCTCCTGCTCACAAGATACCTACTATTGTGCATTTACTGTGTACCTAAGGTACAACTAATGTGTATTGTGCAAACCATTTGGAAGGTTGGTTTAAGAGAAATGTTTTTTGGCATATTCCAAACTGCAGGTATTTGCCCTCACGACCAAGCTAAAATATTTAAAAGGAGCATTCAGTACAACAATTGCTGCATTTTATACCAAAATCAAAAAAAATATTATATGAAACCCTTTCATTGTTTCATTCCAAATAAACTTACTTGACTCAAGAGAGGGAAGTGAGTTGAGTAAAAGAAAATAATACAGGGAAAGTGTGCCTCTCTGTATGTGTGTGTGTGTGTGTGTGTGTGTGTGTGCACGCGCCTGTGGAGAAGCACAAAACAAACAAGAATTTAAGTTCCCTTCTCTTTCAGCTCTTTCCATAAATGATTTTTGAATTAAATATAAACTCCTTTCTTTGCAGTTAGGGCATAGCATTTCCCTTTCTCTCCGTGCCACCTTCTCCCACCCCATCCCCAGCAGCCTGTGTCCTAAAACCTAGTTCAGACCAAATTTTTCATAGCTACTCCAGCCCCTTTTGTCCTCCATAGCCCTGCTTTATCACTGAGTCAGACCATAACTGTCTGCAGTCTTTTATGACCATGTCTGATTTTCCCCCATACTCCTGTTTTCCCCCAGCTCCCCTCCTCAGCTCAGAGGATTTCCATACTGTTCTATAAATGTCAGAGTAGATGTGGGGGAAGTGAGGACAGAGCAAAAGTTTCTGCCAAAAGCAGAAGAAAAGAGGAGTGTTTATAGAGAAAGGAGTGGCTGAGAGAGTATTTGAGATCTGACCTTCTCTAGATCTGATGTGTGCTCCAGTGACACCTTCCCTGACAAGTTTCCAAAGAATGAAATACTGCTGCCCTTTGTATATGGGATATGTGATGATCAGCAAAATGGTGACCTCTCCATCATCTGGAATAAATCTAAAACTATTGCAAATAATGATCATCATGCCTCCCAGCTTGAACAATGGGTGTCAGTGTTGATCTTGGAAGGACAGCACTAGTCTAGCTACAGTTGTCACTGTTTTTCTTTTGTTTATCACTTTGCCTAACCTTGGGGTGGTGTTTTATTTGCTTCTCTTTTCTCTTTGATTTCTTCAGGAAGGAGGCTTTCACTGAAGCCCGGGGTGCCCGAAGGGGAGTTAAAAAAGTTATGGTAATTGTGACTGATGGGGAGTCCCATGATAACCATCGACTGAATAAGGTCATCCAAGACTGTGAGGATGAAAACATTCAGCGATTTTCCATAGCTGTAAGTACAGGGCTAGAAATGGCTTTCATATTCTGTTGTGAAGACAAGAGGGTGGGTGTATGTGTGTGTGTGTGTGTGTGTGTGTGGTGTGTGTGTGGTGTGTGTGTGTGTGTATATGTATATGCACACACATATGTATATACATATATGGATATATATATATATATATATATATATATACCCATCGTGGTTATGTTATGAAAGTGACACAGACAAGGTTGAGAAAGGAAAAGTTCTCCACTTGAAAGTAAACTCTGTGGAGGCAAGATAGGGTTTTTGCTCCCTTTGTGTCCCCAGGAAGAGAGGGCAAGAGAAAGAAAGAGACAGAAATAGGGAAGGAAAAAGAAGAGAAGAAAAGGAGAAGAAGGTAGGAAGAGGAACTGTGGGGGGGCGGGGCGGATGGAGAGAGGAACGGAGGAAGGGCAGGAAAGAGGAAGGGAAGGAGGAGATGGAAGGGTGGAAGGAAAAAGGAAGGGAGGTAGGAAAGGAGGGAACTGAAGATGTGCTAGGTAAGAAATACAGTGCCTGCTAATTAATAATCTTCCCACGATTTGGGAAGGTGGAAAATCAGGACAAAGCTCCTAATAATTGCTAAAAGTGAACAATGGTATTCCACACCTACAACTCTATGAGTTACAGGAAAGAAGCAAAAGGTCACCTAATTTTTTGTCTACTCTGGACAGTCTACACCAGGACTTAGAAGAAGAGTCCCTGTGATGGCAAGACTTTCTTTTTTTTTTTTTTCACATTTACTTATTTTTGAGAGAGAGAGACAGAGCATGAGCAGGGGAGGGGCAGAGAAAGTGGGAGACACAGAATCCAAAGCAGGCTCCAGGCCCTGAGCTGTCAGCACAGAGCCCAATGCAGGGCTTGAACTCACAGACCATGAGATCATGACCTGAGCCAAAGTTGGCCACTTAACCAACTGAGCCACCCAGGCGTCCCAGCAAGACTTTCTTATGTGGTTTTGTAGTTACAGTTATTCCTCTGCACAAGCCACTTTCTTGGCATTACTGGTGGAATGAGGAGGGATCAGGAGACTGACTTATTACTTATGCACTCTGTGCAGAGCCATTTCATCCCATTTCATAACCCCTCACTGTGCAGCCAAAGTGAAGCAGCCAGCAGCTATAAAATGTTTTCCTATAATTGCATTTAAGCTGGGCAAGAAGAGAAAAAGGATTACAGAAGAAGAAATTTCCTTTAGTTCCAAGGAAAAGCCTAGCCTGCTCTTGATGATGTAGAAGATATTACATATAAAGTACTTTAGCTCTTTGTGAGCAAATCTGGATTAATACAACAGCAATCCATTATTAATAACAAGTGTCTTTCAAATATAAAAAAAAAGAAGGGGAGAGGGAGAGAGAGAGAGAGAGAGAGAGAGAGAGAGAGAGAGAGAGTGTCAGAGTGCTTTATAGCTCTTATTAGTGATTTTTTTCTAAATCAACTTCTAATAGTTCCATGAACTAAGATAACTCAATTTTCATGGTGCGACCCCATGGAGAGGGACATTCAGAAAAAGAGAAATAAAACTTCTACATTTCAAACATGGAAAATAATTTAAATTGTCACTCATATAGCACTCTATAATCTACAGTGGTTTTTTTTTCTGTGTCCTAGATACCTTTCTTTGCCCTTCATGGCACCCCAGAGAGAGGAGGGCAACCTTTATTTTCCCCATTTTATGAATGAGAAAACCAAGGGATAGCAGTCCGCATGACTGTAGGTCACATGGCCAGGTCTCCACATCCCCCTTGACTGACCACATGTACCACACTGCCCTGGGCTGTTCTTCCCCATGCCCCAATCTTTCTTTCTTCTGCCTCGGGTCTCTGGAAGGTGCTACAGGACTATCCTAACCTGTTTTCACTCACTTCCTCTAACTTCCAAAGAGCACCATGGTTCTCTCCACCTCCTGCTTTTTGTACCAGAGCAAAAGGACCCAGCACAGAAATGCTAAGCATGTCCCATAATGTGATAACTTTAAGCAACAAAAGACCCATGGACATTTTCCAGAAGTAAGTCTAAGAAAGGTGGGGGGGGGGGGGTAGAGGACAGTATATTTTGGAGCCAGAAAGACCTTTGTTCAAATTCTGCCTTTGTGAGAGTGAATAAGTCACTTAATACTCTGAGCTTCAGCTTCTTTATCTATAAAGTAGGGTAATATTGTTTCTCTCTCTCTTTCAGATAAAGAACCAATGAGATAATGACTGTGAAACCATCTAGCACAATGGCAGGCTAGGCAACCAATAAATATTATTTTTCTTAAGGATCTTTAACTCAAGCAGTTTACAACCATGAAGTAATAAAATTATAGTGCTTTAGAACTAGAAGGAATTTTATAGATAAACTGTGTTGCCCTCTTGCACAGAAGCCTTCAGAGACTCCCCCATGCACTGTCAACCCTATTCTCAGCTTCTGAACCTTGACTAATGACTGTGTCCAGCCTTCCTTTCTAATCGTTCACTCTTGATTCGATAGCATGTGCCCTTTAAGGAGTCTTCTTAATATAAATTGTTTTTTTTTTTTTTAATTAAGGCAGGAAACAAACATCTCAGAACTCTAACTGCTTAGCCTAAATTGGTTTTCACAAAATCTCTTTTATTTACAGTAAGTGAGAATAAGATATTACCCATAATTGCATTAATCTTCCAGGAGAATAATAAAATCATGAGTTCCTTTCCTGTTTTTAATCAATGAATTATTATCAAATTGCTCTTCAAAATGTTATAAATAATGTATGAGAAAATTTCACTTCAAGAATTGTTATTTTCCCAATTCATATTTCTTGTCCCCAGTGAACCTTGTATTTTTTAGTTTGTGCTGAACTAGGAAATAAGACAGTTATTTTACTTCCTCTTCTTGTGCATTCTTGGGCATTTCTACAGCTGCATTCATGCTTCACATGGTCAAATATAGTTGAGGGTCTGCCACTGTTGTCACCTGGACTGTTTCTCCTACTCCATTTTTTTTACCCTCCATTTGATCTTGAACACCACAGACATGTTTTATGGGAGACAATGACCCCAAAATAATTGACCATTGAAAATTTAAGCACTCTAGGGGCGCCTGGGTGACTCAGTCAGTTAAGCAGCCAACTTCAGCTCAGGCCGTGATCTCCCAGTTCATGAGTTCGAGCCCCGCATCAGGCTCTGTGCTGACAGCTCAGAGCCTGGGCCCTGCTTCGAATTCTGTGTCTCCCTCTCTCTCTGCCCCTCCCCTACATGCACTCTCTCTGTCTCTCTCTCAAAAATAAATAAACATTAAAAATTTTTTTAAAAAGAAAATTTAAGCACTCTATGATAAAACAGCAAACATGTCCCATTAAACTCTTAGATTTGGTGAGGGTCCTGAGCTGGTGTGAGTATTCTGTTCCAAGGTTTGTATTCTGTCACTTGTGGATATTAGACACTGGTAACAAGAACCCGCTTTACATTCATATTCTAATCCTGGATGATAATGGCTGGGATTATAATGGCTGTGAAATGTGTATTATCTATAGCATTCAAATGAAAATCAGAGAAGTTAGAAAGTATCTTAGCATTCCATTCATTTGCACACAAAAGGCACTACAGTACATGTAAATGAATTGTACACTTTACATTTGACACATCTGCCTCAAGGGAGGTTCAATTCTGGATGTCTACTTCAGGTAAATATTAGCAGAATACCAAATGCCTGGGCTTGACATATTTGTATAAAGTGAAACAGAAGTAATTTATAAGTGTTATTTTGTATTTCTTCTCATTCATAGAAAATAATGTTTCTACAAGCTACCAGATCCTTGGGTGAAGGATCAAAACACACTTCTATTTTTATTTTTATTCTGTAATACAAATAGTTCAAACTGGATGCAAGTCACAATAATTCCTGGGAATTTTTTTGTTTTACACTTTCTTCTAAATATATATTCTCATGTTGAATCTGTTTTATTTTTATTCTTTAAGTATGTCAGTTGGGCATTTTCCTCACTGAACTTTATCCAGTTGTCTCTGTCACATAGAGCACTAAATGTCTGACATTTACATTCCAACTATGAACCTCAACCATGCAAGGTCAAACCTCGAACCATGCATGGTCCAAACGTCTTTATAATTTTTATATGTATTTTCAACTGTATCACTTTATAAGTGAAATGGAAGTGAACACATCAATGCAAAAGTGAATCTACAATATGTTCAACAGGAATTAAGGAGGAAAGATGGTGACTTTTCTGCCAAGGATGTCATATGACTTATAGGATAAATTAGGTAAAACATTGGGGACTCAGGGTTCTTCATGTGATGTAGGATTTGTATGAATCTAAAAGAAATACGTGTGTAGCAAAACTGCTGACAAAGAAGAAACCCAACAGTGTGTCCAGAGAAGAATAGCAGGTGTAGAGTGAGGTGTTGAGCCAAACTCCAGTGACCCTGAAACTGACACACGGTTATGATGGACACTCTGGAGGCTGGACACTCTCTGCCTTTGCCATGCTTTCTCTGGGGCATGCCCATCTAGCTGTGGGGAAATACTCAACTTTAAGAAAGGCATCTTAGAATTTCTTCAATGTAATAAGAGTAAGTGGGCCTTGGGTTTTCTCTCCCTATCTGGACAGTTCTCAACATTCATTCCACTATTCTCTTCCCCCATCAAGTAGCTAAAGTGGGGAAAAGCACAGATTTAAACTATTTCTGTTGTTTGCATTTGCTTTTCAGCCAAGTAGACAGGTACTGAATTTTTGTGTTTGGGTACAATTTTGCAAACTCCTCTTAGTGCCCTTCCTACCGAAATCTTGACAAGTAGTAAAGAGTTAAGTTCAAAAATCAAAGCTACCCAACTAGTCTGCTGATTTCCTTAGAGCCAGCTCTAGTATTCCTAAATTGCACACGTCTTCAAAGCAGCACAAAGTTCTTCACAGACATGAGGGCTTTATGCCTCACCCACACATTTTACAGATGAACACAGAGCCTAAGGAAGGAACAAGGAAGTGGATGAAGACCTGCATGTACAAATGCGAACTCCTCAGAACCCTTCCTGGGGATGCTGTGGGAAAGGGGCGGGGGTGTGACTCAAGCAGGAGGAAGGGGTCAAGAATGAATCTCCCAGTGCCTCTCACTAGGAGGGAAAATTCTAGAACTGCTGCATGGCCTGTCTGACTAGCTGTCACACAACTGCATTCCTACCGTTAACATTTTAATGATTCATTTACTAATCTAAACCCTCATTCGTTTTATGATGCTAATAAACAAGTATGCTGTAGATCATAAATAGCAACACTTAAAAACAGTAATTTTAGCTCTTTTCTAACTACAAGTGAAAAGCTGTACCCTTAATAAAAATATCAGTTTTTTTTAAAGTTTATTTATTTTTGACAGAGAGAGAGCGCGCGCGCGCGCGCGCGCGCGCATGAGTGGAGGAGGGGCAGAGAGAAGGAGACACAGAATCAGAAGCAGGCTCCAGGCTCTGAGCTGTCAGCACAGAGCCCCATGCAGGGCTCGAACTCACAGACTGTGAGATCATGACCTGAGCCAAAGTCGACGCTTAACCGACTGAGCCACCCAGGTGCCCCCAAAATATCAGTTTTTAAATCTACCATTTTGAATCTCACATTTAAAAAAAAAATACACGCAGATGCCTAGAACAGGCAGCCAAAGGAGATTTTGGGCAGCCGGGTGTTCAGAGGAGAGGGACAGGGGTCTGTGGCCAGAAGACCCAGTGGAGACCGAGACTGACGTCTCCACCTGTGCCTGCCCACCCACGTGTCTATGATCTGCCCAGTACGCAACGCTGAACTGTGCTTGGGGACTATTGCATATCTGTTTTCCAACAGAACTTTGAAGGCACCATGGGCTCAGTTTAATGATACCAGACAAATCTATGTCTATGATTTAAAAATCTAATGTGAAGTTAGAAAATTCTGGTATCTTCATCATTACTTCTGGTCCCCAAGGAGCAGGATATTCTAAAAATCAAGCAATAGTACAGAGCTCAGAATCTTATCTTCATTTTTTAGATTCCACTAGCATAGAATTGAATTAATCATGATCCTTTGTTCAGGAAACCTCATCATTTGTGGAAGCATGGGCCACTTTATAGGTTTTTGTGTTTATTATTGTACCTGCATACTTATTGTAAGTATGCACTATAAACATCTATGGGCCTGACCACATTCACCACCTGGGTGCCCTCCACCTGGTAACCATAGGCCCAAATCTATGCTCATCTATTTCTCTCCTTTTCTAATCTTTTGGTATCTATACATATGTAGAAGTGTTCCTTTTTTTAACTCTATAAAAAGGTGTCATGCTGCATATAGTATTTTGAAACTTTTAAAATTTAATGTTGTTAAGATTCATCCAGATTGAGGTGCCTGAGTGGCTCAGTCGGTTGAGTGTCTGACTCTTGATTTTGGCTCAAATCATGATCCCAGGGCCGTGGGATGGAGTCCTGAGTTGGGGCATGGACCTGCTTGACATTCTCGCTCTCTCACTCTCTTTCTCTCTCTCTTTCTCTCTCTTTCTCTCCCTCTGCTCCTCTCCATTCTCTCGTTCTCTCTAAAATAAAAAAGGGGCTCCTGGGGGCGCCTGGGTGGCGCAGTCGGTTAAGCGTCCGACTTCAGCCAGGTCACGATCTCGCGGTCCGTGAGTTCGAGCCCCGCGTCCGGCTCTGGGCTGATGGCTCAGAGCCTGGAGCCTGTTTCTGATTCTGTGTCTCCCTCTCTCTCTGCCCCTCCCCCGTTCATGCTCTGTCTCTCGCTGTCCCAAAAAAATAAATAAACGTTGAAAAAAAAAATTTTAAAAAAGGGGCTCCTGGGTGGCTCATTCAGTTAATAATCTGACTTCAGCTCAGATCATGGTCTCACAGTTCATGGATTCAGGCCCTACGTTGGACTCTGGGCTGACAGCTCAGAGCTTGAAGCCTGCTTCAGATTCTGTGTCTTCCTCTCTGTCTGACCCTCCCCTGCTTGCACTCTGACTCTCAAAATTAATTAATTAAATTAATTAATTAATCCATATTATTTCATGTCATTATAGTTCATTCGGTTTTTTTAAAAGTAGTAATTACATACAGTGAAATACAAGATTTCAATGTGAAAATTATGTACAAAGTGAACAATTTGATGACTTTAGATTGTCACATACACCCATGTAACTGACACCTCGATCAAGATATATAACATTTCCATCACCCTTAGAGAGTTCCCTATACTTCCTATCATGTTTAATACCCACTTCTATAGTAACCATGTTGTGACTTATATCACCATCACTTAAGTTGCCTGTTCTATTTATGTAAATGAAATCATACAGTATGTACTCTTTTGTGTTTAGCTTTTCACTCAACATAATGATTACCCATGATATTTGTGTATCAGTGGTTCATGTTCTATAATACATTGTTTTAATATACCATGATTTGTTCTATACTTTATTGTTTATGGACATTTGAGTTGTTTCCAGTTTGGGTGCAATTAAAAAAAAACTGAACTTCTGATTCATGGGGCAACATGAATGACTCAAAAGCATTATGCAAAGTGAAAGAAGTCAGACACAAAAGGCTACATGCTATATATATGACTTCTTAAATATGACATTCTGGAAAAAGCAAAGCCTTAAGGACAGAAAATATATCATTGGTTGCAAGGGTCAGGCGGAGGAAGGGATTAACCACAGGGGGCAAGAGGAACACTGATAGAAAAGTTCTAAATTTTGAAGTGGTAGTAACCCAACTGTGTGGACTTGTCAAAACTCAGAATTGTGTATCTAAAAAGGGTGAGTTTTACTGTATATGAATTATATCTCAATAAAACTTACTCTAAAAAATAAAATAGATGTTTGAGAAAACCTGCTAAGACATTTAAATAATTACAGTTAACTATAACAGATAATTCTTGCCTCTCTCTCTTCTGTGTGTGTGTGTGTGTGTGTGTGTGTGTGTATATGTGTATATATATATATACGTGTATATATATATATACACGTATATATATAAACAAGATGTCCGTGTCTTGAGAATTTGGTTTTAAACAGAAATTGCCAAGTAAGATTTCTATTTAGTTCAATATCTGTTTTCAAAATATATGTGTGGGACTGGCTCTTGGTAAGAGTATCAGGAAGAACTGCCTACTCAAGATGAAGTAACTCACTTGCTAACTGCTTTTACCAGCAAATGGTGGTGGCATAGGCTGGAATAATACCAGAGACATTCAGAAACTATAACATTACTGTTGAACTGTCAGACTTTAAAGATATGGCTGTTCATAAACAGGCACACAGTAATGCAAGAGAAGAAACATACAAGATTGTCCTTTGTAGTTTTCTCTACCAATTACAGTATGTAACAGTTAATTTTAGGAAATCTCACATTTGAAAATTATTCTTCCAAGAATGTGGAAGTACATAAAATTTCATTATATTAAAGTACTATACACTCTCTTGTTTGTTGACAAAACGCTTGAGATCCTTAATTAATATACAGAATTTAAAATATAACCTTGCCATTTTTGTCATGTCTTAGATTCTTGGGAGCTATAACAGAGGAAATTTAAGCACTGAAAAGTTTGTGGAAGAAATAAAATCAATTGCAAGCGAACCCACTGAAAAGCATTTCTTCAATGTCTCTGATGAATTAGCTCTAGTCACTATTGTTGAAGCTCTCGGAGAAAGAATATTCGCCCTGGAAGGTATGACTATTTCTCATACTCCCGCATATTTTCTCTACAATTCAATTTAATGTAATGGCCTTTTGGTGTTTATTTCTTCTACACGGCTAATGCATTTTTTACTGTGTACAATAACCAGCATGGAACAATGCCCTTTTCTGTAAATCTGTCACCAAGATGGCTGTCTCACATAGCCCTGTGTCTGTTGGCATCTCTCTTTGTAAGGACATGGCAGGGCTAATGTGAGGGCTGAAAGAAGGCAATGATCAGTGTAGACTCACAAGAACAAAAATGTGCCCACGTGTTTTAGTCCTTTTCTGTGACATGGGTTTAGAAAATGGAGGAGCTAGCTCAAGTTTTCTTTTTTAATTTGTTTTTTTATTTTGGGCTTCTATAGAACTGTCCTTATTTGCAATAACTTCATTGTTCATTTATTTTCTCCCGTTTTGCTACTTGCCCATTTTAAAGGTCTTTATGGAACTCTGCCTTAACTCCCATGGCAGTAAAACATTGGTTCACTATATTTGTCTAAGTCATATTACTTTTTTGTGGATTTCTTTTCTTGGATATTGCAATGGCGATTGGCTACTGAAGAAAAAAAATCATGGCATTCCTTCCCCTGCCTTAGGTGGAAGAGGTCAAGTATCAAATTCTTTTGGAACTGGCCCTTGCCTGACCAAAAAAAAAGAAAAAAAAAGTTTTTGGAATTGTTATGCCAGGCAAACTGAAAAAAGCCTCCTCCTTCATATTCTCTGTTAACTGGAGACTAAGAGAACATGCGTCTTTCCCTCAACCTAGGATGAGAAACCTCCAGAGAGTTCTGTTTTTATGCCCTTATCTGAATCCAATGGACTCTCTCCTTGTGAGGACACACTGAAGAACTATTGTTTTGTATCTTAAACATAGAAATTCATGAGCACTTTCTCGGTCACCCTGATGTGACCTGATAATGGGAAACATGACCTGATACTGGGAAACAGAGAAATAAAATGAGAAAGAGAGATAACTGAAACAAGGTGGACCATTTTGAGCATCAAGTGACCAGGAAAATGCAGAAAAGTGACCAACAGACAGAATATTCAAATGTATAGAAAGGAAGGAAAATGTTTTAATGACTTTCAAGCTTTATATGACAGTGACCCATGATAATAAATACACTTTTCCTTGTGACTAAAGGGGAGCAAAATAGGCCATCCCAAAATATGTTGCTTTGGCATGTAGATTATTTTGAGCTGAAGGCAATCAAGTTCCAGCCCATTCAGGAAGAACTTTTACCTCTCCCTTAACAACCTAAAAAAATTCACATAGGTGGCCTGGTCCAGAATAAAAGGTATAACCAGAGAGAACTTTTTTTTTTTAATTTTTTTTCAACATTTATTTATTTTTGGGACAGAGAGAGACAGAGCATGAACAGGGGAGGGGCAGAGAGAGAGGGAGACACAGAATCGGAAACAGGCTCCAGGCTCTGAGCCATCAGCCCAGAGCCTGACGCGGGGCTCGAACTCACGGACCGCGAGATCGTGACCTGGCTGAAGTCGGACACTTAACTGACTGCGCCACCCAGGCACCCCTTGAGAACTTTTTAAAGACCTATCTGCATAGCAGGGCAAACTTCTACTTACCAAACATCTGTTCTTCTTATATACTGTGAACTGTGCTCCTCCCTTCGAAGCCCCAGGCCCCTACCCCATTCCGTAGGTCAGGATGGCATCATATAAGTCTCCACCACCCCCACTTGCCCTTCAGTCTCATAGTTTGGGGGTTCCCATATGAAATTAAATTTTCCTCTAAAAATTAAATTGACTAATTTTTTAGCTCAATTTAATTATTAAACCAGCCACGGAATCTAGAAGAGAAGAAGGGAAAATTTTTCCACTTCTGCATGACCCAGTGCATATACATGTATACATATAAAAATAAAACCTTTAACAGAATAACCCTTATTATATGCAAAGCACTCTGATAGGTTCTTGTTTTCATTTTCTCTTCTCTTTTAATTAAAAAAATGCTGGTGGTGACTCACCCAGCCGATTTCATGACTGGATCACGACTAGTAAGTAGGAGATTTGGGTTAGATTTGATGAACAGCTACAGCCCATGCAGACTTCATTTCTCTTCCCTTCTGCCCTGGCTGCTTTTCCCCTGTGCCTTTAGAAACAGAACTCTTGAATTACTTATCTGTCTGAAGTCACAGCTGCTTCTGAAGAACTTGGCTGTCCTGCATTCTGTGCACAAGTCAGTTTTAAGTGGCTTTGGTCTCACAGCAGCTCCCAGTGGCATTTACTAGTAGGCCAGACCATAAGCTTCGCTGGCCTTAAGGAAGGAAATATACAAAGTTTTCCAAGTCATTGTGCACTTTTAATTTTTAATAATTGTAATAAGTTTTAAGATGTGATATAAACAATCTGTAAAGACCATTTAAATGAAAAATTACTTAGTTACATTAATAGTTAAGTACAATACAGTCTCATTTTTAAACTCATCTTAAGTAAGCAAGTAAGTATAACCTGGTAGGACTTCTATAAATGAAGTCTACCTACATCAGCTACTGGGGGAAGAAGGGCCCAATTTACCTTAAATGACATTTTTGTGTTGCTTCTAAACTAACCATACCATGAATTAAAGGTTACATGTTGGAATGCCCAGACACTTTAAGAAGTCTGTATATTTAAAAGCAAAATTATCTGGGGGGTATCTGTGTGGGTCAGTCAGTTAAGCCTCTGACTCTTGATTTCAATTCAGGTCATGATCTCACATTCATGAGATTGAACCTGCATTGGGTTCTGCACTAGGTGTGGAGCCTGCTTAAGATTCTCTCTCCCTCTACCCATCCCCCACTCACATGCACATGCTCGTTCTGTCTCTCTTTCTCTAAATAAATAAATAAATAAATAAATAAAACTAAATACATAAAGTGAATTTTTTAAAAAATGTCCTCAGATTAAAATGTCTACCACATCTTTACTGATACACTTTCAGGGCTAATCAAACACAGTGTTTTGACTGATTTTCTTCATAACTGGGATCAGAAAGGATTTCATTTCCTTGTTACTTGGGAAGTGTCCATTTCCTATCAACATTTATCTTTAGATGGTAAAGAGCAGCAATTATGAAATTCCTCCTTGCCAACGACAGTGCCACCTAGTGAAGAGAACAGGTCACCAACTTGCCCAATGAACTCAGAAAGTTTCCATGTCTTCCTTTCCCAGCACGTGGGAGAAATGCTAAAATGCCTAACCTGCACAGTGGGAGAGTGGTTATGTCAGCACTTATGAACAGTTCGGGGAGGAGTTGACAGCAAGAAGTTCAGGGATGCTCAAGGGGCTATTACCATGATGATGATTCAGCAGGAGGATTGTCACAAAACTCCCTTCTCTCTATTCTCAGCTATAAGCAGAACAGCAGCAGGAGAAGGTACTGGAAGCATGCAGGTATTCACTGCTGTGCTCTTGCAATGGTCTTGCACAGATAAATAAGAAGGCACCATAAAATACTGTGGACTGAAAATAAATAAATAAATAAATAAATGAATGAATGAATAAATAAATAAATATTTATTTAAAATAAATAAATCAGATTTAAAATAAAGTTAAAGTGCACCTCTGTCATTTAAATTAGGGGATAATTCATACGTGAGATTAAAATGATGTATTGGAATTCTTGATTGATATCCCCATTTAACCTAGTCCTATAAAAAAGCAATCACTGATGTATTTGTTAACAAATTTATGCCAGGAAATAACTAGTAAATAAGTTTGATTTCACAAATTTAATTATTCTCATGCCTCAATGAGAAGGCAGACTGACTTTCTTAAAATTATGCACTATTTTTAACTTATTTTCAAAGCCAAATAAATCAGTAACTCCCCACTGAAAGCAAATGAATCAACATTCCCTCGATCCCCTTAGGAGGTTGTGGCTTTGGGTCAGTAAATATTTTGAGAGTAGCATATTTTTCCATGGAATGCTCTGGACTATCTCTGTATTTCAGTAAAGAGCTTAAATACCTAATGCTTGCTCCTGAACCTTTTACATAGCATTAACAAAAGAAAGAAAGAAAGAAAGAAAGAAAGAAAGAAAGAAAGAAAGAAAGAAAGAGAGAGAGAGAGAGAGAG
The DNA here is from genome assembly GCF_007474595.2 of Lynx canadensis. NCBI lineage: Eukaryota > Metazoa > Chordata > Mammalia > Carnivora > Felidae > Lynx > Lynx canadensis. The sequence continues at coordinate 200,665,410 of NC_044303.2, read as the reverse complement.
AGAGAGAGAGAGAGAAAGAAAGAAAGAAAGAAAGAAAGAAGAAAGAAAGAAAGAAAAAGGGCACAGATTCTTTAAAAAATATGTGATTGAATGGTATGTGGCCAAAACCCATCAAAAAGTCCCCTTTGAATTTGTGAGTGATACCTACCACCAGAAATTAGAGGAAACACAATCCCAGAACCCCTACAGTCTTTATCACATAATGGAATTCCAAGAGGATCTGTACCTGGAAATGCAAGTGGACCTGGTAGAGTCAAGAGACTTCTTTAAATATGTGAATAAAGATTTTTTAGCCCTGTAACATATCGGGTAAGTTTAGGCTAATGTCTGAGCAGGATTCCCACAATGTGAGAAGAAGAAGGAGGTTTTCAACTTCAGTACTTTTGATTTAACCACATGGATCCAAAGTGCCATACCATCCACAAGTATGCTAGAGTATAGGAAGAGAAGCATGAATGGAGATTTCTCAACTTCTCCAGCAAGGGTGGGGAAGCCAATGGTCAAGAATCTAGCCACGGCCCTTCTGCTAACCTTCTCTGTCCTTTACCCAGCCCTACATAGGAATTTGGGGTTGAGAAATGTGTGGCTGAACATACCCAAAAGATGTTGGAAATTCTGGTTGGTAAAGAGCCCAGTCTGTAATTTGTTTCTGTCTTCTCCAAATCAAGTGTGCTAAAAGTCATTTATTTTTCTGTTATAGCTACAGCTGACCAGTCAGCAGCTTCATTTGAAATGGAAATGTCTCAGACTGGCTTCAGTGCTCATTATTCACAGGTATATTGACCACTTGGTAGAAAATGAAATATTTTTTTTAAGGTTTCTGCTCCCAAAAACAATGCCCAGGCATCACCATTATAAGTGCAACTAGCAGTTCATGGCTTGCCCAGTTATTCAGACTGTGATGATGTTTCTAATCGAAATAGGAAAATGGCATTTCACAAGCATATTAAGAAAACATGTTATATCCCACAGTTCACTATATCGTACTAATAATTGTGAATCAAACATTTTGAGGTCTGCCTTATGTAATTATACATCTGGCTAAATGAAATACTTAATTTAAAATGGTTGCTAATGATATGAATTGTATCTTTTTCTCAATCTCATTGTATTTTAAGATCTTATTAGAATACCATATTCAAGGGGCGCCTGGGTGGCGCAGTCGGTTAAGCGTCCGACTTCAGCCAGGTCACGATCTCGCGGTCCGTGAGTTCAAGCCCCGCGTCGGGCTCTGGGCTGACGGCTCAGAGCCTGGAGCCTGTTTCCGATTCTGTGTCTCCCTCTCTCTCTGCCCCTCCCCCGTTCATGCTCTGTCTCTCTCTGTCCCAAAAATAAATAAACGTTGAAAAAAAAAATTAAAAAAAAAAAAAAAAAAGAATACCATATTCAAGACCTAGGATTCTTGACACCCAGAATTAAACAGAAAGACAAGATTAGGAAATATATCATTTGTAGCTGATGAAAAAAAAATGCATCTGAGTCCCTGCAAAGGAATATTGACATTTCAGTGGGCAATTGTACTGTATAACCGAGAGCAAGTTACTCTACCAGGTTACCATAGTATTACTGTGAGGATTCTAAGTTAATATATGTAAAGCACTTTGAATAGAATCTATCATATTGTTAATGCTGTGTTCTTGCTACTTTGTTAAATGTCATTTATTTTCTCTATTTGGATATAAGGACTGGGTCATGCTTGGAGCAGTAGGAGCCTATGATTGGAATGGAACAGTCGTCATGCAGAAGGCTAATCGAATCATAATCCCTCAAAACACAACCTTTAATGTTGAGTCTACCAAAAAGAATGAACCTCTTGCTTCTTATTTAGGTAAAGTTTAGATGTAATTGATAGAAAATTATTGTGGTTTATTTTTGGTTTTGTTTTTATTTTTAGCATTATTTGCTTATATTTACATAGGTTTACTTATAACCATGTGAAGACTGATAACTTCCAAGAGCTAGACATTTTGTAGGAGCCCTGAAAGTTCCCAAGCAGCCTTAATTTCTGAGCAATCTTAGAACATGGAGATCACACTTTCTCAGAAGGGCTCCCTAGTGCAGGAATGATTTAGGCTGATATGTGCACTTTTTGAAGTCTCCCTGTGTCTGGTATTCTCATTAACTTCAAGAAGAGCTTTGCACCTGGTGGACAGGAAATGATGGTAAAAAGAGAAACCTTGACACAGCTAATATCCTGCAGATCAGACTCCCATATTTTCTAAAACATCCTATATCATTTCTTTCTATGAGTCCTAATTTTGGAAAATAAAATTTTAATTTGTCTTGTCATATAGCTTCTTCTTTAATAGTTCTATTCACAACCAGACAAATATTGAACTTAAGCCCAGTGATGTAATGTCATCTTATTTTTAAAAGACTTTTCTGGAATGAGGAGGTATGTGTCTGTTATCACCTTATTCTCCATCTGTACTGAGCTGCCTAGGGGATACCAGGGAAGTGTTCTATCACTAAATGATCTCAGTAAACAATTAGGGCCTAGGATGAAAAGAACCCTCAGAATATGGTTTCCCAACACTTTACTCACTCAACAAATGTTTGAGGGACACCTGTTTTGCCCCAGGTATTTTCTTGGTGCTGGAGGTGCAGCGGTTAAGGAAACCAATACTTTTCAGTGTTCATATTTTAGTATGTTAGCATTCCTCTCTGGGATCTTTCTGTCCTGGAGGCAAGTCTTTTTCTCTCTATCCAGATTCTTTCTATTTTATGAGGAAGGTAGGAGGTCTTTACTGGTAGGTCCATACATTTCCTTATTCAAAGACACATCTTAAAACTGTAGAGGCAGGTAGGACTTAAAAATGAAAGGCCTGAGGGATTTAGATAATTAAAACTACAGTGGTAAGCAGTACATACAATGTGAGTGTTAAACCCCTTAACACATGCTGAACTGCATTCATGAAAGTCTAGTTTATTTCTCATAAAATTCCTATTACATTCTGTCCTGGTCAGAGAGCAGCTAGAGCATTCCATTGTTCTAAACATCACACATTACAAAAGAAAATGCTAAACTAGGATGTGCCAATAAAAGATTATCTAAAGGATACTGATCTAGAAAAAATTCCTTTCTTTCCTTCCCCAATGTCTGCAAAATTTGAAGAAATTGATGGTTAGGAAACAAAATATACACTGCGTATCTTTTAAATATTTGGAGGATTGTGCTGTAACACAAAGAGGGTGGGCCTAAAATTCATATGCATTAAAAGAAATCTTAGCATATGGTTAATATCCAATTTTCCAAATTAAGATATTAAGGAATTGAAAAATGATGTCACAGCTACCTATGACATACCTGAAACTAGAATCTAGGTATTGTGATTCTTATTCCAGTGTTCATTTCAAAATTAACAACATTTAAAAAACTAAAGATATAGCATGAAGTCCACAAATCTTAAGTTCACACATTTTAATAATACTGTAGTATTTTTTTATATTCTGACTTCTTGTTATGTGATGAAATTCCTTAAAACCAAGTAGTCTTAGGAAGCCTAAATCCATTATCCCCCAAAAGCTTGGATTCATGGTGCTTAAAGCAGACTTGGAGAATTCAAGACTTAAAGATATCACTGGAGCAAGACAAAATTAAGAGAACCTTCATTCCTGACCACAGTATTTATAACATATGATTTCTTTCTTCCCAAAAAAGGAAATTTGGGGGTACGTTGTCTACAATGTACTAAGATGATGTTTTTATATTTTAGAATTCATTTCATTAGATTAATCACAAGTTAGCACATAAGATATTTTGCCAATATAACATTTAAGATATATAAAATTTATTTTAAAATAGAAAAGCACCCAGAAAGGGGATAGGGGAGAAAAATAGCTTTGTACCCCAAATATTAATCTAAATCTGAAATGAGAATTTCAAAATGTCTGCCTGTGTGGATTACGAATTAGGAAGTGTTTGAAGGTGCCTGGGTGGCTCAGTAACTTAAGAGTCAGACTCTTGATTTCATCTCAGTTCATGATCTCAGGATTTGTTAGATCAAGCCCCAAGTCAGGCTCTTTGCTGACAGCACACCTATAGTCTGCTTGGGATTCTCTCACCCTCTTTCTCTGCCCCTCACCCGCTCACACACTCTCTCTTTCCCTCTCCAAAACTAAATAAATAAACATTTTTTTAAAAGAAAAATAAAAAGAGCTTGAATGTGTTAGTCTGAAATCTATGTGGATTGTAAGTCATTAGGCAATGGAAAATCTTATGGAGAAAAGAAAAAAATCTCATACTAATAATGACCAGAAAGAAGTAGGAACAGAAGTTGTCAAACCTCTCAGGATATAGTCACTCATCCAGGAACTGCTTTAGGCCAGTATGCACTTAGCAAGTGTTTTTGATGGTGGGAATACAGTCAAAGTTCCCTGCCTCCTCCACCTACAGTCTTCCCATTTCTAATCATGCCAGACAAATTCAAAAAAAATGTAAAGATGTGAGGCAAACAAACACATGACATCAAAGCAGAGCATACCTGTTTCCCATTACCTCACTAGGTCCTAGCACTTTTCCCAGGAAGTGAATTGTGAAAGCTGATAGGATTTATTCTTTATAAATCCATGCAGCAGGCTATGCCATGAATTTTCCTTTCTCTTCAATTCTTTTTTTCTTTCAGAAAACAACATTAAACTTAGATGTGTATAATTATTTTCCTTTCATGAAAACTAGACTTTATTTACATGGCCTCCTTTTTTTCTCCCTCTTTATTGTCTTTGGATTCCTAAGCTTCCACCCAGTAACTACCTGACCAGTAGGTACTGTCTCTGGGAAGATTTCAGCTAATAGTTTTAGTTATGAAGTTATCAAAACTAACTAAATTATCACACAACTCCAAACCTCAAACATAATTTTTAATTTTTTAAAGGTTCTTTTATTAGTTTGCATTCATAGCTCTGTAAGGTAAAAAAAACAAAAACAAAAACAAAAAACAAAAACAAAGTGTACTAACTCTCTTAGGCCAATCCTTGCTTAATATTTCTTAGTAGAATGACATGAAATAAAACAGCCTTTGCTTTGCACATTCTTCTTTTTTATTTTATTTATATATAAACATGACCTTAAAGTTTTTATTTTTTAAGCAATATTGTGGTTAGTAACAGAAGAATTATGACACATTAATTGTTTGAAAAAGAACAGTCTACAATTTATTATGTATAATTTTTTTAGAAGCTCAAAGAAAGATGAAGAAATGAGAATGGGAGAAAATATGCCTGAAGGAAAATATGCCTGAGGAATTGTGTTCCTTTTGCACTTGTAAGATTAAACATATTTTAGTACAAAAACCTCTGTTCCTCTTCAAAAGTTCTGTAAGAAAGTGAAACTATTGCCTTGCAGGAAAACACTTGGAAAATAAATTATCAATGTATCTTTTTTCTTAGTAAGAAATGCGGTTCTGTGGCCTTTGGAAAAATAATCTGCCCTCTGATCCACTGATGGACAGATCTGGTTATAAGAACATTTCTTCCTTCTGTAAAGTTGAAATCAGCCCAGGAGAATTGTTATTCACTGATTTAGCACTGTTTCCTACAAGCACAAGGAATAAATCTAACTCTTCACTCAAAAATTAACAATAGTCTACCTTCAAGACACAAAAAAATGCAATGGGCAAGAAAACCCAATTAAAAAAGAGGAATGTCAAAGCTCACTTTTTAAATTTAAATTCCAGTTAGCTAACAAACAGTGTAATTTTAGTTTCAGGTGTGCAATATAGTGATTCCACACTTCCCTACAGCACCTGGTCCTCATCACAACAACTGCCGTCCTTAATCCCCATCACTTGTGTAACCCACCCACCCTACACCTCTTTGTAATCAAACAAATACAAATTAAAATCACAGTGAAGTATTATTGTTAGATTATGCTTAATATCTATTAGAACATCCACAAATTTGAATAATAGTAATGATACCCAATGTTTGGGAGAGTTTGATGAAACTAGTCTGTCCTTTGGCTGTGCGTGGAATAAATTAGTACAAATGTTCTGGAAACAATTTGCCAAACACTGAAAGAACTGAAAATTTGATCCAGTAATCTATTCCTTGAAATTTATCATCAAAGAAAATCCAAAAGAAGTAAAAATGTTAAGTGTTCAAGGATGTCTTTGCAGGCTTAAGTATAATATCAGAAAATTAAAAACCACCTAAAAATTCTACTACTCTATTGGGGAATGGTCCTGCGGTAGAAACGCAATGCCTTTATGCCTTAACTAGGAGTGATAAACTTCAGTTACTTCACATTACTGCTTAAAAATCTACAGCAATAATGCAGAAAAGGCTTAAATTTGCTATGATTCCCCTATATAAAATGTTTAATTTCTGTAGCACAGACATATCTGTCCAGATGAAGCACAATTGATTTATTACAAAGTGGTGAATTGAGTTTATGAAGGTTTTTTTTTTTTTTTTATTTTCTTCTTCTGTCACGATTGTTATATCATTTGTGCCTTTAAACAATGAAAACCTGAGGTGGGGGGTGGACAAAGCAGTTGCTGTAGATAATCAGAGAGCATGCTAAAAGCTTCCACCAAGACAAACTTACCTGCCTCAAAAAAAATAAACATTTTTTTAAAAAAAGAGAGAAGTCTGTAAAAATACACAAATGATCCTCCCAGCCCTTTAAAGTGGATCTTAATTTATTCTGTGTAGACATTAAGGAGTCAGATAGTATATCTGGCATCTCTCTTTTGTTAGGTTACACAGTGAACTCCGCCACGGTTTCGGGAGATGTGCTCTACATTGCCGGACAGCCACGGTACAATCACACGGGCCAGGTTGTCATCTACAGGATGGAAGATGGAGACATCAGGATTCTCCAGACACTCAGTGGAGAGCAGGTAAGCTTGAAAAATTGTTGTTCTAATCCATTTACACTCTATGTAAATTTAAATTACCCATCTATTTTCCTAAACTTCAAAAAGTCCTGTCATATTCAACATCAAACTTAAACAGGGCCCCGTGTTGGGTTCCTTGTAGGAATGTAAAATATCTGCATATTTGGCTTCCGGAACATTTCAGTTGCACGGAAATGGAGGTAAAACGTAGAGATGATGCTGTAGATACAAATGGATAGATATATACATACAGGAAAAAAGTTCTAAAACATTAAGAAGCATGAAAATGCCCGTGGCACAGACAGTACATCTTGAAGATGGAAAGATTGTTTTACTCTAGGATGGGTGCCAGAAGTCTTAATACCAGGTAACATTTGTGCTTGTCTAGAGGGAAAGGTAGACCGTAGATAGGTAGAAAGAGCAGAAGAGCCAGTTAAAAAGATAATGTGGACCCTGATTGTTGAGGTTCTGAATGGCAAACTAAAGAATTTGGATTTTCTCCTGGAGGTAGTGGAAAGTGATAACATGTAAAATCAAAAACTTCTCGTTAGATGATATTAAATACCAAAAGTAGTTTAAGAAGTTATTCACACAATATGCAAACATAAATATGTGCAAATATTGTTAAACTAAAAGAAACATCAACGCTGTTGGTTATTATTGCACAGCAATCACTTGGGCTTCGCTAAGTAGCCCAGCTTACTAGACACCCCGGCCACCCTCCTGCCATCACCAACCACTCCAAAAGGCAGGGCAGTGTGAGCCTGCCTCTCCTGCAGGCACGCTCATAGCTGCCCAGCCTAGCAGAACCGCTTCGGTGTGAGGAGACAGACATGTCAGGCAGGCGCAGAGCTACCCTCTCTTTATAGGAGCCAATATCTTTTATAACAACACCATAGATACAGCTTCCAGGGCTCCTGCTGAGGGCACGTAGTTGTGATAGTCACTGCATCCTGGGAAGCCCATCAGGTATTTATAGTTCCCCACAGCCTAAATGCGGCATCCCCGATCAGAGATTATTTTTACCACACTCAGGATTGCTTAATAATATAATTGAAATCCTTTCCCCATCAGATGTCTGGGGGAGCAGAGAGTAAACCAAAAGTTAGAATCTCATATCTAGATTCATATATATATATACATATATATATATATATATATATATGTCTTGTTAAAGGGTTTTATTAGCACTTTGCCCACATTTGTAATCAGAAAATGCATCAACAATAAAAACAAGTCTATTGTCGCTCAAGGATAAGGTGAGGAGAGCCTAAAATGATGTATCACCAATAAAAATGGAAAAGGAAGGACTAGAGTAGACACAAATGAGGAGGAACTGACAGGACTCTAAAATGACGCATCCTGTATGACATTGTACGTCTGATATTACTCTATTAATGGTTTACGAGACAGGAAGTGAAGAATTGCTTGTGAAAGTCACAAATGATTTGTATTATGAATGGTTTAAGTTTCAAGCCTGGGAATCTGGGAGAAAGGTGGCACCATGATTAGAATGTCAGCAACTAAAGTGGTTTAGGTATGTTTTTAATGGTATTTGGTTTTACATGTTTCCTGTAACAGTGAGCACAAATTCAAATGATTATGGGTGCCAGGAAGGTAAAGTAAATAAATAAAGCTATTGCACAGAGGACAACAGGAAATGGTGGGAACCATGGCCTGGACAGTTCCTGAGCCATCTAAACATTTAGTTCCCACTCAGCTCCAGACGGCTATTGCCCTGTGGGAATAAAGGCCCAAGGTTGCCAGATCTTACAGCATTTTATTTATGTTTGTAATTATTCAACTTAAAAAAAAAAAAAAAACCTTTTAAGCCCTTCACAACCTGTGAGAAAAGGACATTCGAAAGTCAATGTCTAGCAGTTCTCTAAGTGTCTACCAATGTCTGGGAATGTAGCACTGGAGCCTTGAGAAGGAAGATAGAAAGAAATTTGCAATTTTCAGTAATGGAAGTGTTTGCAAGGATTGGCCATCTAGGATAAGAGATGGCAGGGTGAGTGGTGGGGGTGGGGGAGGAATGCAGGTCATAGCTTTTGGGAAGCCAAAATCTAGGGCATGGGAGGAGGAAAAGGAGCCAGCAAAGATGAAAACAAAGGGTGGCCTATGAAACAGTGGCAGAATCAAGAGACCAAAATTAAAATCATAGAAGCCAAGACAGGAAGTTTCAGTAAGAGAATTATCAAGAGCATCAAATATTAAACCCAGGTCAATATTTGGGAAGGTTATTGCATTTAGATAATGAAGTGTAAGTCTCCTGCATTTCCCTAAAATACAGCCGTATCTTTATTTTTTTTTTATATATATGAAATTTATTGACAAATTGGTTTCCATACAACCCCCAGTGCTCATCCCAAAAGGTGCCCTCCTCAATACCCATCACCCACCCTCCCCTCCCTCCCACCCCCCATCAACCCTCAGTTTGTTCTCAGTTTTTAAGAGTCTCTTATGCTTTGGCTCTCTCCCACTCTAACCTCTTTTTTTTTTTTTTCTTCCCCTCCCCCATGGGTTCCTGTTAAGTTTCTCAGGATCCACATAAGAGTGAAACCATGTGGTATCTGTCTTTCTCTGTATGGCTTATTTCACTTAGCATTACACTCTCCAGTTCCACCCACGTTGCTACAAAAGGCCATATTTCATTTTTTCTCATTGCCACATAGTACTCCATTGTGTATATATACCACAATTTCTTTTTTTTTTTTTTCACGTTTATTTACTTTTGAGACAGAGAGAGAGAGACAGAGCATGAATGGGGGAGGGTCAGAGAGAGGGAGACACAGAATCCGAAACAGGCTCCAGGCTCTGAGCTGTCAGCCCAGAGCCCGACGCGGGGCTCGAACCCACAGACCGCGAGATCATGACCTGAGCCGAAGTCGGCCGCTTAACCGACTGAGCCACCCAGGCGCCCCTATACCACAATTTCTTTATCCATTCATCAGTTGATGGACATTTAGGCTCTTTCCATAATTTGGCTATTGTTGAGAGTGCTACAGCCGTATCTTTAAAAGATGGTCCCTCTGCAATCCTTTTATATTTCTCTATCTTCCACAAGTGCTAGGACAAGACTTAGCCATTTTGTCGAATAAACAACTTTCTAAATCTACAAGGTGAAATGCTACATCAGTGTTCCAAGACAAATCAGTTCTTCATACTGTATATTATTCACATTTTCATATTACTGTAAATAAACATATTGAAGCCATCCCAGAATGCCTTTTATTGTTTTTCTCATTTTATCTTCTTTAACAAATTATGGTGGCATTACTGATCTTTTCTGCTTTTTGGAGAAGAAAGAGTGTTTAGGATGAAATCTAAAGGAAGCCATTTCTCTTACTCTCAAGCTGCAGAATCTATGACAGCTGCTCATCCTCAGGGATGGGTCTATTTATTAGCCTCCCACAAGAACCAATAAAGAGCTTCCAGGTAGAATCTGTTTCTGTATTTTATTTCTATTTCTATATATATCTGAATTTCAAATACTCTTCTAGATTACTATAAGTAAAAGAAATGCAGCCTTTAGCTCTCTTGAGAATTTCTGATGTTCATCACACTATTTTGTTTTGTTTTGTACCTTAGATTGGTTCCTACTTTGGCAGTGTTTTAACCACACTTGACGTTGATAAAGATTCTAATACTGACATTCTTCTGGTTGGGGCTCCCATGTACATGGGAACAGAGAAAGAGGAACAAGGAAAAGTGTATGTGTATGCCCTGAATCAGGTAATGATCACTCTGCATTTGGTAGAAATTCGTGAATATCTCTTCCTTTTTTTCAATTTCAAATAAATAATGCAGTTCTAATTTTGTACTCACTTTGGAAAAAGGAGCAAAGAATCTTTCAGGGCCCCTTTACCGTCACCAACTCCTCCATTTCTAAATGAATATTTTACAGTTCTAATAAAGTAGTTCAAACCATTGGATGCTTTCTGCTTGGAAATGTGAACTATCCTTTTTTAGCAGAATATATAGAGATAAATATAAATCTCACTAAACTGCTAAATAAACTCACAGGGCAACCATTCAAGGCTCTGGCCTGGAGGTGTTGGGAACATTAGCAGTTAAAACTGCATTAGCTGTCCAAAAAAGCTGGGGAAGCAGAGAGACTGTGGAGTAGTGAATTTTAAGGCAGTGACATCAGACAGTTACAGTAAACTACTTTGGTCTTTGGAATACTTCATTGGGCTGGAGTGAGGTTTTGTTTTCCACTCCTGACTTTCGACATCATTTGTAGATGCAATAATTCTTGATGTCTTTGTTAGAAGGGTTTTTGCTTTTTACAGCAAAGTCAGTACTTATCTCTTTAGCTTTTTAAATTCTTAGAGTCTCTCCATATTAATTATTTTAATTCATAAATTGTATACCTTTCTTCCTATCATTTTGTTTGCTTCCTCCCATAAATTTCTTTGGTCCTTGCTGTTTTTCCTTGTTTTCCTAGAAAGTGTGTTCCTGTCCATCATTACTAGTACTTTCTGACCTTTACTGAGTTTGGGGGGGGGGGGCACATGGGTGTTGCCCTAGATAGCTTTGGGAAAAGCTTACTTTTTGAATAGAGTGAATTTTCTCTTTACCCTGTGGAGGAGACTGTATAGAGACTTTTCAAAGAAGCAAATATTGGATGAAGAAAGGATAGCAACCTGAACTGAGGGTTTAAAAATTCAGTTATTTGGTTTTAAAAGCATGCTGTGAGTTATATAGTCATTTGATTGCATTAAAAAGAGAATCCATTAAAATGTTCAATATGTCTTCTTCCCCACACTTCTACAATCTGTTCTTTAAAATCTTTAACTTTGCTCTCAGATAACCACAATTTTTAAGAAATTTTACAAACTTTACTGTTGATGTACAAATGGTTTTTAATAGCTCTGATTTAGTACGTACTTAAAAATTTCACTGTGCTGTCGTAACGATAGAAATTCATAAGTATCCTGTTTATCTTTCTTCCAGACAAGGTTTGAATATCAAATGAGCCTGGAACCCATTAAGCAGACTTGTTGTTCATCTCTGAAGCACAATTCATGCACAAAAGAAAACAAAAATGAGCCGTGTGGGGCTCGTTTTGGAACAGCTATTGCTGCTGTGAGAGACCTCAATCTTGATGGATTTGATGACATTGTGATAGGAGCTCCCCTGGAAGATGATCATGGGGGAGCCGTGTACATTTATCATGGGAGTGGCAAGACTATAAGGCAAGAGTATGCACAAGTAAGAAGTTCAGCCTACTATTCCCACCCTTAAACATTAAGCAGGTTCAGTGCTAGGCTTGCTTCTTGTCTTGCTTCATGAGTTATTTATATTTTTTTCTTCTGACTCTATTGGAAAACTAGATTTAATTTCCTTTTAAGTTTTCTTTATAGAAGCATTTTTTTGTATTTTATCCTCTTTTCTATTTTTTTCTGCTTTTTTTTTTGCCATGGCTCCATGATCTGAGCTTTCAAAATGGTAAAAAACAAAAGAACACTTTATGATGACACTATTTAACATTTGCAATGTGCCTGATCCTAAACAGAGGTTACCACTTTCTTTTTATTTATTTTTTAAAAGCTTATTTATTTATTTTGAGAGAGAGAGAGAGAGCAAGCAGGTGAGGGGCAGAGAGTGAGGGAGAGAGAGAGAATCCAAAGCAGACTCTGTGCTGTCAACATGGTGCCCAACACGAGGCTTAAACCCATGAACCATGAGATCATGACCCGAGCCAAAATCAAGAGTTGGATGCCCAACTGACTGAGTCACTGAGGCACCCCAGAGGATACCACTTTCTAAATAAAAGAACAATAATGATATAATTTAGCCAATAAAGAAGATGAGATTATTGTATTTATATTCAGTATCCATGGTGTTGTAATGAAATTGCATTACATTTATATTTATGAATTAAATTAGTATATTTTCATCAAATGAATTTGTGTTCCTGAAGGTTTATAATTTCCTCACAAGTAATCCCTCCTGGAAAAAAATCTGAATAACTAAGCTTAACCTACAAGGGATTTTCTGTTGTTCTTGTTTAAATTTATTGTCAGTTAATGATTCTAATCCATAAATGTAATTTTTTCCTACATGAGCAAAATACAAATTTACAGAAGAGTTTAAAGGAATTCTTCTAATGTAATTGTCTGATTTTTAAGTAACCATGGTAGTTAGGCATTGAACTACTTATATAACATGAAAAGAAAATTGGGTCATCAATTATTTCTTTTTATATTTGACTGTTCTCTCCATACTGTAGTCAAGAGAATTCTCAAAATCCATTCATGTATTGTGAAGTTGTACTTAATTTTTCATAAAGCCATAATGACATTAATGAAACAATAAAGTAAAGGGCATGTTTCAGTAACAACACTTCCATCCATTCAGTAAGTTATTTGTTTCTTTCAAAGCAAATATTTCATGGTATTACTTAACTGAAAACAGACAATATTAACCACGGGAATGTGACACAATTAGGAATTGCAGGAAGGAGTTTCTTTCTTGTGTTCTACCACTTTATTCCTTCACTACTAATCCTGAAAATTCAGTGGAATGGCATTTGCAGTAGAAACAAGAGGATATTTAAATCACTAATAATAGGAATAGACTGTCATAAGAAATTTATTTTGTAAAATGGTGGCTAACTCAAGATGCAGCTTTAAATAACCACAAGAAAGAATATTAGAGTTGATTTTGCTTAATTATTGGAAAAACACTTTCCCAAGGATAAGTGAGGATGTGCTCACCTGTTTCCATGGTAACCAGAGGTGCTGCTTGTGTGGGGAATAATCCAGAATCAAACTGAATGAACTCCTCCAGAACCAATGAGGCTGATATCTCCTGATTTGTTTGCTGAAAACATAAGGAAATATTTCCCAATGAGCCACAAATATTTAAGCATAAAAAATGTTTCTATTGGTTTGCCTTGTTTGGCTTCTGAATTTATGGTTTTTAAGTGAAAAACAAGAGGATAAGAAGACCCCCAAGTTTAGGGAGGGTCTGTCAGTCCTTTCTTCTTGCTATCAGTTCTATGAAAATATTATCAGCTTAGGGGCCCCTGGATGGTTGAGCGTCCAACTCTCCATTTTAGCTCAGGTCATGATCCCAGGGTTGTGGGATTAAGCCCCGCGTCAGGCTCCTCCCTAAGTGTGTAGCCTGCTCAGGAATCTCCTCTGTCTCTCTCTGTCTCTCACTCTCCCTCTCTCTAAAATTAAAAATATATATGTTATCAGCTTGAGTCAAAGCTAAACCAGGAAGTACAACTTTTAAACACACTATGTATGGGTGTACACAGTGTGCACAAATCAATGTTCAAGAACTCCATATTCATTTGTGCCTATCGATTTTTATAGTGCCCTTGACCTTTAACAAAGAAGATCATATATTGGAAAATGTATCTGATGGAATGTGCTATTTATACCCAGCCCCCCAATTCTTTGACCCCTAAACTGACCCCTAGGACAAACTTCTACTCCCCCTCTTGCTTGTATGATGTGTTTTCAAGGTTCCAGTATCTTCAAATAACTCTGTGTTATGGGACTGAGTGGAAACTAGAAAGGAAGAGCCAGTTACTCACTAATGTTTTCCTTGAGCATTAGACAAGATGACGTTATATAATTTTTTTCTCTCTGGTGTCAGTGACCCTGAAATTATTTTGTCTGTACTATAAAAAGAACAACTTTTGGTAACATCTGAGTAATTCATCTTGTCTCCACATGAGGGGCTTCTTGGGCAGTTTTCCAAAAGGTCTTTAAATTTAATATTATGTTAACCAATCCAAGTTCTCAGATTTATTTAAAACTGTTTTTGAATATACTCTTCTGGCATAAAACCTCTCTGTTGGTACTTTCACAGCGTATTGCATCAGGTGGAGATGGCAAGACACTGAAATTTTTTGGCCAGTCTATCCATGGAGAAATGGATCTAAATGGGGACGGTCTGACTGATGTGACTATTGGGGGCCTTGGTGGTGCTGCCCTCTTCTGGTATGTATTTTAATAACATCCTATTAGTCATAACATTTCACAAATAGTTCCAGAGCTCGGTATGACTAGAGCTCATTCATACCAAATATTTTCCTTTATGCTCTGTTATTTAGATAAAAGTTATGTAGTTCAAGAAGCTGTAGAAGTCAATAAATCTTAAAAATAAAGAAACCATATTAAAGAAACAAATAGAATCAACCCTTAATTTGGGGTATCTATTATGTGCTCAGCACTAAGGTAGGTATTCTGTTTTAGGGAGCAGCATAGGAGAGAAAGAAGGCCTCATAGAGAATTATATAAATAAGAAACCATCCCTAACTTTGAGTTGTTCACAGACTTTTATGGTAATTGATTCTTCATTCTTCATTTACCTAATACATGTAATTAGACAATTGTACGTCATTGTCTGTATATACATTGTTGGTCAAGCATAGAAGCATCTTCAGTGATATCTCTACTCAGCCTTTAAAATGTCTGCATCCTCAAATTAATTTCAGTTCATTCTAAAATTCTAGTCAATGGTCAGATATATACATATTAATACCATTTTACTTACTAACTTATTTATTGATAAAATAATTTATTGGGTAATGTCATTAATAACCCCATTTTAACTAGTTAAAAAACACAATTTCAAAAAGGGTTCTTTTGGGAGGAAAAGTGACTAAAAAATCAAGGATAATCTTAAGATAAATTTCGTGTGATAATTTTTTAAATGTTTCAAACTTCATTAAGAAATATAATTAAAAGGGCACCTGGGTGGCTCAACTGGCCAAGCATCTGACTCTTCATCTCAGCTCAGGTCATTATCTCCCAGTTTGTGAGATCGAGCCCCGCATCAGGCTCTGCACTGATGGCATGGAGCCTGCTTGGGATTCTGTCTCTCCTCTCTGCCCCTCTCCCCTGCTTGTGGCGCTCTCTCTGTCTCTCTCTCTCTCTCTCTCTCTCTCTCAAAATAAATAAACTTAAAAAAAAAGAAATTAAAAATACATACAATGGAAATATTTAATATAAAAAATATATTTATATTTATGCCATGTGCTTTGATGGCAAGTCCATATATTGATTCTTCCAAATCAATCATTAGTTTAAAGTAATTTAGATGGAAACAAATATCAATGGTCTTTTCCCCAAAAATATTATCTAGAAAAGTAGTGAAGATAGAGACCTGAAACTAGATGACTTTGTCATAATTTAAGATAACTAATTGCAACTATAATTACAATTTATAACATTGTAATAGCATTGTATGGTGACAGGTGGCAATTGTACTTATTGTAGTGAGCGTAAGGTGATGAATATAATTGTTGAATCACTATGTTACACATTTGAAACTAATATAAAATTATATGTCAACTATAGTTCACCTTAAAAAACTCAAGGAAAAGAAACATTTTAAAAAGAGATACTGCTTCTTCACTGGGTTATTTGTTTTTTGGGTGTGGAGTTTGGTGAGCTCTTTATAGATTTTGGATACTAGCCCTTTGTCCGATATGTCATTTGCAAATATCTTTTCCCATTCCGTTGGTTGCCTTTTAGTTTTGTTGGTTGTTTCCTTTGCTGTGCAGAAGCTTTTTATCTTCATAAGGTCCCAGTAGTTCACTTTTGCTTTTAATTCCCTTGCCTTTGGGGATGTGTCGAGTAAGAGATTGCTACGGCTGAGGTCAGAGAGGTCTTTTCCTGCTTTCTCCTCTAAGGTTTTGATGGTTTCCTGTCTCACATACAGGTCCTTTATCCATTTTGAGTTTATTTTTGTGAATGGTGTGAGAAAGTGGTCTAGTTTCAACCTTCTGCATGTTGCTGTCCCGTTCTCCCAGCACCATTTGTTAAAGAGGCTGTCTTTTTTCCATTGGATGTTCTTTCCTGCTTTGTCAAAGATGAGTTGGCCATACGTTTGTGGGTCTAGTTCTGGGGTTTCTATTCTATTCCATTGGTCTGTGTGTCTGTTTTTGTGCCAATACCATGCTGTCTTGATGATGACAGCTTTGTAGTAGAGGCTAAAGTCTGGGATTGTGATGCCTCCTGCTTTGGTCTTCTTCTTCAAAATTCCTTTGGCTATTCGGGGCCTTTTGTGGTTCCATATGAATTTTAGGATTGCTTGTTCTAGTTTCGAGAAGAATGCTGGTGCAATTTTGATTGGGATGAGCACTGGGTGTTGTATGGAAACCAATTTGACAATAAATTTCATATATAAAAAAATAATAAAAAAAATAAAAAAAAGAGGTACTGTTTAAGAACTAATGGCCAAATACAAATTGCATATTAAACTGTACGCAGATAATAACTATTATGTTAAGAAATGTTTGAACTGTACAGTGCGGGGGTGGGGGATGAGAGGGAGAAAGAAAACTGTAAGGTGATGCCTAGGAAAGGAGAATGCCAGGCAGCAAGTAGCTGTGACTTTGGGATGACAGACCCAAAACCAGCTAAAATCACTAGTGTCAGCAACAAAGGGTATATTTACTTTTTGTATGAACTGGTAATCATGAATTAATTTATTATGATAACCTTAACTCAAACATATTTTTTGTATTCACTCTCATATTAAATATATATATCTATTTTTATGTATATGCAATATGAATATATATGCAATATGCACATATATATGTATATATGCTACATATATATATACACATACGTACATACAATAAGGGCAATTTTTACTCTCCAGTTTTGTTTCAAAGCCTTCTTACAAAGCTCTGAAGACTTACTTATGACCTCTTTTGCTGCCGGTCAGTGCTTTATCATTAATGGGCCAAAATGACAGAGTTGGGTCCCTCTCACTCCCAGCAGAATGGACCAAACCAGCATACAGGGACACAAAGACCAAGACTTCACAATGCTGAAGGAGGGATTGAGAGTGGATATAGATGGCAGGCAATAAACAGGCCCACCAGCAGTCAGGGACGTCCAGGAACAGATATTGAGAGCCCTATCATGTGGAATAGATTGCACCATAACCCCTTTAAAGACCTGGTTGGGGCAGAGAGATGTGCAGTGGGAAGCTTCTTCTTGGAGTATCCAAACTACTATGCAGGAAATTAGACATGCTCATTCATTGCTGGTGAAAGAGTAAACTGGTTAAAACACATTAGAAGGTATTTGCCAATAAGTGTTAAAAAGCCTTAAAATATTTACACTTTTTAACACAGAATTTAGTTCCTAAAATTAAAAAAAAAAAGAAGTTTTTAGTGTTTATTTAGTTTTGAGAGACAGAGAGAGATAGGGCGTGAGTGGGGGAGGGGCAGAGAGAGAGGGAGACAAAGAATCCAAAGCAGGCTCCAGGCTCTGATCTGTCAGCACAGACCACAATGCAGGGCTTGAACTCTGGAACTGCAAGATCATGACCTGAGCTGAAGTCAGACGCTTAACTGACTGAGCCACCCAGGCGTCCCAATTTCTGAAAAAATTTTAAAACTCTAATCTTTATCTAAGATATATAATCTTTAGAGCCATCACAGCACTGTGCTAGCAACTTTTTAAAAAACGAATTAGTACAGGAGTGCCTGGGTGGCTCAGTTTTTTCAGCGCCCAACTTGGGCTCAGGTCACGTTCTCCTGGTTTGTGAGTTTGAGCCCCACGTTGGGCTCTGTGCTGACAGCATGGATCCTGGCTCCTGCTTCAAATTCTGTATCTCCTCTCTCTGCTCCTCCCCTGCTCACTCTCTGTCTCTCTCTCTCTCTCTCTTTCAAAAATAAAAATAAACATTAAAAAAGCTTTTTTAATAAAAAACAAATTAACACAAATGTACCATAAGAAAGGATTGAGTAAATAGGTTACAATACATGTGTATGCTGGAATAATTTATTGTCATTAAAAATAATGTTCCCAGAAAAATACAAATATTATAAGGCTGTTCATTATATCATGATAAGTTTTAAAAGTATGTATGGATACATATGTACATGCATGTGTGTGTATGTCTCTTTTTCCCACACACATACACACACATATATCCATATCTATAGATAATATATTCTTCTGCAAAGAAAAAAAGCATATCAAATGTTAATGGTGATTATTGCTGAGTAGTAAAATTACAAGTGATTTCTCTTTTCTTTGTTTCCTTTTTTATGTTTCCATGTTTTCTTTGGGTAAAATGTTTTAAAAGAAAAGTAACTATAGTTTTTTCAATGCAAAATCAAATCGGGGACCTATGTATTCACAAGCTACCTAGCTACAGGACCTGTACTTGTCTGTACAAGTATTACAGTGGACAGAAGCTGTCCGTGGGCCTTTGGACTCTTTCCAGATTGGAAACAAACTTGAAAATTCCCAAAATATGGTTTTGGTTCTGAAGTTGCATCTGAGCACTTGGTTCCATCTTTTTTCCATCACAAGAAAACAGATTTTTGGCTTATGAACTGTAAGGAATGAAAAATAATTTTCCTTCAACCTTCTAAGTTCTTGGCTGAGATCCCTGTTATAAAAGATTAACAAGAGAAAAATAGAGATTTATAAATTTGTATATCTCATGTATACATGGGAGATACCCAAAGAAAAATGAGTCATTCCTTGAGGTGGTTTAGAATTCAGACTTAAATCCATTTTATTTATTTTTTAAGTTTATTTATTTATTTTGAGAGAGAGATTATAGGAGAGGCAGAGAGAGAAGGAGAGAGACAGAATCCCAAGCAGGCTCTGCACTGTAAACATGGAGCCCGATGTGGGGCTGGAACTCATGAACCATGAGATCATGACCTGAGTTGAAATCAAGAGTCAGACGCTTAACCAACTGAGCCACCCAGGAACCCCAGACTTAAATATCATTTTAATAGAGACAAGAGAGAAGGTATGTAGGCCTCTATGGGGAGAGTAAATGATTTTTAAGAAAAATGAGTGGGCCTTGGAAAAAATAAATAGGTGATATGATAGTTTGTGAC
Source organism: Lynx canadensis (assembly GCF_007474595.2). Lineage (NCBI taxonomy): Eukaryota > Metazoa > Chordata > Mammalia > Carnivora > Felidae > Lynx > Lynx canadensis. The sequence continues at coordinate 200,645,721 of NC_044303.2, read as the reverse complement.
CAAGTTCACACTGTGACCAGTGTGGTGTCTCTTATGTTGTGATAAGAGTCAGTCCTCTCTGGTTGATAAACTCGAGTTGAGTTCCTTTTGGAGTATCTATCTTCAGGTAGAAGGAAATTTCAGAGAAAGCTTCTTCCTGTATTTACTGTTTATCAAGTGCCTATAGCTCAAAATAATCAATATACCAAAGTGATATGTTTTGGGGTGACATGTCCTAAACTCCTGTAATCACATTTTGGGGTGGCATATTCTCCTACCATTTAGCACCAGAAGTTGAAGATGGTTCCAAAACATCCTGATGGTGTCCTCGGAACCTCATATACCACCTATTCTGTATCAAAAACTCACCAAAGAAATGGAGTCCTGAGAGGCCAACCATACACAAAGAAGAATCCCCATCAGTGCATTCACACTGCACTGGCATAGTGATGGCATTCATTAAATGTGACAGTATGTGAGCAGTCATCACCCTTTATGTTTGTAGGTCCCGAGATGTGGCTGTAGTTAAAGTGACCATGAATTTTGAACCCAATAAAGTGAATATCCAAAAGAAAAACTGCCATGTGGAAGGAAAGGAAACAGTATGCATAAATGCTACAGTGTGTTTTGATGTGAAATTAAAGTCCAAAGAAGACAGAATTTACACAGCTGGTGAGTATAATATGTATACCAAGTACTTTGGGGCAGGAGGACAATACATTTGCTCCCACATCAGGAAATCCAGTAAGATATTGTATTTCCTCTGTGATAGGGATCTGCATTTCACCCTTGCCCCTGTGAACATGCTGAACCTTGAAAAAAAAAATCTACTGAAGAAAGAATATGTTATGGAACCCAGTAAGTTCTGTAGCAGACACTGTATGGTTATATGCAATGGCCTCAACAGTCCATGGTTCCCCTCTGGCTCTCCCCTTTACCGCAAACAACCAGGTACTAAAAACAGTAATAATAATACAAGTTTGGAGATTAGAGTTTGGAAACTGGGCTCCAGAGGAGCCCAGTTTTCCTTCCTGTGGGTTTTCACAAACCCTGTCTTCCTTCTTCTGCCCCCTCTTTGGTAAGACTGATATTGCAGGGGACCTGAATGCTTTGCCGCCCCCACCTGACTGAGGTTTCTTTGCTCTACTCAGAAGGTGACCCTGGCTTTTGAGAATCAGACATGCTCCATGTGTGAGTTCTCAGGCACAGCCTGGGTGTCTCCTCCTCCCTACACGCACACTTCCTAAGGTGTTTTTTTAAAGATATTAAAACGTGTTAGATTCAAAACTGTGGAGGCCATTGGCTGCAAAAGAGTAGTTTACTCCACAAACCAAGGGTAAGTGAAATACGAAAAATCATTAATCCTTAAAATCTGTTTTTCTTAGTTTGCTCTACATGTGCATAATTATGCTCTGTAATGGTCCTCTGATTAGAAGATAATTAGCTATAGGAGTGTAAAATAATGATTTACATTTTCATATACAATATTATTTCAGTCTCATTTGATTTCTGTACAGTAACTAAGGGTTCAAATGAGTAGGATTGTTGCCTTTTTAGAAAGTGTAAGGTTTAACTTGTTTTTTTTTATTTTGGTACACCTATTTTCTTAAACTTATTTTACTATGTGCTTTGAACATAATCTAAAATGACCTTTTCACAAAATAGGTAAAAATTCATTAGTGTATTTTTTGTGTGTGTCTTTTGAAATATATTCAATATTCTAAGCAGGACTTCAACATTGCTAAACTAAAAATAATAATAATAATTTAAGTGAAAACCCAGTAAACACATGCATGGTCAGGAATTAGTTGATATGTAGGTGTACACGTATGTGTGTGTGCATATGTACATATACATTATGAAATAAGTGTAATTAAACATTAAAAGCAGAGTGAACTCCTAAGGTGGTTCTGTAGAGTTCCTAAAGATTATCTTTATGACTGTGAGTACCATTGTACTACAGTAATGGGGATAAGCTGAATAATAGAAACTATTTGTTGATTGATTGCTCACAAGGTTTTTCTATAATGCTAATTTAATGAACTGGACCATATGAAAGTTACCCCAAGTAAATGTTTCTTGTCATTTTTTTTCCCAGATATACAGTACCGTGTCACACTAGATTCACTAAGACAGATATCACGAAGTTTTTTCTCTGGAACTCAAGAAAGAAAGATTCAAAGAAACATCACAGTTCAAGAATCAGAATGCACTAAGCTTTCCTTCTACATGTTGGCAAGTAAATCATATGTTATAGTTGCTTTATTCCAAATCAAGAATAAAGCACAGATGTCTTATTTCAAGTCAGCCATATTATTTTATTTTGGAGTGCACATCACAAAGTAACCTTCATTTTATTTGGTCACTTTTATCAGAAAATCACAGACCTGATCTTCTCATTTCCAAATACATTTCATAAGACTATCTTTTATCTTCCCTGTGTGTATGTTATCAGATACCCATATATTATGGAATAGCAAAAGGCACAGTGCACTGGTTGATAAGAGACCTTCTGCCTTCATTCACTTACTCATTTCTTGTATCCATTCATTTATTCTTTCAACTTGAAAACATCATTTAACTTTTCTGGGCCTCATCTGTCAAATGTAGATAAGTGGCTACATGCCCTGAAAACTCTTGGGCCATATGCTTTCCCGGGTCCCTTCTCATCCACTGAATTTTGTATGTTGCTCTTTGACTTTAAATTGAAGAGGAAAAAATCTGTTATTTTTTATTTCATGATAACCTAAGTTTCTTTATGATACCTAAGTTTCTTTCTATTACAGTGATGAGGGAGCCTTAGAAAGCAAATTCTTAATCTCCAGAGATGGCTAGGAAGCCCTTTTGAACCATTTAAAATGCATTTTATTGAGTCGTTGTGTAAATGGGGAACATTCCCAATAAGGGCAGGAGTTTCTTAAACATTTTCTTATAATGTACATGGTACTTAAAAAAAGAGAGAGAGAGACAGAGTGAGAGAAGAATGGATATTATGAGAAGACACTGATTTTAGTGACTGAGACAGACCTGGAGCTTGTACATGATCTTGGAATTTTAAAGGAAACAGGCCAGGTTTCTCCCACCTTTGACTTATTTCTGTATTGTTGATGTATTCATATTCTACATGTTTAAAATATTATAGTTGGGGTAGGGAAGTGACAGAAAACATGCCCTGCTGGTGTACTGTATTTCTCCTCAGTGATTTTCAAGTTAATATTCCCCACGACATACATTGAAATTAATTTATCTGTCAACACTAATATCAATCTATAATCAGAAAAAACAATTGGAGTTATCCTCCTATCTATTTCATCAGAACTGAGTGTTTAGGAGTTCGAACTTGTATAAAATCCGAAAGGGCGTGAAACCAGATGTGGCACCACCTCCAACCTAATAGAAGCAACTGTAGTATATATTTGTCCAAAATTTAGAATCTAGCTATGTCTGTGCACTATGTGTGAACCAGTTTCAAAATTTCCAAAATTTTTTTGCATTTAAATGGATACTTTAACATTTATTCCAGAGTCAGGCAGGATGGAATTTATAGCAAGGCTTCCTCACATTCCAAGTGATTTTCACCAGCTTGTTTAGTCTCTTAGAGGCCCAGTTTTTCAAATGTAAAATAATGACTATAAGAGTCATTCATCTTGGAGGATGTTGAAATACTTCTCAATAATGTCTGTAAAGTTCATAATTCTGGACATGCCATAAATAATGGCCATTGCTGATGATAGTATAAAACAATATTGATTGCATTCATACTACTTACATATCACTTTATATTATGAAATTCTTACAACTCCAGGCATATATTATGCTAATTAAATTCAACTCAATTTAAATAAAGTTTGCTCTTTTGAAGTTGGGAGACTTTCCTGGAAGTATTACATGACAATTTTTAGCCTAAGGTCTCAAGAGAAAAGATACTGTTATGCAAAGTACGGCACACCCGATCACTCCAGCAGGGCTCCCTAAGAAGCTAGAGGTGAATCAATTGGTCATACTCTGAAGCCTGTGCATTCCAGCCATGTCCCTTATCAAGGCAGAAGGCCACCTCTCTCCAGTGAAGCAAGAGGAAAGAAGCCATGACAAGGTCAGAGCATCCAGTAATGTGATACCAATGATAAAGTATTTTATGTTTCAACCTGTAGGACAAGCATGACTTTCGGGACTCTGTGAGGATAACTTTGGATTTTAATCTTACTGATCCAGAAAACGGGCCTGTTCTTGATGATTCCCTACCAAATTCAGTACATGAATATGTAAGTCAAATTTTTTAAAATTCAGAATACGTATATGTAAATATACTTGGGGAGAGAAACCTGTAACACACAGACATACACACACAACCCTAAATCATTTTTTTTTTTTTTTTACAAAAAGAATGAGACTCTTTTAGACTTTTCTCAACTCTTCTACTTCCTATTGTTGGAGCTCAAGGGAACTTATAAATACCACCTATTTTTTTTTTTTTTTTATCTCTCCTGAATTTAAGACCAATAGAAAGAAAGACATGGGTTGGCCTACTGGAACTCCCTTTGTTACCAACAAACACTGAGTGGCAGGGCTTGGTTTCAGCATACTGGGTGTCTTCCTACTGAACAAGGCTTAGACCACAGATTACCAAATATATCATCAGCAGTGCTCATCAATCTCAGGCCTTTTTCGTGTGGGCTCACCTCATAAAACTTGCAGAATGGAGATATAGAGCAAGAATGTATGCTTTCCATGGGCACACTGCTGCCCCAAGAGCAGGAGAGACAGGAAGGGACTGAGCTGTGTTCACCATGTTCCTGCTTCCAAATTCACAAAATCTGGTGTCCCACCCCTGAGGAGTAAGTGAGCAAGTAGAAGGATGGGGTAGCACCAATGGAGGAGACATTAAGGATGGGGAATTAGTTTTCCCCATACCCATATCTTTCACTCTCCCTTTCTTCCTTTCAAATATATTTACTGTGTGTCTTACATGTACCAGACTTCAGAGCTTACAGACCAACCCAGGAAACAAGTATTAGGTGGGAAGTAAAGCATGTGCTCTGGAGGAGAACTTCATTGTTCTCTGGGAACTTTTGCCTAGGCAGAGAGCCAGGGGGTGCTCTCCTGAAGCTGTGATATTTAAATTGAGATCTGAAGCATAGGAGGATTTTCCATCCTATTCAGGGGAGTGGAGGGAGCAGTGTTTCATGCACAGGGATATGTGTAAAAGTTCTGAGGCATAAAGGAACTAAACTAAACTCTCTAGTGTGGCTGAAGCTAAAGAGCAAGGGGGGAAGGTGATATGGGATGAGGTGGGAGGCATAGGCAGGAACCAGATCATTCAGGACTTTGTGCTACTGCACAGATATTTTGAAAAGCAATAGAATGCTATGGATGCCTTTAATTGGTTCAGTGATAGCACTGGATTTGTATTTTTTTCAGGATTACTCCAGCTGCAGTGTGGAAAATGATTGAAGGGAAATGATTGGAATTAGAGTGGGTGCAGGAGACCACTTAGGAAGCTGTTGCATTAGTTCAGGGAGGAAATAAGGATGACTAGACTAGAGGTGATGGTAACTAGAGGTGAGAAGATAGTTGGAAGATACTTAGAAGAAAGGTAGAATGGATAGCTCTTAATGAAGGTTTGGATAACGACGTGTGACTAATGAGAAGAGGAGTCAGGGAAAGCTCCCAGTTATGTGGCTTGACCATTTTCTACCCTCTGACTGAGCTCTGTTACATTCCTAAGTATTTGATTCTTTTCAATAGGAAATCTCATAATCAGAGTTGAGCATTAAAGTATTCTCTCATAGATTTGGATCTTAGAGTACTTGACTTGATTTTCTTGAAACTGTTCTAGTCTGGCAGACTAAAGCCAGTGAAAAACATCTGTGAAAACTGCATTATTTAAAGGACTAGAAGAATTTATATCCAGAAGTTTATTATTTTTCCCTATAAATTATAGGAATAAATCTAAAATTCCTTATGATTTCTGCAGTGGAATCTGTCCTCTTTGTGACTTGCTTAACTAAGTTTGGCAATATGTTTTCTCTTCTCAGCAAGTTAATAATTAATCTTCAGTCATGCTTAACTAAATTTCAAAAAATACTTTTCTGTGACCATTTCAGATTCCCTTTGCCAAAGATTGTGGAAACAAGGAAAAATGTATCTCGGACCTCGCCCTGCAAGTATCCACCACAGCAAAGGGCCTGCTTATTGTCAGGTCCCACAATGACAAATTCAATGTTAGTCTCACAGTCAAAAACAAAAAGGACAGTGCCTATAACACCAGAACCATAGTGCATTATTCTCCAAACCTAATTTTTTCAGGAATTGAGGTAAACTTTTAGTTTTATGTTTGTCTATTCATATAATCATTATTTATTAAGTCTACTTTTCCTGCTACTGAACTAATTGTTTTAGAAGAACTAATAATTGGGTTTAGAAGAACAGAGAGCATTTTGTAAAAATTAGTACTCACAAATGGTGAAAGTGCCAAACTTTTTTAAAAAAGGTTTTGTTTTGATAGATTTCTGTAGAGATCTGTGACTCTTTTCAGATTCAGTATGAGGCGAGGATCACTGTGATGCAGCAAAATCATGTTTCATGGAGGCATTATGCAGTGAAATTGAGACTAAGTCAAGGAAAAATATCAAAATAACAATCAAAGTCAAATAGTTTAATAGACGTACAGAGAGAGTAATGCATGCATAGAACAAAAAAAAAACCCCATGTTTACATAAAGAAACATCAAGATACCATTTTTCATTTTCTATGTAAAATCCTTACATTGTTAAAAGAGGTGTTAACTTGTAATGTCTCATTGTCATGACAGAATATTTATCTTGGCAATAACATAGCTGCACAAGATGCTATATCAGGAATAATAATGAGCACTTCCAAATTTGAACTTTTCTTTTAATTCTTATCTCTGAATTAATCCCCTTTAAGATTCTGTTTATGTATGAATTAGTAATATATGTGATTCATATTAAAAACCAGTACCCTTATTAATATAATATTAAAACTCCATTGTCTAATTTCTGTAAATTCAGACTTTCACTGATATGTCTCTCCATTTATTAGGATATCATTTAAGGACATGATGACTAACAGAGCTTAAAAATATGTCCTTCATTACTACCACATATTTTAGATTCAGTCAAGAATGTTAATTATAAATCCAAATGTGCAAAGTGATACTGGGAAAATATTACCACTGAATTTTTTTCTGGAAAGGGGACTATATTAAAAATTATTGCCAGTATTCTCTTCAACTGACTTCATGGCCTCGGTAGAGAGGCCTCTACATCTTTTAACAGTAACAACAATAATAATAATAATGACAGTCTTTTCTTGAGTCATATTATATTCCAGACACTGTTCTCAGGGTCCCACTTATTCAATTCTCATTAAGCAAATAGGTATTATTGTACTACAGAGATTCTAATAAAATCTCTTTCTGTCATGTTTTAACCTTTCTATAACTGCATTTTACAGTTGATATGTTTATTTAGCTGGCAGCATTATTTTTCCTTCTTATTGGTACACAAAATAATGGTGAGTCTCAGTGGCATTTCCGATTTGATGAAATAGAGTATCACTAGCCTCACCTGACAGAAAATCAGGCTCAGAGAAGTGAGGAGTCTTGGCAAGGAGAAAGCTAACAGTGATGGAGTCAGAATTTAAATTCTGGGGGTCTCACATCAGAGCTCATGGTCTTACCACTTCACTGAACTCTTCTTATGATAGGTATTCACTGTGGGCTTCCATGTGGCCGAGTAATATGTGTGGATTATTTAGTCACCTGTGCAGTACATGCTGTTAGTACCTCCATTTTACATTGGAAAGTCTAGACAGGATAAGATGTGATGTGCATTGTCCCTCAGTTTCCCTTAACTTACATGATGTTTTCAGATTTTCCATGGATGGTGAGACAGGTGATCACAGAATAATGTGACTCTCCCAACTAAATTGAGGGACAGATCTTAGCAAGGCAGAATCCAAGGCATACCTGGAAAAATTCTAGAAAACCAAGTTCCAGTATTTCACCTGTGTGTCTGCTCTAATTCTGTTTACTCTTTCTTCCAAGGCTATCCAAAAAGACAGTTGTGAGTCCAATCATAATCTCACATGTAAAATTAGATATCCCTTCCTGAGAAGAGAAGAAGAGGTAAGCAGATTATAAAACATACATGTGGCAATTTGATATGAAAAATACCGTGTTCAAAGTTAAATATATAAATCCCTCTAATGGTATTTTAGCCTGATATAGATGAGAAGTTTGAGTTCACAATATTGAGATATTGGAATCAAAAGTCAATTATGGCATGAATCAAACTCAAATATCAAAACCAAATTAAACATTTATACTTAATAATTTATCTGATAGTAGTAGGCTTTTCTGGCCTGTAGAAAAAAACGAATCTTTCAAACAGGTTGGTTTAGAACTTTGTATAGAATTTTTTTTCATTTCTCTCTTTTTTAATAATATCCTCACTGAGATATAATTCATGTACCATAAAATTCACTCATTCAAGTGTACAATTCAGTGTGTTTTTATATATTCACTGGATAGTGAATTGTACAGCCATCACCACAATCAATGTTAAAACATTTTCACATCTCCAAAAGAAACTCTGTACACCTTACCAATTACTTGTCTTTTTTCTCCTCCACTCCTTCCCCCAACCTCAGGCAACCACTAACCTACTTTCTTTATGGATTTGTCTGTCCTGGACATTTCTTATAAATAGAATCATATATTCTGTGGTCATTTGTGACTGGCTTTTTTCACTTAGCATGATGTTTTCAAGGCTCATCCATGTATCAGTAGTTCCTTTTCATTTCCAAATAATATTCCATTTTGTGGATGTATCCTATTTTATTTAGCCATCTATCAGGTGATGGGCATTTGTTTCTTCTCTTTGGCTAGTATGAATAATACTATGAATATTTGTGCACAGGTTGTGGTGTGGGCATATGTTTTTCAGTTCTCTTTGGGTGGAATTCCTGGGTTATATGATAATTACATATAACATTTTGAGAAACTGGAAAACTGTTTTCCAAAGTGACTGCACCATTTTTCATTCCTATCAGAAATGTATGTGTTTCTCAACATTGTAATCACCTATCTTTTTAATTATAGCCCTCCTAGTGGGTGTGAGGTAGTATCTCATTGTCGTTTTGATCTGCATTTCCTTAATGGCTAATGATGTTGAGCATCTTTTCATGTGCTTACTGACTGTGCATATATCTTCTTTGGACAGATATCTATTCAGATCCTTTACTTATATTTCAATTGGGATGTCTTTTTTTATTACTGAGTTATAAGAGCTCTTCATGTATTCTGCATTCAAGTCACTTATCAGATATATGATTTGTAAATATTTTCTCCCATTCTGTTGTCTTTTCACTTTCTTGATGATGTCTTTTGAAACACAGAAGTTTTTAACCTTGATGAAGTCCAATTAATGTATTTATTCTTTTGTCACTTGTGCTTTGCTAACCCAAGATCAAAAGATTTACTCCTATGTTTCTTTCCAGGAGCTGTATACTTTTAGCTCTTACATTTTGGTCTATGATCCATTTTGATTAAATTCTGTGTATGGTGTAAGAAAGAAAGAGTCCAACTTCATTTTTTGTGTGTGTGTATTAAGTTGCCCCACACCATCTGTTGAAAAGGTTATTCATTCCCCCATTGTCTTGGCACTTTTATTGAAAGTCTGTTTATTTTTTGACTCAATTGTATTCATTGATCTATATGTCTATCTTTATGTCAGTACACATGTTTTGTTTTGTATTTATTTATTTATTTATTTATTTTTATTTATTTTGAGAGAAAGAGCATCAGCAGGGGAGGGGCAGAGAGAGGGAGAGAGAGAACCCCAAGCAGGCTCTGTGCTGTCAGCCTGACGCAGGGCTCAAACTCACGTACCATGAGATTTTGACCTGAGCCGAAATCAAGAGCTGGACGCTCAACTGACTGAGCCACCCAAGTGCCCCATTTTGTTTTGTTTTTGAATGTTTATTTATTTATTTTGAGAGAGAGAGAGAGAGAGCATGTGCATGTGTGTGTGAGTGGGGGAGGGGCAGAGAGAGAGGGAGACAGAGAATGCCAAGCAGGCTTTAAGCTCAGCACAGAGCCTGATGGGAGGCTGGTTCTCACAACTGACCATGAGATCACCACCTGAGCCAAAATCAAGAGTCAGACGCTTAACCGACTGAGGCACCCCACCTAGGCACCCTTGTTAGTGCACACTGTTTTTATTACTATAACTTCTTGGTAAGTTTTGAAACCTGAAAATGTAAGTCTTTTAGCTATGTTCTCTTTTTCAAAATTGTTTTGCTCTTCCAGTCCCCTGTATTTTCATTTGGAATTGAGGGTCAGCTTGTCATTTTCTACAAAAAAAAAAAAAAAAAAAAAAAAGCCAGCTAGGAGTTTGGTAGGAATTACATTGAATCTGTGTATCAATTTGGGAAGTATTGCCATCTTAAAAATATTAAGTCTTTGATCCATTACCATGGGATGTCTTTCTATTTATTTAGATATTTAATTATTTTCAAAAATGCTTTCTATTTTTCAGAATACAACTTTTGCACTTCCTTTGTTAAATATATTTCTAAGCATTTTATTCTTTTTAATGTGTTTTGGATGAAATTCTTTTCTTAAATTTGTCTTCAGATTATTTATTGCTAATGTATAGAAATATGAATGATTTTTAAATACTAATCTTTTATCCTGAAATCTTGCTGAAATTATTTATTAGTTCTAATAGTTCTTTAGAGGATTCCATAGGATATTCTATATACAAGATCATGTCATCTGCAAATAGAAGCACTCTTTTTTTTCTTACCTAAATGCCCTGGCTAGAACCTACAGTAGTAGTTGAACACAAGTGAGGAGAGTGCCTTCATGTCTTTTTAAAGACCATATTCATTTCCATGAAAAACAGAGAATAATTATTTCATTTAATGATAAACAACATATTTGCATATATTTTCATTGAAAGTTGCTTTTCAGTGTGAATATTTCCTCCTCCATTCATATGGAGTTAATGAGGGAAATATTTAGTCAAAGTGATTGAGATAAGAAGATACTTTACTTACATGCCTTAGTCTTAAAAAAGGGAGAGCGAGAGAAATACTATCCCAAATACTTATTTCAGCTTCTTTACATTATAATATTTTGTAATATAAGACTTCAGAACAGATCTTTGTCATCTTTATCACACATCCTAAGAAGTTGATAAACGGAGTTGGACATCTGGAAATGGCACATATATAACAAAGTCACTTAGCTTTTCTTTTGCAAATGAGAATTATGAAAGGCCTTTTCCCTTGACACATGTGGCATGGCTACTGGTGATTGAAGAAACTACAAATGACTGTAATTATCATTGAATTCTATAAATCAGTTTAGCTATGAAACTAACTAGATGTGCCAGTTTACTTTTGGAATCTATTTCTTCACTATCCCAAATAAAATTTACTGTGAAATTGCATTTCTTCCCTATCAATCCATAAAGCATATATCATATTTGAAAAAGTACACCCATAATTTCCATTTTTACATGGAAATAGTGAATGTCGACTCATGTCTACACTTTCCCCTGACCACTTTAATTAACCATAGAATTATGTCCATTTCTTAAAGAATAATGACATGGAAATAAAAATGTTACATTTCAGCCATTTAGAGATATTGATTGCAATCTTAATTATTTCTCAAGCATTTTTTTTCTTTCTTTAGAAATTCCTTGCTAAAAGCTCAAATCAAAGTTTCTCATGCCATCAATAGAGAAATGGGAAGATAATTTTCAAGTAATTTTTGCATGGGCTTTGCACTTAGAATATACTTTGATTTCAAAATCTATATTTATAGTTTAAGCATTTCAGTATCAGGTCAAAATGGAATGGGCACCTTCTTTAGCCTTACTTTTCTGCTAGCATCTTTCCTAGTTCTGAAGACTCATAAAAAATTCCAAGACTTATATGTGCACACCAGTCAGAGAGCTAAGGAAAAGCAGAACAAAAAGGAGCTCACTGAGAGACTTTGGCAGTTTGACCCTTTGTAAAGTATTGTAGTTCAAGCCCACCCAATAAAGCTTCTATTGGAATTATGATTGCTACTTCAAAGCAAGAAGAAAACAGCAGAGCTGAAGATTCTTTTAAAAAACGTTTTTTAATGTAGCTCAAAATATATGTGAGAGAAGAAAATACAGAAGAGGGGCGCCTGGGTGGCGCAGTCGGTTAAGCGTCCGACTTCAGCCAGGTCACGATCTCGCGGTCCGTGGGTTCGAGCCCCGCGTCAGGCTCTGGGCTGATGGCTCGGAGCCTGGAGCCTGTTTCCGATTCTGTGTCTCCCTCTCTCTCTGCCCCTCCCCCGTTCACGCTCTGTCTCTCTCTGTCCCAAAAATAAATAAACATTGAAAAAAAAATAAAAAAAAAAAAGAAAATACAGAAGAAAACTCCACACATATATGGTACAACCATACAAATCTCATGACACCTGAATTCTAGTCATCCCTTCTATGAATGAGCCTAAATTGATTAAAAGAGCTTTAAAATCAAAGTTTAAAAGTACATATATATCTTGTTCAATTTTTGAGATGTGATGAGGTTTTATTTTATAAGGTAAGATTTTGTAAATAACTTTATAATTTGAGTCTAAGTAATATCATTAATGTAATTAAACATTTTAATCAATGTAAACATTCTACTTCTTTATCTGCTACTAAACTAAAAATATTTTTATTTCATAGGTTACTTTCAAAATATTATTTCAGTTTAACACATCTTATCTCATGGAAAATGTGACCATTCATTTAAGTGCAACCAGGTTGGTCGATATGTATGCATGACTGTATGTGTTATAAGTATATAATTTCTTCCATGTATTTAGAATATTTTGCTTTATAGATTCACTGGAACTTACAACTTTTATGAGGATCAGTAAAAGTAGAAGGCAATGAACCCCTTTAGTTAACAAAAACATCCTTATGAATAATTAAAAATAAAGAAATTTTTATTTAATGGAACTAATACACCTAACTAGATTAAGCCATTGGTCTAGGACCTGTAAAACGTAATCATACATCACTTATATCTGCCAAATTTCATTTAAATTTATTTAGAAGTTTACAGGATTGCTAATTTAATTTTTACTGGCAGCCCATAGAGTCAACTGAATCGTTAGATGTCCTTAAGGGCTCTTTTTTTTTTTTAAGTTTATTTTATTTGTTTAGAGAGAGAGCACATGAATGGGGAAGGGGCAGAGAGAGAGGGAGAGAGAGAATCCCAAGCAGGCTCCATGCTGTCAGCTTGGAGCCCGACACAGGGCTTGATCCTGCAAACCATCAGATCATGACCTGAGCTGAAATCAAGAATCAGACGTTTAACCGACTGAATCACCCAGGCACACCTAGACTTAAAGTTTTATGATACCTTTTTGTAGTTTAATATATTTTATACAAAGAAGTCAGAGCTTCTGAAAGATATCATAGAATACCCAGACTAAAAATGAAAGGTTCATGAGGAAATTGAAATAGTGTCTTAAGTTTCTTCTAAGTGTAATCATCCACTGGACCATAAACTTGAGATAAAGTTCTATCTTTTGTTGCTTTACTCCCCAGTAACTAGCATGATCCCTCATACTGAATTAATATAGAGTGAATGAATAAGTGAGAAAATAATGTGTAAATGAATTCTGTATGCTCAGTTTAACTCAACAAATATTTATTTGACATCTATGGACAAGGTATTAAATTAGTCCACAATAGGGAATATAAAAATTAATATGGGCATGAACCTCCTCATAGGGTGAAAATTATAGCAGGGCACTGAGACTAGTATATAAATTATTATAATATAGGGTAGAACAAGGAAAATTCATTCGAAAAATGTAAACCATGTATCAGAAATTTTAAACAGAGGTTGAAATTATATCTACTGGGCAATGAGACCCCAAGAAAACTTTATCAAGACGATTGTAATTGAGAAAGACCTTAAAGGGTGGGTAGCAATTCACAGAGAGGTTGGTAAATAGAATTAGGTAGAGCATTTTAGACAAAATATAGAGCTTGAGCAAAAACTCAAAAATGAACCACTAGATCTATTGGTGGAATACTAGATAATCCATTGTAGCTCACATATAGAGAATACATAAAGGAGTAACAGAAGATAAACAGAAGGTGTGCATTTTACCTTGTTGTGGTAATGTGTGTTGAAATGTATTGAAATGTCAGGATGAGGCATTTTTTCTTAACTGAGCAAGTCCTAAGAAGCCAGAAAAGTTTTTGAGGGGTGAAGTCATATATACAGAGCTGTTTCTTAGGAAGATTAATTTAGCTACAGCAGGGAACAGGTGGGAGAAGAGGAGACCATCCATAGCAAAAGCCCAGTCACATAAATATCTATTACCCAAAGCAAGGTGCTGCCTTCACTGCCCTTCAGCTCGCACAAAGCCACTTAATACACTTGGGAATAGCAGAGCCATTAAAATGTCCTTGTTGTCCATTCTGTGGGACCAGACGCTAGGTGCTTGGTCACTCGGTGGAGGGGGTATGTGATAAAAATAATGAAATCTAACTCTCATTAGATATTTCTTACATCTAGGCACAATGTTAAGCACTTGGCACTTATTATAATCATTTATTTTATTGATAAATCCCTGTTTTATAGATTAAGAAACCTTGGCAAAGAAAGATTAAATAATTTTAAGAAACCTTGGCAAAGAGAGATTAAAGTGTGTTAATGTTCGAGAACAATCCCATGCACTCTGGCCCCAGAGCCAGTGTTGGTAACTGTTACATACCTCACATGTGTTTTTTTTTAATACAGGGGAGTATGAGATACGCATATGTATGTATAAACATACATATGTGTTTACATAATACATAATTGAAATGACAACTTAAATCAAGGGAATAAATATATTCTGAACAAATAACATAAGCATCAAGCAATAAGCACAGAAAGACTATTAAAACAAGAAGATCAAAGATTTTATATTGACTCTCCACCATGTGACCCTAGTTGAGTCTTTTGGTGAGGTCCTTGTCTATAAAGAATAAATAAGAATCACTTGTATGATTCGTGTTAAAAACACAAATTCCTAGGCCCCAACTCAGATCTACTAAATCTGTATTTCAAGAAGAGAAACCCAATAATCTGTGTATTTAACAATTGACCCAAGGATATTTATCATAATCCTTCTAAAGAAGTTTGAGAAACCTTGGACTAAATTGGTGTAGTTTTCAACCCAAGCTGCAGCTCAGAATCAGCTTAGGAAATTTAATAATACCCACCCCCCTCCCCACCCTGGTTTAAAAATGACAACAACAACAGAAACAAGAATTCTATCCTTGGGGCGCCTGGGTGGCTCAGTCGGTTAAGCGTCCGACTTCGGCTCAGGTAATGATCTCACGGTCCATGAGTTCAAGCCCCGCATCGGGCTCTGTGCTGACAGATCAGAGCCTGGAGCCTGCTTCAGATTCTGTGTCTCCCTCTCTCCTGACCCTCCCCCACTTGCACTCTGTCTCTTCCTGTCTCTAAAAAATGAATAAACATTAAAAAAAAATTTTTAAGAATTCTACCTGTTTATCCTTTTATTTAGTTGCCAAAATAAACTTCCCTTTCAAATGCTCAGAAATGTCTCTAAATAGTCAATGGTTTAATGATTTGTCCAAATGTGCTGTGTATTTCCTAGTGACAGTGAAGAGCCTCCTGAAGCCCTTTTTGATAATGAAGTTAATATTTCTATCCCAGTAAAATATGAAGTTGGACTTCAGTTTTACAGGTAGGAGGAAACTGCATTTTTATGTTGATGTCAGTCTACAAACCCAGTGGTTCTCAAAGTGTGGTCTGTGGCCAAGGGCATCAGAAGCACCTGGAAACTTGTTAGAAAGGCAGATTCTTAGCCCCACCCCAATCCACTGAATCAGAAACTCTGGGGCCCAGAAATCTGTGTCAAACAAGCCCTCCAGGTAATTCTCCTGCACTCAAAAGTCAGAGGCCAAGCCTACTAAATAATTTTAAATGTGAGGTGCTAATGATCCTGGATTACATTAGCAGTCCAGTCTTCTGTCATAAATGCAAGCTGCAGATCTAGAAGTACGTCACAAATGGCACTGTTCTTAGAGGGCACCAGCATGTTTCTTGACCATCGTTTCTCATTGTGAGGGATCTAGTCAGCCTGCCCATTCTGGACACACAAGATTAAATCATTTCTCATTGACAAGAGTTGTTTATTTCTT
Source organism: Lynx canadensis (assembly GCF_007474595.2). Classification (NCBI taxonomy): domain Eukaryota; kingdom Metazoa; phylum Chordata; class Mammalia; order Carnivora; family Felidae; genus Lynx; species Lynx canadensis. The sequence goes on along the minus strand of NC_044303.2, from coordinate 200,629,510 downwards.
GCATTATTCTAAACTGTCCTTTCCCCTAAGAACTTCTGATCTATCCAAACACAAATCGTATTGGCAAAATTTCCCACTATAATTTCTCTTGCTTAAGCAAGACTCCAAGCTCCTGTTAAATAAATATGTGCAATGTATACAGAAAGTGTAAGTATATGATTCTTATATTTTCACAGTTTAGTGTGAAATTCTGATCATTTTATTAATTTATTTTCTATGGTACTTTGCTTTTTCTGATAACAAACAACAAAAATGTGAGGATTATAGGATATACACATAAATTTTGTGTATATTACTTAGCCTCCGAATTCTATTTGCTGTTTTCTATCTTGCTGTTACCACTTCTCTTGGTACAATGATTTTCCAATAATTTTTTATTTTATTAAAATAGAATTTTGGCAAATACCTATTTGTTTTATTATACTAAATTCCACCAAGTTCATCCAAAGAACATGGAGAATTTTATGGAAAAGATTGAATTTTTAAGTTTGGCAGTAATATAGGACTTTAATGTAAAAAGGTTAACAATTTTTTAAATCTATTTAAATTTCAGCACTATGAAAAATACCAACTTTTAGTCTCATTATTCACTAAATGTAAATGATATTAATGAATTAGTGGAAACTTTATACTTGGTAACAATGAAACTTTCAGTTTAAAAACTGTATATATTTTAGCATTTTAAGACCAAATAAACACTAGTGATTATTGAGTGAAATTATATAATCTTTCTCATCCTCCTCAAAGATTTAATTTTAGGTTTCAGAGTAGAAGAATTTGCCTCCAATTTGAAATTTCTACAAGTACTTTTTTGTGGGATTACCTAGTATAAAGAAAAAGAATGAGGTCAAATAAAAGTTAAGCTTTGTTGTGTTTTGTTTTTCTTCTTTCAATTAATTCTCAGCTCTGCGAGTGAATACCATATTTCAATTGCGGCCAATGAGACAGTCCCTGAAGTTATTAATTCTACTGAGGACATTGGAAATGAAATTAATGTCTTCTACTTGGTAAGAAATTACCTCTAAATTAGTATAGTAAAGGAATAATTTGTAAGTTTATAAATTAAAGTATTAACAGACACATAGAAACCTGCTGATTCAACAGTTAATCCCTATATTCCAGAATATTTTTTTATAATTTCACTATTTTGAAGTAATTTTATTTAAATAATTATTGATAATTATACTTTGAAGCAATTTTAAAAATCTAAATTTCTAATTTCCTCCTAAGACACAGTTAGATGACTTCCTAGAAAAAATAAACTTCTAAAACCAAAGAGATACTACCTATAAACCTGTAGACTTTATTTGCATTGCAAGTGTGAATGAAAAAAACACTTTAAAAAATAATTATGACTTTTTCAGAAAATTGATTACTTCAGATGTCTTGGTAATATTTTCCTTTACTCAACAAATAAATATGTATCTCCTTCAGCTCATTGCTACCTTTCATATGTTCCTTGTACCACATCCTTAAGTGATGTTTTCTGTTACATTTATTTTTCTCTTTGAATTCATCATAATGAACTTTCCTAACCACTATAGCAAACAATTACGGAATTGAGCCAGACTTGCATTTTAGGTAATGCCTACTTACAGACACAGACTCAAGTATGTTATTCAAGTAAAAGAGGGTCCAATTCAAATGATGAATTTAAATATATATTCAGAAGTATGAATAATGTAATGTTATTATAGGCAAAAATGGTCTCAATCTCTTTCCAGTGAGAAAGGAGGTTCTCTTACAAAGTGAAATAATTGTATACTCTCAAGATGCGTTCCATTGTTTTTATCTGTGCTCCTTGCTGAAATTCCTATGACAAGCCATACTCTAGAAATTAGCATCAATGCCAGTCACTTCATTACTGAGATAAATCTTTGAAATTGAGGCTGCCAAGTTCTTCTAACTCCATTTGCTATTCCCAGATTAAAGAATTCAGCAAAACACAAGGAAGGAGAGAAAAAAGAGAGGAATTTTTAATATTATAGATCTTCATATGTTGTTACTTATTAGGGACCAAACTTGAAACATGTACTCTCAAACTATTGTAAATAATGTTGATAGAAATAACATTGTTAAGAATATCCTTGAGCATAATCTTTTGTATGTCTGATTATTTTTTCTGGAATAAAATCTAAAATTGGAGTAATGGAATAAAAAATAATGTGAACATTTTCTTAGGTGAGAGCCAGTGAATTTACTGCTAGAAATTTACTATAGGAAATTATTGGTGGTAGAAAGATTTATTCTCAGAGATATTCTTTTTTTTTTTTTAGTTTATTTATTTATTTTTAAGTAATGTCTACACCCAACATGGGGCTCAAGCTCACAACCCCAAGATCAAGAGTCACATGCTCTTCTGACTGAACCAGCCAAGCACCCCTGGGAGATACTCTTATCAGTGTCATTTATAGTAGTTTAAAAATTGAAACCTGGGCACAATCTAAAAGCTTAACCACATGAAATTGCTTAAATAAATTATCATATAGTTATTCAATGGAGAGACAGCTATTAATAATAGTTCAGAGGGCCAATTTAATTTAATTTAATTTTTTTTATTTTAGAGAGAGAGCATATAAGCAGGGGAGAGAGAGAGAGAGAGAGAGAGAGAGAGAGAGAGAGAGAGAGAGAATGTTAAGAAGGCCCCACACCTAACACATGGTGCCATCCCAGGACCCTGGAATCATGACCTGAGTGAAATCAGGAGTTGGATGCTCCATCAACTGAGCCACCCAGATGCCCCACAGAGGGCATATTTTAGGTTAAAGAAATCTTGATTCTGCTATCTATAAGCTCTGTGATCATGGAAGTTCTTTATTCTCATTCCAACCTTGTTTCCTCATAGGTAAAATAGGGGTAATAAGAGAATCTACCTCATAGGGCTGTTAAAGGGTTAAAGGCAATAATGCAAGCAGTGCCCGGAATATAAATAAATGTTTAACATAAATAAATATTGATACTGTGATTATTATTAAGCAGCTAATAAAAGTCATATTCTTAAATGTTCTTTAAGTTTATAGGAAAATACCATGACAATACATTTTACAAGTGAGATGCCAAATTTTATATTTTATATGATACAAATTTTATAATATATGCATAAATGTAAATGATAGGTAAATTGTACACTAAAATGTCACCAATGTAGTACAACTGTAGGAAACTTCTGTTTATTTTCAATATTTTCCAATATTTCTGTAAAGAACTTTGTTTTTAATCAGAGAAAATGAATGTTAATTACAAATTACATGATTTTTTTTACATTTTGGAAGAAAACAGATGGAATTAGACTGGGAGGCCATGGCAGGGAAGTTCAGGGCATATTACAATAAGAAGGCAAGTGTCAAAGAGCATGGTTAAGAAGCCAGGCACTGCTGGTCAGGAATTTCTAGAATTCCAAGATTAAGGGATGCATTTAGATTTGGCAACCACAGGGAATTGTTTCAGATCTGTGTAGCTCTCAGTCCAGAAGTTTCAGTTAGGTAGATCAGTTGGATTTCCTGGCATCTGTAGATTAAGAAGCTTCCTACTCCCCTAAGGATTTGGCCCAGGAAGGCTGTGAAGAAGGCATAGATCCTGGAAATTATGCTTGAGTGGAAGAAGAGAGGGCTATAGCACCTGGTTGCTCCAATTCGATTGCACCTCTTCTACCTGTGAGGACTTTTGAACAGTAAATTCAGGTTCCTGCTGAACCTCATCCTGCCCAACTTTGAGCATCCCTCTCTATGGGCTACACTCACCTTTGGTGGCATGCTGTGATAGTAAGTTTGAATTTCAGCTTAATGGATAAAAATAGATGGGCAGTGAGAGGAGAGGCAATGTGACTCTCATCCAACCAGATTATATCGATTGTTATTGACCCAGTAGCCATAGCTGGGGATACAGTTATGCAAGGAAGCAGGTGCATATCTGGTTTGCCTGTGCAGTGGTGACAGATCCCATGTAGCTGGGCTGAGGGACGATTTGTGGTCTTAGGAAATTATGGCAAGCACATTGAAGCAAACAAAATATGCTCTCTTGTTCTGAGTCAATCGAGTAAATAAATGTTCTCCTTCCTTCCCACCTCCAAAAGACTAACTAGTATGTCCAAAAAGATGATAAGCATGGTAAATTGACAAAAAAAAATTAATTCTGAATTTCCTTAATCCCAGTCCTATTTTGGGAGTGGGAGCGGGAGCATGAAGGAACAATATATATTTGTAGCTGATACATATGGCCACTATTGAACATCCCTATTTTTTGCTTAGTTATTTCAGTTCTCTGTCCAGTGCCATCAACTGTCTGAATTCACTTTCGGGTTCAAAATATTTCACAATTTAATTCATCAATTAAGAACAGGCATTCTGCATAATACAGAAAGGGTGCTATTGGAAGAGGAACAGAGGATTACCTTTCTATTTTTTTTCCTGTAGATTAGAAAAAGTGGACATTTTCCGATGCCAGAACTTAAGCTGTCAATTTCATTTCCCAACTTGACATCAGACGGTTATCCTGTGCTATACCCAAGTGGATGGTCATCTTCTAATGTAAGTCATGTGTGCCTTGGAATTACATCATTATTGTTATCCTTTTCAGTATGTATTTAAAGCCTTTTGTTTTGCGTGCCATTTCTGATAAAGAATTTACCAAAGTAACATGGAGAAGCAGTTAGAAAATTTTAAATAATAATAATGACTTCCACTGACTACTTAGTAGGTATGTTAGTTTCCTACAACTGCTGTGGTAACAAATTACCCCAATTGGGTGGCTAGAAACAACAGAAATTTATTTTCGCACAGTTCTGGAGTCCAGTGTCTAAAATCAAGGTGTCAACAATGTTCGTTCCCCCTGGAGGCTCAGAGGGAGAATCTGTTCCGTGCCTCTCTCCCAGCTTCTGGTGGCTGCTGTCACCACTGAGCGTGCATTAGCTGGTGGTGGCATAAGTGCAATCCCTGCCTCTGTCCTCACATGCCTGTCTTCCTCGTGTTCCTGTGCTTTCACCTCTTCTGTCTCTCATTACACACTCATCAGTGGACTTAGAGCCCATCCTAAATCCAGAATGACCTCATCTGGAGATCTTTAATTACACCTGCAAGGACCCTGTTTCCAAACCAGGTCACATTCACAGGTTCCAGGTGCTAGGACTTGGGCATATGTTTTTGAAATCATATCCACCAGAGTAGATTTTAGATAACTACTTGTTGACTTGTGCCTTAAAATGTGTGTTATATTGTTATAGCTTTAATTTGTTTGAGGTGATCAAACAGCTTTGTAAGAAGACTTCTTGATTGCTCCTAAGAGCACACACAGCTGCACATAAAACAGCACAGTACTATTTACTCACTTATCCCAAACAGTAGCAATATCACACCCACTTTGTACCTATAGCTTTGAATGAGTCAATGCGGTAAATTGTTATGGTTCAGTCTCTAAGACATAGAAAATTGTAATAAATATTCAAGTAATGCATGCATATTTTCAACATTTGACAATCTGTCTTCTTTTCAGAGATTTAAGTTAAATTGTTCTCAGAAATCAAAAAATAGCAATAGTGATAGTTGGATTATAATATTTAAATGCTCTCCTATAAGCAATGAAAAATTAAAGCTCTACCATTTCTCTCTAATCCCAAAAAAGAAGATTTGTGAGCATGTGGAGAAATTAAAATTGTACCTTTCCTATTACTTATGAACCTTTATCCTTACTACCTTTTATCAAGGATGTAGAGAATCTTGATGAGCAAGAGCTTTATTAGAGCAAGTCTAGAAAACCAATCCAAGCACTAGTTGTCTTGTAAACCTGCCATTTTAACCTTTATACGTTACTTACATCTTCCTCCCACATAGACCAAGTGTCTTGTTCTTGGTGTTTAGAGACTCACAAAATATTATTGGATGGATACATAAATACAGACAAAAGTTCCTCTCTTTTTTGTTTGTTTCACAAACCATCATATGAGCCATCCTATTGAATAACAAATGCTAACCCCTTTTTTTTTTCAGTAGAGTTTTTAAGTTCTTTTCTCCCTTTGTATTATGGGAATTTACAAACTAATGTTTGATGAAAACAATAATTTTTTTAAAATTTTTTCTAATGTGTATTTATTTTTGAGAGAGAGAGAGAGAGAGAGAGAGAGAGATAGAGAGAGAGAGAAACAGAGCAGAAAGACAGGGAAACACAGAATCTGAAGCAGGCTCCAGGCTCCGAGCTGTCGGCACGGAGCCCGACACAGGGCTTGAACCCACAAACCACAAGATCATGACCTGAGCTAGGCAAGGAAGTCAGACACCCAACCGACTGAGCCACCCATGAAAAAAAATAATTTAATGAGTGTATGAATTATGCAATAGTGCTTTCTACTAACATCCTTCTGTTTCCAAAACAACCTCAGTGATATCTATCAAAATTCAAAAGTAGCATGCTAGCGTAATTATTATCTGGGAGTGAGTGTATATGGCTGCTACAGAATAGCTTCTTCCATATTGCACATTTACGAAGATGCATCTTTCATCTCTGACAATGGCTGTCATTCATAGATTCTTCACATTATTTTACTAAGTCATTTTTCCCTCTGACATCTGGCATTGTCTGATAAAAGAAATACTTTCATTTCTTAGAATGCAAACTGCAGACCCAGTAGCCTTCAGGACCCGCTTGGTATCAACTCTGGGAAGCAAATGATTATATCAAAATCTGAAGATCTCAAACGAGGCACAATTCTGGTAAATTCAGATAACCAAGACAAGTGCTACTTTTATTTCATGCTTTTTAAGTGAATAAATTCAATATCAATCTAAAAATTACTATCTTTTAGAATATTTTAATATGTTATCTTTTTATTAAATGGCAAAGATACTAATATATACCTCTGGACATTTAAACAGGACTGCAGCACATGTAAATTTGCTACAATCACGTGTAATTTGATTCCTTCTGACATGAGCCAAGTGAATGTTTCACTTATCTTATGGAAACCAACTTTTATAAAAGTAAGTGATTGCATTGTTCTCTGCCATTATTGAATTATTTTAACAAATATTTGTTCGTTACTTAGTATGTGCAAAGCAGAGTGCTTCTGTAGAAAGAACTAGAAATATTTTTTAAAATGTGGTCCAAGCTCCAGCTCTATTGAACCAACGATTTGGGTCTCATTTTTCCTTGTCTGTTAGCAACTAAGTTATCTCAAAGGTACCCTTTCAGATATATCCTCTTTTATCAGTCTCTGTTATTATTTTTTTTTTGCACATCTAGAAATAAATACCTATGCAGTATTAAAGTTTGAATTTATCTTCCTACTTTAGAACTCAGTTAAGGGACAAGGAATTATAGAGGGACAATCCTTGACACCATTAACAACAAATAGATCTAACGTGTATTATGGATTCATTGTATTAGATCAGACTTTACATATATATACACACACACATGCATACACATTTATATGTACTATGTATATATACTTACATATATATATTTATTTTTATATTATATATATTTTATATGTATTGATACATTTATGTAATTTATGTATATATTATATTTATATAATATGACATATATAAATATAAATATATATATTTAGGACATTTTTTAGCTCCTAGTAGTCAAATCTGTCTGGCAACAAACTACTTTAAAACTTAATCCATTGTGTTTTGTGTGATTTGTGTCTCTATTACAAGTGGTGAATTATATAAAATTTCCATTTTCAGGTTTGAAGTTGGTTATTAAGTTGCTATTTTGTAAATCACAAACTACTGGGTATTGGCAATTTCACGTTTAATCCTAAAAAGCTTCTGTATAAACTTCGTTACCAGAGCATAGCTGTTTCATACCTAGCTAGCTACATGAAAGTGGGGCGTGGCTTGAGATTTGGTTTTGCTAATGATAAATCTGAAGAAAATGATTTTGAAAATTTTTCATTCTATAACAAGGATCTAAGTGACAGTCGAGTGCAGAGAGGAGGGGAGGGTGATCATTTGAAACCACCATTCCCATCTGGATGTTAACAAAACCAGTGTTTTTAGTCTCTCAGGAAAATCTCAGTTTTAAAAATCGCACTAGCTCAAGCATGACTAGCTCTCACTGTGATTAGCATAATATATTGAAAATAAATCCTGTTTGCTTTTCAGGCACGTTTTTCGAGCTTAAATCTTACTGTAAGGGCAGACCTTCAGAGTGAAAATACATTACTGATTTTAAGTACTGGCAATCAAAAAAGAGAGGTAAGTACAACTCTAAGTTTTGAAAGCCTTATACATTTCACTCTGGATTTTGTGACACAACGTTTTATAATTGCTTATAGTCCCTAAAACAGTGACTAGCTAGTCACTGAGTAACAGACACTTTTTGCTTCAAATTATACTTAATTAGCTTCAAGTGTGATTTCAGTCTTCTTTGTAAGAAACTGGGAAAAAGCCATGATATTTACAATTAACATGCCACGTTTGACTTTACTGCTTGTAAGTAACTATCACAATAAATTGATGTTTTTACTTTCACCTTGATAACAAATGATGCATTTGTAATTTACCTCCTTAAAAACCAACATTATAAAATACAATTGACATTTGAAGAGCAAACTTGAAAAATGCTTTACAGAAAGTAATGGTACACTGTACAGAAATAAATGTAAATTTTTAAAGGTTTTCTTCATTTAGTCATTGGGAAATCTGAAGCAAAAATGAGATATTATTCCCTCATACAAATTCACACTTTAGTCATTGGTAAAAATAAATGGTTTGAGTTTTTTCCTACTGTATTATTATAAAATAAGGCCAGAGTACTAATTATAGATGTGGATATATAAGCATGATTTCTCCTCTTCTCATGGGAGAGTTTAAATATCCCATGTGGATAGTGTGAGTCATAACATTTTATTTAAGAGCTACCTAACATTCAGATGTTGCTTAAAAATTTCTTATTTCAGGGGCGCCTGGGTGGCTCAGTCAATTAAGAGTCCAACTCTTGGTTTCAACTCAGGTCATAATCTCATGGTGGATTGTGGGATTGAGCCCCACATCAGGCTCCACACTGAATATGGAACCTGCTTGGGATTCTCTCTCTCCCTCTCTCTCTCTGCTCCTCTTCTGCTCACACTCTGTCTGTCTGTCTGTCTGTCTGTCTCTCTCTCTCTCTCTGTCTCTCAAAAATAAATAAATAAACATTTTTAAAAAATTATTATTTCAAATTAATACGTATTTCAAATAATTCCAATGAACTCTGGTAAGTATTCACCTTTAAAGAATATATGCATATAATGTATACAACATATACATATAATGTTTACTTATGTTATAAAGAGCACTGACAAGGGCATCTGGGTGGCTCTGTTGGTTAAGCATCCCACTTCGGCTCAGGTCATGATGTCGCGGTTCACAAGTTCAAGCCTCGCATCGGGCTCTGCACTGACGGCTCAGAGCCTGGAGCCTACTTAGGACTCTGTGTCTCCCTCTCTCTCTCTGCCCCTCCCCAGCTCTCTCTCTCTCTCTCTCTCTCTCTCTCTCAAAAAAAAAAAATGAATAAACATAAAAGTTGTTTAAAAAATAAAATAAAATAAAATAAAATAAATAAAATAAAGAGCACTGATAAATGCAAAGTTGCTCCACATTCAGAGAAGCCAAAATATTACCAGTCAGCACCAAGCCCCCAAAATGAGTATATATTATATTGGAAAAGAGTACATTTGATTCCTAGATATAGTTTGTTAAAATTTTATAATTAGTTTTATTTCCCCTAAGTGTTAGTTTAAAATTCCCTATGAAGCTTTTTATTCAATAGCTCATCCTAAAGGAAAACTATACCTGTATTGTTAAATTACAAAATGATCTTGTAATTGTGTGATCTTAGTCACCGATCCCATCCAGATTTAAGTTTCTGTATTTGTAAGTTGATGGGAATTGTTTTAGATGTTTTTAAAATCTGTCTTAAACCGTCTTACTCTGTACATATGTATACTCTTGCAGGCTGTGTATTCCCAAGGTGTCAGCAGGGACCCACAGGGAGCAATCTGAGGAGTTTACATCAGTCTCTAAAATATGTAAATATCGCCCCTGTTAGTTTCCTCCTTTTACCTCCAGTCTTCCCTCTAGCTTAAGGAATTGAGACATTCCCTGTGACAAGCAAATACAGAAACTTGAGTTATTATTAGTTATTGACACCTACTCTGAATTAGTTTTTTTCTCAGAAGCCTAGGGATGAGACACAGGGCAGACAAGTTTCATAGCGGTTTGACTGCCACATTGAGTAGCTGGAACACTAAAAGCTGTTTCTTCAAAGTTTTCTTTCAATTAAGGCCTGATTTATATTGGGACACCTGAGTGGTTCAGTCTGTTAAACTTCCCATTTTGGTTCAGGTCATGATCTCACAGTTTGAGTTCGAGCCCTGCATTGGGCTCTCTGCTGACAGCTCGGAGCCTGGAACCTGCTTCATATTCTGTGCCTTCTTCTCTCTCTACCCCTCCCCCACTCAAGCTCTGTCTCTCTTTCTCTCTCTCTTTTTCTCTCTCAATAACAAACATAAAAAAATTGAAAAAGAACTGATTTATAGATATTGACTAAAGATAAGTACTGGAAGAGACAGTGTGGTATAATAAAATGTACATGAAGGTGAATATATGTGCAAAAATTAATTTGTACACTTGAGATTTATGCATTTTGCTATATGAAAGTTATATATAAATTTGTAGACAAAAAAAAATCACATTAGAATTAAAATTAGAAGAAGACCTACTCAGGATTTTATGTCAACCTGTGGTGACATTTCAGCCTAAATTTTTACGACTATGACTATGCACTAAAGTCGATCAATGAATCAATGAATCAATAATACTTATTGTTCTCACTGAGTTAAATTCACCTCTGCTCCTGAACATTCTGATTCATAGGCAATTTACTCTGTATATATAAATTCTAAAGCATGATATTATAAATATTTTTGGTAACAATAAATTTGACACGGTTAGAGGTGTTGAATAGAGAGGAAGGGCATTTCTAAATGTAAACTCAATGTTTTTTCTGTATGTAGTAATCAGATTGAGTACATTGTTTGGTATAAAATTATACCCTGTAAGAACTCAATGTACCAGGAGTTATAATAGGTGTTTATTGATGTTAACAGTCTTGTTTAATGATTTTCAGTTTGCTATTCAAATATCCAAAGATGGACTACCAGGCAGGGTGCCATTATGGGTCATCCTGTTGAGTGCCTTTGCTGGATTGTTGCTGTTAATGCTGCTCATATTAGCACTGTGGAAGGTAAGCACCGAAGTTCCTTTGATTTCCTATTTCAACCTACCAACAGCAAATTGGTGAAATGAATTATGGTTTATCCATGCTGTGCAATACAATATTAGACAGCCATTAAAAATACTGAGGGACATCTGGGTGGCTCAGTCGGTCTGAGTGTCCAACTTTTGGTTCGGCTCAGTCATAATCCCAGGGTCATGGGATAGAGCCCCTGCGTTGGGCTCCATGTGGAACATGGAGCCTGTTTAAGATTCTCTCTCTCTTCCTCTGCCTCTCTCCCTCACTAGTGCTGTCTCTCTCTCTCTAAATAAAAAGGCAAATAAACATATTGAAATGATGGGACCAAAACAATTTTTTAAAAATGTATATCTCAAACACTATGCACAACTTAATTTCAGTTTTTTGTAAAGAAAAAAATCCAAAATCATGATGGATCTCTCTAGAGGTTGGGCTTATAAGGGACCTTTATATGTCTATAATATTGGGAATTGTAAATGTTTATAAGGAAAGAAGAATGAAACCTCTCTTTTATTAAAAAAAATAAAAGTGGGGCGCCTGGGTGGCGCAGTCGGTTGAGCGTCCGACTTCAGCCAGGTCACGATCTCGCGGTCCAGGAGTTCGAGCCCCGCGTCAGGCTCTGGGCTGACGGCTCAGAGCCTGGAGCCTGTTTCTGATTCTGTGTCTCCCTCTCTCTCTGCCCCTCCCCCGTTCATGCTCTGTCTCTCTCTGTCCCAAAAATAAATAAACGTTGAAAAAAAAAATAAAAAAGAAAAGAAAAGAATGAATTCCTCTATAAGTTTAAGAATATATAAGCAATAGAATAGTTAGGATGAGCATTATCCTAATCACATACCTCTATGCATCTTAAAAACTATGCACTAAAATGTGCGATTTTATGCAATAGTTGTGTGCCTGAGTAAGAGATGAGAAATTTATTAATTAGTTGATGGAAAGAGAAAGATTACTGTTTCACTGACTCCTGTTTCATATCCTCTTGTGAAACTATTTCTGTTGGATAAATCTGCATATTTACATAGATGTTTGCTTATACTGAGGTATGTGAGATTTTTCAAACTCTTAGCTGCATCATTTTAAAATTAAGCAGAACTGAGGGTTGCCTGGGTGGCTCAGTTGGTTAAGCATCTGACTTCGGCTCAGGTCATGATCTCATGGTTCGTTCGAGCCTCGCATCAGGCTCTCTGCTGTCAGCACAGAGCCTGCTTTGGATTCTCTGTCTCTGTCTCTGTCTCTCTCTCTCTCTACCCCTCCCCTGTGTGTGCTCTGTCTCTCTCAAAAGAAATAAATAAAATTTTAAAAAGTTAAATAAATAAAATAAAATAAAATTAAGCAGAACTTAGATGACAGCATTTGCACCAGATTAATAGAGAAAATTCCGTAGAAAAGTTGAATTTAATGTTCTTCCAATTAAACATCAAATTGGTATTTCTTCTAACATAGTATCACCCTATATTTTATCAAATTGTTTTATTAAATAGCTAAACTCTGTTAAAAATGCAGGATATGGCTATATATTCCTTTTTCTAATACCTGAGCAGTAGAATTCTCTTTTAATCAAACAGTTCAAATAATAAATTTCTGTCCTATCAAATTTCCAGCTGTTCCTATCCTTTTGACTCTCTTAAAATAAAACTTCCTCTTTGGGGGGTGGTTTACACTGAGAGGGGATGACAAACAAAACCATGTTAGAGATGTAGACCAGTAGCATTTCCAGCAAAGTCTCTAAGACAGGATTAATTCCTTGCTTTCTCAAACCTCCAGCTCTTAGGCGTTACCAGTGCTGTGTCTGTAATACCTGGCTTTGCCACACTGTGGTACCCAAGACCTGGCTTAGTGGTGCTGAGGTTGTGCTTGAAACCTAGAATGTGGTTTCTTCATTTACATGCACCTCTGTTACAGAGAGTGTTTTATTGTTGATTTCTTCCAGTGTGATCTATTCTGAGCACTGCACTTGCCCATATAGACTTAGGACCTGGCTGACAAGAGAAAAGGAAAGCCAGAGCTGATATTTGGATAGGTTTTCTCCGGTGGCATGTCTGCTTAAAACAAATAAGTTTTATCCACTTATTTGGTTTTTTGGCCACCAATCTGAAAAAGCATAAAAGTAAAAATAAACACATCCTTCCATACAGTCAGCGGTTTTTTGATACATTCTTCTGGCTTCTTAGATCCGTTTAGGCCCAGGAAGGAAGGTAATTTAGCAACCTTTGGACTGCTGTAACCAGTAGGTACATTTAGTTCAACCAGTTCAGTGGGAGATACCTCAATCAGAACTGTGACTCCACAGAAACAAAGGAATTAGGACTTCCTGAGAGCTTTCTGCGTGCCAGGAACTGTTTTCAGCTTTTCCACTGTAATATTAACATCAACCCTTGAGAAAGACACTACTGTGAACCTCATTTTCTTAATGAGAAATTTGAGGCATACATATGTTCCCGAGGCCACATGGTTTATCAGGTTCAGAGTAAGGACCTCAACCCAGACCATTTCACTTCATTGCCAACACTATGAACCCCTTGCTCTATGTTCTCTCTGTCTTTTGTTCACTCTGTTGTCCTTACAACCTTTTCAACTGAGTACTTTGACTACATTTTATACTTGATAACATTAAAGCAAAGAGAGGTTAAGTAAATCTCCCAAGATTATCAGCTACTAAGGGACTGGATTCAAGCAATGATCTTTCAGCAACACCCATCCTTTTTCCAATACATCCCACTGCTGCAGGCTATGAGGCAGGGCTCTTCATTCTGGAGCTCCAGGAATTGGGTTTTGTTCAAGAGGGTCATGAACTCTCTGAAATGTATAAAAATATTTTGTTTTAGAATGAGAGTCTCTAGTTGGATTCAGTCTTTCAGCAGATCCATTATGCTAAAAAGATTAATCGCCCCTCCTCTTGTTTTAAAGCCATTTTGAACATCCCTGAAGCATGTATTTGGTCTACAGTAGACTCAGAAAAGCTACTGTTATTCCCAGGGATCTTTTTATACTAATTATACCTTGAGCAGAAACCCCAGGACTGTCCCTTCTTTCTCCTCCTTCCAAATCTGAGCACTCTAGAAGTTCATGGGAACTTCCTGGCTCCATACAGGAGACAGGCCAAAGATTCTTACTGGAGCTGTGAATCTATTTCAAAAGGCACAGTCTTTATATAATTTATCCTTATAGTACACATGGCAGAAATAGGAATTTGACAAAATCTTAGTAAACAGCTTAAGACACTTAATATTGAAGAGAGAAGGCTTTTAGGGGGCACAGATCTAAATAGACTGAGAAACATGTCCTGGAATATAGTACCACATGTTGAGGGGGAAACTCAGTCAGGCCAATATAACCAATAGAATGGAATGAGACTCAGCCCACAGAGGAACCCTAAGAAAGAAGAACATCTCTCTCTTAGCTTGATTTCATAGCAATGCCTGAGGTTCCATCACTGATGATTTATTTACAAGTCCTAAAGCTTTGTTCCTCATCCAATATTCCTATCTTTGGTGGATGTGGATAGGGAATAGCACTACAATTTTTTAGTTTTTGGTATATTAGTATCAATTTATCCATTCAACATTTATTGCATATTATAGCCAATAAGCACATACTTTCTACCGGGTACTATTTACTTTGACCCTTTGCCATAGGGTTTTGAACTAGGGAAGCATAAATAAGATCTAGCACTTACTGATAAGTAAATACGAAAAGACAAAGAAGGAAAGTGAAAGTTGTAAGTCTGGACACTGAAAACAAACTTAACTTGTTTTTAACCTTGGCTAGTATTAGCCTTCACTGGTTTGAAGCTATGTTCTGTATTCACCTACTCTCCACTCCTATGACCCAACTTCCACTAAGGACCCAACTTAATAGAATTTGTTGGGTGGAAAAGTTCAGATAACACAATTAAGTTTTAAAACAGAGCATTTAGTGTGTGAAAGCAAAGGAAAGTTGGAAAGATGCAAAAAGACTTAAGAGGGAAAGGACAGGAGATAAAGAGCAGGGTAGAGCAGGAGAGAGAAAAGTCTTACAATTCACCACCTATTTCTGTGAAAGCCTCATCTATTAATTTTTGACTTAGGACATGCGGGCACAAGTTAAGGGGACTGATGGTTTGTGAATCCAGTACTTTTATTGTTGGCTCAAAGAAAAAACCTGAGACATATAGAACTGCCATTAGAAGAGGGACAGATTGGGGCGCCTGGGTGGCACAGTCGGTTAAGCGTCCGACTTCAGCCAGGTCACGATCTCGCGGTCCGTGAGTTCGAGCCCCGCGTCAGGCTCTGGGCTGATGGCTCGGAGCCTGGAGCCTGTTTCCGATTCTGTGTCTCCCTCTCTCTCTGCCCCTCCCCCGTTCATGCTCTGTCTCTCTCTGTCCCAAAAATAAATAAACGTTGAAAAAAAAAATTTAAAAAAGAAGAGGGACAGATTCATTGGTTTTTTCTCGTGCTTATTTGTTCTGTTGTCTTTGCCTCATCTACCACTAGATGCCTCAACTAGATTCTGGCATGATGGAAAACATAAAAAAGTTAACTTCTCTCACTTAAAAATGCATACTTTTGACCATTTATGCCTTGTAAGCCCTCAGTTATTCAATAATTAATTTTGAATATATCATTCCCTTGCAAATTTACCATAGCTTCCTGATTAAAATAATATGAGCGTATCACACTTTCAAAGAACTAACTTGTTGTCTGCTTGAACTATTATAATCTACTCTGAAATTTACAAAAAAATAGAAAGACCCTTAATTTCCTTTTTAAAAAAAATGTTTTATTTATTCTTGAGAGAGAGAGAGAGACAGAGCATGAGCAGGGGAGAAGCAGAGCGTGAGAGGGACACAGAATCCAAAGCAGGCTCCAGGCTCTGAGCCGTCAGCACAGAGCCCGATTCGGGGCTCGAACCCACAGACCACGAGATCACGACCTGAGCTGAAGTCAGATGCTCAACCGACTGACCCAGGCACCCAATTTCCTCTTATTTAAAATGTCCACATGTGGGGTTCCTGGGTGGCTCACTCGGTTAAGCGTCCAACTCTATTTCTGTTCAAGTCATGATCTCACAGTTCGTGGGATTGAGCCCTGCATTGGGCTCTGTGCTGACAGTGGGGAGTCTTCTTGGGATTCTCTCTCTCTCCCTCTCTTTCTCTCTCTCTGCCCTTCGCCCACTCATGCTCACTAGCGCTCTCTCAAATAAATAATAAACTTTAAAAATAAAATACAATACCCACATTTTGGATTAGATTATTACAAAGGTCCCTTCCAGCCCCTATACTTACTTTTATTATAATATACAATAGGAAATATATAAAGCACTTATAATTTTTATAATGTCCCAAATTACAAGGTATAATGAAAAGTTACCCACATTCACCCCTATGTGAAATTTCTTATATGTTCAGAAATATGTTTCTTATATCCAAATTATCCAGCATGTTTTCAAGAGGTATTTCCTGTCAAGTCTATAAAGGCAGATGTCCTGACACATTTAAAGTTATCCAGGCAATTCATATCTCCCTAACCTCTCAGTCATAATGCATGTACCAGATTCCCCACCAGCTCTAAAGACCTCAATTTATGAGGTTATTTGATGGAATTTCTCTGCCACATCCCTGAAAAAAAAGATGATGGCAAAATGCCATTTAGTGCCAGCTGACTGTAGTTTGCATGCTTCCCAAATATTTTCCCAAAACGTTTTTAAGTTAATTCACCACATGTACTAGTTCTTACTGGGAGACATGATATATTTAACCAACAAAAAAGTTTAAAATGAAATAACAACCTAATAAATGTCATTTCTTGACATTCAATATTACTTAATAGGTCAATGAAAAAAAAAACCTTTCTCAATTTTATTAATTATTTGTATTATTAATTATTTGCCTGTCCCAAATCACTAGCATAGTATTAAATTTTATCCAAGGGCTTTAGTATTTATTACTTAAATTCAAATAATTAATTGTATTGTGTTTGATATTTTCTTAACAGATTGGATTCTTCAAAAGACCACTAAAGAAGAAAATGGAAAAATGACATATTTTACAAGAGAAAAATAATAATAATTATTTGATGATCTATCCTCAGGTTTGCCTCAAATATGTGACAAGAAATGTATAGATACAATTAAAGACATAGTCACATAACTTCATGTAATCCATCAGGGATTAATCACTTGGAAAGTGATAAGTCAAAGAAGATCCAAAAACAATACCATAAAAATATATTTTATAAAATGATGAAAAATATTTTAAAATAATTACTCATGTGTATTATTTAAGTAAAATTACAAAGTGTTTTGAAGATGAAGATTAACCTGTACAAATATGTTTACATATTAAATCAGCATTCAGAGTATTTAAGGAATGCATAAAAAGATTTTTATGATCATTGATAAGTTAAGCTTTTTTCCATTGATTCCTGATGGATATTCACATTCAGCATGATAGTCAACATTTGTAAATGACAAGAAAAGGTTAACTGAAAAAGATAACTTCCCCCTATTCAAATGAGAAATTTTTCCTGGGTAGAGTATATATAAAATATGGACTGAAAATATAATTAAATCACAGAGAATACGTTAGCATCTTTGTGTTGGGTTCTGTACTTGGAAAAAATTTTTTTTTCCAAAGTGTTTGGAAACTTTGAGCTGAAGGAAAACCAAGAGTGACTTGATTAAAAGCAGTGCACTGAATGGATTAATTTAAGCTTTCACAGAACATATTTCATTTTGATATTGAGCCCTAAAACTCAAAACTTTATGCTGAAAACAACACTTCACGGCAGTTTTGTGTGGCATACCAGTGATTTGTCATGAAAAGCCATGTTGTGTATGGGATATGCTAAGATGGCTTCTGAACGGAACATGGCAGCTTAGGCAGATGCCACGGAAATGCTGAAGTCATCTTTGCTGGGCAACTTTTGAACGTTAGGGGTTCCAGGATGTACCAAAAGTAGGAGTTTTCTCAGCTCCTTGGTACATGGTTCATTTAAACCCTCAAGCTGTGAGAGTATGTTTCTTTTTCATTTTTTAAAAGGTATTTAACTTTTGAAACACATTTCTTACGTTTATGAAAGGCAGTATTCCATTTCAATATTGCATTTTACCAAGAAGACACTGCTTTATAAGTGTGGCATATCAATATTTAAATAGAACTCTAGAAATGAATTTTAAAGAACTTTAGCTTTGAAACCTCGCACCGACAGAAAGAGATCACACCTCTATATGAGCTTCTTTGCTCCTGAAGTAATTATCACGGTGCCTTGGACTCTACTGTAGCATAAGCTCCTGGGTTGCTCCGTTGCTTAGGAAAATAACAATGAATGAATGTATCGTAGCCACATGTGTGAACTACTGCTGTAAAATTAGCTGATTCTTCTGCAACAACTCCATCTCTCCACCTGGCTGACCATCACAAGACCAGCATCTGTCCAGAACCTTATCCAGAAAGTTCTGGACTCTACTTTTCTCAAAAAACATCAAATCAAGGGAGAAATTAAATGCCATAGATTTAATTTTTTAATATAATTTCCAAGGAATTATCTGAGAACTCAGCGTCGGCCTGCCTCGTGGCGCTCCACATCTACATCTAAGATCCTGACGATCAAAACCTTGCACCTGGGGAGTGCCCAGGTCATCAGTACCCTAAGAAAAGCGCAATCTTTCCAGAGGTTTGATAGCCTCCTGCTGGCCTGTCATTGTTGAGAAAAGTCTACTTTGGGTATTTCCTTCATTCCCACTATCTATCTCGGGTTCAGAAATCATGCTTTCCACCTATTATTTCTTTGCCCAATAAAAGTCAGGTCTCTCTTGTTCAGAGTCACCATGCTGCACAACTCCTATGCATAGCCTATTCAGCAGCTCTGCTCCAATCTCAACACATTCTCAGAAATAAATCTAGCAGGTAAACTTAAATTCACACATGGCCTCCATGACTGCTAGGCAAAGCATTCACCAAACCAGGAGTGTGTACATCTTAACTAAATATGGTGTTGACCCAGAGGGAAAAGATGGAAACAATGTCATTTTGAATTTTTTAGAAAAGACAGGGAGAACTGCTGGGCCAGATCAAATAGGTACTTATAATCATGGCACAGTTTTTAGCATCAATCATTCCCAGTTTTTAAATAAAATTTAATGGACCAGATATCCATCATCCCTAATACTATAACTTGTTGAGCTTTATGTGTGTGAGCATCTGTGTGTGTAAACACACATGTACACACACCCACATGAATGTGCAAACATAAATCAAATACAAAATATCTCAATAATACCAAATGACAGGGTTTGACAAAAAGGACAAAAAATAAACACAGAAGCTACACCACCAAGGAAAGTTTGATTCATCCACTTTGCATATAGTTTTCATTTTTATTAATATTTAACTTTAATGTACAGTTCTGCAACTATGTAAAAGATGCAAATGTGGAGGTTCTGATTAGAATAAGTCAGCAGTACACATGTTCTAAAACATAGTCAATGATCAAGAAATATACTAACCTCTACCATTTTATTCTAAAGCACTTAATAAGAAAAGTGAGTGCTTTTTAAACCTATGAGTTTATTCCAAAAACTTTTTTTAACTTTGGTATTTTATAAAATTGACTATTTCTTCCATTGTGAACTTACATATGTATGAAGTCCCTTTCCAGACTACACTTAGAAAGGTATATTGGTAAATTATTCAATAACTGGCTCTCCAGGAGGAAAACAAATTCCCTGATTTGTGTCATTTGCCAATTTCCGTGACCTAAATAGTCTTGTCATGGCCATTTTCAAGCTACTGATAAAACCCTACCATCTTAACAAAACTCCTGAAAATTAATCTGTCAGGTCCCGTGAACCAGTATGAACTGGCTTCAGCACACCATTGAAATAGATTAGATGACAATAATAGGCAATAGATAGATGATAGATAAATAGATATAGATATACAGAGATATAACATGTTGAATATATAGATAGATAGATACACAAATACAATATCATCATATTTCAAATTATCCTTAAAATGCTCATCTCAAGCCCAGCAGACATAATGCTACATGGTTTCCCATTCTTTAACTTCAACTTCTAAAATTATAGCCTTCCTTTAATATTATTAAAATTATATAAACTTTCAGAAGAAGCAAGAATTGAAACCCAGAAAATCTGAAGGGCGACACAGTGAAAATCGGAACTTCAAAACCACTAAGAAGCTGCTTCACCTTCTCTAGGAGTCCATTGCCCTGGAGCAATAGTGTGAAAGTTCATCCTTTGCAAATATTTGTAATTTCTATGATCCAATTTGAAATTCAGTGGTCCAATTTATTCACTTATTTTCTCTGAGCTGTAAAGTCATGGGCAGTTTAATCTGAATATTTCCATGTCATAAATACACTTGAAATGAGTCTTGTGGGGGAGAATTTTTTGCAAAATTTGATGCTTACTCAACCATAATAAATGTACCTATATATGCAAATACCTATAAATATATGTATATATACATATATATACACACACACACACATATATGTATATATATGTATATATATTCTCTTTTCCTTTTACAAAACCAGTATGTAGACTCAATTGGAAAACAAATCTGCGCCAAAAGCAAAAGGTGGCTGCACAGTGCTGGAGTAGAGCTGGGTTGTAGCGGCTGTGAGAAGCCGTGCACACATCTCTCTAGGCATTCTCTGGAAGGGCCACGGCTTGTACAGTGTGAATGGCTGCCCCGCCATTCCGTACAGTGTGCCTTCATAGGGGGTAATGTCTTTATCAAACATGTTGTAATCTGTTCTGTGTGAATTAACTATCGTGCTTTGCACAACACTGAGAAAACTAGGGAAGACCCAGGCTCAGAACATGGTTCATGTGCTAGGTGCAATCACGTTATTGTCCAAAGAGAGACTTCTGGAAAGTTATTTTTTAAAAATAATATCCTCTGCATCCTTCATTTATTTTCGGCAGTTCTCAAGTCCTCCTCATTAGTTACCCGCCCCAGCCCCCACCAAGGGAGATTTTCTAGAGGACTATTGGAGAAAAATCTATTCAAAACATGTGCTCTCTGTTTGCTGTGAATACCAGCTTCAGTGAACTGATCATTTATATAGAATTTCAGTCCTCGGTTCTTCTGTGACACAATCAAGGGATGACATGGTATAGGTATAATGTAATAGGGACAAAATGCCTTGTACTTCAGAGATGGGACATCTTTAACAGATTTACAAACCTTTATGGGACACCATCAGCAACTATGCCAAGGGTCGAAGGAAGGGCTTCTAGGATGTAGCTATCAGCACCCCACAATCCCCATCCTCACCCATGGACATAATAATCCAAAAAATTAAAAAGAAGACTCTAAAGTCGTTAGACTGATGCTCTTTTTAGCTTAATTTGTTAACAGCAGATTTTTTAAT
Organism: Lynx canadensis; assembly: GCF_007474595.2. NCBI lineage: Eukaryota > Metazoa > Chordata > Mammalia > Carnivora > Felidae > Lynx > Lynx canadensis. Next base: position 200,607,887 of record NC_044303.2, on the reverse strand, counting down.
GCAAACGTATCTTTTAGGTGAGTCCACTGGGCAACCCCTTTTAATGTTAAACTGCTGTCGCTAAACCTCTCCAATGTAGAACTTCTGAAACCATCCCAAGAAGTTAACTCTGTAGTACATTACAAAAGGCTATATTCTGCTGTCTCCCAAATGGAAGCACTATTGTGCAACATCTTATGTAAAATAAAAATAGAGCTAACAACTGACCTTGTAATCTGGTGAACAAGTCAGTATCTTTGATCCTCATATTAAAATTTAACCTTGAATTTAGAAATTCCAAGTAACAGCCTGTAACCATTAAGCTTGAGGAAATCTAAAGGACCCTATGTTGGCCCTTAAGCCCCAGCCCCCTTGTCCCCGACATCTGGCACCAAGAGGTCCATTTCTCAACTGATGGGAATGGATGCTTCTGCCTCTAAAAAAGGCTAAAAGGACTGAGTTTAACCCCTGAATCCACTACACCCCAGGATCAGCCTGGCCCCACCTCATATCAGATATACACAGAAGCACTTCTTGCTGAAAATTTACCATACTGAAAAATACACAAGGGTGAGTTATCACTTCAAATGTACTCTGCTTTAAGGTCAGCTTTTCTTTTCTTTTGTTTTTTTTTTCTTCTTTCTTTCCTTCCTTTCTTTTTTTTTTTTTGCCTTTTTAAATATATCAAAACCTTTCTACCATGACCAATGAATTCAGAACTTGAGGTAAGACTTCCTTGCATTTCTCTCCTGCCACAAGCTGGCGAATTTGAATGCCTTGAGGACTGGGCATTGAAATGAGCCGGAGTCCATTTGCAGGATGTCTCTGCCTTCTGCCTTCCAGTTGGTTTCTTCTGCACAGTGGGGATGTTCAGTTTCGATTTGGAACTTCCTTGGCAAGGCCACTGTAAGCCTTGTGCCCCTGGCAGGTCCTTGAGTAGTTGCATGTTCTTTCTGATGAGTTGACACTCAGAAATCCTTTAATTACCTGACACATCATGGAAAGCATGGCAGTAAACTAGGGACTGGTGACACTCCTAACTATGATGATATTTGATTTTACCACATTTCAAGTCACATCTTTATGGAAAAAAAAAAAAACTAAGCGGAATCTTACAAGCTCTTCTGCAAAATACTGAGACTCAATGCTTGATCTGTGCATATAAACTGGGGGAAAAAAATTTAAAGGAATCTTCCAAATAATAACGACTAAAAGCCAGGTATCCTCTTGAACAATTCCCAGTTGACATTACCTGTTCCCACCCCCATTTTTTAAGAGAGAGATTGAATGAGGAAAACTGAGTGACATAATTGTTCCTCCACAGAGTAGCCAAGCAAAAGGGAAGCCCCACACAAAAGCTAATGATGGCTTTCTGGGAGATAGCTGCATGGTAAGTCCAATGCCAGGTGGCCATCTTCCTGTCATGCCCCTCAGGCATCTTGCATCTTGAAAGAAAAAAAAAATTGGGAGGGAGGGGAGAGGAAATAAAGTTCTTTATCTTTTATATATACATCCTCCTTAAAACCACAGGCTCCCTTAGACCACATTGTACCCACACACAATACTAACACATGTACTTTGCACAAGTGAATTGTTGATTCAATAAAAGTATATTCTTGGGGTGCCTGGGTGGCTCAGTCGGTTGAGCCTCCGACTTTGGCTCAGGTCATGATTTCGCGGTTTGTGAGTTCGAGCCTTGCGTCGTGCTCTGTGCTGACAGCTCAGAGCCTGGAGCCTGCTTCAGATTCTGTGTCTCCCTCTCTCTCTGACCCTCCCCCATTCATGCTCTGTCTCTCTCTCTGTCAAAAGTAAATAAACATTAAAAAAAATTTTAAGTATATTCTTGTCTTTTAGCTGGGGCGAATTTCCAAGTTTGATACACTGTCTCAAGTAAAAACAATCATTTGAAGCAGCAGCACATCAGATCTTCTTCATACCAGAATCATTTCACACAGGACATCCTGATACTTAGGATTTAATTCTGACCCCTCCTGGCCTTATTTCAGGATGCAACAGCTGTCTCTCTGTGTTCTTCATTAGGAAACATTGGCCTGTGAAGAGAATGGTGTACTGTATTTTACTACTGTGAGGTTTTAAAATTGTTAACAGTGTGAAGAATCGTAAACATTTGATTAAAAAGAAAAATGCTGTATATAATTACTGCCCTGAAACATGTATCATATCACTCCAATAAAGTTTTTGCATCACCTAACATAACGTATATTGCATTGCTTGTTTTTTTTTACTTACCTCAGAATAAACTTATTAAAATGAATAGCTTAAGGGTGTATGCATTTCTGCAAGACTTTTATTGGACAAACTCATTAGAAGAAAATGTTTTAATCACCTTCAAGAACAAAAAAGCACAACCTTTGTTGACACTAATAATTTTGTAGGTGCCTAACTTAAACCCGTTTTTTTTTTTTTTCAGGTAACAGTCATTAACCTGATATAATTAGAAATAGCTGAGAGAGTAAAAGAGTATTTTGAATATCCAACATATGGTGTATCCTGTACACTGATTTGAGGTCAGAGGTTTGGTATTTTGGTCTAATTCTTATCTTATCCTGTGCATCAGCTGTGTATCTTACGTCAAGGTAAAGGAGCATCCTGTCTTGTCTATTAACTTTTTAAAAAATGACTCAAAGAAGAATGTGATTGTTGTAATTTTAAGTACATTAGTTTTATCCAAGATTAGTATTTTTTCCAGAGCTCCAACTTTTTTTTTTTTTAGCTCCTTCGCAGTTTTTCACTTTGATGGTCTAAAAAGAAAAAACAAAAACAAATTGTGTCTGTGGTGTTTCCTGTGCAGAGTATAGCAATGTGATTAGTCTTTTGCAAACTTGACACAAAAACCACAGAATCCATATTACTGTATATCTTCTTCTGATGAGATGTTTTAATAATGAATTACCTGTTGTATAACAACATATTGGACCACATAGTGAGAAAAAAAATACTAAGAAGTGAAAAAAGTTATTTATTTAATAAGTAATAAGTAATAAAATTACTTAATATATAAGGGCTAGAAGAAAAATGTAGGAAGGAGTGTTAGTAGCAGTCACACATGTTCATCTTGTAAAAGGGTTCATCCTCAAACCATGCTGCAGGAGGACTGAGGAGGTATTTTTATAGAAGAAACCGACTGAGTTACAAAGAGGCTGTTTACAAGGTCCTGTACTAATTTGTGTCAGCACAGTCTCCAATGCCCTGTCTTTTCTCTCTATTGTGAGATAAGTAGTGTTTCTCCCACTTACCCTTTACCCAGGATGAGAATACACGGTGAAGTTACTAGAAAAAAATCTGGATATATTCACTATAAAATAAATGGCATACAATGGAATTTTTTATTTTCAGGTATAGAGCATAGGCACAATTTTCACTTTCCTATCCTTTGTGGTGTCTTTTTTTACTTTTGTAAAATTCATTTGATCATCCACAAGCAGATGTCATGAAGAGTTCACCAAATAGAAGTGATCAAGGAGGACTGGAGGTGACTTCTATTTTATTCTTTGGAATAGTTATATTATTTGAATTGTTTTTAAATACATGAGTATCAATTTTTAAATCAGGAAAAAATTAGAGTAAAAGGTAATATATACACATTGTAGAAAATTTGCAAAACAGAGAAATAATTTAAAAACAATCATAACATTGGCACCAGAAATTACTAACTTCAAATTGTCCTTTTTCTGGGCATACATGCTTATTTTTTTACACATTTCTATTTTGACATACTTCAAATCACAGAGAACATGGTACCCTGTACCTTCTAAAAATGTGACATTATATTTTTAATTTTTCTTTAGTATTAAAATAGTGATATCTATCAAATTCCTCCCCTTACTCTGGAGCTGACAATAAGAAAAATTATCCCCTCCCACATTCTCTCTATGTTAATAACCATTATACACACATATACATGTGAACTAGAATTCTCCATTGTCCAGATGTCAAATACTTACTTTTTTTACCTACTTCTTCAAGCAGGGGTGGGATGGGCCAGACAGCAAGGAGTGGATGAGGAAAGATGGGAAAGATAGCGTCACTAAGAATAAAAGCAAGTGTGGCCCTATTGATTATGCAAAATCAACTGGGTTATTTTATTAACAGTCTTGAAAAAGAAAGAATTTTTGCCAAAAATAAGACTTGTAATCATTACATTATAAGCATTAACAAAATGAATTCAGCAAAGGGAAAACAGAAGAAGTAAGAAAACAGGAGACGTATAGAAACACACAGCAATATGACAAACGTAACTCCAACCGTATCAGTAATTATGTTACAGGTGAATGGTCTAAACTCTCAAATCAAAAAGCAGAGATTTTCAGGTGGATAAATAAGGTCCATTTATATGCCCTCTAAAAGAGACAGACTTTAGCTTCAAAGGCACAAATAAGCTGAAAGGAAAATGATGGAAAAAAAGATATACCATGGTATAGATGGTATATCTATATATAGATAGATAGATAGATAGATAGATACAGATATACCATGGTAAAGATATGGTAACTCTTATGCAGTTACCATAAGAGAGCTGGAGGTAGCTATATTACTATCAAACTGAATGAACTTTAAGATGTGTGTAATACCAGTTGTGCTGGAATTGACCCAGTTGGTTAAGAGTCTGACTTCGGCTCAGATCGTGATCTTGCAGTTCATGAGTTCAAGCCCAGAGTCGGGCTCTGTGCTGACAGTTCAGAGTTTGGAGCCTGCTTCAGATCCTGTGTCTCCTCTCCTTCTGCCCCTCCCCTGCTCACATTCCATCTGTCTGTCTGTCTGTCTTTCTCCCTCTCTCCCTCCCTCAAAAAAAAAAAAAAAAAAAACATTAAAAAAAAAAAGGTGTGTGCAATTCCAGACTTGGGAAGATTCTTATCTTGTAAGAAAGAAGGAGACCCCTGGAATTCTTCTAAGTATACAGAAATCCAAATTTATACTTGAGTTGACTTTGATGTCTTGCAGTTTTTTAAGGACTCATTGGTGGCTGAAATGAAACTTCTGTGTGGATTAGAGCAGAATCATGGAGTCATCCCACTCTGAGAGTTGAGTCTTAAATCAGTGTATAGGGTCCCTGACCTGCACAAATTCCAGTTACAATGGCCCAATTGCTCCCTTATGGCAGGAATAATAGGGCAAGCACCATTGTCTGTAGGCACCCAGGCTGCCAGCCACTTCACAGATGAATGCAGTTTGGTCATGTGCCAGTGCTCCATTTAGTAACTTGACTGGCAAGAACTGGCTTGAATTAATAAAAGCATCATTGAAACATCTGCAGGTTTGGTCTTTAACTTCCACTTTGCTCAGCTATTTTTTTGTTTTTGTAGTATCTTTCAACCGAGCATGTGTGGCATGAATTCACTTAGATACCACAATCCCGAATGGCATTCCAAAGGCAAGAGTGGAAATGCCTCAACCTGGTAAATAAAGAATAGTATCCAGAATTGGTCATCAGACTGTAATTAGTGGAGCTGGAAGTTAGCCATGCCAGAGACTCTAACCGTCCTTGATGAAATGCCCAGGGCTCTTTAGTTTCACATGCCTAGTTTCTCATTTTCTATTTTCTTCCTTCCTTTACTTTCAGACTTTTCTATTCTATTAGCACCCAAGTACCATCTGCTATTCCTTTTCATACACTTTTCAAACCCGTCTTTCATTCCTGCCCATTCGGCATACCTCATCATTATAATGTGGGTAATTCTGCAAAGATTCCAATTAGTGTGTTATTTCACATCACAGCAGTTGTTCACCTTCTAGGATGGGCCATATCTTCATAAATGAAGATTGTATGTTTAAATGAAGAGTCATTTGTATTCTACAAGAGCTATAAGAATTGGCACATGTGAAGCAGGTACTTTTGAATGGAACTGATGCGGCTGGGTTAAGTCTCCCAATTTTCTACAAGAGGGAAAAAAAAAAGGAAGATTTATTGTCTACATTCCACGTGCCAGGCAATTTCCTAACATGTTGTTTAATCTTATCAATAACACTGTGGTGATACTATTATTGTTTTTGTTTTACAGGTGCTATAACTGAGACTCAAAGGAGTTCAGGGGCTACTTCAAGGTTATAAAGCTAGCAAGTGGTAATGCTAACATAGGAACCAAGCTCTATCTGGCTTCAAAGTCATTCCCCCCAACAGCAAAGACTTCAGAGGAGGTCATGGTAAGAGAAATGAAAACACAGAGGTGCAGGAGAGCACACATCTATCTTTGTAGTACCTAACACATAGTCGGTACTTCTTTATTATTGACTGAATGCAAGAATTGATAAACTGAGTAAAGTTTTACTTACACAGCTATTATATCTCTCTGGGAGGAAAACCATGAAGATATAGTATGATCACTAGTAATAATAGACTCATATATTTGGAAAAAATTTAAAAATCATCCAGTACTGGGTATTTCTTTACATCCTTGATAGTATGATCCAGCCTATCTCAGACTCTTCCAAGAGTGAGGATTTCACTATTCCATCTGGAAACCCTGCTCTGGGTTCTGAGAGGCGTTCATTGCTTGAAAGCATGCCCTTATATCTCAAATTCTGATATTAATTCTGTATTAACAACAGCATGGGTGCATTTATCTAAATCTCCTTTAACCTATTAATTATATCTTAGAGTAATGATTCCCATAAACTTACTACTCTTGTGCAGTGCAATACTTAATTTAATTTTTCTGTCTCCATATTATTTCAATATCTAAAATTGCCTCTCTAGTTAATGTCTCTCAATGTATTTTCCTTCTACCAACCGTCAGGACCCTTAGACGAATGTTTTAACTTATCCAAAAATTTAAAAAGTCCAATCTATAAAATTGGATATTATGATATTAAGATCATTACTATATGATAAACTATTTTAAAAATTGGGGCGCCTGGGTGGCTCAGTCGGTTGGGCATCCGACTTTGGCTCAGGTCATGATCTCGCAGTCTGTGAGTTCCAGCCCGGCGTCGGGCCCGTGCAGAGAGCTCGGAGCTCGGAGCTCGGAGCCTGGAGCCTGCTTCGGATTCTGTGTCTCCCTCCCTCTCTGCCCCTCCCCCGCTCGTGCTCTGTCTCTCTCTCTCTCTGTGAAAAATAAAACAAACAGTAAAAAATTTTTTTTTTAAAATCAAGAGAAAATATGGCAATGCAAACATAAAATAACAACACAGCTACAATGCATTTTGCATCTAACAATCTTTTCTCATATTGACAATACAAGTGGGTTCTTGATAGAATTATGAAAGTTTATAAAAAAATGTGTTTTACAGAGAACATATTAGCTGATGTATGGCACTGCCATAGGTAAAAAAAATTAGTACCACTTATTTTACTTCTTAGATATAATGGTCAGTTCTTGGAAATTCTGATTCTCTTGGCCTTTTTGCTGGCCTTGGTCACAAGCCAGTCTGTTGCCCCTTACAGAATGACATCTGTGTCCTAAGCTGGAAGAAGTTAGGTAGAAGGCCATTCTGTCTTTGTTTAAAAAATTTTTTTAAAAATTAGAATTACAAAAGATTCCCAGCAGACTTCTGCTTACACCTTGTCCATCCTAACAGTGTTACATGACCATTCCTAATGGCAAGGGAAATAGAATATTTAACTTCCAGCCTCTATAACAGAAGCAAGAGATGAGTGGGGTGGGATTGGGTATTAAGTAATTAAATTTGTACTGTCCACTCAAATGGTATTTCAAATATAATCAACGTGAATACTATCAAGCTTATTCTTATATGAATGGAACCTCAGACCAGGAAAGATCTCTGAGAGCCTTTCCAACTCCAAAATTCTATGAAAGTGCAAGGGAAAACTTTAAAATATTTTTAAAGATGATTTAACAGATGTTCCTCACAATATATCATGAATCTGTACATTGTCTTTGTAAGACTTATCTGACATTTAGAATTCTAAAACTGGGGGCGCCTGGGTGGCTCAGTCGGTTAAGTGGCCGACTTCGGCTCAGGTCATGATCTCGCGGTCTGTGAGTTCCAGCCCCGCGTCGGGCTCTGTGCTGACAGCTCAGAGCCTGGAGCCTGTTTCAGATTCTGTGTCTCCCTCTTGCTGACCCTCCCCTGTTCATGCTCTGTCTCTCTCTGTCTCAAAAATAAATAAAAACGTTAAAAAAAATTAAAAAAAAAAAAGAATTCTAAAACTATACATTGTTTTAAAATATTTAAAATTTTTAAAATATTTAAAATATTTAATATGTATTCATTTATCAAAATGTTAAATTAACAGACATTAACATTAAGCATGTTAAGTCTGTTAAGCATTAACAGACACAGGTATTAAGTATCTACTGTATGCAAGTAATTTGTAATCATACTGTATGCAAGTAATTTTACACCTGAAAACTGAGAAGCAGTCACCCTTCTCTCAAAGAGATATCAAAAGATACTTTTTAATCTGAGGCTAATTGTTTTCTGACAATTCTTTGGCAAGTGTTTTCAGCAGAGTTGTGAATTAAATATGTTTATTCTCAAGCTCCAGTCTCTCTTTTCCAAGGAAGTCCTACTGTATGCCACACTATGATTTCTCCTTTCTCTAAATTCCTACAGTAATTTATAGTCTGTCCCAGTTCATATGACACTAAATGACATTTTAATTTTATACATACACATTTACCCATCTATACCTATTCCAGGCCCTTCTGAGGATAAAACTGGGCTCACATTAACAGTTACAAATATCCTTCGATGAATTGAACCCTTTGTTCTTTGACCTGCAGTCTACCTAGTCCAGGCCCTTAAAAATAGTCCCCCTCCAATTCTTTCTGGAATCCCCAAAGGGGCTGTCTCATGCTCATGAGCACAACTTCCTGGTTGTCCAGCGGTGTCTGCCATTTTCTTCCTCTAGTTCTTGATGGTGGCATCTTTTGCTGATGGCATCCTCAATACAAAGGTGCTCTGCTGTCTTCTCTTCTGAAATGGGGATGAGAATACCTTCTCTCAGATGCCCTTGTCCTCTCACTCCTAAAAAAAAGCCCCCCAAAATAAAAACAAAGCAAAACAAACAAACAAAAACACGCTTTTTATTTTAACCCACCAACAGGAGCCAGGAGAGACACTTTTCCATAATCAAAGTTGCCCTCCTTTGAGATGCCAGGTCTTGTTTTATCTACCTCCTCCATTAGGCTAACTTCATTTATAAAGCTCCTCAAACCTGAATGCAAAATAACGCCCAGTGAATTCTCCCATCGGTCCTCCAGACCTGCACAAGCAAAGTCGAAGCAGGGGCCCTTTATTGGGTGAGTACCTCTGACCCTGCAAGCGGCCCATCAGCTTCTTGAGGGCAGGATGCATTATACTTCTGCGTTGCTCCGCCTATTTTCTGTGCGCTAGTGAGCCACAACGGGTACCCAGTAAACCTGTGCTTGAATGTGACAGGACCTATTTAGCATGAAGAGAGTAACTTTTCTCACTGCAGAGTTCAGAAGTTAGCTGAAACAAAAACGAAAATGAATGCAAGATTTTCCCCAAAATGTTGCTTAAATTGCATTTGATGGCATTATCAGGGAGGCAGCCTTGAACTGACAGAAATAATAGAGGAAGAGGGACTGCTCAGACATCCTAGGACTACCTAGCTCTCCAATGAGGCATTTGCATTATGGTTAAGCATTATTTCCACTGACTATAAAAGGAAACATCCATTCTCTTCAATCAATTTTTAGTCAAGGCAGGCAAATGTGCTTACACTGAAAATGCCTTTTAAAGATGTAATTAAATATGAAGGATTAGTCTCTCTTCTTTCCTTTCCTAGACATTGTGGCATAAACATTGACATTTTTTTCCTTAATTCACATCCTAAGTTCACTTCCCCCAAGGCTCCTTCCTCAGGTGGCATTTCTGTAGCCCAGACTTCACCCCATCTGTCTCCCTTTCTAAAAACTTATAGTCTCTCTCTAATTTGGATTTTAAAGGTCTTTAAGTCGTGATGATTGAGATATAATTTACATTCAGCAGTTTATCCATGCTACAGGTTGTGAACAATGAACAAAGTCAGGTAACCACCACCACAATCAAGATATAAAATATTTCTGGGGTGCCTGGGTGGTTCAGTTGGTTAAGTGTCCAACTTCAGTTCAGGTCATGATCTCATGGCTCATGAGTTCAAGCCCTGCATCAGGCTCCGTGCTGACAGCTCAGAGCCTGGAGCCTGCTTGGGATGCTGTGTCTCCCTCTCTCTGTATCCCTCGTCAAAAAAAATAAACATTAAAAAATTTTTAAAAAGATATAAAATATTTCTATCACCCTAAATATTTCCTCATGCCCCTTATAGTCACTTTTCCTCTCCTCATCCCCAGCCTCCTCAATGGATCTGATTCCTGTCCCTTTAGTTTTGCTTTTTCCAGAAGGTCGTATCAAAGGATTCATAAAGTATCTGCTTTTTCTCATTCAGCATGTTTGCCAGTTATATGTTGCTTATATATCAGTGCATTCCTTTTTATTGCTGAAGAGAATTCCATTGTATGGATATATTTTGTGATGATATATTTACTAGTTAGTTTTCCTTGTCTTTGAAACTTACATGTGTGGTGGGCAGGAAGGGATTGTGATTATATTATAGTTGGCTGTTTTCATTTTGTATTTCCTATGAGACAATATGGCCTTGAAAGAGAATCATGCCTAGTACTGAATGAACACACTCAAATATTATAGACTATATAAACAACCTAATAAACGTATGTGATTCTTTTCCATACAAAAAACTGCTTTGAAGAGTGTGATCCGAAAGTCTGTATCTCAAAGTATAATTTGGCCACATAATGTGGTGGAAAAAAGAATGAACCTTGGAGTCAAGGAGACTTGGGCCCACATGCCCACTCTGCCATTGCTAGCTGCACTTGCTTGGACAAGTGTCCTGACCTTGGCTTTCTAAAAGTGAGCTTCTTCACGCACCCAGTTGAGAACGTAATACCAGCCCATAAATTGTGATGAGAAGTCAAAATAAAACAAGCGTGAAATAATAATACTCGTAGCATTCTTGGCACTTGCTAGATAGTAAATTGTTATCTTACTACCTTCTTCTCAGCTCCCTATCCTGAGTAGTCTTTTTGATATATATAGATTTGTAATTTGTCATAATTTAGGGCAACAATTTAGGGCTTTTCCTTTAAGTTCCAAGGAACTTATTTAAACCATCTTAAATGGTTCATTGTAATTCTCACTGTGGTTGGCAATAACAAATATGATTATTTTTTAGTAAAAAATTTGCACATTTTCTTTTTGCCACAGTTTATAGAACATGCATCCTTATTGTAACCATGTAAAATGGCAATAGCTGGGTTTTATTTTGGTTCCAATTAAGTCATATATTAATGTATAGACAAGTGACTCCAGAACTGGTTGACCTAAGCTTTTCTTATCAGCTCTGGTGTTTGTCACTTATCTTCTTCTTCATCCACCAATTCATCTCTGCAGCCTACAACCCAAAGATGATAAATACAGGAAGTTCTGCTGCTTTGCTACAAATATGGAGAACCAATAAGAGGAACATATAAGGTAACCTTAATTTCGGAGGTAGGGATGGAAATATACTATCAATAAAAATAAAAGGCAACTTATACACAATAATGTATAACATACCAAGAAGATGTGTGTATATCTTGGATTCTCAGCCTGAAGCATGTAGTAATTAGCTTATCGTATTACAGTAAGATTTCTCTGACTCAAGTGCTACTTGGAGATGTATAGGAACTCTGGGCCAAATCTTTCTTCCTGATCTTCTGTGGATTACCAGAATGTGTATCTCACAGATATCAATTAGCAGCAACACTGTCCTCATGTCATTTCTTTGATTGCTCTAACTACCATGGTGGTCCCAACTTTCAACCCAGACTGCATGACATGGCGCCCCTATCATTGTTGTCTTCTCTTGTTGATCACCTGAACAGGTTTGGTGGTTTGGGGGAGGAAAAAAACTTTTTCCCTCTACTCTCCTAGGTGTTATGACTAGGGCCCCATGAGTTAGAGGGGCAAAGAACAGATTACCAAGAAAAACAAGTTTATTAACACATATATCCATGTACACATGGGAAACTCATTATGGTAACTCAAAGGGCTGGTTAGAATTTGGGGATTATGTAGCACCTTAACAAAGAACAACAATTTTGTAGACAAATGACAAGATAGACGAAAAATGGTTTGGGCTTGTAGCAGGGGACAAATAATGAAAAGGTAAATATATGGAGAAACTCATAAAAGTTAAGGGCTAATGAATAAGGTCGGTTATATAGATTTCTCTGGTGCCCTCTCCAGGCTGATAAGAGTCTAGAGTTGTCTCTGGTGATTAAGAATTGTCCTGCCTTTCCTGGTAGAAAGGAAAAACTAGAGAGACTTTCTTGTGTCTGCTTATTCTCTATGGACTTTAGCTCAAAATGATCCTTATATCAAAGTAGCGTATTTTGGGGTGGTGTACTTGGAACCCTTTCAGTGACTTGTAGTCAGTCCCTCTTCTGGTTCATGATCCAGTAATGTTTCAATTTAAATGAGAAGAATATTTACCACTCCATTTATGTCATAACTTAGCCCAAAATATAGCACTATCTTTACTCTATCACTGGGATGATAGAACCGTGTTTACCATTTTGTTTTATAATCCTTTTACTATCCACACTGCCCTCCATGATTTAGAACTGACACCTTGCTTTACTCAAATTAACTGTGCCCCTTGAAAACCTCTTGTTTCTTGAGTTAATGTTTTACACCTTACTGTCTCCTAGGGGTAATCCTTCCATGGATGTCTCATAGGTCAAATAGATGTATGGATCTGCCAGACTAGCCCTCCAGTCTCTGTCTGGGATCTTAAGTTAGCTTGCCCTTCTATGAGTGCCTCCTCTGGGCCCTCTAGTTGGAGACATACAATATTCATGCATGTGTAATACACCCCCTCACCCATCCCCACACCTATTTTCAACATCTCCTATATTTAAAGTGCATTAAAATATACTTATGTTTGCTAGATTATCAATTGAACAACTTAAAGAGTACGGTTTCTGATGTTAGTCATCTCTCAGTGTAGCTGTTAAAGGAAAACACAATTATAACCCTTCTCTCTATCTTAAAATGTTTACATAGATGTATGGAAGAGTTTGTGCTCGGGCTGGAGCTGAGATTTAATCATATATGTCATGTGAATTAGGTAGCTAAGAAGGAGAAAGTGAGAATGGAAAAGAACAGAAGCCAACTTGCAAGGAAATATGGTGGAAAAAATTCTGAGCCAGACCTCAAAAACAGAGCCAAAGGTCAAAAGGAAATAGTATTTCTGGATTTAATGTGGTAACTTGTTTTAACATTTTGTGATTAAATTACCCTGGACACAGTTATGCATCCTGTGAGCACTGGGGAGGGAAAAAAATGGCTGCAGGTGAATCTGACTGGATCATGTAATGCCTGGGCCATAGGCAAGCCTTCTGGGATTCCTCTAAGAGAATATCAGTCTAAGAGGAGTAGCAGCCTCCTCATTTTAAAGCAGAGTTCCAAGGAATCTGAAAGCATTAAGTCATCACAAGTTTGTAAAATGGAAAAGGATCTAGGCCCATTTAGTGGTGAGGGAGGGCATGGACCTCAAGCGCAGGGACCAACAGCAATTAAACCACTGATCTCCCAGTGTACGTGTATATGTCATGACCCATGGACACAAGGAATAGTTCATGGGTTAAGGGCCTACATATATAAGGGGGACAGTGAGAGGAAGACATTTAGACATTTTGCATGAATGGGATCTCATCTGCACTCAGAAACTGGCAAGGCTGATGAGTTTCAGTTATAAATGTGTGAAAGTCACTACTTTCTACATACATGTCATGGGCCGCAACTCTAACCAAGAAAACTACCTACATATCATACTGTAACATGTGAAAATGTATGGCTTTATAGGCTTTAAAAATGTTAGCCCCCCTCCTCAAATTTAAGTCTTGAGACATCTTCATTTGCCTTTAGATCTAGAGACTTTTGATGGAAGAAGCCACTTTCCATATAACGACTTTTATAAAAGTTCATGTCGAATCTAAAGAAAATGTGCCTAAATATTCTTTCATCCCACTAAATGGCATAAGTCACACCAAGTTTCCATATTCTCTGCTCATACACCTCATAGGATTTCATCTATAGCTAGACTCTGGAGATAATATCTGGTAATGAGATTTCAAGCTTATTGAGGACAGCCAGGTGACATTGGTTCCTGTCACAGTGCTTGGACTATTACTTTGCACATGGTAGGTACTAAGTAAATATATGTTAAGTAAATGAATAAATGAAAAAAGTGAAATTTTTGCAAGATTTTCATCTTAATCCAAGAAAAGGATCATGTTAGAAATTATAAAAATGTAAGAGGGAAAGAGAGGTAAAAGTCCAGAGGAGAACTATGCAGGAAACTTAAAGAAATACTAGAAGACCACAAGCTAGACCAAAGTTTGTGAGCCAAGAATAGAAGTTTTGCTTTCTCATATAGCATAATAGAGAATGTAGAAGCAGAAAAGATTTAATGATTAAGACTGAGTTTCCTGGCAAAACAAGTTCCAAATCTTTGAGGCTCTCCCATCTTCACTGATTTCATTCTTTTGATGTATAAACAAAGCCCAATGGCCTACCAGTCAAGTAAATTCTAATGGCAAAATTGGCTCTGTTTAACTTTTTGATATTAAACATTTGAAATGTATTTCCATCTAAAAGCATAGACTCCAATCTAAATGGTACAATCAAGATTACTTCAGGGGCACCTGGGTGGCTCAGTCAGTTAAGTGTCCAACTCTTGGTTTCAGCTCAAATCATTATCTCACAGTCTGTGAGTTCAAGCCCCACATCAGGCTCTGCACTCACAGCATGGAGCCTGCTTGGGACTCTTTCTCTCTCTCTCTCTCTCTCTCTCTCTCTCTCTGTCTTTGAAATTTCCTCATATCCTTTCAATAATTTACCTTAGGCTAGTTAAAGTAAGATTTATTTTTCTGGCTTGAAAAATAACTGATGTCTAACTGAAACATCCAAGTTTTCCAGAGACAGCAAAGAATAGCCATATAGCTAGTCTAAGCCATCATATGACACATTTTTTAATAAAACAAACAAACAAACAAACAAACCACAAAAAAATCCCTGAAGTACAGGGGAACAATGTTTTCCCTTTACTGGACTTTTCCATGTTCTTAGGGATATACTTCCTAACTTCTTCTTTTCTCTGGTTCATCTTAATAAGTGAGTCAGATGTTAGTTGAACAAATGTGTTTATTCATTAGTGGAAGAAACATTTACTGAGCACCAACTCTGTGTCAGGTCCTGTTTTGGGGACTATGAGTAAGGTTAATGAGACATGGTCACTGTCCTCAAGGATGTCCAATAGGAAAAATAAAGAGAAAATATTAGGAAGATACCAGGGAATTTCACGGAAAGGGCAGCCATAGCTCCCAAATGACTGGAAACAGAAAATAGAATCAGAAAAAGAACTAAAGTAACTTTCCTCTCTCTTTCTCTCTCTCCCTCTCTGTAATTCATGCATGCCTCAGTGTCTTGGTCTCTCCTTTCTGTTTCTATGAATACCCGCTAATTGGCTTTTTCTATGCTTATTTAAAAAATGGCTGCCCCAAGTGAACATGAATTCCTAGTCCCTGTGGTCAGCAAAGACTCTCTAAAATCTCTGTATGCTGAATATCACTGTCTAGCAGAAAATCTAATCAATCCAGTTTGGGTCAGGTGTCTTTCCATATCACTAGGAGGCAGGATGACTTCTAGAGGAAGATCATGGCAAACTCTGAGAACAACCTGTGGGAAGAGCTGGCAGATTAACTTTGCATGTCTGCTACACACATGAAAGTAAATAAGGACAGTCAATTTTAGTAATGCTAGAATAAAAGTATGAATAAAATGCTTAGATGAATTGATGGGTCCAGGGCCTGAGGAACATAGAATTATTTTAGTTTTGTTTATTTGTTTTGTATTTAAGTTAGAAATGCCTCTCTTATTTTGGGACATCATACAACTCAACAAGTGCCTGAAAACATGTAGGTGAGTCAAATTCAATGGATTCTGAAGTTTACTCAGTCTTATCATAGATTTACTGGGTAACATTTGAGGAGTCACTGGTTACCTCATTTCAAATTTTCCAGGAGTTACATAGAATTTCATATTTCCCACCCTTTTCAGGTCTAGGTGGAAGAAGGTGGAACTCTTCAGAAATTCATTTCAATTTAGCAATTATTTTTAGGAACTATTTGTCATGTACAGGACTAGACAGGATATAAACATATAAGACTTCAGAGATCTAGGATTTAAGTGAGAAAGTGGAGTATCCACATAACTAAAGTCAAATCATACCAAAATAGATACAAAAGAGTTTTGGTAAGAGAGACAGCAGAGGCAGGTTGAGGTTCAACTGAGAGCTTAAACACTAAGGTGCTTGAACTTCATCCTGTAGACTTCCAAAGATTTTCAACAAATCCTGTGTTTTAGAACGAGAATCATGATAATAGCATAGAGTGGAGTGGAGACAGGAGAAGAGGAAGCATAGAGAGATTGCATAAGAGACTGCCATTGTGGGGAGAGATCAAATGGACTTGAACTAATGAGTGTAGCAATGGAACAGAAAGTAGGGATGGATAGATAACCATGTTAAGTGTAAAGACAAAATTGACATGGTATGGTGGTAGCCCTGAGGATGGAAAGCAGAGGTTTCTGGTTTAGGTGATTGTACATGGGGAATGAAATAAGCAAAGAGCTGGATTTGAAGATAAAAAGAGTTCAGAGAGAACACTGGTGAAAATTCATCTGAGCCTCCTCTCCAAAAACCCCCAGCCAAGGGTTGGAAAGAAAAGAGTGGAGAAGCCTCGCTCCATCCCTTAGCAATTCCCAGAATGTGGCCCCTGTGTGTCTCCAGACTTTTTGAGGTAGTCAGTAGGTCAAAACTATTTTCATACTAATACTGAGACATTATTTGCATTTTTCACTGTGTTCACTTTTGCCTTCAGTGCGAGAACAGTGATCATCAATAAGAGTAAATATCTCATTTTTCCCCACTGGATACTCACAGAAAAGGAAAGAGAGGGAGGGGGCAGGGGGAGGAGAAAGGAAGAAGAAAGGGTAGGAGAAGAGGACAGAGGAAGGGAGGGGAGGAGGGAAGGTGAGAAGAAAGGAAGAAGGAGGAAGGAAGGAAGGAGGGGAAGAAGGAAGGGAGAGAGGAAGGAGAAAGCTAGTTTCACTTAAGAATGTCCTTGACAGGGGATGCCTTGGTGGCTCAGTTGATTAAGCTTCTGACTTCAGCTCAGGTAATGATCTCATGGTTTGGTTTGTGCTGACAGCTCAGAGCCTGGAGCCTGCTTCGGATTCTGTGTCTCCCTCTCTCTCTGCCCCTCCCCACCCATGCTTTCTCTCTCTCTCTCTCTCTCTCAAAAATAAACATTAAAAAAAAAGAATGTCCTTGACAAAGCAGTAAAAATTAACTACCTTTATTAAGTCTCAAACCTTAAGTACATGTCTTTTAAATATTTTGCATGAGTAGATGTGGGCATACACATGCTTATGCTGCACCCTGTAATCAGGTAGTTGTCTCAAGGACCTATAAATGGAACTAGGCACATTCTTTTTTTAATGTTTATTTACTTTGAAAGAGAGGGAGAGAGAAGGAGGGGCAGAATGAGAGGGAGAGAGAGAATCCCAAGCAGGGTCCGTGCTGTCTGCACAGAGCCCAACAGAGGCCTTGATCTCACAAACCATGAGATCATGACCGGAAACGAAATCAAGAGTTGGGTGCTTAACTGACTGAACCACCCAGGTGCCCCCCTAGCCGTGTTTTTCATGGAACACGAGTTTTACTTGAAAGAACACTGATAGACAAACTATAACTATTCAGACTTGGGTATTTGGTAGACATTTCTCAAAAATGAATGAAGTGGGCCTTTCATTTCATACAGAACAACTGATAGTATGCATGGCTAATGATAAAATTCAAGCTTTCAAATGGAAGTTGGAATTTTGAAAAATGTGTGTCTGCTGGCATGAGCTTGACAGCTTCCCAATATATAGAGACTTTTCTAATGAGGTAGGTGAAAATACGATTATTTTGATATTGTGTAATGAAATGTGTCAATTATTGGAAAATCTGCATAACTCAGTGAACCAACATTTTCCAAATGACCAATGCATGATGGGACAAAACCTTGCATGAGTAAAAGATCTATTCAAAGTGCTCAACAGACCAATGAATTTTAATGCACTATGTGTTGGAGGAAGTTACTAAGAGGATGTGACTGCTGATTAACCTGCAAGATGGACCCAGGTAACTGGAGACTTCTTATCCTTTCCCCTGTCCCTGAAACATATGTTCTGCCTACTGTTTCCACACTAGAAGCCACTTCAGGGACACAACTTTGAGAAAGTAAGGTGTTATTGAGACCATCTCAACTGTATAAATGACTGAACCCTGCTTGTTCAGGCCTCTACATAAACTTAAGATTCTGGCAGCAAGTATGGAGATTTACTCATTTTGTAGCCACTCCAGACAAGCCAAGTATATAAGTTCCCTTGCTTATTAAAATTGTCACTGCCCAATCTGAAATGGTCTGCCTTTTTCTTTTCTCTCTCCTTGCCCTCCATGTATGGGGGCCAGTTTCAAATTTTAACCCCAGGAACTTTGAGGTTGCAAATCAACACTAGGGTAGAAAAAGTTTATTGATGTGGTTTCAGATTCCACATTAGAACTAGCGTTTAGGAAACTACTACTTGTTGATTTTGAGGGCAGTATCAAAGGAATATCCACAATTATGTCCTGTTTTTTTCAATTACATGTGTGTGATACCAAATTAATTCATATAATTTGACTGAAAGTACATATCGCAACAGATTGGGTGCAGGAGCAGATATGAGAATCCAAGTGTTTTTTTTTTCCAAGTGTTTATTTTTTAAGTCAGACAGTGAAAAGATTGGCAGAAATGTAAAACAATGCTCTTCTTCTCATGATTTTCTTTATTTGAGGAAATATAGTTATTTTTTGTAACATATGCTATTTATGTCAACACATAAGAGCCTTATTGTTGAATTAATACATAATGAATTAATACATAAATATTGGAAAATGTATGTTTCAATTTCTTACATGGTAAATATGGGGAGAAATAATCCACATAAACAAAAGTTCTTTGGGATCCTCAATAATTTTTCCAGCTTTATTAAGGTATAATTGACAATTATAACTTGTATATATCAAAGATGTACATCAGTAGGTTTTGATATACATAGTGATGTGATTATCACAATCAAGATAATTAACATATCCATCACTCACTGTTACCATTTTTGTTTGTTTTCTTGTGAGAACACTTAAGACTTAATCTCTTAGCAAGCGTCAAGTATACAATACAATATTATTAATTATAGTCACTTGGTTTTACACTAAACACCCAGGACTATTCATCTTATAACTGAAAGTTTGTACCCTTTGACCAACATCCCCCCATTTTCCTCACCTCCAGCCCTGGTAACCATCATTCTAGTGTCTGTACTATGAGTTGACTTTTTTAGATTCCACATGCAAATCTCCACATGAGATCTCCACATGAGATCCTACAATATTTGTCTTTTTCTGTCTGGCTTATTTCACTTAGCATAATGTCCTCCAGATTCATCCATGTCATTGCAAATGGCAGGATTTCCTTCTTTTTTATGGCTGAGTAATATCCCATCATCTTGTCCTTGTGTGCAGAGCTGAGCAACCATGGTGCCCCAAGTGTGGTTGCTGATGATGTTTCTCATCGAGGGCAGTGTGGCTGGGGGCACTGTCTACCTGGTGTATGACCAGGGGCTGCTGGGGCCTAGTGACAAGAGCCAGACTGTCCCTTGGAAGTCTGAGGAGGTAGTTCCCCCAGCCATAGACTAGTTAGCCACTGTGTGTGTGAGCAGACCAGTCTGAAGATACCCCATTTCCCAGCACCCCCAAAGTTCAACTTTCACATCCACAGGTCCTGGAATTCAGGCATCATAATGGTGATGTCGGCTCTCTCAGTGGCTCCCTCCAAGGAGAGCTGGGAGTACCTAAGGAGCAAACTAAGTAGCCTGTCAGAGGAGACCACCTGCCCCAGTCAGGAACAGGGGCAGGGGCACCAGAGACCTGTAGACTCCAGACTGGGACTGGGACCCCACCCCAAGGGCAGCTCCCAGCTCTGCCAGCCCAATAAAGGACTTTATGAAATGTGAAATATATTAACATTTATATATCTCCATCATCTTTTATCCATTCATCTGAGAGTTTCTCAGTGGTTTTAAGTGTAAAGGTCTCCCTGAGACTAAAGAGTTCAAAAAGCCCCGCCTTAATTTTATTTCCTCAGAATGTGGTGTCCAACACCTAGTCAGAATCGTTCCTAAGAAGATTAAGGCATGAGTTCTCAAACTGCTTTTTCTCAAGAATGCTTTATAGTTTTAAAATTAATGTGGGGCAGGAGATGACTCTTTGTTTCTTGAACTTTGAAATTTTTGCCTGCTCTGGAAAAATATAGCTCCTGATTTATCTGTACCTCATGCCAGCATAATGTTAACTTGTCCAGCTCTGAGCACAAAAGCAAAGAAGGGAGCATTTTCCTCTTGAGCACCCAGAGACAAAGCACAGATTCCTGTCTCACATGAAGGGAACTATACTGCCTCCCAAACAAGGGTCTGTTCCAAACACTTACTCACATTTCAGTGAGTCAGAAGGAAACAGACAGATATTCATCTCCCTGAAACCTGGCTGACTTCCTGCAAGAAGTCTGTGAGGAGAGTCAAGGTTGGGGGTCAGGGTTAGTGAGCAGCCACCTAAGAGCTCTCAGGTGATATCTGGAGTCTTAGTAAGCAGGTGAGGACTATAGACAGGTCAGGAAAAAAAAAATGCCTTCGAGTGTTTGTCAGGATTACTCAGTAGAATTAGTAAGTGACAGATAAGAAAACAGGAAACAACCAGGGGCTATACATTTTGAATTCAAAGTATTGGGTTTATAGTCATGATGATAAACAGGAGCAGCTGACGAATAACGATTTACTACTTTAAAAATTCAAGATTCCAGCCTCAGCTGTAAAGGGGAGCATTTGATTTTTACCAATTAAGTCCTTCCACCCTGAACCACTTTACTTCTTTTTTAAATGTTTATTTACTTATATGGGGGGGGGCGGGGAGGAGCAGAAAGAGAGAGGTGGGGAGAGAAAAAGAGTATCCCAAGCAGACTCCACCAAGCAGTCAGCACAGAGCCGGATGTGGGGCTGGAACCACCAATCGTGAGATCTGGACCTGAGCCAAAACCAAGAGGTGGACACTTCAAGGGACTGAGACACCCAGGCGTCCCCCACTTTACTTCTGAGTGGCAATATCCCAAGCATCACACAGTGCTCATACTACCTGCTTCACAGAGATTTGGAATGGCGATAATAATGATTAGACTAGTAATTCTTTAATTGTAATTTATTAAAACACTTGACTATTTCACAAAAGAAGTCCCTGGAAGAATTCTGGTTTCAGTAATGTGCTGGGGATTTGTGAGTGAACTTTCGAAGGAAAAACCAGATTTAAAGAAAGTGAATATCCTATTTCTTAGGTTGGCAAGTAAAAATCTCAGATAGGGTTATAGAATGTCCTTTTTCCAGATCTGAGACTAAAGTAATGGAAGGAAGTGGTCACAGTGTAATACAGACAAAGAGGAAGAGTCACAATTTCATATATGGGTTCTCACTCGTCTCTGTGTCTTTTAGTAAATCGCTTAAACTCAGTAATCACATCAGCTGCTTATTATCTTGGGGGAGAGGAATGAATGAGAACTCCACACACACACACACACACACACACACACACACACACACACACACGGTGCTCTTGCGACAGGTCTTGCTTAAATATACCTCGGATAATCATCACTTGTGTGCAGATCTTCTTTCCTGTCGAGTTAGTTTCTAACCTGGTCATTCTGCACTTATTTTTGTCCGTTTCTCCACCCACTTGAGAAAAGCACAGAATGCCACGCACCGCGCCACCCCTAAAAGCGTGGCTTCGGGCTCGCGGCTGCCCTTGCTCCCCACCTCTGCACCTCTGGAGCTCCCCAGGCTCCAGGAGCCTGGAGCCACGAAGGGCTGCACAAGCAGCAAGGTTCTCCGGGTGGGAGACCGGGGGTCTCCTGCGGGGCGGGCTGCAGGCCATCAGGGGGCGGCGTAGTTTCAGGCCGGCTCCCGCCCGTCGGGTGTGCCCCGCCAGTCCAGTGCAGGGCAGGAAAGGGGCCAGGCGCCCGGATCCCAGCCCCGCAGCTTCGGCGGTCCCAGGACCTGGACCTCTCAGGGCAGTTAAGGTGCGGTTTCCGAGGGTGTGGTGCAACGCAGGTGCCCCGCGGGGCTGCAGGGCCTGGGCTCGGCGGGGCGGGGCCGGGGCAGATCCGGTGTTAGCCTGGCCGAGGGGCGGGGCGGGGCGGGCCTTGGCGCCCCAGGAGCGGCCAGGCAACTTTTCTCCGTCCTCACCCCGGCGGGGGAGAAAAGCTCTCGGGACGGCTTCTGAAGAGTCCGGGTTCTGGAGTCCCTCTGCAAACCGAGAGCAGCAGCTACCGTCCCCGGGCAGGCTCAGGATGCGGCCAGGATGGACAGGGGGCGCGCCGTTGCTGGTGTTAGTGCTCAGTCAAGGTAAGCGGGGAGTTCGCTCTCCATCAGCTGCTGGAGGGACCTGCGCGGGGCCTGGGCGCAGAAGGGAGGAGTTTGCGGTATGTGGGGCGCAGGCAGCGCGCCTCTCTGCTGGATTCCACGTGGACCCCGGCTCCCAGCCATCCGGAGCTGTGTAGAGAAAGACTCCCCATTCCCTCTCTCCCCCGCCTGGTGTCCCCATAAAGCCTGACTCACCCTGTCTGTGAAGCACCCTTCAAAGTCAGCTCACTGCGCGCTTTGGTTTTAGAGCCACGCGCACGCACACACAGGCACAGGGGCAGTGGAGACTAAGGGGTGTCCTGAAGGTCGAGAGTCCCGCAGCGTGGTTTAGACTGCCCGTGCCGCCCAGCATCCGCACCCGAGCGTTCTTAGGGTCCCAGGAATCCGGTTCTGGAAAGCAGCATGCACCACCCCAGCGCGATGCCTGCTGGCTTTGCAAGAGTCTGGGAGCCCCAAATGCTTGTTTTTCAGCCCAAGGGTGTGAAGTATGCTCCCATTTCTTCAGGCTGCAGCACTGACGTTTCTTCCCTTAGGGGACGTGGAGAAACCAAGCGCCTCTTAAATGCTTGGCAGATGGGAATTCTTCCTTCCCTTCTGCCTTCCTCCAATTGTTGTAACGTTTCTGTTCAACTTAATGTAAACTTAGGCCAGGAAAAGTTCTTTTTACTTTCTTGATCTCAGCTGCTGCCAACAAGAGAATTAACCGAGGCCATAGCTCCAGCTGCAGGGCGGTGAGAGTGGGACCCACCCATCACCTGACTCCTTTTGCACAAAGTTGTGTGACCATCATCCTTCACGTGTACCTCCTCCAGATCTTTCCAGAGCCTGGTGTGTGCTTACGATCGGAACTTTAGTTTACTGGTGGGAGGAGGGGGGAGTCGCATTTAAATTTTGTAGTTTGAGGGGGATCTGAGTGGCTCAGTCGGTTAAGCGGCTGACTTCGGCCCAGGTCATGATCTTGCGGGTTGGTGAGGTTGAGCCCCACGTAGGGCTCTGTGCTGACAGCTCAGAGCCAGGAGCCTGCTTCAGATTCCGTGTCTCCCTCTCTGCCCCTGCCCTACTTGTGAGAGAGCTCTCTCTCAAATATAAAAATAAGCATTAAAAAAATTTTTTTAATTTAAATTTTGTAGTTTGAACAGCTATCAAAAGAAGTGTTTTTACAAAGAATATAAGTATTTCCTAAAATATACACAAATATTTCTTATCCTCCATTGAGGCATTTAGCCATGCTATTTGTTACTCTGGAAGAAACCTAATCTAGATAACCCTGTAGCATTTACTTCCAGTCAAAGATAACAGAGAAATAGCACCACCATCCGTACCCCCAGCACAGACTATGCATTATTAGGTTTTCCGTCTAACTCTGTGTCTGGTGCTTCACAGATATTCTGTGCTGGGCCCCTAAGAGTGTTTTGGGCGGCCATCAACCTTAATCTGGGGGTTTGGGATAAAGTTGGAGTCACATTGAAATCAGTCCCTGGAACACCACAACCTTCCCAAGTACTAATAGACATTTAAATCCAAGCTTTTCATCTTTCTTTAATTACCCATTATTAATAGAAGCTATGGAAACATAACATCATTTTCTTATCTTTGAAGTGTTGAGGCTTGTTTTTTAAAGAGCAGTGAGAAATACTTTAGTGGAATGTATTGCTGCAAGGCATGAAGTCAGGTATAGAGATTCTTAACCTGGAGTTAGTTAATAAGGACAAATCAGTGCAAGCAAGCAAGGGTGATTTAAAATGACGTCTGTACAAATATTTTTTTACATTTATTCCTTCCTCCTGTTTCAGTTACTTGCATACTCAAGAACTAAGTTTTCTCTTAATTCAAGGTACTCATAATAAAGCTTTGTCATTTGTGATATTAATCCAGGTTCCTAGGGAAGCAACGTGATTTGCTGATACCACGAATATCCAAGATTAACATGAATAATTGAATGTCTGGGTCAGTGATAGCTGAAATTTTTTATGGCATTATTCTGTGTAAAATTTTTGAATAGTCATCATTACTACACACACACATATAGTTGTTTATAAATTATATACCCGTACAATTGTGTAATATAAATACATATCAAAAATGAAAATGTAACAAGCATATGTGTGTGTGTTTATACATCTTACCTCCTCTCCAGTATACATGCCAACCAGTGTAGAAACTTAAAACCCTCGAATCTCATTTTAACACTTAGAGTCAAATACACTTTCTGTAAACCTTCTCATGGGTATTTAAGAAAAAGCAGTGCTCAGGGTTCAGTTTCATATTTATCACCTCGCATTGATCACCCCTTGGTTTAAGTGCCTGCAGTCATTGAAATCGTAACCGGCAGGCAAAGGATGGAAAAGAAAGACTGTAAGGGGTCCAGATAATTCATAGTCTAAATAATAGGTCCACAGAGGAAAAGAAAATGTAATTTTAAAATGCACGATGGCACTTAAATCCTCGTATGCTGCCAGGCCATGGATAATCCTCATCTTTTCTCCCTCTGTCTGGCGCCCTGCCCCGGAGTCACTGCCTCTTTAATGAGTACCTTCAAATCCTTTCTCTAATTCCCTTCAAGCTGTAAATACTCTAATTTCTCTCAGAATAAGTAAATCCTTCCTTTAATATGTATTTTGGCAGCTCTGTCCTCCTGAGACACCCTTGAGACACCCTCTACCTCTGTCTTCTAGTCTCCCTATTTTCCTATTTTCCAGGTGGTTCTTCCTCACTCTCTTTCACAGGCTCCTCTGTTTAGCCCAGTCCTTGGTGTTTAGAGTTCCATCCTGGGTCCTTGTCTTCATTCCACCTGTTCTCTCTGGGCTAGTTCCCCCACTCAAGTCAGGATCTCCAGCCAGACTCTTCTCCTGGTTCCAGATCGGGATTTCCATCTGCTACCAAATATCTCCACCTGGACGTCCCGTAAGCATGTCCTCAATGCATCCTCAACTGAAGTCAACCCCTGCCCTCCAGAATTCTCTGCTGTATCGTCTCCTATCGTGTAATGGCAACATAATCATGCAAACGCTAAACCCGGGGATCTTTTCCCGTGTTTCAGGCTGACAGCCCATCTCCAAGTTCTGTCTTTCCTCCCCACCTCCTATAACTTCTGCCACCACCCTTGCTTTCTTTGTGTCTAGACAACTATAAAGTGTTTTTTCTGTTTTTTGCTCTCATCCTTCTGGTCCATTCTTCTCATTGTCACTAGTGTTATCTTTCTAAACACTCATCTGTATCCAGTCAACCCCTTGCTTCAAACTTTTGGTGGCTCCCCATCTCATGAAGGGTGAAGTCCAGATTCAGGCTTTTCTCTGCTACACTCCTCCTGCACAGACTCAAACACGGGTACATGTACTGCACATAGGCCCATACATGATACACACACCCCAAAGCCACATACATACACCTGTACACATCCTTCTGTGTTCTGACTGCACTTGATCAGACCATATTTAGTGCTATTTTCCAGACTGTTCCCTTTGCCTTCACTGCCTTCATGCTTTTTCCCTTCTCCCCTTATCCCTTTGTAATTTACCACTGTCCTGTGTTAGTAGAGACAAAGCCAAGCAAAATTATAAAGTAGGGAAGTTTATATTTTATAACGAAAAGAGGAGTCTGAGGTAACCTCTAATTTCTGGAACCAACCCTAAACCACCTCTTCCCCCTTATGCTCAGCACCTTCACAGCCTTAAACCACCCTCTGATAAAGTAACCTCCCACCCCATAGCTCTCCAGCTATACCTGCCCCACCCCGACTAAGCTTTGCTCTCAGAAGTCCTGGTTCACAAGCCACTGTTTGATTTAAATTCGTGCTTTGGGGCTCAGGATCAGAATTTAAAGACAATTATTCACACATTTCTGATATATAGACATATTTGGAAGCAATTGCTTAAATGTTAGCACTGTACCTCCTCTTTCCTGAGAAATTAAAATTCCAGTATTGCCTATATCACGTTGTTGTGAGATGAACACCAAGATAGGTACATTTCGACACCAAGAATCAGTGAATGCATCAGCTCGAATGAATTCCCTCTAAAGTAGGTGATGTCTGTTCCTGTCTTAATGTGTTAACAGCCTTGGGCCTATTAAAAGGCAGAAGCCTATTAATGTAAAGAGATGAGCTTCTAATAATGGAATTTTAGACATTCATAAAAATAAAGACACAAATCCAAGTCAATATGTCAAATAAAGAAGTTCAGGAAGAATGGGAAAAATATTTGGGACCAAAAATATCATCCTGATGTCATAAGAATGTTACCACTAGAGTCAAAAGTTTTAATCTGGACTATTAGCCTTGCTCAGCTTGGGGAGTTACTGAGGTAGGATGGTTTTTGTGTTTTTTTTTTTTTCTTTTGTTATGGTGACTGATTATTTACCTAGAAGAACACGTAGAAGAATGTCTCTCTAAAGAGAAAAAACTTAATACCTCAAATCCTGAGACAACAATAGATTCTGTATATGAAGGTGATTCCTGTGATGCCCCTTCAGATGACCTGTAGGTGCTTTGTTGATCTGGCCACAGTGAATTCCAGAAAAGTAGTATTTGAACATATTTTTAGGCAGCAACTTTTATGCAAGGAAACCTGCTAGGCCCAACTATAGGAAACTTGAAACATGGTCCAAAGAGTTTACAGGCTATTTGGAAACAAGTCCAACCATGAGGGAAGGACATTGTCTCAGTCCCTGGAAGCTACCTAACTAACTTCAGACCCTTCCATCCTCCTTTCTGACAGAAGTCCAATTATTGGGTTATCTCCTCCTCTGCACAGCTAGGAGGTCAAGGGGACCTTGAAGGGTGGTTGCCCTGAGCCATTCCTGGTCATCTCATACCTCTCTCTAATGTCTGATTTAGACATGGGCATGTAATTACAATGACATGTGGAAGGAAATCTGCTTGGGGACTTTTGGGAAAGAATTTTTCATTCTTAAGAGAGACGTTGGTTAAGAAATGTATTGCCAGGTCATGTGAAGCTTGCAACAGCTATAACTGTCCTACAACCATAATGTCAGCTAGCTTGAGGATAAAGCCGATACACTAGCCCTGTGGAGAGACAGAAAGCAGGTCCTTGATATTGTCTTTGAGTTTCTGAATTACTGAAATTTAGAGTCATTTACCTGTTTGTGCCTAAAAAAAAAAAAGTCTATGTGATTTAAAATGTGGTTATGTTGTTTTTGTTATGTTGTTTTGTAGTTTATGCTTATAACATACATATGTACCATAAGTTTCTATAGCGTAATAGTTACCATTTGGTCACATATAATTCATTGCTAAATGAGTGGTACAGAACTTAATGTTGAGTTCAGAGGATGGAGAAATGTCATCGTGATGCATATAAGTAGCAAACCTCCCCACAAGTCTTCACGAGGACAGGAAAGAATCTTTACTATTTGGATCCGCTGTGAAGGACTGCAGAAGTCAGAGTCCAGTTCTCCCCTTTTAAAATGGCTGTCAGTGATAATAATAGAGTAACATAACCAGAGAGAGGACCCAAGTCTCCAAGTTCCTGGGTCAGATGTTTTAGATACTGGAATAGGAAAGGAGAAAGCCATTATATCCAGAACATACTGTTCAAGGTATTCACAGAGGGTGAAAGCTGAGAGGTTAACAGGCACCCGACCATAAATGACCTTGTAAATGGAAGTCAGGAGCATGGATTTTTGAGGACAATGGGAAGGTTTTGAAGGGCCTTAAGCAGGGGAGTGATATGATCGGATGGTTTCTTGAGTAGATCACTCCAGTGGCAGGGTGGATGGTGGATTGAAAGGAGGCCAGACTGAAGGCACTACCTTTCTTAGGAAAGAAATAGTTCTGGTCTTAGTTTTATTGGGAGATGATGGTGCTAAAACTCAGTAGCAGTAGGGAAGGATCACAGGGGATGCATTTGAAAGGTAGCAAGGGAGAATGGACAGGATTTGTGGTTGATTTATACAATGGCAACAAGTGAAGGAGAAGATAAGACGGAGGCCTAGGTTTTGGGTGTGGACAACTCAGTGAGGTGCTACTGACTGAGACAGGGAGGCAAGGAAAGAAGGCAACTTAGACAAGAAAGATAATCAGTTCACTGTGACACGTTGTTAGACACATTCAGGAGCACATGTCTAGTAGGTAGATAGTTATAGATAGAGCAGTGTTAGAAGCAGGAGAGAGGACAACAGGGGCTAGAGATTTAGGAGTCAGGGGCATCTAGAGAGTCACTGAAGACACAGCATTGATGAGTCAGGCAGAGACCAGAAGACAGAATTGTCCACAACCCAAGGGACTACCTGAGAGGGTCAGGTGAGGAAGAGGAGATGCCAGAGAGAGAAAAGAGCAGTGGGAGCAGTAAGTAGAAAGAATACTACAGTAAGTGGGGCACCACACAAATATTTTGAGAGGGAAGAGTTGGTCAGTAAGATCATATTCACAGAAGTCAAGCATGTTAGACAGCCTTGATGAGGACAGTCTCCATGGCATGAAAAAGCAGAAGCCAGAGCGGGGTAGGCTGAGGAGTAAGTAGACCATGAGGAAATGCAGACAGTGTCAGGAAGTTAGATAGTAAAAGAGAAGAGGGAGTGGCTGAGGGCCAGGAGGGGAGAGACTTCATAACAATTATTATAATGAGGTGTTTTGTGTTTGTGTTTGTTTTTTGTTTTTTGTTTTACTTCTATTGCTTATGGCATTGCATGGTCCACTTGTGCTTTTTGAGAATTGCATTGAGGCATCTGTATGTGGCAAGAGTCCCTAACACAGGAGAGACTGGGGGAGAGGAGGAGCACTGATATTCATGGCAAAGGGGTCTCAGAGAAGGGGGGATGGAATGGGATGGCCACAACAGCAACAGCTCTGGCAACAGCTTGGGAGCCACAGATGACCATATAGGGAAGGCAGAGTAGGTTCTGGCATATGACATGGAGAGGATATGGGCTGATGAGACCAAGCTGAAATTGACGGCTGTGAGGGGTGCAGAGGGAGACCGCCAAGTTGTGGGAATAGGCACCCCCCGCCCTCCAGTGTGGCCACTTGGATTGATGAAGGAGCCCTTGTATTTATTTTTGTTTTAGAACGTACTTACTGCACTAATGTAGCTGTGATTAATAAACTTCGCGTGGATTTTAGGGTACATAATATATAACAATATTCCAATTCTGGTCGCAGAATTAATATCCGTGCTTTAGTCAGATTTCCTAAAATCACACAGAGGTTTTTTTTTTTTTTTTTTTTTTAGAGCTACAGGTATGTTTCTCCAGTTAAGCTTTTAGTTCTTTATTTCTATCCAGTATAATAAAGATTCTCAAGGTCATCTTTTCGAAATCATAGTCCCATATAACCCAGAGAATTAGAGTTGGGTTTGAAAGGTTCTGTTAGTAAAATATTGAAGGCTTTTATTCTGTGTAACTCAATGGTGTTTTCACAGTGTTTTAAAACATTTTCATTTAATTATATAAATTAGAAAATAAATTAATGTCAATTCTTAATTTTGTTGAAGTTGTGATTAATCCAAAGAGCTAGTATTCAAGTATTTTTTCCAGTCTGTGCCTGCTGATTCTTGTACACATAAATTACATTTACCAACCAGTATAAACTTGAACTGCATATTTTTCTAATGTTTCCAGGTCCATAGAATATTGGGACTGTTCATAATTTTCAAATATATTGTTCTTCCTTTGAAAGAGTTGTCTGTTCTGTTGTCCAAACAGCTCATGGCAACTGTGCGATCTTGTGAGTGAAGATTCCCGCATTATTATTCTGTGTTCTGAAAGGGTAACTGTAGTTCTTCCTTTTAGTAGTTTAAAGTGACTAGGGACAGTTTTTACTACAGAAGCCATACATAACTCCTGATCATTGAAAGGCTTTCTGTATAAAAAATGAGGCTAATGTTTAAACAGAGCCATGGAAATAAAGGAGTGATGGACACTGTATTGTCAGTGTAAGAGATTATTTCATTGTGTTTTGAAAAGCATGAGCAAAGCTCTTGCGCCCATGGGTGCCTTGAACATTGGCAGTTGTCATTCTCTCCCATTCATTTGAAGGTGGCCTTTGTTTGTCTTTGTGCACGCCTGATCTCATTCCCATGGATACCGTGTGGAAATGCAGACTGAACTCAATCTGGCTTCTGGTCAGCTCAGTCAGATAACTCTATTCCAAACTGTTTACCAGTTACCTTCAGGTCCTTTCACCAAATAGCTTCGTGGATGTTTGTTAGAATATGGACACTGAATATTTTGGATTTTATAACCTTGCCTAAGCCATATTCCAAATGCTAGTATATAAATAGATATTTTACAGCAATTGACTTAATTTTTCTATGTAGTTGTTAACATTGTTGAGGGGAAAAAAAGAATAACTTAGCCTTGGAAATGGAGATACTTTTATGTGATATTTGTTTTCTTTTTAGTATAAAAATGTAATAAATAGCCTGAATAAAAAAAAAAGCCTTAATGAAAAATTGAAAGGTGATTAAATAATTTATGTCAATGTCTTAGTCCATTTGGGCTGCTATAACAAAATACCACAGACTGGGCAGCTTATAAACAGAAATTTTTTGCTCACTCTTCCAGACACTGGGAGTTCAGCGTGGTCACATTCTGGTGAAAGGCCTCTTCCTTGGCTGGTGGAAGGGGCTGGAGTGTCTCTGGAGCCTCTTTTATAAGGCACCAATCCCATTCATGAGGGTGAAGCCTTTGCACCTCTAAAGACCCCACTCCCTAATACCATAATCTTTGGGGGTTAGGATTTCAACATAGGAAGTTGGTGGGGGAGGGGGGGAGAGGACACAAACATTCAGACCATAGTCCATAGTAATTAAGAAACCCTTTTAGGGGCACCAGGTAGCTCAGTCAGTTAAGTGTCTGACTTCGGCTCAGGTCGTGATTTTATGGTTCGTGAGTTTGAGCCTGACATGGAGCTGTCCACTCTTAGCACAGAGCCTGCTTCGGATCCTCTGTCTCCCTCTCTCGCTGCCCCTCCCCTGCTCTCTCTCTCAAAAATAAATAAAAACATTTTTAAAGAGGAAGAAACCCTTTTATTATCAGAGTATTTAATTTTTGCCCCCAAATTATAGGACACCATTTTATTACTACTTTTTTGTTATGGTCTAAGTGAGATATGACCTTAACCTTTTTAACAGTACAGCCCCATGGTCTCTTTCTTACCTTTGTCCGTGTTCTCTCTTTTTGAAATACTCTTTATGCCCCAACCCCTATTCTGCACATCATTTATGTGTCAATTCCATCAAGGCTCATGCACCCCAGGAAACCTTCCTAACCCCAGTCCAGTTTGGGTATCCTCCTCACATGCATAGCAGTTGTCACTTTCTATCTCAAAAGCCTGCTTACACAGCTCTAACCCACATAGACTGCAGACCCTGAGAAGACAGGGGCCATGTCTTTTTCACTTGTGCCAAGTTGAATTTTGTCGAATGAGTGATGACTGCATGAGACATGTAGGGCAGTCACTGTGGCGTGAATTAAAGGCACATTTTCTGAATGAAGGCCAAGATGAAAATTTCCTAGTTCTTTCCAATTAGAGTATGCAAAAATGCCTCTACCTGCAGGTTTATCTGCATTTGCGAAAATATTTCTTTCATTGATTTTTTTTCCCTTCACGTCTTTGACTGAGTTTGTTTGCTCCTAAAATATCTCTTCTTTGTCTTGAAATGTCCAACCAGGCTAGCTGTACTTGAAAAGTAACAAGATGAATAAAAGTATTAGGACATCACTGACGTCTTTTTTCCCCCCAAGCACTTTCCCATTCGCCTATTCTGTTCTCATAAAGCAGCACCATAATTTAGCTTCAGCTTGACTCTCTCTCCCACTGAATACATTCTTTAAAATCACCTTCAGTTCTGTTCATCATTGTATTCCCAGGACCTGGCATATAGTAAGTGCCCAAAAAAAAATGATTGGTAAAAAAATATATAAAAATAAACATAAAACCAGAATTCAGATAACTTTGAGGTACATGTGTCCATTAAAATACTAAATTTGGGTAATTAAAGCAGAATGTTTTAATAGTCTTCCAGGAAAGTGACCTATACTAAAATATTCATCTTAACAGAAATATATTTATATTCTTTCTTTTGATATTTATAAGTGTGAAAGTAATTTTTATAGATATACCTACCATCTATATGAAATGAACAATTTACTTTTTTGGTCACTTGATATCTTTTACATATACTTTTCTATATGGGCTTCATATTTACAACTTTGCAATAATGCATCCTGCCATATCATGACTATTGTTTCATTTTTGGATATTTAGGTTGTTTCCTGTGGGATTTTTCCCCTCCTGTAAGTAATGTGGCTATAAATATCATTGTACAAGAAGCTTTTTCTTTCCTTTTTCCTTTTGGACAATTTCCAGCGGAGGCATTACTGGGTCAAATGTTACGGCTATTTTTTAGCTTTTGTTGCATATTGAACAGTGTAGGCATCAATAATGTGTGAATTTACAAATTTCACCAACATTAGGATTTTATTTTACTTTTTGTAGTGTTTTTTTTAACTTTTTGTCAGCTTGGTGGATATAAAGTGATGCTTCCTTTTTATTTTAACTCTCATTCTTTATATTTGTCAGGGCGCACCTTTGAAGCTACTCTTTAAATATACCTATCTTTTGAAAAATATGTGTAGGTTAGAATATTCTAGAAGTTAGGCCTAGAAGAACATCAAAAGATCATCTAATAAATGCCTCAGCTTTATAATAATCAGTTTTTAAAATGAATAATGCCCAGGACTCCAGCCTGCAGTGTGCTATCCATCATTTCAAAAGGCTCTTCAGAATTTCTTCTGAAAATCTCTTTGACAAACCCCACCCCCCACCCTTGGTCACCTATTTCCCACAGGCTGATTAAAATCCATTTCACTTGAGGAGTGGCAGTCCTCTGGTTAAGACTTCTGTTCTTCCATGGGACAGAACCCTTTAGGGGAAGCACATTCCCTAAGAGAGAAGACATTCTGTTTGCCAGAGCACTTGACTTCGAGTGACCGAATTTGGAGATTGTTCTGGTTAGCTATTATCATGTAATCTATCATCCTAAAACTTAGTGGCTTAAAATGACAACTATCATTTGTTATCTCTCATAGTTTCTTGAGTAGGATTTTGGGAATAGCTTGGCTGGATAGTTCTGGCTTGAGGTTTTTCATGTGGTTACTTTCAGAGGGTAGGCAGCTCTTTCTTTTAGAGGGTAGGCAAGTGGTCTTGCCATCCTGGCATTCTCTGATAGCCTGCTTTTTATAGGATGACTCAGGGATCCAAAGGCATGTGTCCCTCCCAATATACTGGCAGAAACTGCATGGTCTTTTCTAACCTAGACTCAGAAATCATGCAATTGCCTCTGTTCATCAAAGCAGTCACAAAGTCTCACCTAGATTCGGAGGGAGGAGACTTATTTTCTTGATGAGAAGAGTGTCAAGTAATTCCCAGACAGATTTTAAAACCACCACAACTTAATCAACTTAATAGTGCTTACGAGATAGTTCATCGTTTTTATCAGAGCTGTTCAACATGGGCATTATTGACATTGGGGCCAGATAATTCTTCCAGGACAGGGGGATGTGCTGGGGGTGGGTGGAGGGGCTGTCCTGTGCACTATAGGATGTTGAGTGGCATCACTGGCCTTCACCCACTAGACACTAGTAGCCACCACCACCCCAAGTGGGACAACCAAAAATATGTCCAAAAATTACAAAATTCCCCCAAGGGACAAAATTCTCCCAGTTGAGAGCCACTACACTAAACAAACATGAACAGGTATACATAAGAGATAATGGGGCTTCGGTTCTAGACCACTACAATAAAACAAATATGGCAAAAAAGTGAGTTAAGTAAATTTTTGGCTTCCCAGTGTATGCAGGAGCTATGTTTATACTATACTGTAATCTATTAAGTATATGATAGCATTATGTCCAAAAAAGTCCTTACCTTAACTTAAAAATACTTTATTGCTAAAAAGTGCTAATCATCACCTGAGCTTTCAGCAAGTCATAATGACTGATCACAGATCACCATAACAAATATAATAATGATAATGAAAAAGTTTGAAATATTGCAAGAATTACCAAAATATGTCACAGAGACATGAAGTTGAGCCAATGCTGTTGGAAAAATGCAGCCAATAGACTTGTTTGACACATGGTTGCCACACTCCTTCAATTTGTAAAAACAGCAACAACAACAAAAAACAAAACAAACCACGCAACATCCGTGAAGCTCAATAAAGTGCAATACAACAAAGCGTGCCAGGATTAAGCACATTTACATTCATGGCATCAGGGAAAGAACTCCAGCCCTGAAGAGAAAACCAAACGCCATTGTTCCGAGTGACTTCGCGCATCATAGGCAAACTATTCCTTACCTTTCTGGGTCAATGGGAGGATCAAATAAGATTATGAATAGAAAAGTATTTTGCAAACTGGAAAAGCATATATAAGGCTAATTTTAAAAAAAAAATCCATATATTTAGTATTCACTATTTTGATCATCATTCATTTATTGAAGAGACCCGTTTAAGGGACATAGTGCCTGTCCTATGGCAGCAGCGTCCGACCCTGGGGAACTTGGAGGATTCAAGGCAGCTCTGCTTTTCCATTTCTAACATCACCTGTGGAGGAAAAGGGTAGCACCTAGATCCTTACTGAATTGTAATACTTAACATTCAAAACAAAGCCTTCCAATTTTTTTCAATGTTTTATTTATTTGTGAGTGAGATAGTGAGACAGAGCACGAGTGGGCCAGGGGCAGAGAGAGAGGGAGACACAGAATCTGAAGCAGCTCCAGGCTCCAAGCTGTCAGCAAGCACAGGGCCCAACGCAGGGCTCGAACCCCCAACCCTTGAGATCATGACCTGAGCCAAAGTCGAAAGCTTAACTGACTGAGCCACCCTGATGCCCCTACACTGAAAACAAAGTCTTTTAAAGAAAAAATTACATTTTTCTTTCTTAATGAAAGCAGGAAAGTGTTGTGCTACTTTAATCCAAAAGCAGTTGTGAGGGTCACTTTATCCTTTTGGATTTTGCACTACCTTTTTTTTTTTTTTTCTAAAGCACTATAGTTATAATAGAGCTTTAATCTGTATACAATATATGGTCATTTCTAGAGGGCCTATCATTTCTATGTTTACTTGCTTTGGGCTTTTTATAGGGGCAGGAGAGGGCTACATTATTTCTGCATTTTTTGTCCTTTTAGCCTGAAGACAAAGCTATTGAAAATGAGTTCCCGTGGTTGTGTGTGTGTGTGTGTTCAAATGATCTAATGTGACCGATGACCATTTTTGATTTTGTCATGCATATTCTAAATAATGATTAGCTCCACTTTAAAGTTTAAAGCCTGTTTTCAAAGTTTAAAGTCGGGATCTGAGTAAACCCACTTCCTGCTTGTGTGGCTTCCTGGAGGATCCACTGACTGATAATATTTTCTTGGCTTTCGTGGTATACTTTGAGTATGCCTCAGCAAAATACAGCAATGTGACATCCTCCCACCCATTATACAGCAGTTCTCAGAAACTTAAATGGCAATTCATTTAAGATATTTTTTCATGGTAGAGGTAAAGGTGGGATTACAGATTGGTAGGCCTTTTTTAAATTCTTCAAAAAGTATACTATCCTCAGTAACATATAGACACTAATAGTAAACGAAACAAAGCAAGCAAAAATAGCTGTCTTTCCTAAGGGCTCATCACTTGCTAGGCACTGGGTAGAGAGTTTTATATGCATCGTCTGGTCATGATGAGGTAGACTTCTGTATTATATCTTCTTCACAGGTGAAGAAGTGGTGGCTTATTTGGGATGTGGAACGTGCCCAAGGTCACCAAGCTATTCAAACCCTGTGCACTTAGGCACTATGGTAATACTGTTGGTCTTCCCCAGTATGTGGATTTTTCAGTTAAAAAAAAAAAAATCCTTGTACTTCTAGCACTGGCAGACTTCTGCTATCCCATCACCCCCCAAAATAGTCCATCTTCTTTTTAGGGTTCTCCTCTAGCTAGATAAAAACCAAAGTTAAGTGTTCTCTAAAATGCTAGTAAAAAATGTGTCTGTATATTTGTCTCTTCATGTGTGTACCTATATGTATACGTACTTACTAATCTACCTTGTAATCCATCTATCTGTATATCTTCTCAGTAGCCTGCATTCAAGCCTCTTGCTTTGAACCAGTCCAGAATTTATATTTATTAACACAACTGGTCTTCATTGATCTCTATAAAAAAGATAGATTTCCAACATGTGAGGTAGTTATGCATTATTAAAAATACAGCAGAGTAAGGGAGATGGAGAAGGTTGGGCAGGGGTGGAAAACGGGCATGTATTATTTTACAGGGGGCCCTGTTTTAGTTACCTATTACTATATAACAAATTACCACACGGGCTATGACTTTAAATAATGTACACTTATTATCTTACAGTTTCTGTGGGTCAGGAATTTGGGCCTGGCTTCACCGGTGTCCTCTGCTTCAAGGCATCTCATAAAGCTGCACTCAGGTGTGGACCAGGGGTGGGGCCTGATCTGAATGCTTACCCGAGGAGGCATCCACTTCTGATTGTTGGCAGAATTAATTTTCTCTTGGGTTGCTGGACTAAGGGCCTCAGTTCCTGGCTGGATTTCACTGGAGGCTGCCCTGAGTTCCTTATCCTGTGGACCTCTTTGCTTCATCAAAGATAAAGAGAGAGTGCATCTGTGTGCAAGACAGAGGTTACAATCTTATGTAATGTAATCACAGAAGTGATATATCCTAGGGCATTCGATTCTGTTTTGAATCTTCACTTCTATAGGTTTGAAGTCGCAGGGAAGAGGATCACACAAAGACATGAATAACAGGAGAGGGGTATCACTGGGAGCCACCTGACCACCACAGGTAGTGAGGAAAGACAGCTCTGATAGCTTGATGTTTGATGCGAACACAAAGGCAGTGAGAGTGAACGTGACAATTTCTGAGAAAAGAATATTCCATGCATAGGGAGCTATGCAAAAGGCTAGAAATCAGAGTGTGTTTAAGGAAGAGTCCAGCTGAGTGAGCTGAAGGAATAGGGCAGGAGGTGAGATCAGACAGGTGGGGAGGGAATGATGACACAGCTCTCCAGGAGGAATTCACACAGGAGAACAGTGGAGTAACTTTTCAAGGCAGTCCACCACAGTAAGAAATGCAAATGGCGAGTGTCAAGGGAGTTAGAATAAGGGTGTATGTAGGCATGAATTGGAGAGGAAGACCAGAACCAAAGTTTATAGAGAAGTGGCCTGTGAACAGAGATTTAATAGAGGAAATATTCACTTCAGTTATGCCTGTTGTTTCCATACATTGCCTCAGGGTATGTGAGGCGTATCTTGTTACTGAGCAAGTTATTCAGCAGGCATTGACTTGCTAAATGTGCAAAAATGCTATTCTGTGAGAGAGGGAGAATGAGGATTTCTCCTTTCACACGGAAGGAATTTAGGAATAAAATGTGAAAATAGAAAGTGAATAGAGGAGTGGGTACTCCCAGTCCTCTTGGCCACTAGGAGATAGTGAGTCTGCCAGATGGCAACTCACCCTCCCTCTCTTTACGAAAAAAAAGAGAATCCATTGAGTTGTCAGGAAGCACTAAGTCATAATAAATGAATTTAAGAAGAATTTACAGTAGACTTTTGAAGATGTTTATTGCCTGCAAGATCAAAAAATGTGAAAGGTCCTCGAAACCATCTACATGCCACACCAGTCCAAGGATCGATGCAGTTACTTTGTCAGGGAAAAACTTGGATTTTTTTTCACGCAAAATATGAACTTTAAAAGATATAAGTGGAATTAGTATATATCTCTCCTGTATTTAGAAATGCACACACATGGACTGACAGAATTATCTTCCAAACTCAGAAGAGTATATTAAAATTTTCTGATATAATTTTTCTCCCTCTCTTACTCTGCTGGGCCAGCCATTAACAAACTATCACAGACTGGGTGGCTTTAACAACAGAAATTTATTTTCTCATAGTTCTGGTCATCCAAGATCAAGGGGCCATCAGGGTTGGTCTGTGGTGAGACCTCCTTTCTGACTTGTGGACTGCTGCCTCCTTGTTTTGTCCTCACACGGCGTTACCTCTGTGAGCACATGGAGAGAGAACTGTCTGGTACTCTTCCTCTTATGTGGACACCAGCCCTGTCAGAGTAGGGTCCCGCCGTTATGACCTCTTTTCATCTTAATTATCTCCTTAGAGGCCCTATTTTTAAATGTAATCACATTAGGACTTAGGATTTCAATAGAGGAACTTGGGGGGTTGCAATTCATCCATAACACCCCATTAGTCTTAATAATATATTAATGGATTTATCTCTGGTCATAGAAGTGATGCATGTATTTCTTTAATATGAATACAGAGTAATTGTCAAATAAATAATACATGCAT
This sequence comes from Lynx canadensis, assembly GCF_007474595.2. Lineage (NCBI taxonomy): Eukaryota > Metazoa > Chordata > Mammalia > Carnivora > Felidae > Lynx > Lynx canadensis. Next base: position 200,568,967 of record NC_044303.2, on the reverse strand, counting down.
ACACTGTTTTCTTAAAAAAAAAAAAGTAGACACAAACCATGAGGCAGGGAATTATTACCCAGATGTCAGCCAGAATCTCTCTGCTTCTAAAAATTGAGATAAGACTCATTCAAATCCCTATTCCACTCTTATAGGAAAATACAGTGCTCTCCCAAGATTTTTCTGAACTCCCAGGCGGTATCCATTTTCATTGTCATTCAACCTCCAGCTTCCTGACTGTGGAGTTTTGTTCTCCACTCTGTCAGGTCTAGAACTTGATTTTGCCCTATGTAGAAGGTAATACATTAGGCTATTACTGTTTCGTTGATGCTGACAGATGACACGAGATTCCTGAGTTGGAGACAAAGGACTTTATTACTCACCACACAACAAGTAGCATGCTCATGAGAATTTTATATCAGCAACCCTTTCGCTTCCCCATGAAGTCTCATGGAGAGTATGTGAAGGGGTCCGAATGGATGCCTACATACACACTAGGTTGCATTCATTACAAGAGAGGAATGTATATTTTACAGCAAGAAGTCAGCAAGCCTTTTCTTTGTCCTGGAGGGAAATCTATCAAGGCTGCTCACTACACACATAACCCTGAAAAATGGACCAGGTAAATAGCAGTCAGGATCTTACATTCTTGGCATACCCATTGTATGAATTTGAATGGTAGTCCCAAAAGGTATGACTATGTCCTAGTTCCCAAAAATCCATGAATATTACCTTATTTGGATAGAGGATCTTTGAAGATTGCCTTTCAGAGACTGTTGGTAGAAACATGAATGTTGAAACCACTTCTGGTGAAGTTCTCAGAAGGAAATGAGGAGCCCGCTATCAGAAACTGAAGGGAAGGTAATCCTTGTTACATAGTGGCAGAAAATTTATGCTACCTGTGTCCTCCAGTTGTGTAGAAAGCGGAAATTTCAATCAATGAATGTAAATGTTTAGCGGAGGAGATTTCCCGGCAAAATGTTGAAGGTGCAGCCTGCTTTTTCCTTAATGAATGTAGTAAAATGCAAGAGGAAAGAGATAAATTGAGAAAGAAACTTCCCAACAAAACAGAACAGTACTTAATGATATAAGAAACTCTCAGCCTATCCAGATTACAAAAATAAAAGCTAATATTAGGAGACTCATTGTTAAGCAAGTGTTGCTCTGAAGAGAAGGCCAAGGGTGTGGTTGGAAAACTTTGCAGTACAGATTAGGCATGTGATTCACAGATCCTCTCAACCATCTCAGCAGAGGCCAGGGATAGAGACGGAATTATCCAGGAAAGATCTGTGGAGAGCTCTCTTGTATAATGGCCTAGATCCCCAGGATGTACACAGGAGACCTACCAGCTTTTAGGAATGTTGATTCAGCAGAAATGCTGCCACCTTGGACTGAAGGGGACAGAGAAGCAGAGACCAGTAGAACTGTTGTAGGCCAGAGGACAGTGCCTTGAGCAACAGAGGATTATTCTCAAGACTTGGAACCTAATGGAATATGACCTGCTATGTTAAACTTTCTTGGTACCTGTGACCCTTCATCCCTTCTAAAGTCTCCCTTTTGAAATAGAAATGTCTGTCACATACCTATCACACCACTGTATTTTATTTTTTTTAATATAATTTATTGTCAAGTTAGCTAAAATACAGTGTATATAGTGTGCTCTTGGTTTCAGGGGTAGATTCTTGTGATTCATCACTTACATACAATACCCAGTGCTCATCCCAACAAGTGCCCTCCTCAGTGCCCATCACCCATTTTCCCCTCCCCCCCCACGCCCCCCCCATCAATCCTCAGTTTGTTCTCTGTATTTAAGAGTCTCTTTTGGTTTGCCTCCCTCTCTGTTTGAAAGTATTTTCCCCTTTCCCTTCCCCCATGATCTTCTGTTAAGTTTCTCAAGTTCCACATATGAGTGAAAACATATATCTGTCTTTCCCTGACTGACTTATTTCACTTAGCATAATACCCTCCAGTTCCATCCACATTGTTGCAAATGGCAAGACTTCATTCTTTTTCATTGCCAAGTAGTAGTCCATTGTATATATAAACCATATCTTATTTATCCATTCATCAGTTGATGAACATTTGGGCTCTTTCCATAATTTGGCTATTGTTGATAGCACTGATGTAAACATTGGGGTACATGTGCCTGTATGAATCAGCACTCCTGTATCCTTTAGATAAATTCCTAGTAGTGCTATTGCTGGGTCATAGGGTAGTTCTATTTTTAATTTTTTGAGGAACCTCCACACTGTTTTCCAGAGCTGCTGCACCAGTTTACATTCCCACCAACAGTGCAAGAGGGTTCTCATTTCTTCACATCCTCACCAACATCTGTTGTTTCCTGAGTTATTCATTTTAGCCACTCTGACCAATGTGAGGTGATATCTCAGTGCAGTTTTGATTTGTATTTCCCTGATGATGAGTGATGTTTAGCATGTTTTCATGTGTCTGTTGGCCATCTGAGTTTCTTCTTTGGAAAAGTGTCTATTCATGACTTCTTCTCATTTCATCACTGGATTATTTGTTTTTTTGGGTGTTGAGTTTGGTAAGTTCTTTATAGATTTTGGAAACTAGCCCTTTATCCAATATGTCATTTGCAAATATCTTCTCCCATTCTGTCTTTTGCCTTTTAGTTTTGTTGATTGTTTCCTTTGCAGTGCAGAGGCTTTTTATCTTGATGAGGGCCCAATAGTTTATTTTTGTCTTTATTTTCCTTGCCTTTGGAGACATGTCAAGCAAGAAGTTGCTGCGTCTGAGGTCAAAGAGGTTGTTGCCTGTTTTCTCCTCTAGGGTTTTGATGGTTTCCTGTCTCACATTTAGGTCTTTCATCCATTTTGAGTTTATTTCTGTGTATATACCACTGTGTTTTAGAAATAGACAACTCATTTTCAAGGTTCATAGACCCACAGATGGAGGGAAATTTTGCCCCAGGACAGATCACACCTGGAGTCTCACCCGCACCTGATTTAGATGAGAGCGTTTCTCCTGGACTGTCAAGCACAGTTTTCCTGGGAACCATTGTCCCCTAAGCATGTTGCCCCGTGTCTTGGTGACTGCTAGATTATATAAATAAATAAATAAATAAATAAATAAATAAATAAATAAGTATAAATATATATATATATATGATGATTAATTTGGATTTTATTTTTTATTGACATGTAATTGACATGTTACATTATATTACTTTCAGGTGTACAACATAATGATTCTCTATACACAGATACTGTGAAATGATCACCATGATAAGTCTAGTTAACATCCATCCACATATAACTACAAAGGTTTTTCTAATGATGAGAACTTTTAAGATCTACTTTCTTAGCAACTTTCAGCTATACAATACAGTGTTATTAACTGTACTCTCCATGCTGTACATTACATCTCTATGACTTATTTATTTTACAGCTGGAAGAGTTTTTATGTTTTCTGTTTAATTAACTTATTTATTTTGAGAGAGACAGAGATAGTGTAAGTCGGGGAGGGTCAGAATGAGAGGAGATAGAGAATCCTTAGCAGGCTCCTCCCTGCCAGTGCAGAGCCTGACAAGGGGCTTGACCTCACAAAACTATGAGATGATGATCTGAGCCACCAGGCGCCCCAGTGTTCTTGTGTCTTTGTTTACTATTTAACAGAGACATTGCCCCCCTAAAATGCCAGCATACATCTGCAGGAATGGGTCAGAATGCAATCTAATCACCCTCGTTAAAAATGCCCCACTCTTCCCAAATCTACCTCTTGCTTTTGGCCTTGATTCTCTTAACATGAATTTCTTCCTTTATATTACCCTGGACCTTTCTGCAAATGAACCCCTTCCATGAAAAGCCTGCTCCACCAGCCCTTCAACATACTGAGATATGCTTAAATTATGCATTGGTCACACAAATTAGACCCTCCTTCTGCCATCCTTTACCATAAATATGTGTCATTAATCTCTTACAATAGTATTTTGGAAGTCAATAAACTTCCTCTGCCAAATTTTTGTTAGTGAGTATAGAATGACCTGTTTTGTTTTATGCATTTATTTCTGCTCTTATTTTCAAAAGATTTTGTTCCTATTTGAGCCTCACTACAATCTAAGAACAAAACTGGGTTAACTATATCTAATCCCTAAACATATATTTCTCTTTTGAATTATCTTATAATTTAAAATTGGTTTCCAAAATAAAGTAAGAGGATGAATTTCGTATTTGTGAAACTAATTCTTAAATTATTAAGGTTCCCCCCCAAAGTTACTTCATAGATGAGTGAGAATTATCCAGGCAGAAGGTTCTCTAAAAATTTTTTAAATGAATTAAAGAAAAAAGAATTCTGCATTAATCAAGTTGTGCTTATCTGGTTTGCCTATGGGTATTAAAATGGCAACAAGCCAGGTTATAACCAAAGACGTTTGTGGACATAGTGAAGATTGGTTAGACATCCAGGGATACAGGACTTATATTTGCAGCAAATTTTAGTGAGATTCACTGGAATGCTTGGACTTCATTACTGCTAACTAATGCACAGCAAGGTTACCCTGGATAAATCCTTTGAGTTTGTTGCACTATTATTGCATTCACAGGCATTCACATAAGGACCAGGAGGGAAGATTTATACTTTGGGTAATAATATGCCCCTAGCAGGGCGAAGCTCAAGTCACCTTGAAACTCACTGCATCTAATGTAGAACTGGAAATGTATAAATTAATGAAACAGTCTATGACTTTCTGCGCCAATTTTTTTTATTCCATACTCTTGTCCTTCACATCTCTATACCACTGAGCAGGATATTCCTTGTGCCTGGAATGACCTTTGCCTTCCATTCTATGTAGTAAATTTCAACTCATCCTTTAAGATCCAGATTAATTGCCACCTCTTCTGTGAAGCCTTCAGGCTTAGATTTACCCTCTTATCAACTTTTGGTTCAGAGTTCTTTATAGTTCTCTGAAATTTAATACTCATCCTGTTATGATGTATTAGTTTTTTACTCATATTACCAGAATAAAGCTCAATGACAGTAGGGATAGTGTCTGTTTTGTTCATTGTTATATCCTCAGGACCTAGAAAATGCCTGACGCAAAAGAGCTGGATAAATATGTTTTGAATGATCCATTTATTAGTGGGTATAGACATATAAGCATGGTTGTGAGGAAAGGGAATATAATGAACCAAATATGGTTGTTATTTTCCATATTATTCAATTAAGTTATGGGATAGACATAGAAACATATTTCTATACATAATGGGACTTCAAAGAAGGAATAGATATTGGATTAGACAGAATACTTACATTAAGTTTACTATAAACTAATTATCATAGGCTAAGTTGTGAAATGATGACATAGTGAGTTGTAAATATATATTTGAAGAGAAATAAGTATAATAAATTGGAATTGTCCAGATTTATCAAAAGAGGCATGGTCTTGAAGGGAGAATTGAATTAGCAGGAAAGAAGAGATTTGGGATCAATGGGATAAGGAATGGTGATGGAAATGACCTGTTTTGTGAGGAATTGAGCAGACCATTGATGAAGGAAGTTCTGGACAGTAAGGCTGAGAAAATGAGCCAGACCAAGACTTCGAGCTCAGCTACCAATTGTGTGACATTGAGGAAGAATGGCATCTAACCTTATTTGTACAATGGCAATAATAGCTACATTTTTGCTTTTTCACAAGGTTTCTTGAGGCATCAAATGAGTCAAAATGATTCTGAAAGAAGTAAGAAGACATAAGCGTTAAGAAATAGTATGATGCAGGGGCGCCTGGATGGCTCAGTCGGTTAAGCATCCGACTTGGGCTCAGGTCATGATCTCATGGTTTGTGAGTTCGAGCCCTGCGTTGGGCTCTGTGCTGACAGCTTGGAGCTTGGAGCCTGCTTCAGATTCTGTGTCTCCCTCTCTCTTTGCCACTCCCTGCTCATGCTCTGTCTCTCTCTGTCTCTCAAAAGTAAATAAATGTTAAAAAAATTTAAAAAAATAGTATGATACAAATTGGAATAATAGAAGAAAAAGTGTTGGAAGGAAATATATCCAAATTCACTGCACTTGCATTAAGATGATGTGACTATGAGTGAGCTTTATTCCTAATTTTCTCTATATTCCAAATTATCATTGAAGAGCATATATTAATCAAAAATTCATTTCATTCAACAAATATTATACTAGGTGCTGAGAAAAAAAGAGTGAATAAAAGAAATAAGATCTGAGCTCTCAAGGGGTTTAGGTCTTACTAGGCAGAGACAGACACAAAACAGTGCAGATACATAAGATAATTTCAGATAACTAGTGCTGTGATAGTGGTGTATTGATGGAGTAGGATGTTGCTGCTAGACAGAGGAGTCAGGGGAAGTCTCTATGAAGAGAGCAGAGACCTGTTTGAGCAAAGACCTAAGTAGTAAATAGGTTAGATACTGAGCTGGGAAGAAAATTCCCAACATAGGTTGCTGAGTTGGGAAGAAAATGTAGACAGTGGGTCAAGCAGCTGCAAAGGCCATAATGCAGAATGAGCTGCTTGTGCTCAAAGGACAGAAGGAAAGCCAGAGTGGCTGGAACATAGTGAGCAAAGAGGGTGGTGAAAGTGAAGCCAGTTACACAAGGTCAGATCATGAATGACCTTTGAAACCATGGTATGAAAACTGGATTTTATTGTCAGTGCACTGATAAGACATTGGGATATTTCTATAACAAAACAAACAAGAATATACGATAGGAAAAATACAGTCTCTTCAACCAGTGTTGGGAAAACTGGATAGCAACATGCAAAAGAATGAAACTAGATCATTTTCTTACATCATACGCAAAAACAAACTCAAAATGGATTAAAGACCTAAATGTGAGACCTGAAGCCATAAAATTCCTAGAAGAAAACATAAGCAATAATTTCTTTGACATCGCTATAGAAACATTTTTATAGATAAATTTTATAGATATAGATATATCCAATAAAGGGTTAATATAGAAAATATATGAAGAACTTATACAACTCAACACCAAAGAATTTATAGATAAATCTCTTCTAGCAAGGGAAACAAAAGCAAATTAAACTATTGGGACTTTATCAAAATAAAAAGCTTCTGCATACTGAATGAAACCATCCACAAAACAAAAAGACAGCCCACTGAATAGGAGAAGATATTTACAAATGATATATCCAATAAAGGGTTAATATCCAAAATATATGAAGAACTTATACAACTCAACACCAAAAAAAAAGTCCAATTAAAAATGGGCAGAAGACATGAACAAACATTTCTCCAAAGAAGACATCCAGATGGTCAACAGACACCTGAAAAGATTATCAACATCGCTAAACATCAGAGAAACACAAGACAAAACCACAATAAGATATCACCTCACACCTGTTAGAATGGCGTAAATAAATTAAAAAAAAAGCAAGTAAAAACAAGTCTTGGCATAGATGTAGAGAAGAAGGAACCCTCATGCACTGTTGGTGGGAATGTAATTTGGTGCAGCCACTGTGGAAAACAGTATGGAGGTTCCTCAAAAACTTAAAAATATGGTTACCATATGATCCAGTAACTCCACTACTGGTGTTTACCCAAAGAATACAAAAACACTAATTTAAAAAGACATATGTACCCCAACGTTTACTGCAGTATTATTTACAATAGCCAAGATATGGAAGCCATCCAAGTGCCCATCAGTAGATGAATGGATAAAGAAGGTGTGTGTGTGTGTTTGTATGTGTGTGTGTGTGTGTGTGTGTGTGTGTGTGTGTGTAAAATATTGCTGTGGAATATTATTCAGCCATAAAAAAGAATGAAATCTTGCCATTTGAAACAACATGGAGGGACCCAGAGGGTATAATGCTAAGTGAAAAAGATCAGTCAGAGAAAGATAAATACCATATGATTTTGCTCATATGTGGAATTGAAATAACAAAACAAACAAAGAGAAAAAGAGACAAACAGAAAAACAGACTCCTAAACACAGAGAACAAACTGGTGGCTGCCAAATGGGAGGTAGGCAACGTGGGCAAGGGGATGGGTGAACTAGATACAAAAGATTAAAAGTATACTTATCATGATGAGCAATGAGTGATGTGTATAATTGTTGAATCATTATACTGCACACCTGAAACTAATATAACATGTGTTAACTATACTTGAGAATTAATTAGTTAATAAAAGACACTGGGGTATTTTAAGTAGAGAGATGGAATGATCTGTGTTTTTGAACAATATTTTATATATGTGTGTATGTATGTACATATATGTATATTTAATATACAAATATAGGTATACATATGTATATATGTGTGTATATACATAAATTGAAATTTAGCTGCTAAATGATAAAATGAATTCCAGTGTGATTTCATGTCATTACCTGATCTGCTGAAGTCTAATCAAATAGGTCTAATGAATTAAAAGGAGTCATTATGGTCATATGTGGTCTTTCCAGCATTAGACATTTGATATCATTTCCTGAAGCTTCTACTAGTATGTTAGAGCATTGGTAACATATTTAAATAGTGTTTATCGCATTCTGCACAGTAGGGTGAAGATAAACACCAGGATTGTTGATTGAAGACCCCAGTATTCTATGTCTATTCCAGCTCCCTCCTTAGTTTCCTATGTTATTTTCTTTTGCATTGTATTTCCTGAAAAATAAAAAGGAGCAGTGGTGCATATGAGAAATAGATGTTAAAGAGAAAATCTGCAAATGTAGAGCTGTGTAGATTTTGCTGCAGAGTATTTCAGAATTATTATTTGTCCTCTTCCTGGCAGACTGTCTTTTTAAGAAATAATAGGCTGAGCTCTCTTGAATGAACAAGAGATGGTAGAATGGCTTTGGCACATAGAGAAGCACATTAATTACTTTAAGTTCCCAAAGCTTTATCACTGACCTCATAGTTCCTTTGGCGCACTCTGCACTCTGCTCTCAGGAGTGCACAGGCACAGTGGAATAGCAAGCCCTTTTCCTCCAACCTTCCAGTGGCTGTAACAATAGATTGATGAAATACTGCGTCCTTTCAATGCTGTCCAGAAAGTGGGATATTCTTTCATGAAAACACATATTAGTAGAACTTGGATGTCAGTTTTAAAGAGCCCACTCTGCCTTCGGTGTCTGCAAAAATAAACAGATCTCAAACAGGATGAAACATACTCCCCTTCCCACAGACAGCGTTAATATCCACACATCCTTCTATCTTCAGAGTGAAGGACGGACAGCTATCAACCGTACTCTTTCCCCTCATTCCCTTTCCATCACAAACAATGTTTTTCAAAAAAAAGTCTAGCAAGGCTTTATCCTATCAGGGTCTTTGTTGTTTTTGAAAATGATTATCGTTTCTTGGGCATTCAGAAAGAAGCATCAAAAGCCAAAACCACTTTTGACAGTTCTCACTGGAATAAAAGAGATAGGACACCATTCTCTACATTTTCATCCTCAAAAATGATCTCTTATGAAAGAAAATGATACAATTTTCAAAGGGCTGTGATTTTTCCTCCTTCTCTGAGGTAATCAGCAGTGCTTTTCCAGCAGACATTTCATACAAAGTCCGTGTCAAAATCTTCTTGGGGATTCAAGAGAAAAAGTAGATAGCCTTCAGCCCTTTGAACAGCTTAGAGTTATTTAAAAGTCCCTAGAGGTAATATGTGGTTTAAGAATTCAAGCTGTTGAATCAGACAGCCCTGTGTTCAAATCCTGCCCTCACCCTTATTTCTTTCCACGTGTGAGACACACTTCTCTTCAGGAACCTTAGAAATTCCTGCAAAACAAATATAATATTAATAATCATATTCTAGGGTTGCCATGAGGATGAATGGGGTACTTAATCATGTATATAAAGTATTTAGCATGGGTGGCACCTGGGTGGCTCAGTCAGTTAAGCATCCAACTTCAGCTCAGGTCATGATCTCACAGTTCATGAGTTCAAGCCCCACGGCAGGCTCTGTGCTGACAGCCTGGAGCCTGCTTTGGATTCTGGCTCTCCCACTCTCTCTGCCCCTCCCTGATCGTGCTCTGTCTCTTTCTCTGTCTCTCAAAAATAAATAAAACATTAAAAATTTTTTAGCATGGTATCAGAACCCCAAATAAGTACTGGTAAACACTAATAGTGTTCTTGGTAAACACTAATAAGGAAAACAATTATTACATAAAACAGGTTTTTTTAAGTGGTCTTTGAGAATTGTATTACAAAACTATATTCACAAATTGTAAATATGGACTATGTTTTCATTTTTCTTAATAGGCATTTTAAATTGTATGGCATACAACGTTGGTCTCCTAGAAGCAAAGATATTTTCCGGTCCTTCAAGTGAGCAGTTTGGCTATGCTGTGCAGCAGTTTATAAATCCAAAAGGCAACTGGTAAGAATATTCTCTCTATGGTTTCAATACAAATACTAAATAAATTTAATGTTTGGCTCCAACTGCTTGTTCAAATTGGTACATGAATATATTATTAATGGATATCTTCAAATATCCTTAAATGAAGGATCTTTCCTTGAGAGTTGATAACTTTCAGATTGATAATTAATGAGATGGTGTAATGGTACTTTTTAAAAACCTAGATAGAAAACTTTCCCTAACTATTCCATAGTAAATTCATAATAGCAGTTCCCTTTCTCTAGTGCATTTGCATTGTTCATTTTTGCCTAAAAGTGCTCCCAATTTTTAATGCTGTGTAATGGTTACATTTAAACCATGGTTACATTTATATCAACTACCTTCAAGGATATGGAAATATATGCCCCCCCATTGCTGGTTTAAGTTTCCCTTTAAAATAATGAAAATCAATGCAGGGGAAATTAGACGATTCTGAAAGTTGTCTTTAGGTAGAAGAACTTTAGCTCCTCCCTTGCCAGTCTTGATGTCCACTGGTCACAAGAGTCCTGCCTTTAGAACCTTATCTTCCTGTTGCCGCAGAAGGTTTCAGAATTACCCTGGATCTTCCAATCTGGATCCTTTAGAGTTCTTTTCAATGACTGAATGGCTATTTTTGGCTTATCAAATAAGAGCTATAATTAATAATCTTTTTTCTGTGTGAGCTTCAGTTTGATGCTCAAAAAATTGAATTCTGGGGCTCCTGGGTGGCGCAGTCGGTTGAGCGTCCGACTTCAGCCAGGTCACGATCTCGCGGTCCGTGAGTTCGAGCCCCGCGTCGGGCTCTGGGCTGATGGCTCAGAGCCTGGAGCCTGTTTCCGATACTGTGTCTCCCTCTCTCTCTGCCCTCCCCTGCTCATGCTCTGTCTCTCTCTGTCCCAAAAATAAATAAACGTTGAAAAAAAAACTAAAAAAAAAAATTGAATTCTAAGAAACATTTAGAATCCAAATTATTCACGTTTTGGAGCATGCCTATTTGTGTGATAGGGAAACAAAATGAAATTATCACTCGAGAGGGTACTGTCTCAAAAGACATCTTGGAGGAAGTGAATCATGAGTCTTAAGAGGGTCTTAAGGGGAGGAGATGAATAGTCAGGACAAAAGCATTAACTAATATGAGGAGACTTGGAAAGCAACGTATGTTGTAGTTTGTCAGTCATCCCAAAGGATAATAACGGTCTGGTTGAAAACCCAAAGAGTAGCAATTATTATCATTTGGGATATGAGAGCGCATCTCTAACAGTTATCTTATTATGCTTTGATAACCATATACTGTGGTTAAAGGCTAGACAGATGTTATAGTTGGTATAGTATGACCTTGGAATCTGGCAGATGAATTTGCTGATGACCCGCAATTTTACATATCTAGCCCCGATTCTTCCCTGAGCTGCGGACACACATAACAAACATCACTACATTAATGCCTAGTAGACATACCAGGCTTAACATATCAAACATAAACAAATATCTGATTGTCTGCGCCAGCTGATGAGACCAAAAATCCTGACTCCTCTCTTTCTGTCACCACCCCATATCTCATCCATTAACCAGTCCTACTGATGCCACAACCAAAATACATGTGATAACAGACCATGGGTTTCCCCCATCATCCCTGCAGTCCTTTCTCAAAGCCAACATGAGCCCTTGCGGGTACTGCGGCAACTGCTTCTCAGCCCACCTGCTGCTTCCCTTCTCACCCCTCAGGGAAGCCTTGTGAACTGTCAAGTACATGATTCAAATAATGTCACTGCCGAGATTAAAACCCTTTGTGGCTTCCTATTGCAATCAGATGACATTAAAATTCCTTAAAGGATCTTCCTTGGGGCGCCTGGGTGGCGCAGTCGGTTAGGCGTCCGACTTCAGCCAGGTCACGATCTCGCGGTCCGTGAGTTCGAGCCCCGCGTCGGGCTCTGGGCTGATGGCTCAGAGCCTGGAGCCTGTTTCCGGTTCTGTGTCTCCCTCTCTCTCTGCCCCTCCCCCATTCGTGCTCTGTCTCTTTCTGTCCCAAAAATAAATAAACGTTGAAAAAAAAAATTTTTTTAAAAAAAAGGATCTTCCTTGACCTGGTCTCAGTCTGCCTGTCCTGTCTCACGTTTTACCCCCTCACCCTTAAGCCCTATGAATTCTGTCCTTTGTCTGTCCCTTGAACACACTAAGCTCATCACTGCTTCAAAGCTTCTGCCCATGCTTTTTTCCTGGAAGGATCAGTCTTCCCAAGATCTTCACTTGGCTGGTGGATTCTCATTTTTCAGTCTCCGCTCAAATGTCTCCTCTTTATAGAGACCTTTCAGAGCACGACTACATACATGAGCACTTCAGCTCACCTCCCAGCCACTCTCCCACCTTCCATGCAGATTTCTTTTCTGTATAGTAGTTATTGCTATCTGAAATCACCTTTACATGTTTATACTCCCATTGTCTCTCTTCTGCCCTGTCTCTGAGTATAGGCACATTGTTTTTGTTCAATGGCGTGTCCAGAACCCAGAGTGCTATTTGGCACCAAGTAGGGGATCAATAATTGTTTGCTGAATGACTGAATGAAAGTCCCATTTCCAAATTATTCACTTTAGGTACTCTACAAAGTGAACCATAGTAATTTGACTTAGGTCTGAACTGAACGAGACCTTCGGGGGGACTCTGATGTTCTGCTTCATAAGTATGACCTTGCTGAGGACAATCTGCCATCAAGCTTGAGGTTGTTCTTTTTAAGTGAAAGTTTTTCTGGGACAAGACAAATCTGAGAGAAAGAGACACTATCAGCAGTAGATGCTATTAGAGACAATAAGCTTATGAAGGATTGGAAGGTAACTCAACCACTGGCCCACTACAGGTTGGAAGCTGAACAAGACCAACAGGGAAAAAATGTTGACAGGAATCTAGCAGGCAGAGTCCTGGGAAAGTGAGAAGCAGCCATACCCCCTTTCTCCCTCCACGATTCTCTCTGAGCATACAAAACATTGTTAAAAGACAAGTGTATTAGCAACTTATGGTGAGATTCTGGTGCTGATAGGGTTATGGCCAGACCAAAGACACTAAACATTCCTAAATCCTACCATGGCCTTCTCATGACATTCCTGAGATATATATAAACACAGGACAATGGCTATTGGGAAACAAGGCATCACTCTATTATTGGCTCAGCTGGTGCTTTTAACTCCAGTGTAGAGCTTTTTGGGAATAAGTAACGGTAGGCTTATCAAGACCTTACTTCCCTCAAGCCTGTCTGAAGCCAGCTGGTAAGAGCGTATCCCAGTGCACAAAAAGAGAAGAAGGGAGAGTGCCTGTATTACCTGAGAAGCTAAACCCCGTTGCAGTGCAAAGCTGGAAGGAAAGAGAACAAAAGCTGGCCTGGCATGCCAGTCTGTCCTTCCACTGTTCCGGCCTTGTTGAAGCGGAGAAGCAGAAGAGGCCAAGTAGTGAACATGATCTGCTAATCCACCACAGGCTGGACACTGCGTGAAGTGCCAAGTAGAGAACACCAGAATTACCTTTAAGGAGTGTGGAGTAGAGCCATGGAGAAAGACTGATATGCAGAGCGGGCAGCCATGAGTCATGCCAGAGACGTAATAAGGGCCAACCCCGTATGGTTAATAATGTTGGTGTTCTTTCAGTGCCACTGATAGTGTTAACTTACTATTAAGAGCTCGTTTTCTCCTCCCGAAGCCTGAGACACTTGAGGGCAAGATTTGCTCCTGGCCTCTCTCTCATCAGCCTGTCACAGGGGGCAGGGCTGTCACAGGATCCATGTGGTGGTGTTTCCCACTCTAGTGCCCGAGTGGCCCATGGTTAGGACAAGCGCCCTCACAGCACTCAGGCTCAAGGAAAATAATACGAAACTTGGAATCCAGAATTGCCTATTTGTTTTGACGATTGGCACAGTGCCCTTCTCCGCTCCTAATTTATGACAACTGCACAGACATTATGGAAGTAGCAGATGTGGAAAGGACTGTTTAAATATTAACTTGCCTCCTGATACTAGTCAAGTTAACTTTGGGCACAGAAACTGGGATTGCTGTGAATTCCTTTAATAACTGGGAGTCTTTTTCTCCTAGACTTATATAACACACACACACACAAAACACACACACATACACACATACATCCCTTTATTTTCTTTACTCTCTTACTGCTTGTTCTGAAGCTGCTGTTTGGGTAGTTTCTCCTCCTCTTTCCTTGACTTTCTTTACAATCTGTATTGTTGAGCCCCATCTCTGTCTCTCAGCCCTTTCCTTCCTTCTGACAACTCACATAAGGCTCTAGTCTGAGTTTTCTTAAATCACACTCCTTGTTTTTCAAATACAACCTCAGCTTCCACATGGCTCATGTTCCTAGGAATTTATAGGCATATTTTACATTGGGATGTACAAGATCTTAACAAAATGGTCTTGATGCTTTTCCAGTTTTATTTATTATACTTTTACTACACTGTGGCTTTTTCTCTAGAAATAGTGGTCATGTGGCTTTGAAAATTCTAGAGCTTTTTGAACAGTCTCAAAAAAGCTGGATCGTTTGACAAGCAAGATTACCTCCCAAGCAGAGCAAGGGAGCACCCCTGTGTCTGGAAGTAAAGCTGTGGTCTGCTGTCCCTTCAGTGGCACATTGAGGCCCTCATCATACACACAGGATGTTTAAATGTGGATGATGCAATTTTTATCAGAAGCAATTATACAAAGGATTGAGATATGTTTAAAATCATTTCCTGGAAGCTTGTGGTGATATGCACTGTCTCTGTTTGTCTAATCTGAAGGCCTGTCGCATGAACAGTCTGAGCTCATTTTATGACTCAAAAATCTTAGAACCCTACAGCCATTTGTGTAACGAGAACTGTCTGGGAACGAAGGGGTATTTCCAGTGGGAGAGAAGTATTCTCTTGTGTCAGCAAGGACTAGTACGTGCTTGTTCCTTAAGAAGAGAAATATAATGAACATGTGCCATGGCCAATAAAAAACTCCATTTATGTATGAACTTATATTATAGTTCTAACATTATAATTAAGAAAAATATTAATAAAGCTCTATGTGTGTTATAAGTACATGGATAATACTTGTCTATAAGACATATGGAAGAGGATTTCAGATAAGTAATAAGAAACATTCAATTCTATAACAGATATGAAAGATTACGCTGTATGTATGTTGGTAATAACAGTACTTGGTATTTACTGGTATTTACAGTATTGAAAAGTACTGAGTACTCTTTCTTTGCCAGACACATAATACAGTTGCTCTGAAAGATTTGTAAAATTATTACTCCATTTACAAATGAGGGGACTGGGGCTTAGAAAGGCTAGGTAGTTTGCCTGAGACTACAGAGCTAAGAAGTAATGTGCATATGGTAGTAATGCAAAGCAGAGATAAGATGTTCCAAGCATACATATTTTTGTAAGTATGTAAGGAGGAGAGTGGCAGGAGGTAATCAGCATTTATAAAAAATTATTTAATTATAATTGTCAAATAAACTTTATAAAGTAAGATGAACTTCATTTAGTACTTTGAATTAAAATTTCTGTTACAAAATGTGTTGCCTGAATAGAGATGACAGTTGCCACCTATCTTTTCATTCTCTCATGCACAGGGCTTTTCCATATAAGTCAGGAGCCAGAGCGCAAGGGTTTTACCCTCAGCTTCCCCACCACTAGCTGGCTGACTTTGAAAAAGTCACATGTTGGGGCGCCTGGGTGGCACAGTCAGTTAAGCGTCCGACTTCAGACAGGTCACGATCTTGCGGTCTGTGAGTTCGAGCCCCGCATCGGGCTCTGGGCTGATGGCTCGGAGCCTGGAGCCTGTTTCCGATTCTGTGTCTCCCTCTCTCTCTGCCGCTCCCCCGTTCATGCTCTGTCTGTCTCTGTCCCAAAAATAAATAAAACGTTGGAAAAAAAGAAAAAGTCACATGCCCTCTCTGGAGCACAAAGAGAGGGCCATCCCTACCAAACCAGAATGTTTTGAGCACCTCGTGAGAGAATAAAAGTAAAGCACTTCACTGGTGAAATAAAACCTGTATGTTAGTTTTAAAAAAAAGTGAAGTACTTCAAAAAATAAACCACTGTAGGAATAAACCAACCAAAGAGGTAAAAGACCTATACTCTGAAAATTATAAAACAATGATAAAATAAGTTGAAAATGACAACGAAATGGTATGGCATTCCATTCTCATGGATTGGAAGAATATTGTTAAAATGTCTATACTTCCCAAAGCAATCTACACATTTAATGCAATACCTATCAGAATACCAATAGCATTTTTCACAGAACAAAAAATCCTAAAATTTGTATGGAACCACAAAGACCTCAAATAGCCAAAACAATCTTAAAAAAGAAAAGCAAAGCTGGAGGCATCATAATTCCAGACTTTAAGTTATATTACAAAGCTGTAGTAATCAAAACAGTATGGTACTGGCATCAAAATAGACACGCAGATCAATGGAACAGAAAAGAAAACCCAGAAATAAACCCACAACTATATGGTCAATTAATCTTCAATAAAGCAGGAAAAAGATAGTCTCTTCAATAAATGGTGTTTGGAAAACTGGACAGCAGCATGCAAAAGAAAGAAACTTTCTTACCCCATACACAAAAATAAATTCAAAGTGGATTAAAGACCTAAATTCAAGACCTGAAGCCATAAGAATGTGTGAAGAGAACACACACAGTAACTTCTTGACATCAGCCATAGTAACATCTTTATAGATATGTCTCCTGAGGCCAGAGAAACAAAATCAAAAATAAACTATTGGGATTTATCAAAATAAAAAGCTTCTGCATAGTGAAGGAAACAATAAAAAAAAAAAACCTAAAAGGTAACCTATGGAATGGGGAAAGATATTTGCAAATGACATATTCCATAAAGGGTTTGTTTGCAAAATATATAAAGAATTTATAAAACTCAACACCCAAAAAACAAGTCAACTAAAAAATGTACATAAGACATGAACAGACAGTTCCCCCAAAGGCGTACAGATGGCAACATACACATGAGAAGATGTTCATCGTCACTTACCATCAGGGAAATGCAAATCAAAACTACAATGAGATACTACCTCAAACCTGTCAGAACAGCTAAACACAACACAAGAAACAACAGATGTTGGCAAGGATGTGGAGAAAGGGGAACTCTCTTGCACCGTTGGTGGGAATGAAAACTGGTGCAGCCATTGTGGAAAACAGTATAGAGATTCCTCAAAAAGTTAAAAATACAACTACCCTATGGTCCAGCAATCACACTACTTTGAGTATTTACCCAAATAATACAAAAACACAAATTCAAAGGGATGTATGCACCCTATGTTTATTGCAGCATTATTTATAATAGCCATGATATAGAAGCAGCCCAAGTGTCCATCTATTGATGAATGTGTAAAGAAGATGTGGTATGTAAACACAATGGAATAGTATTCAGTCATAGAATGAAACCTTGCCATTTATAACAACATGGATGGAGTGCAGTGCTAAGTGAAATAACTCAGAGAAAGGCAAATACCATAAGATTTTACCCATTGAGGAATTTAAGAAACTAAACAAAGGGGGAAAGAGAGAGAGAACACTAGTCTTAACTATAGAGAACAAACTGATGGTTATCAGAGGGGAGGTGGGTGGAGGATGTGGTTAAATAGAGTGATGAAGGAGTGCACTTTTTGCAATGAGCACCAGGTGTTGTATGGAAATGTTGAATCACTATATTGTACACCTAAAACTAATATTACACTGTATGTTAACTAACTGGAATCAAAATAAAACCTTGGGGCTCCTGAGTGGCTCAAGTGGCTAAGCGTCTGACTCTTGGTTTCGGCACAGATCACGATCTCATGGTTCTGTGAGTTCAAGCCCCACATCTGGCTCCATGCTGACAGTGCAGAGCCTGCTTGGGATTCTCCGTCTCCCTCTCTCTCTGCCTCCCCCCCGCTCGTACTGTCTCTCTTTCTCAAAATAAATAAATAAACTTTAAAAAATAAAACAAAACCTTAAAAAACATAAACTATGTCCACTGTTTAAAAAAATAAATTATGTCCACTGTAAAACACAAAACAAAAACAAAAACTAAACCACTATGCATGTGTGAGTTACTCTCCTCAGCACTGTGTAAAAATACATAGGAAGAAAATCAGGATTTTTAGTAACAAGTTTTTCCCTACCTCTCTCCACTGCCTGTTTCTCAACCGTTTCTCATCTGTCATCAATTAACTTCCATGCATATTGGATTAGCTTCAGTCCATTTCTTCTTCTTCTTGGCCAAGAATGCTATTCTGATCCCTTTTCCAAAATAATCATGTCTTTGTCTTTCATTGTGGCCTTTAAATATTAGCCAATATCATCCTTTATGTCTTTTTCCAAAGATAAAATTCTCCTGCCATTAGGTTAGCCTGGCAGGGCCATTTAACATGCTTACTTTGTTTATTCACAGGGTTTGCTTTTAGTTTAAACCCATGACATATATATTCCTTTTTGTTCTTCCATTCCATGTTATTTTCACTAACTTGTGACTTACTCTAATTTTTGTTTCTGGAAAGGCATAAGAAGTCTGACTGTAATAGTCTTACACTTTTAAGTTTAAAAATTTATTGTCAATATTTTTATAAATAATTATGGTATTGCCATATAATTAAGCCATCACTCAACACGACTAATATGGATGTGCAAAATGGCATGTCTCTTGTCAACAAGGACCTTCTCTAGGGGCAGAATGAATAGGGAACCAAGTACCTTTTAGAACCCCATGGGCCACCCTGGTGTTGATCCACATATATTTGTTACACCATAATTGTTCATTTCTTTTCCATTTTAAAATAATCTTTATGGCTAGACTTTTTCCATAGTTGGTGTTACTTATCATAAATAAAAATCTATAGTAGAAAAGCCATTTTAAATATCCCTGCTCTGACTTGCTTCTCCCTTCCCCCACTCTGGACACAAATTTGTGCATATACCTACAAACAAACACACATACACACCCATCTTTTGTGACTTGCACAGGGGTTGGATCTGCTGCTCTCAAATATCTGGAGACCTGCAGTGATCTGGGAAAATTCTCCACGCCTCACTAGCTTGGCTTATAATTTAAAGCTTTCCTCTATGTTAATGCCTGAATGTCTGTTCCTGGAACAAAGTTCATTTACAAAGGTGAATGGGGCTTACACATGCGCACCTTCCTGGTGGCCAGTTGTCTGAAACTTTTCCATCAGTCTAGCCCCATCTGACAAGGGATTTAGGGAATACTAAGTGGCACAGGTTGGAACTGTTTGTTAATTTGTTTATAGCCAATAGGATGGGCAGACAATGAGTATCTCTTCTCTGGGAGACTTCTAAACAGAACTTACTATGATAGAAAGAATCAGGGGTTTGGAATGAAAGCACACAGGTGCAGCTCTAGACTTTGTTGCCAAGTAGACACTGAGACTTGGTTTTTCATAGGAAAACAGGAATAGTTGTAACACTTGACTTCTCTGGGAATTTACAAGCATCAAAGGAGACAATGTACATAAAACGTACTTTATAAACTGTAAAGCAGTTCATAAATGTTGCTTTTCCAAATTTTCTCATTCATAAAACAACCATCTGCCAAAGAACCTTGTTTGAAAGGTACTATCTCATGGGCTTTGATTTATAAAAATATGGTGGTCTTAAGACCATTCCTTTCCTTCCAAGAATGTGGAATTTATGTCATCACAAGGCTTTAAATTGAAAATATCAGCTTTTGATTTTAACTTTAGGAAAACCTCATGTTGGATGAGTCAATGTAACAGAATCAGCTTTTATTGACTCATTTGTTTCCAGTGCAAAAGCTAATTTCTAGGCTTCTTATGAAACAGAATAGGCTTAAGATGTTTTAGCAATAATGAGGTTGGTGGACTTCACCTTAGGGAACTGAGAGACCTTGAGGGTTTAGCCATCCCACTATTTAAGGAAGCAATCTGGCAGCCAACGGAGTCTGAAGTAGCATAATAAAGTTTAGAAACTAAAATTTCCTTTTAACACATGCCAAAGGGTTTAACTATTAAATTTATAACAACAGCATTTCCCAGCCAGGAGCTAAAAATGAACTCTCTTTACCTGTCTTCCTCCTTCCTAGAGATTTGAAGTCTTCCCCTTTCCATCATAAAACTCCTTTTGCATTACAAGCAGGAAGCAACTAGCTATATAGAACTCACCGGACCCCTTGTGTTGTCAGTGGCTTAAAACTAAACCATGTAAGGAATAATATTTATGTTTATATGCTGTGTATTCATAGACTTTGAAATTTCTGACATTAATATATTGTATACAATAGGCTTCTAATCCTAAGTAAATATCCCCCTTGGATGTCTGATAGACATCTCAAACTTAAAATACCTCATACTGAACTCTTAAGCTCACCTTATCTCAAAATCTTGCTCTACTGATAGTAGCCCCCTTATCTAATCATGACTAATTGGTTCCTTTTAGTTTCTTAGCAGAGAAACCCAGAATCATCCTTGATTATTTGTGTGTGGGGTGAGTGTGTGTGTAGGGGGGGTGAAAGTGTGTGTGTGTGTGTGTGTGTGTGTTTAAAAACTAACCTCAAGAAATCCTACTGGCCCTACCTTCAAAATACATCTAAAATAAGATCACTTCTCATGAGCCCCTCATCTCCTCTCGCCTGAATTTTGCATTTGCTTCCAAAATGCTTCACTTGCTTCACCTTTACCCCAGGGCAATCATTCTCAACAGAGCAGCCTTCAAAACCCTTCTAAAATATGTCAGATCATATCACTACTGTGCTGAAAACTCTCCAGTGGCTTTCTCATGTCACTCAGAGGCAAAGCCAAGTTCTTACAATTTCGTACCAGTCTTATGGGATCTGGTCCTGTGACCCATCTGACTACATCTCCTCCCACATTCCTCCTTATCACTGCAGACCAGCCACAGGGCCTTTGCATTTGCTGTTCCCACAGCCTGGATTATTTTTCCTCCAGAATTTTATGGCTTGCTTCTTTACCTCCTTCAAGTCTTTGCTTAAATGACACTTTCTCAGTGAGGCCTCCCTGACCATTCTAATAAAGATTACAACACCTTCCACCCCCACCCGTGTGGGAGGGTCCCCTCCCCAAGGAGAAAACAAAAAACAAAAAAAACCTCAAGGCAACCTGTCTATATGTGTACGTGACAACATCCCTCACAACTTTGTAACATGAGACCACTTAATCAGACTGTTTGTGTGTTACCATATATGGAGACAAAGAAATAGAAAATGTATAAAAAAAACTACACCACGTGGCATTCGGGGTGCAGTTCTTCTGGTACAAACCCAACTGAGCAGTGCCGGCTCGAATAAAGTTGCTTCCTGGAAAGAAAAGCCTCAGTGTCATGACTCTGTGTGAGAATCCTCCTGTACTCCTAACTCTCCTGCTCATTTTTCCCACAGAGCACTGATCACCATCATGATATGTTTTATTTACTTATTAAAGTTGCCTATCTTTTCCCACTAGAATGTAAGTTCCACAAGACCAGTAATTTTTGACTGACTTATTCACTGATGTATCCCTAGTGCCTAGAATCGAGTCTGGCACATAGTAGGTCTGGCCACCATGTACAACCTCACAGGATGCATACTTAACAAGGCCAGGGCACACTATTTATATGGAAATGGTACCCCCTGGTGTGGTGCAAAATTTCATCCTCGCAGGATCGCAATAAACATCGGTAGCATCAAATAAAACTTGTTTTGCCCTACTATTTTAAGTACACCTCTGTCAATAATCTCTAGAAAAATCGCTAGTATTAAAGGAACACTTGGAGAGTTTATAGACTCACGGACCAAAGGAAGATATTTATAACAGCCCCTGGATTGTGGGTTTAAAACTACCTACACCACCATAAATACTGTTTACTAACTAAACAAAGTATTTTGAATTCCACTGGAGGTGGGCAAATTGGCTATGTTTTGGAACTCTACATAATCACTATTTCCCCACAAGATAATTGAACAGTAAGTGTTATTTTAAGTCATCTTGGAAGAATTCCCAGTTTCACTGCAGGAGAAAAGAGTTTATGTCTTGGGATTTTGTTTTGTTTTCAGAATCAGCACACACGACTGTTCATGCAGCTCTTTTGTCTGGTTGTGATTAAGTTAAGTCCATTACTTCAAAGAAGCTTTGCCATACTTCAGCAGGATTTACTCACTAACCTATCCTATTCTTCACATTTGTAACATTCTCTCCTGGCATGTTTTTTCCTGTTACAGCTGATTACATAAGATTTTATAAATAAATATACCAGCCTCCTCATCTTCCTGTCTGATTAATATAAGAATGTCACAATTCCTTTGGAGCAGCCACTAGTGATGTCATAGCCTTTCCTTATGAGGATGAATTGTCAGGAATCAGAATTTCACTGAGGCCTCCGGGTGAAAGCAAGGAGGAGAGTCTACTGGAAATGTTGCCAACAAGGAGTTAGCAATGCTCTATGAAACATTCTCTGCAGTCACTAGCATGACCTGTCGGCGTCTTACTAATGTGGTTCACCATATTTAAAAAATGAGTCATATATGATAAGGACACCCTTGTTCTTTACTGGTCACCGGAATGATCTGTTTTTCCACTGTTTTCTATTGTTTTGTGTTAAGAGTTTAATATGGCATAATACTGCCAGAGATCTATGTATTCTTTGAGAGAATTTCAAGTACCTTCACATCCTTTTTGTTAAGAGGCACACAATTGTACAGATACTTCTTTCTCCCTCTTCTTCCCATCCGATTAATGTAGGAGACCACGGCCCTCACAACAATAGTGGAGATGTCATAACCCTTCCTGAGTGTGAGATTATCAAATCCTGAATTCTTTGATGAGGCAGGAGGAAGTGAAGGGGAGAGTATCTGGGGAACACTTAGGCAATAGGAGAAAGCAAGTAGCCTTTTGAGCTTTCTCATTGAGAAAAAGGTAGCTGATGGTGCTTTACTGCCAAAGGCTCTGAAGAACAGGATGGTTAAATGTTAGATGAGAAACACTTAACTTTTATTCTGCAGTGTGTTTCTCTTGGGCTGGTGAGGATGGATGGAAAATGTGCACAGTACAAGTCACCCGAATTACCACATTTAGTACTATTTGAACATACTCTGCCCTTACCTATATTATGAACAGTACAGCCTGGGCCTACAGTGTGGATGTGTGCTTACCAGATGACCTTGGCTGGTGTCCTTCCTGTCCACAGCGTCCTTATACGCCACACAGCCACACCCCCATCACAGTAGGTATGGCTTGACCATCATTTCCAGTTTCTATTCCTTGATTATTCTGGAACCCAACCCATTTGTTCAGATAGCTTTCCCAATCTGGGCCCTATGCCAGGCCTTCTTGTAGCTAAGAGGAAGGAGAATAACCTAAGGGTTAAGAGCTTGGGCTTCAGAATCAGTTACACTTGGCTCTCACTAGCTATGTGAATCATTAACTGTCTTTCAAAATAATCTGTATTTTCCTCTTTCTTCTGTATTCATACTCTTCCCTCTGCTGAGAATAATGACTGACACCTTCATCCTCTGGTATTCATTTTTGTATCCTCTGACCATTTTAATGTTTGTTCCAGAGGGAAGCCTATTTCTATATTTCTGTTCATTTGTACTGTTATTGTTTTCCTTGGCATGTATTTTAAACAGCTTTACTGGATTTAGTAGATAGAAGCACACCTTCATCTTTCTGTACTCATTGTGGCACTTAGTGTGAGGCACATGTTATTTAATCAATAATGCTAAAACATTCATGCAGAAGCCTCATGAAAGAATTTGTTTCGTCTCATCTTTCCCAACTTTGACAAGGAAAAAACATTGAATCAAATGTGCTTTCTTAGTAACTGGATGCTGCTGAGTAATTAACCTACTACAGATTCTAAAGATCAGGCTGTTTGCATGGACTCTTTCTGTCCATTCTTCTGTGACCAGAAATGTTAGATGAATGATTCCACAGGGAAATCGTCTCTAGTTGGAGAAGCTCTGTAGGAAATAAAACTAATCAAAGAAGGATGTGAGCACCAGTCTCTAAACTCTGCTTCCTGCATTCTGGCTACTGATGTGTTACATGGAAGGAGAGCTCCATAGTATATTTGCTCTGTGTTTTTGCTAAGGATCCCCTTATATAGACAATAAACAGTAAAACCACTTAGATAATTCATTTGCTCCCTATGTAAATTAACATCTGAACACTGAATTTCAAAGACTTAGTATGGAAAAAAGAATGTCAAATATCTCATGAATGATTTTTATAATGATTGTATATCAAGTTAGAGAAAATATATTATTTAAGTTAATTCACCTTTGCTTTTTATTGTATTAATGTAGCTAGTAGAAAATTTAAAATTACATATGCAGATCACATTTGTGGCCTGCATTATATTTCTCTAATGTATTTCCCATATTCATCAAGAATCAGGATCAGAAGGGGTGTCTGGGTGGCTCAGTCAGTTGACCATCCAGCTCTTGGTTTCAGCTCAGGTCATGATCCCAGGGTCGTGGGGTTGAGCCCTGTGCTCAGGGCTTAGCATGGAGCCTGCTTAAGATTCTCTCTCTCTCTCTCTCTCTCTCTCTCTCTCTCTCTCTCTCTCCATCTCTGCCCTTCTCCCCCACTCACACTCTCTCTCTCTAAAATAAAAAAAAATAAAAATTTAAAATCATTTAAAAAATATTAAAATCATTTAAGAATTTGGGCCAACTAAGAGGAAAGGAAAAAGAACTGGTTATAGCTGAACAAATATGAATTACTATTTTCTTATTAAAAATTGAAATTAAATGTGGGTTTTTTCCTTGTTTAGTGGTCAGTTTTAATCTTTAAGAAAGTATAGCTAACATTTGATATTTAATGAAAAAAAATTCCTCTTTCTAGGTTACTGGTTGGTTCACCTTGGAGTGGTTTTCCTGAGAACCGAATGGGAGACGTGTATAAATGTCCTGTTGATCTGTCCACTGCTACATGTGAAAAACTGAATCTGCAAAGTAAGTGGTAATTAGAAATATTATTTTTTACAAATAACAAGATCTCATTTGTTATAAACCTAACTAAAAAACAATAACAAAATCAATCATAATTCTGTCTTAAAGAAATAGAGACAGCTTTTTTTTTTTTACCTTTGTATCTGTAGTCATATGAGGTCCAATTGCATCCAGTCTTTCAATACAGATTGAAGACCTGATTTAACAAGATGCATGGGAAATGTGCTGCCTCGTGGACCATCTAGCCCTAGACTGTGGACCACTTTCCATTAATGTTTAAGATTGTTTTGCTGATTCCTTACAGACATCTAAGTTTATCCATACCTCTCTCCCTCCTCAAAACAAATTATTAAGTATACACCTGTCAGTACCAGGGTTGCATTTAGAAGTAAGGAGAAATACTCTGTTTCTGGTCTTGACTAAGTAATTGCATTCTAAAAGAAAAAAAAAAGTCATCATTTTGGATCCTTTGTGCTTGGAATTGCTGTTTTAATTATCCATATCTCAGAGGCTTTCTATTAATGCATAAAGTTATTAAAGGTGCAAGACTAAAAAGCTAAATAAGTCATATTTCCATGCAATATTTCCTGGTGCATCGAAAAAATTACTCAATTTAATCATGCCAAAAAACCCCAGCACTGACGAGTTTTAGAGTTCTGAAGAACTAAAATAGATTAGGAAATCTATGTTAGGGAATCAAGGGAAAGTAGAGATTCAAAAATAGTGATTGGGACTTAGAATCAAGGGCATGTTTCTTATACATCTTTGTATACCTAATTTCTAGCATCATTTCTTTGTATACCTAATTTCTAGCAACAAGCATCTAGATAGGAGTTTAATCAACATGAGGTGGAAGGAACTTAAGTGGTGTCAAATGCTACCAAAGTTGAAGGGTATGAAGACTGAGTACAGATCATTAACTTATTTAAGGAGATAATGGGTGAACTAGATCAGTGCTCTTCAAACATTTTGAACATTCATCTATATAAGACATATATAATACATATTATAAACATACATTTACATACTATTTCTAAAAATAATAAAAATGTACACATTAGGAGTGAATGCTCAAAGGTTTTATTATATAGTTCAAACATTTTATTATATCACCCCCAGTGTACCATATCACCTCTAACATTTGAATACTCATCTCATATATATATGTATATATATTTTTTTAAGTTTATTTATTTAGAGAGACAGCGAGAGAGCTCGGGAGGGGCAGGGAGAGAGGAGAGAGAATCCCAGGCACTCTCTGTACTGTCAGCAGGGAGCCCGATGCAGAGCTCAAACCCATGAACTGTGAGATCATGACCTGAGCTGAAGCCAAGAGTTGGATGCCTAACTGACTGAGCCACACAGGCCCTCCCATACTTTTTATTTTTTAAAAATTATATGCATGCACTGACTTATTATCTTCCTAAATAAAAATAAATTTAAAAGAATAAACACTGCAATGAGATACCACCTCATACCTGTCAGAATGGCTAAAATTAATAATATAGGAAACAACAGATGTTGGCAAGGATGCAGAGAAAGGGGAACCCTCTTACACCATTGGTGGGAATGCAAGCTAGTGCAACCATTCTGGAAAACTGTATGGAGGTTCCTCAAAAAGTTAAAAATAGAACTATCCTATGACCAGAAATTGTACCACTAGTTATTTATCCAAAGGATACAAAAATACTGATTCAAAGGGGCATATGCACCCTGATGTTTATAGCAGCATTATCAACAATAGCCAAGTT
Source organism: Lynx canadensis (assembly GCF_007474595.2). Classification (NCBI taxonomy): domain Eukaryota; kingdom Metazoa; phylum Chordata; class Mammalia; order Carnivora; family Felidae; genus Lynx; species Lynx canadensis. The sequence continues at coordinate 200,541,987 of NC_044303.2, read as the reverse complement.
ATGGAAAGAGCCCAAATGTTCATTACTGATGAATGGATATGAAGATGTAGTATATATACAATTACAATTACTATTGTAACTCAGCCATCAAAGAGAATGATATCTTGCCATTTGCAATGACGTGGAAGGAGCTAGAGTGTATTATGCTAAGATAAATAAGTCAGTCAGAGAAAGACAAATACCATATGATTCTACTCATATGTGGAATTTAAAAAACAAAACAGATGAACATAGGGGAAGAGGTGGGGGGAAACAGAGGAAACAAACCAGGAAACAGACTCTTAACTGTAGAGACAAACTAAGGGTTGATGGAGGGAGGTGGGTGAGGGATGTCTAAATGGGTGATGGGTAGTAAGGAGGGCACTTGTTGGGATGAGCGCTAGGTGTTATATGTAAGTGATGAATCACTAAGTTTTACTCCTAAAACCAATATTAACCTACATGTTAACTAACTAGAATTTAAATAAAAACTTGAAACAAAAAGAATAAGCACTGGGTGTTATATGCAAGTGATGAAACACCTAATTCTACTCCTGAAACTAGAAAAATAATTAATGAATCAAAAAATAAATTTAAAAGAATAAAAACATACACATAGCAGTTCTGTTATCTTCTTTCTGCACTCCAGCAGATCACATTTTGCAAATTTCTTACCGTGACTATGAATCTAATAGAGTTGAGGGGAGAAATGGATCACAAAGAATTTAAGAGCATGTGAGGCAAGAACAAGTTCTACAAGTAAAAGTAGCCCTTTATTTACAGAATTTGAGTAGTGAAGGAGAGTTGGGAAAACGGATGGAGGAGCAGGGTTAAATGAAGATTTTCCTGATAAAAACAAATAATCCTATTTGTAGGGAGAGTAGAAGGAGGTGATGAAAGGGAGTAACTATCAAGAGTAGAATTAACTGGTTGGAATTAACATCACTGGTCCATGGGAAAATTAGTCTTAGAAAGATTGCTCCTTTCTTGAAGACACAAAGGAAAGAGACAACAAAGAGGACTTCCAAGAATGACCTTTAGGTAAAGCTAATAAAATAATGGCCCTGGGTCAAGGAGGGTAAGTTAAAGTTAATGTTGGCTAGGCAGAGATTAGCCAACAAATTTAAACATTATTTAATGTTTAAATAATACTGTTGAGGAGAATTGCAATGTTCCACAGCTCAAGAATGGATACAGTCAGTGGATGATGCCCTAGTTGAGTGGGAGAGAGGAAGTTGGGGATTATTATTTTACATGGCTAGTCTCATCATTTTCTTCTATTTTCTTATTTTTCTTATTTATCTTATTTAAATCCAAGTTAGTGGGGGCACCCGGGTGGCTCAGTCGGTTGAGTGTCTGACTTCAGCCCAGGTCATGATCTTGCAGTTCGTGAGTTCGAGCCCCATATCGGGCTCTGGCTGACACCTCAGAACCTGGAGCCTGCTTTAGATTCTGTGTTTCTTTCTCTCTCTGTGCCCCTCCCCTGCTCTCTCTCTCTCTCTCTCTCAAAACTAAATAAACATTAAAATCTTTTTTCTAAATCCAAGTTAGTTAATATATAGTGTATTAATGGTTTCAGGAATAGAATTGAGTAATTCATCACTTAAATACAACATCCAGTGCTCATCCCAACAAATGCCTTCCTTAATGCCCATCACCCATTTAGCCCATTCCCCCACCCAACACTCCTCCAACAACCCCCAGTTTGTTCTCTGTATTTAAGAGTCTCTTATGGTTTGCCTCCCTCTGTGTTTTTAACTTACTTTTCCTTCCCTTCCTCTATGTTAATTTTATTTAAATTCCACATATGAATGAAATCATATGGTATTTGCCTTTCTCTGACTGACTTATTTCACTTATAATATATTCCAGTTCTATCCACCTGTTGCAAATGGCAAAATTTCATTCTTTTTGATCACCAAGTAATATTCCAATATATATATATACATACATGTATGTATATATATATTTACACACACACACACACATATGTATACTACATCTTCTTTACCCATTCATCCATTGTTGGACATTTGGGCTCTTTCCATAATTTGGCTACTGTTGGTAGTGCTGCTGTAAACATCGGGGTGCATGTGCCCCTTCGAATCAGCATTTTAGTATCCTTTAGATAAATACCTAGTAGGGCAATCGTAGTCATAGGGTAGGTCTATTTTTAATTATTTTAATGTTTACTTATTTTTGAGAGAGAATGAGTGGGAGAGAGGCAGAAAGAGAGGGAGACAGAGGTTCCAAAGCAGGCTCTGTGCTGAGAGCATAGAGCTGGATATGGGACTTAAACTCACAAACCATGAGATCATGACCTGAGCAAAGTCAGACACTTAACTGACTGAGCCACTCAGGTGCCCAGTATTTTTAATTTTTTGAGGAACCTCCATACTCCTTTCCAGAGTGACTACACCACAACCAACATACAAATGGGTTCGCCTTTCTCCGCATCCTCATCAACATCTGTTGTTTCCTGTGTTGTTAATTTTAGCCATTCTGACAGGCGGGAAGTGGTACCTCATTGTGGTTTTGATTTGTATTTCCCTGATGATGAGTGATTTGAGCATCCTTTCACAATTTCCTTTTAAAATTCACTCACTACTGCTTTGGGCCAGATTCCACTATATGCCATTTTTATTTTTTTATTTTATTATTTTTTTTAATATATGAAATTTATGGTCAAATTGGTTTCCATACAACACCCAGTGCTCATCCCAAAAGATGCCCTCTTCAATACCCATCACCCATCCTCCATTCCCTCCCACCCCCCATCAGCCCTCAGTTTGTTCTCAGTTTTTTTTTTTTTTTTTTTTTATTTTTTTTTTAATTTTTTTTTTTTTAATGTTTAGTTTTATTTTTGAGACAGAGAGAGACAGAGCATGAACGCGGGAGGGGCAGACAGAGAGGGAGACACAGAATCGGAAGCAGGCTCCAGGCTCTGAGCCATCAGCCCAGAGCCCGACGCGGGGCTCAAACTCACGAACTGTGAGATCGTGACCTGAGCTGAAGTCGGACGCTCAACCGACTGAGCCACCCAGGCGCCCCTGTTCTCAGTTTTTAAGAGTCTCGTATGCTTTGGCTCTCTTCCACTCTAACCTCTTTTTTTCCTTCCCCTCTCCCATGGGTTCCTGTTAAGTTTCTCAGGATCCACATAAGAGTGAAAACATATGGTATCTGTCTTTCTCTGTATATATATGCTGTTTTCAAATAACACTTTAGAGATATTTTTTTCTGATCCAGAATAAAGCATTACATGGAGCCATTGTGACCTTGAAAAGAGTGGGGGTTGGCAAATCGGAGACCAAATAGTGTCCTCAGATGTGTTTTGTTTGGCTAGCACTTTGTTTTTAAAAATTTTAAACTTAAATGCCTATAAGTCATGCCCTTTCAGATACCACCCCCAATATCTTACATTCTGTAGCCTCACACATTTAAATGTATGAGCTGCCAGATCACTGAAGGTCCTTCATTTCTCTACGTGTGAATATACAACGTGAGTACCTGGATATATGACACTAAACTCAATGCTACATATAAACATGAGTGTGGTTTTTTTTTAACAACTTTAAATAAATGGCAACGATTTATTCACTTTTTAAAATCTTTTTCTCTGAAAGCTGCCACAAGCATTCCCAATGTTACCGAAATGAAAACCAACATGAGCCTTGGCTTGACACTCACAAGGAATGTAGGAACCGGAGGATTTCTCGTGAGTATTTACCTTTCAAATTCTCATCTGTCTCAAGAAAGTGTGAAGTTAGTGTCTTCTCGCCATCCCACCTATCAAATCAAATCTTGACATTTAAATATTAGAGTTTGCTTTGGGATAAATCATACCATGTGGATATCCAACGTGACATACCTATCTATTGGTATATAGGCTTATTAAGATACCCAGTGAAACCATTGCCATAGAATGTCTTAGAAGAAAGCAGCAAAAAGAACACCAATCCTTTGCCCTTGGAAAGTGTGCTTAGCATTTGTTGATAACAACATAATTCCAGGTCCTGTTTCTTCTTCCCATTAGGAATTTTAAGATAGGTACTGCTAATTCAGAGAGTGCATTTCCAGGCTGAAGAGTATTTCTGTCTTTAACCATTTGCTATAACCCTTTGGCAAATCTGATATCATTTAAGTCATGTCTTGGTCCCTCATCTTATTTCATGTTAGTGTTTATTCTCATTGAGTTTCTAGAATGCTGTGAGAAAACATTACAAGTCAGTGAAATAGAAATACCTTCTTTAACAAGTGGTTTGGGGACAACTAATTGGTTAATAACTTGTATATCCAAATATACTTTCAAGTGGATTAGAGTTAATATAAAAAACTGGAAGAAAATGAAAATTTTAGAAAATTTATAAGCTTGGAACTAACAGAAGAAATAATATAGGAAATTGTTGAAAAGATTAATTTGACTATATAAAAAAATGAAAACCATCACATGCCAAAAAAAAAGTTTTTGAGGCAAATAAAAACCCAATCTTACTAGACATTTCCACCAGCATATAGATGATCCTAGTTATATTTATTGCCCTGTTAAAATAGCCATAGAAAACTTAATTTAACTTTACATTAGTTATGTCTATACCATTGACATGCTAACTCAAAAGCCTAGATGTATAACTTAACTATTCTAAGAATATAATTAATTTTGAACAATGTCATTCTCCTTTTACTAATAGATATTAGTATTCAAACATTGGCACTACTCAATAACTCAGATATTACTTATAATATGTGTAATTCAAAGCATAAATAAATAGTGCAATGAATCTTCATCGTTCATGATATTCCAAAGTTTGAAAAATAGGATTGTTTTCGTCTCTTTTTGTTTGCTTATTTGCTTTTGAGGTTGAATAAATTTAAGAAAAGGAACATATTGAGATATAGGGATTACAGGACGTACTTCTAAATTTTCAATTTGTAACTTCAGATAAAGTAAAATAAAATTGCAAGAGAATTTAAGAGATTAATTTAACAACCAATGTAGCAAGCAGAGAAGGAGGGAAGAGAGAGGGAAGGAGAGAGAGGGGGAAAAAAAATCCAAAGCTTCCTTTACATACCTAAAAGGTCAAAATCTTAAGATACTCAAGAATTATGTGGAAAAGGCTGACAATCATCACATTTTTTTGAAACTGCTTAAGTTCTGGGCTTAAAGCAGGAATGTAGTTCTGGCATTAACAATTGGCATATTCTAATTTCAACTTCTTAATGCTGTTTTCCATTGCTTTTAAAACAAAAAAAAAAATCTTGAACACTTCCTGAGTTATTATTTTTCAAGGTGATTTTAAAAAACCAACTTGGGGATGGGGATTGATTATACTAATCAATATAATTGGTATTCATTATTTGGTAAACTAATCAAAGGCATCAATTGTGATTTTTCCCTTAACTAATTGGCATCATGAAGTAGTGTTATAGGAGCAAGAACTATGGATTATTCACTGAGCATGAACTATGACCACAGCTGCTTTTCCTTTGAGCAACCAACAATTAAACTGGGTCAAACAGATTCCCTTTTATTCTTCCAATTGTTTTTTTTTTTTTTTTTTTTTTGCAGGTTCATACTTTTTTGTTAAATTTTAATAATTGAACCAGAGCTTTACATAATGTTAAACTTTGTAGATGCTCTTTAGGATCTTAACTAGACTTCTCTTTCCCATTTTTCTCCTTTTACATCTAGCAGTTCTAACAGGATTTAATGTAATGTTTTTCTGGTGTGATTTAATCACAATTTTGTCAGGAGTTCTTGGCATTGAAAGGCTGATGAAAAGGAAAGATCTGAGGTTCGGTTAATGGAGATATTAAGAATTGGAGTATGTATGATGTGGGCAAGGAGACAAGTGCCAGCTTGGATGACTTTTAGGCAGTGGAAATAGGGGAATCAGAAGTCCTCAAATACTTTATAACATCATTAAAAGCTAGCAGTTCATGTACCTCATTTGTGTTTATTTAGTGGACTTTCCCAAAGAATTTGTCTTCTCGGACTCTCCTTGAAAATTTGGAAGATCTGGCAAGGCTGGCAATGGGCAGGAGCCATGGTGGCCTGCCCTTGTGTATGACACCTGGACTCTTCATTTACCATGGCATCTATACCAGCCCAGAGCACTCTTAGGTTCCTGCCTGATCCTGGGGCTTGTGGGTTTATGGTTTCCACTGAATAGAATAAGTGGTAGTATACATATAATACAATAGTAAAAGTGAATAGTATAACCTTTGTTCAAGATAACAGTAGGGAAACCTGGGGTTCAGTCGGGTAAGCGTCCAACTCTTGATTTCGGCTCAGGCCATGATCTCACAGTTCATGGGTTTGAGTCCCCACCCCCACCCCCACCCCCACCCCGCCATCGGGCTCTGCACTAACAGCACAGCATGGGGACTGCTTGGGATTCTCTTCTTCCTCTCTCTCTCTCTCTCTCTGCACCCCACCCCCCTGCGCTCCCTCTCCGTCAGAGTGAGTAAATAAATAAATTTTGGGGGGAAAAAAAGAATAACAACTGTAGTGATGCTGGCTAACAACTATGTGCCATGTGTTATTTACCCCACACTGTTCTAAATGCTTTACATCTAGAGAACCATTTAATCTTCACAACACCTTGCATGATAGTAGATATGATTATCCTCGTTTATAGATAAAGCCCCTGAAGTCCAGATAACTGAGAGACAAAAGATGAAGGAAAGCACCTCCTTTCTCTAGTTCGGTGACCTGAGGGTCTCCTCCCTACACCGCTGACACCTGTCTCCCAGCCCAGCTGCTATCTTCTCCCTCCCTTCTGTTTGTCCTTTCTTTCTGAGGCACTTTCTCTCAGAGGCTTTTTTGACCTGATAGTTTCAAGAGTTGACAATTTCTAGTATCTTGTGAAATCATAGAAATGATCTCTGGGGGGGGGGGGGGGGGGAAGAAAGGAAGGAAGGAAGGAAGGAAGGAAGGAAGGAAGGAAGGAAGGAAGGAAGGAAGGAAAGAAAGAAAGAAAGAAAGAAAGAAAGAAAGAAAGAAAGAAAGAAAGAAAGAAAGAAAGAAAGAAAGAAAGAAAAAAGAAATGATCTCTAAGTTTTACAAATGGAGAAGTAGAAGACTAACATTTTCCATGTGTTTTGTCATTGTTCTCATTTCTTTGAAGACGTGTGGTCCCCTGTGGGCACAGCAATGCGGAAGCCAGTATTATGCAACTGGTGTTTGTTCTGATATCAGTCCCAATTTTCAGCTCTTGGCCAGCTTTGCACCTGCAGTTCAGAGTAAGTGATGAATGTGCAGAGGGTCCGAGCAATACCTTACATGAAGGGCAGAGGCGGGATTTATCAAGTACCACCCAACCCCTCTTAAGTCCATTTTACTTTGTCCTATTTGCATATAAGTGTGAAGAGTGAATTAACAATGGAAATCTGTTTCTTTCATCTTTTCCTGTGTAGCCTGCCCTTCCCTCATAGATGTTGTGGTTGTATGTGATGAGTCAAACAGTATTTATCCCTGGGATGCAGTAAAGAATTTTTTGGAAAAATTTGTCCAAGGCCTGGATATAGGCCCCACAAAGACACAGGTATGGACATGAATAATACATACACTAACCCACAGATTTCTTTCTAAGAAAATATTGTTAGATATGAGGTCTTAATATTTGCATTTGTCAAATCCCCACATTAAATGCATTTAATGTTAACCTTGACAGTTAATTGAAATTTGCACTACATTGAGTTTTTCTGTCTATGACGTTGCCCAGTGTTGGTCTTTGAGCTTAGATTTCTATTTCTGACAGGCATCAGATATAGGATGCAGCATTTTCATCTTTTTCAGCTGCTTATTTTTCCCTCCTATAACTTATGAATTTATCAATACATTTTAAAATCCAATATGTATTATTTTCTTGACAGCCACTTGGACTAATAATTAATTTCTTTTGTTGTCCTTGAATTTCTGGGATTTTTGTAGAGAAGTCAATAGACAGTCAATAGGCACCTGGGTGGCTCAGTCCATTAAGCATCAGACTGATGATCTCACAGTTCATGAGTTCTAGCCCTGCATCAGGCTCTCAGCACAGAACCTGCTTCAGCTCCTCTGTCCCCTCTTTCTATTCCCTTCCCCCATACATACTCCCACATGCTCTCTCTCTTTCTCCCTCCCTCTCAAAAATGAACATTTTTAAGTCTATAAACAGCATAATCCTATCTTGTTATTTTTTAGTCTTTTATCATATTTTACTCAGCCCTTGCTTTTTTACACAGAATAAGACTTTTTAATAATTTTGTATAGCTCTCCATGTTTTAAGGAGTCTTTAATTTGCTTTTCTATCTTCTTGAGATAGGCATCCAAAACTCAGGAACAGAAGCTTCACGCTTCCAGAAAACTGAATAACATTTATTGTTAAAGTTCTGGGTCTTCTTTCTTTCTCTCCTATTGGATTTGCCCTTTCACGGTCATTCTGGTTGAACCAATATCAACAGAGCCAGTTGACAGAGTTCCCAGTGTATATTCTTGGGTTGTTCCTGTCATCTGATGCCTTGTGTCCAACATCTAGTAACAATTGTTGGAACATCTTCCCCTAAATGCTTCACAGTTAGCTATATTGAAATTTGATTTTCTGCTTTCCTGTACAGTATTACAAAATATTATTATACATTTTCCATTGATGTTGCTTTTCAATACTAAGAGGACATTAATGTTCACCAAATCTTTGGAGGTTTCACTGTGGGCTTTTACCAGAAAATTCTATGAATAAGACCAGGTATAGCATTTCTTTCTGGATAGCATCCTGTTAAGGTCCCATTATAAGAGAAGTTTTCCTAGGTATCTGCTTGTTTTATCCATCTCTAAATGGACTTACCCCATAACATGACTTACTATATTTAATAGTCTCTTGAATGGAATTCATGGCCTTCCTCTTCTTGTCTTCCTACCTCCATGCATTTTCTTCATCTCTAGAGGTGATTTACATAGTCTCTTTTTCTTACCATCTAAATTTGACCTTTCTGTAAGTCCTAATATACTACATTTCCTTAAGTCTTCTATTCATTATTCCCCTTTCTCACACAGGAGTTTTGGGACTGTCATACCATCTTCCTCTCATATTAGACTTTGAAATTTATAGAGTGATTTTTGATCCTGTCCTCTATCTCAAGTCTTACATCCTGTCCTAAAGAGAAGGCTCCAAAAATATATTTTTCACATCTTCCCAGTGCCTACTTAGTTGCTTCCTAGCAAAAGTAGCTGATTGAACTCAGAAATCCAGGCCTTGCCCTTTCCACCTTCCTTACATACTGACCTCTATCTTAAGGACCCCTTTACAATACTGACCTCTTATTGCTACTTCCTATTCTAGAAGCCCCCAACTCCTATGCACAGAGGATGATTTCAGTGCTGAGAATAAGGACATTAATAGAAGTATTTGGCCTTCTTGGTCTAAAGAATTAGGGTATGTGCCCCAACCTTGTTCAGAAGTTGTTCCATCTGTCAGATTTCTCAGATGAGACTCTCTCTAATGGCATTTTCTCTGAAGGCCAAAAACCTCCTGCCTACTTGCACATATAGCAGCTTTCTTCCAAAGATGCTAAAGTCTGTGATTAGAGGAAATCCAGAACAATAAATGCATTCAAATTGACTGTTTTGATTAGCTCACTCTTTTTTTCTTTCATATTCAAATATAATTCTTTGTTTATTTTGCACCTGTTTTTAATTGATGAGCTGTTATCTTCCATCTATGACTGCTTATAATTGTTCACATGTATATGTACATTGTTGATCAGAAAGTTTATATCATTTTAATCTTTCTGTTATGAACTGGATTCTAATATTATCCATATTAAAATATTATAAGGCACTGCTTAAAAATCCATTACTAGATAATCTATAACTATTGTAGTCAAAAATCTATAAATATTACTCTTGAGAACCAAATCATATATGATAGGACATGATCTTGCTTATCAACAAATACTACTGCTGTAACTAACAGCCTCTAACAAAGAAGTCATTCCATTGGAAGAAAAATAGCTATTCTTAAGAACAAAATTGAAAATACATATCAAATACTATCAGCCCACTTCAAATGCACTTTTGATTTTGATTTATATTGGTTAATTAGAAATTATTTATAACTTAATGACAAGCCTTTAATAAACTTATGCTTTCTTGAAGGTGGGGTTAATTCAGTATGCCAACATACCAAGAGTTGTATTTAACCTGAACACTTTCAAAACCAAAGCTGCAATGATTGAAGCAACATCCCGGACATACCAATTTGGTGGAGATCTCACAAATACATTCAAAGCAATTCAATATGCAAAGTAAGTTATAATGCAAATAGCCCAAATATTTTGATAAAATAGAAGTGCTTTTAAGTAAGAAAGAAGAAAAAGAGACAAAGAAAAATAACATACTTAGTGCCCACACTTAAATCAGAAGTAATTAAGAAAAGTTCAAACATTCTGTCATTTGAACACTTTGAGAAGGCACTAGGAAATGAAATGTTAAAGTCTTAGATTTCTAGGATTTTTATAAAATATTCCATGATTTTTAAAGAAGATTTTATATAAAGTAAAGGAAACAACATTAAAAGACCTTAGGTTAAGTAGGAAATGGAGCAATCTCCCATTATTTGTTAGTATTTATCAAGGCCACAGACAACTTGAGCTAATGGAGCCCTTCATGCACATTAAGAAGGGCCATAGAATCTTAAATGTTTATGAACTTGGAGTATGAATTGAATGGAATGGGCTCACTACACTTATTACAGTCCGGGTGGTGTGAATGTTACAACTGTATAACCCTCTCTTAATTTTTAGCTCAGTGTCTCTGTTTTCTCAGAACTCCTTTTAATCATATACCTTTACAAAAATGCTAAAGACTCTCCTATTGTTAAAAAATAAATGAGAACAATAACTTCACCTTCCTTTAAGCCTACCTCCTGCCTTTGTCATCTTGTGCATTTCTTCCTTCAACTACCATAACTCCTTGAAAAATTGTCTATTCCCCCCCCTCCACTTCCTTGAAACATATGGCTTGCCACCAGGTGAACGTAGCTCTCTTTATCAGCCAACAACCCAGTGGTCCTGCCTCAAACCTCATCATCTTTAGCTTCCCTTGCCATTTGCTGACGACGAACACAAACTGCTATTCCAGCCCCAGTTGCCATGACATCACAAACTTCTAGAATCCCTGCCAGCTTTTTGTCAACAATTTTGCCTCTTCACTGGCTCCTTTTCCCATTTTTTCTTTACTAAACAGAGCCCTCTTTTTTTTTTATAGCTCTTTTCTCTTGGGCATTGTCTCCACTCTCATGGCATCCACATTAGCCCTGTGTGGGTCACCGCATTGCTATGTAGTCATTCTGAATTCCCTCCCAAAAATCCACACAGGCATTCAGTTGATGCTGGGTATATTTAATTTGGAGTGTTGGCTCACTTATCAAATTCAATACATCCTAAACCAGCCTTATTCTTTTCCCTACCCATGCTCATGACTTTGCCGTTTGACTCATGCTACCACCTTTCCCCCAGGCATTCAAAGTAAACACTTGCTGGTTTTCTTTATTCTTTCTGTTCTTTCTTAATCGCACACATCTGGTCAGTCACCACATCCTGTCCTTTCTATTTCTGCATTTCCTATTGTATCCGCTCATTTTTCTGGATGTATATTGTAGTTGCTGTTTCTATCAACCATTGACTTTCCCTATATGTCTCATAAGCAGATGAGAAGATATGATTGGTTTGGTTAATCTCTATTGTCCCCATTGAGATGTTCTTTTGGGCCACACTATCTCTGCTGGCCAGTCCATTGCCTTTTGGTGAAGTGCCCTTTATAATCCAGTAAACTAGACTCAGAGGAAGAGTAGGTTGACATAGAAAATGGCCTAGAAGAAGCTACAGACTGCAGAGGGCTTGTGTTTTCAACAGAAAGTATGGATGTGGTATTTTTCCCTGTAAGGAGCCTGGGAACCTGGTAAGCTTTTCTTTCAAGAAGAATGGTCACTGTCTGAAGATGTGACTTTTTTTTAGCTTTTATTGTCCTTTTAGAACTTCGGTTTTCTCCCTATCATCTCTCCCTTACACTATTTCCCAAGCTAATAGAAATCTTGCTGCTGTTAAGAGAATTACTTAACTTCTTTTTTTTTTTTTACACTTTTTTATTATTTTTTTAATGTTTGTTTTTGAGAGAGAGAGAGACAGAGCGCAAGCAGGGCAGGGGCAGAGAGAGAGGGAGACTCAGAATCTGAAGCAGGCTCCAGGCTCTGAGCTGTCAGCACAGAGTCTGACGCAGGGCTCAAACTCACAAACCATGAGATCATGACCTGAGTCAAAGTCGGACACTTAACTCACTGAGCCACACAGGCACCCTGAGTGAGAATCACTTAACTGCTTACTCACATCTTCCAGAATTTAATTACCTTTCTTTCTCTTTTTCTTTTCTTTCTTTTTTTTTTTTTTTGGTCTGTTTCTTTACAACATCAAATAGAATTCTGACACTGTTTTAGTAAATATTGCCATTTTCCATTTATCTTATTTCATTGTGTGCCTATGGTTATCATCTATTATTCTAAGACCTGAAGGTAATCAGAACAAATGAGGCACAGTTTCTACCCTCAGAAATCTTATAATCATGCATGAGTTCATAAAGAGTATAATTCACTCAAAAAATATTTCATGTAAGTACTGTATTCAAATTTGGGTGACAAATATAAAATCTTTTTCTATCCTTCTACATTCTATATAGAATACAGGAAAGTTTTAGGGATTAAAATGATATTCTCAGTGTGAAACATACTGAAATTAAAGTGTCCTTTACACATTCAGGTGAAAATATTTAGCAGGCACTGAATACATAAATTTGAAATGAGAGAAATAAATGGAAAAAGATGTAGACTTTCAGGTGTCATCATATAGGTGGTAGGTAGTCCAAAGGAGTGGGTGGCGTTCCTCAGAAAGAAATACAAAAAGAGAATCCAGTAGACAGAGAAAATGTTATTAGACAACCGGATACCCATCTAAAAACAAAATAAAGCTGAATCCCTGACTCAGTCAAATCAAAATAAATTTCAGCTGCGCCAAAAATTTAAATCTAGGAAAATGGAATTATTAAAGGACTATGAGAAACTGGGTGATTAAAAGAAACAAGTCATACAGCTCAGAGCCTGGAGCCTGCTTCATATTCTGGGTCTCCCTCTCTATCTCTTCCCCCTTCCCCACTCATGCTGTCTCTCTCTGTCTCTCAAAAATAAATAAACATTAAAAATTTTTTTAAATAAAAAAAAGAAACAAGTCATAGAGATAAGAAATCCTTTTAAAATACCATGTCAAATATAAAATAAACACATAAAAAGTTAATGAAATTGTATCAAAATATTAAATTTCTATACAGAAGTGTATATATACCACTAAAATTTAAAAGATTAATGAACTGAAGAAAATATATATATATGTGACAAAAGATAATTTTCTTGACTAACAAAGATCTTATTAATTAGAAAAATAATGAACAATACAAAGAAAAATGGACAAAGATAAAGAAAAATCAAGAGTTCATAGAGAAAAAATATAAATGGCTAATACAAAATGCTCATTATCTCTTCATAATGAAAAAGTACATATTAAAACAATGATATATTATTTCTCACTTATCAAAATGCCCCCAATTTAAAAGTTTAATAATCCTCATTGTTAAGGAAAGGAGATGGAGAAACTTGCATTTTTTTTACATTATCGTAATATAAATTGGTGGAAATTTTTAGAGGACAATCTGGCAATATCTGTCCAAATTTGAAATGTATAAATCCTTTGTCCCAGTAGTTTCACTACTAAGATTTTATCCTAATGACACAGTTGGAAAAGTATGCTGAGATACATACACAAAGACATTTATTACAGTATTACTTGTAAAACTCAAAATGCCCTAAATGCACAATAATGAGGAATTGGTTAAACTATGGTTACCCCCAAATAATGAGATATTATGCAGCCATTAAAAAAGGAGAGCTTTGTATGTGCTGGTATAGAAAGAGCTCCATGAACATGAAAAACAAGTGTATAGACTATAGCCCCATTTGTGTGAATGTTTGAGGAATAGACTATGCACATACATCTAAATAAAATGTTTTCTATAAGGAAACATAAATTGATAAAAGTGGTTTCCTTTGGAACAGTGGCTTGGTGTCACATTTTTAAAAAATGTTTATTTGTGAGAGAGAGTGTGTGTGTGGGCATGTGAGCAGGGAAGGGGCAGAAAGGAGGAGACAGAGGATCTGAAGCGGGCTCTGCAGTGACAGCAGAGAGCCCAACGTGGGGCTTGAACTCACAAACTGTGAGATCATGACCTGAGCTGAAGTCAGGTGCTTAACTGACTGATGAGAGACCCAGGTGCCCCTACATTTTTATTTTATACCTTTCCAGGGGCTTCTGGGTGTCTCAGTCAGTGAAGCATCTGACTCTTGATTTCTACTCAGGTCATGATCTCATGGTTCATGAGATGGAGCCCTGCATCAGGCTCCACGCTGTTAGGGGAGCCTGCTTGGGATTCTCTCTCTCCCTCTGTCTTTGCCCCAGACCCCACTCACACTCACACACACACACACACACACACACACACACTCTCTCTCTCTCTCTCTCTCTCTCAACACACACACATGTGTATGTATGTGTGTGTATATATATATATATATATATATATATATATATATATATATATCTTTCCAAATGCTTTGAAATTGTTTTATCAACTGTACTTATTACTCTTTAAAGAACAATTTTGTATTGAAAAGTAAATGCAGATCCAATGAGTAAAATTGGTGACAGGATTGAATATCTTTGCTCTGTTAATTAGTATTAATGAATTTTTTCTTATCAGAAGATAATTCTAAGGATTCTTGATGTAAATACATGCACGTGCACACAAATACACACACACACACACGCACACACACACGCATATACCATGAAAACTATGCAAGATGTATATCTATTTCCCTTTAGGCTGCAAATAGAATGTAGGTAAATATGTCACCAGAACTGACATAGAGATAAATTCCAAGTCACAATAGGTCATGCTCAAAGAAGTTAGTTTCAGAACTAACTTCATGAAGAAGTTAAATTTATAACCAGAGGTCCACATATTAGCTTCATCTTTTGATAGTGAGTTTTTAATTTTGTCTGCCACAGAGACTTTGCATATGCAGCAGCTGCTGGAGGACGGCCAGGTGCTACCAAAGTAATGGTGGTTGTAACTGATGGTGAATCACATGACGGTTCAATGCTGAAGGCCGTGATTGATGAATGCAACAATGACAATATACTGAGGTTTGGCATAGCGGTAAGTAGATTTTCTTTTTAGTTGTCTTTCAGTTAATGGGTGAGTGCTCCTTTGTAACATCACTTCCCAAGACCGCACGCTCTCATTGGCTGCTCACAGCTTTATAGGAAAAGAAAATTTTTACTCTGTCTCCACGTCTTGTTGATTTTCAGTCCCATTGACTACAGGGTTATGGATTTACTTCTCCAGAGGCTCTATTCTGTTCAGAAATATAATACTAGAAAGTATAATGGGATAGTGGAGTATAGCTATAATGACCTTTTTTCTCTCTGTCTCTATTTTCAAGGTTCTTGGGTACTTAAACAGAAATGCCCTTGACACCAAAAATTTAATAAAAGAAATTAAAGCAATTGCCAGTATTCCAACAGAAAGATATTTTTTCAACGTGTCTGATGAAGCAGCTCTACTAGAAAAGGCTGGGACACTAGGAGAACAAATTTTTAGCATTGAAGGTAAAAGAACTCCATCTTTCAAAAACTTTTTTCGAGAATTCTTGATTTTATTACTGTATATTTACTCTAATAATGTTAACTTGTATACCTTATATGAAAGGACTCCGATGAATCAGTAAGAAAAGTAGACAACATGAATAAGTAGGTTATAGAAGATAAGATACAAATGGCTAGTAAACATAAGAAAATATTCCCAATTTCAGTAATTGTTTTAAAATATAAATTAAGTCAATGTTACTTTGTGCCTAAAATATAACAACGATTAGTAATATATGATCTTGGAGATATTTTGGGGAAGCAGAGAAGCTCATATACTATTGATAAGATTATAAATTGTATAGCTTTGGAGGGAGGGCAATTTAGTAATATCTATTATAATTGTAAATAGTTTTACAACTTTTTACACTGCATATTTTATAATCATAAAAAGTTTTGTCTTTCTATCCTATTATATAATTTCTGAAATTCTTGAATTTGTTTACAACAAACATGTATACATTTAAGGTTAGAAAAGTATAGGGGTGCTGACTTTGGCTCGGGTCATGATCTCACGGTTCATGAGTTCGAGCCTTGCATCAGGCTCTGGGCTGTCAGCTCAGAGCCTGGAGCTTGCTTCGGATTCTGTGCCTCCCTCTCTCTCTCTGCCCCTCCCTCACTTGTACTGTGTCTCTCTCTGTCTCACAAAAACAAACAAAGGTTAAAAAAAATTTTTTTTAAGTTAGAAAAGTATAGTGAAGATCTTTAATAGTTCAGATTTCAAGGAAATATGTTATTTACCAGATCTACAATAATTTACTTATATGGCCTTGGAAGGTCTAGTCGGTGTAGAAATACTCCATGTTTAAGAACTCACTGTTTGGAACACATTTCCCAGTTGGTAAAAAATCCCACATGATCCAAATTCTGGTTCCTGGTCATTAG
Organism: Lynx canadensis; assembly: GCF_007474595.2. Taxonomy (NCBI): domain Eukaryota; kingdom Metazoa; phylum Chordata; class Mammalia; order Carnivora; family Felidae; genus Lynx; species Lynx canadensis. The sequence continues at coordinate 200,525,337 of NC_044303.2, read as the reverse complement.
TTCAAATAACTCTCAGCAGTAAAGAGCCTATTTTATTGAGCACCTGCTATATATCAGGTATCTTTCAGAAGCTGGGTCCAGAGGCATTGCATAAATTAAGCATTAATTCCTGAGTCTTATCTTTATTTCCTGATTGTCCACTGGAGTCTTCTATCCAAAAAATATTATTGCTTCTTTAAACATCTGATGATACTTCTAAGCTGTTTAAATCAGCATCAAAATCCAAATCCAATGTGCTCTGAGATAATATAAAATTATTTGGCTTCCTATGGTACAACTTACACTTGTTTGTGGTGGCATTGACATGAATAATCACAATTCAACCTAAATGCCAATTAGCAATGATTTTGTGCCTTACCTGCTATTATGGATTTTGGGGAAGCACTGCGCTACTTTATTAAAAATTGTCTTGGGGCACCTGGCTGGCTCAGTCAGTGGAGCATGTGACTCCTGATCTCGGGGTTGTGATTTTGAGCCACGTATTGGGAGTAGCAATTACTTAAAAATAAAATCTTAAAGAAAATGAATCTCTTCTCATCCTTTGTAAATTATTACATCTTCTAAACAAGTGACTGTGTCATGTTATATATTATATATATTACTCTCTATGTCAAATTGTTGGTCTAGGAACTTATTCCTTTTTGTGAAGATTAGTGAAATGTAACCATTTTGACCATACCGAGTCCTACAGCTCTGGTGTCAGAGGCAGGCACATATGTAGAAGTAGGACAAACTGCCCAACTGGTAAAATTCCTACTCAGTTTGAATCCCGGATCCTGAAACCTCACCCAAATATCTGTCTGTTTAGTCTTCATGACATGTCAGCTACCTGGCTCTTCCAACTGCATCTGAGATATGTGTACACTTATTAGTACCGATATTTATTTTTTTTTTAATTTTTTTAACGTTTATTTATTTTTGAGATAGAGAGAGACAGAGCATGAACGGGGGAGGGTCAGAGAGAGAGGGAGACACAGAATCTGAAACAGGCTCCAGGCTCTGAGCTGTCAGCACAGAGCCCCACGCGGGGCTCGAACTCACGGACCGTGAGACCATGACCTGAGCCGAACTCGGACGCTTAACCGACAAAGCCACCCAGGCGCCTCTAGTACCGATATTTAAAAGGTAAAAATTCAGTTAATTTCTTAGCTAGGAATAATAACTTTTTTTAAAAAAGGCCATGACTTCAGTTTTTGTCTTACCTCATCCCCTATATTGAGTGTTTTTGATATCAAGAACATCCTAAGCATACAAGTAAACGCATTAATGCATAATCAAGATTAAGACCAACTTCAAACACTATCTTGGAAGTATTGTGGGTTCCCATATATGTTAGAATACTTCTTAGTGATTTCTCCATCCCAGAATATTTTTGAGTGACCATGAGAACATTGTGTGTGTGTGCATACGTGTGCATATGTTCACGTGCATATGCGTGTGCATGTGTGTTTGAAAATCTGATTTAAAAATTGGCAGCAATATAATTCTCAAAATTACATTTTGCAGGTACTATTCAAGGAGGGGACAACTTCCAGATGGAAATGTCACAAGTGGGATTCAGCGCAGATTACTCTCCTCAAAAGGTGTGTATTCAGATAACTTCCAGCCATGCTGTCATTGGGCTCAACACTTCTGGGCACAGCGGCTTTATAGAGAGAGTGGAAAAAGGAGCCATGTAGTGAGCAAATGTTCAGCTTCTCAGTCATAGTTGTTTAGTTTCTTTGTGCTGCTGCTTTGTCAACTAAAAAGTGAAGGATAACAATGCCTTCTCTTCCGCGTTTCACAGAGGTTTTTATGGAAAAAGAAAGAAAATGCTCCAAAGGACAAGCACTGTATTAATTCAAGGGATTGTCATTGCAGGAATTTCCTTTAAATCAATTAACTACCAGAAAAGTTTATTTAAAAAAAGACACACAAACTCTTGTTAGCACTGCCATTGGTGAATTCTGAGTTGCCAGAGTATCTCTTTTCTAAGAGCAGAGACAGAAGATAGGTGAAAAAGTGAGGAGTTAGGACACATGTGAGATGCAACGTCTTCTTAGCTCAGAAAATCCATTCTTCCTTGTCATAAACATCCACTTCCTAGGGCTCTGGTTCCAACTCTGCTCAGGGTCCTGGTGGGATAGTAAAGGGGTCCAGACGTAGTGACACTGGAAAAGCCTAGGGAACAGTATGAACTCAGAGAATTTGATTGCCAGAAGCAAGGATCAGGAACGGCTTGGGGTTTTTTTCTCGAGAATAAAAGGTGCTAACTTTTTCTGGATCACCAATCGTTAGAGATACTCACTCATAAAAGTTATGGGTTTTTCCCTCCGGAAAAAAAAATGTAAATGAACCCCCACACAGAGAATTTTGCACACACCTTCCTGAGATTTTTGTACACTTCCTGCAGTCCTTTCCTGCACCCCTGATTCACAGTCCCACATTTATGACAGTCATTCCCTTCATTTCATGGTCTCTTGTCCTCAAAATGGGCACATCATTTTCCAACCTGCTGTATTTTTAATGGCTTATATTTTTCAATCCAAAATCCGTAACTTTGGTGTTTTCTACGATCTAAGATCAAAAACTGAAAAAAATAATAAATCCCATCCTGACAACCCTGCCTTCTGCGGTGATGTATCGCTTTTGACTGTTTGGGTGGATGTTGAGTCCCTCAGAGCAGCCTGTATTTCTTGTGTGCCGCCCCCCACCCCTGCTGTGCTGACCGTGGCTGTTCTCCACCAAGTAGACTGAATGTTCTGCCCTAGTTACCTTTCATCGCTGAGCTATTTTCAAATAGATGGGATAGGATATAGATGATGGAGGAACATCTGAGAAGTGACCAAGAGGAAAGAGAAAGAATGTTGAAAATAGAATAGGTCAGAAGGGGGCCTGCCAGGATGATGTGCCTGGACAGCAGAAACGCCCCACCTCTCTTCCTCTGCCAGCTGCACTTCCTATTTTCTCAAGCATGCCCCACATCCGACAGTGAACTTTTCTTATGACTATGTGAGACAGGAGGCTCATTTCTGACTTCTTTCTAATAGCTCACACTGTTTGGCGTTTGCAGATGGGGGCCTCTGAATGCAAATTGGAAGGTGGCTATGTGCTTCTCTTGTAGCATAGTAGAGATTTATCTATAGAATGTATCAAGGTAACATAGCCTCAGGGAAGACTTTTCTCCAGCACAAAATATATTAAAACAATTTGGGCATATATCAATTTGGACATACATTCATATACATTTTACTTTATCATCTTCTCCTTAATTCTAGACCATTTATTTCAATGTTTTGCCTCCCCTGCATTCTCGTGCCTTAAACATGGTTTATTTTCATGGTCTTCATTTTTCATTTATTTTAGGATATTCTGATGCTGGGTGCAGTAGGAGCTTATGGCTGGAGTGGTACCGTGGTCCAGCAGACATCTCATGGACATATGATCTTTCCTAAACAAGCCTTTGACCAAATTCTGCAAGATAAAAATCACAGTTCATATTTAGGTAAGGCATAGCAGCATTTGACTCAGAAAATTTAAGCTCCCTTTTTTTAAACTAGCCCCTTGCTGGGGGGCGCCTGGGTGGCTTAGTCGGTTAAGCATCCAACTTCGGCTCAGGTCATGACTTTGTGGTTTGTGAGTTCGAGCCCCACATTGGGCTCTGTGCCGACAGCTCGGAGCCTAGAGCCTGCTTCAGTTTCTATCTCACTTTCTCTCTGCCCCTCCTCTGCTCATGCTCTGTCTCTCTCTGTTTCTTAATAATAAATAAAGGTTAAAAACAATTTTGAAAAAACTAGTCCCTCTCTGAATTTCAAGATCCATTAAGCAAAGCCCTTGAAGTGTCATCTAATTATTATATTTATTACACATGTTTATGTTGCCTCTTTGCAAATCAGACCTTGGCTATAACTATTTAATGACGTACTGTATTACACTTACTGATGTCTTCTGGCTATTCAAGCAGTAGTTATTCCTGGGAAGTGCTTGCACTTCTCCCAAATGGAAATAGTTCCTAGAAGCCAATATAGTAAATGGGAGTCTTATATTAATTTAGAGTTCTTAGTCTTTTTGGTTCCTATAATAAGCAGCCACTGATTTTGAGTACCTACTATGGGACACTTCCTGAGCTGGCTATTCTATCTACATAAACATTTAAATCCTTCCCACAACCCTTTGAAGAAAGTATTATTATTCCCATTTTACCGTTGAGAGCCAATGAGGTTAATAACTTGCCCAAAGGCAAACAACTTAGCAAGCGGCAAATCCAGAATTTGAACCTGGGACTGTCTGACTCCATAGCCTATGTTCTGTCCACTGCATTCCATTACCTTTTAAATCCATGTAATTGTTCATTCAAAAAATACTTGTTGAGTGCCAAGTTCATGAGGGGCTGATGGGACAACCCAGAATCTAGGGCCTGTTTTACAGGTAGGTGTCGCACCCGTGCGGAGCACACTTAGATCTGGGCATCGCCCTGAGGGAGCACGGATCACACTGACTTCACCTTTGGCCCTCTGTCTTGTTCTCCCCTCTGGTGCACAGATGCTACCACTTAAAACAATTTTGTTAATGTTTATTCATTTTTTGAGAGAGAGAGAGACGGAGTGCAAGCGGGGGAGGGGCAGAGAGAGAGGGAGACACAGAATCCGAAGCAGGCTCCAGGCTCCGAGCCATCAGCACAGAGCCCGACGCGGGGCTCGAACCCAAGAAATGTGAGATCATGACCTGAGGTGAAGTCAGATGCTTAACCGACTGAGCCCCCCAAGCGCCCCCCAGATGCCACCACTTTAGAAGATAAGCAGCAGAGTGCCCTCTGGGACAGGTGGCACCACTCTAGACAACTAGCAGACATCCTGTGGTGCACACATGGTGCTGCTTTAGGTAACTACCCTGTGACCTCACCACCGTGCCCCTCCCTACATAAAAACTGGAGATGAAGGCCTGAGTAGGGGTGGGGAATAGCTGCGTAGAAGAGTTGTGTAATGGCTTGGATCATCTGTCCGTCTGCACCCCACCTTCCCCCCGGCTGGGTAAGTTACCCCCAATAAAACTCTATGTGAACGATATGGAGTGGCTTGCTTCGTTTTTCAGTATCAAAATACCTTCTCAGTCTGGAGGGTATGTTACTGACCCTCCTCCACTTTCTAACGCCTGCCTCCTAACAAAAAAAGGACCTCTGGTCATTGCTACTAACTTTGGGAGCCCATCTGCTGAGCTCTTCAATAGCACCTACCTCTGCAAGTCCTTCTCCTCTAGGTTACTCTGTGGCTGCGATTTCTACCGGAAAAGATGTTCACTTTGTTGCTGGTGCTCCTCGGGCAAATTACACTGGCCAGATAGTGCTATACAGTGTTGACGAGAATGGCAATGTCACCGTTATTCAGGCTCACCGAGGTGACCAGGTAAAGTCCATTTTGTAGCAGATGAAATTAATCGTGGGGTCAACCAGAGCAGATGAGGAGTGGGGAGTTGATAGAAAAGGAAACTAGTTGGGGCGCCTGGGTGGCTCAGTCGGTTGAGCGGCCGACTTCGGCTCAGGTCACAATCTTGCGGTCCGTGAGTTCAAGCCCCGCGTCGGGCTCTGTGCTGACAGCTCAGAGCCTGGAGCCTGTTTCGGATTCTGTGTCTCCCTCTCTCTGACCCTCCCCCATTCATGCTCTGTCTCTCTCTGTCTCAAAAATAAATAAACGTTAAAAAAAATTTAAAAGAAAAGGAAACTAGCATTGAGTGCCTACCCTGTGGCTGCTTCTGTGACCTGTATTCACTTGAAGGTTCCTTAAATCTTCACAATACTGAGATCTGTCACCTTCTAACAGGTAACTGGGCATTTACCTTCTTAAGGTCAAAGAGGTTTCATGGGGTTGTGCTGTCATTAAAACCCAGTTGTGTGTAGACTCAAAGCCTGTGCTGTTTGGTTATATCCAGCTGCATACTTTTGACTCCCTAAATTACTACTACATGTGTATTATTGGGTCCTAACCACAGCTTTGTTGGCAAGCTCTTGCGAGGAGTCAATGATCTGGAGGAAAAGTGAGAAGACGGGAGCAGGATAGCGTTGTCAAGACTGGGCTACTATATCTGGGCCTGTCAAGGTGTCCTGTGGCTTTGATGTTTCTAAAATTAAAGCAACTCTCTTTTCCACCACTTTCCTCTCAACATGACAGTTTGATAGTCAGAACCTGTGATGACTCCCAGTCATGTCTGACTAGAACAAAGGCCAGCTGAATAGATTCCTATTTCCTCACCAAGCAGCTCTAACCCATGGGCTTGGCACATGTTTCAAATAGGCAACCCTGATCTCTGACAACAAATTTTCCTTCCTGGAGTTAGAGAAACCAGCTATTTAGTTTTCCCTTTTCTGGAATTAAGTGTGATCCTACTGTCTATGGATTTTCCAGGAGTAAGAGAACCTGAGTCTTTGACTTCCTTGACCACAAACCAGCTATGGCCACATACTTTGCTCTCTTTAAATTTTAAAGAACCATGATTTTATTGTGAGGAAAAACAATGACCGTGTTATAGGATGAATCCTTTCTTGTTCATTGCCAAATCCTTAAGAGGTATTCACATAGGCGTGCAATGAGCATTCGGATTCCCGGCCTCTCTTATTTCATTGTATCTCCACCTGCTCCCCTGTCCTGATGTATCTGAGAACTTGTCTCTTGTGCAAGATCATGCTACAGACACTTACATCACACATGCCTGCCCACTCTTCTCCACCTAGAAAATTCCTTGTTTTTTGAGATGCCGTTTATGTAACACTCAATCTTTCTGAGCCTTCCTGACACCTGCACTCTGATCACACGGCATTTGGCCATTGCCTCTATTACAACCTACTTAACTGCACAGGCAGGCAGAGTCATTTGTCCCAACTCCCTCTTCCCCCTCCTGCCTTTCTCTATGACACACATCACAAACCTCCTAAATGTTTCTCTTTTAAATGTGGTCTTTGACCCACCAGCACCAGAAACACCTGGGGTACTTATTTAACATACCGTTTTCTAGATTGCACCCATTCAGAGTCTTTCTTGGTGATTTGTGTGCACACTAAGGTTTAAGAACCAAGTGTTACATCATGATACAACCTGAGAGAAGGGACTGTTATCTAAATGTTTCTAGTACCTTACAGGTAGTAAGTGCTCTATTTCTGTTTGTTGAATGAGTAAATGAAAGTTCAGTATAACATTAAGAGTATATGAGTCATAAGAATCCTAAGGTTAATATGCTTTATCCTTACAGATTGGCTCCTATTTTGGTAGCGTGCTGTGTTCAGTTGATGTGAATAAAGACACCATTACAGATGTGCTCTTGGTGGGTGCACCGATGTACATGAATGACTTAAAGAAAGAGGAAGGAAGAGTCTACCTGTTTACTATCACAAAGGTAAAAAAAAAAAAAGTATTAAACTGATTCAGTTGAATTTGCTTTAATATTGGTAAATAAAACATTAATCTGCATTTTTGCAGAAGAATCAGTGAATGATCATTTTCTCTTTTTCAAGCTTATTTGTTTTGAGAGAGGAGGGGAGGGAGGGAGAGAATCCCAAGCAGGCTCTGCACAGCTTGATGCAGGGCTCAAACTCCAGAACCATGAGGTCATGACCTGAGCCGAAATCAAGAGTTGGACGCTTAACTTCTTGACCCACCCAGGCGCCCCTTGAATTATCATTTTCATATGTAGTATAGTTTATATTTCATCATTTTGAGGATGTCACCATTAAAATTTTAAAAATCACATCAAAAAGCATAACCTGTAGAGAAAAAGCTACATGTATAGTGCACTGCCATTTTCCATGAGGGGTCTTTGAATCTATACTGTACAAATGAAATCCTTATATAAATGCACATCATTTTTGAAATGTATGTACATGCACACACAAATGTCTGTGTATTTCCTAAGTATCTCATTCAATTATTCTTCTTTACTGTGAAGAGATCATAATAACAGAACTATCCTGTTCACATTTTACAGTGAAAAAGTCAAATTGTACCAGGCACTTTGCAAACTTTCATATAATCCTGGATGTTTTCTACATTAGTTTGTCAAATTCTGTTGCTTAGTGTAGCAGTTAGGTATGCGTATACCCAGCTCTTGGAATTTTTAGTCCTTGCACATAAAACTTAGCATACACTAACTGGACTATGCTCTCTAAGTCCATGCCCAGAAGTATAATGAACTCGGAACTGAAAAGAAAACCAAAATTAAAAGCACAAGTTGACCTAGAAAATTAGAGAAAGGATGGAAAAAAGAGAAGCTGATGTTAATATAATAAATATTATGCTTTGCTTTTGTGGTAGTTTGTCCTACCTTACTTATTTAAATTAATGTAAACATTAGCTCTCAGATAGAAGCAATTAAAACAGTTCTAAAGCATTTAAAGATGTGTAATTGAATATTCAATAAGGGAGGGGCAAATATAATTGTTTAAAAATTTAACAAAACCCTAGTTTCTTAAATGTTTCTTGTCAAATATTCTGAATTATCATTGTTGAAGATGAGAAGTTCTCATAATACTTTGTCAATCTTCATAACAAAGTGATTTCCATAAGATTATTATAGAGAAGAAAGAATCAACACTGACCCCGTTTCATGGATGAGGAGCATTGCTCTCTTGTGAAGTCATGAATTATTTCCATTCTTGATTTCAAAATCTGGAAAAAAAAAAAACCTGTCTTTTACAAGAAAAAAAATTTTAGGCAGACTTATTTTTTTTTATAATGTGACATTAACAATCTCATTTTCTTTTTTTTTTTTTTCTGAATATAGTTGACACACCATGTTACATTAGCTTCAGGTATATAACAAAGTGATCTGACAAGTTTACACGTCCCATCCCGCTATGTTCATCACAAATGTAGCTACCATCTGTCCTTTTACATTATAATATCATTCACTATATTCCTTATGCTGTGACTTTTATTCCTGTGATTTATTCATTACATAACTGGAAGCCTGTATCTCCCTCTCCCTTTCACCTATTTTGCCCAACCCTACCCCCTGCCCCTCTGGCAACCACCAGTTTGTTCTTTGTATTTATGGGTCTGATTCTGCTTTTTATTTATTCATTTACTTTTTTTTTTTTTAGATTCCACTTATGAGTAGAATTATATGGTATTTGTCTTTCTCTGACTTATTTCACTTAGCATAATACCCTCCATTTCCATTCATGTTATCTCAAATGGCACAATCTCCTCCTTTTTTATGGTTGTGTAATACTCACACATATGTGGACACATTTTCTTTATTCATTTGTCTATTGATGGATACTTAAGTTGTTCCCATATTTTGGCTGTTGTAAATAATGCTGCAATAAATATAAGAGTGCATATATCTTTTCAAGTAAGTCTTTGCTTTCTTTGGGCAAATATCCAATAGTGGAATTATTGAACCATATGGTATTTCTATTTTTAATTTTTCGAGGAAACTGCACACTGTTTTCCACAGTGGCTACACCAATTTACCATACTACCAACCAGTGCACAAGGGCACTCCTTTTTCTCCACATCCTTGCAAACACTTGTTATTTCTTGTCATTTTTATTTTAGCCATTCTAACTGATGTCAGTTGATATCTCATTGTGGTTTTTATTTGCATTTCCCTGATGATGAGTGAGGTTGAGCATCTTGTTATGAGTCAGCCATCTATGTTTTCTTTGGGAAAATGTTTATTCAGGTTCTCTGTCCATTTTTTAATTGGATTGTTTGGGTTTTTTTGGTGTTGTAGAAGTTCTTTATATATTTTGACTATTAATCCTTTATTGGATCTTTCATTTGTAGATATCTTCTCCCATTCGGTAGGTTGTTTTTTTGTTTTGTCAGTGATTTCCTTTGCTGTGCAGAAGCCTTTTTATTTTTGGTGTAGTCTCAATAGTTTATTTTTGCATTTGTTTTCCTTGCCTCAGGAGACATATCTAGAAAAATGTTGCTATTGCTGACATCAGAGAAATTACTGCCTGTGTCGTCCTCCATGATTTTTATGGTTTCAGGTCTCACATTTAGGTATTTAATCCATTTTGAGTTTATTTTTGTGTACAGTGTAAGAAAATTGTCCAGTTTCATTCTTTAACATGTAGCTGTCCAGTTTTCCTAGTACTACTGTCTTTCCCCCACAGTCTCTTCTTGCCTCCTTTTTCATAGATTAACTGACCATATAATTGTGGGTTTATCTCTGGAGTCTCTAACCTGTTCCATTGATCTGTGTGTCTCTTTCTGTGCCAGTACCATACTGTTTTTATTGCTATGGTTTTGTAGTATATCTTGAAACCTGGAATTGTGATGTCTCCAGCTTCATTCTTAAGATTGCTTTGGCTATTCAGGGTCTTCTGTAGTTCTATACACATTTTAGTATTATTTGTTCTAGTTTGTGAGAAATGCTGTTGGTATTTTGATAGGGATTGCATTCAGTGCGTAGATTGCTTTGGGTGGTATGGACGTTTTAACAATATTAATATGAGCATGATGGAATGTGTTTCCATTGGTTCGTGTTGTGTTTAGTTTCTTTCATCAGTGCTTTATACTGATTGGAGTATATGTCTTTCACCTCTTTGGTTAAGTTAATTCCTAGATATTTTATTTCTGGTGCAGTTGTAAATGACATTTTAATGTCTTTCTGCAGCTTCATTGTTAGTATATAGAAATGCTACTGATTTCTGGGTATTAATTTTTCATCCTGCCACTTTACTGAATTTATTGCTCCCAGTAGTTTTTTGGTGTAGTCTTTAGGATTTTCTCTATACAGTATCATGTTGTCTGCATATAGTGACAATTTAATTTCTTCTTTACCCCCATAGATGCCTCTTATTTCTTTTTTGGTCTGATTGATGTGGCTAGGACTTCTAGTATTATATTGAATAAAAATGATGAGAGTGAACATCCTTATCCTGTTCCTGACCTTAGAGGGGAAAACTCTGTTTTTCACCATTGAGTATGATATTATTGTGGGTTTTTCATATATGGCCTTTATGATGTTGAAGTGTCTTCCTTCTAACTCCACTTTGAAAGTTTTTATCTTGAATTGATGTTGAATCTTGTCACATGCTTTTTCTGCATCTATTGAGATGACCATGATTTTTATTCTTCATTTTGTTGGTGTGGTTTATGACATTGATTGATTTGTAAATATTGAACCATCCTTGCATTCCTGTAATAAATCATACCTGATTGTGGTGAATGGTCTTTTTAATGTATTGTTGCTAATTCGCTAATATTTTTCTGAGGACTTTTGCATCTATGTTCATCAGGAATATTAGCCTATAGTTTTATTTTTGTGGGGTCTTTGTCTGGTTTTGGTATCAGGGTAATACTGGCCTTGTAGAATTTATTTGGAAGCTTTCCTTCCTTTTCCATTGTTTGGAATAGTTTGAGGAGAATAGGTATTAACTCTTTGTTAAGTGGCTGGTAAAATTACCCTGTGAATCCATCTGGTCCTGGATTTTTTTTATTTTTTGGTGTTTTTTTGACCAGTTCAGTTTTGTTACTTATAATGGGTCTGTTCATATTTTCTTTTTCTCCCTGGTTCAGTTTTGAAATATTGTATGTTTCTAAGAATTTACCAATTTCCTTTAGGTTGCCTAGTTTGTAGGTCTATAATTTTTTTATAATCCTTTATATTTTTGTGGTGTCAGTTGTTACTTTCTCTCATTTCTTATTTGGGTCCTTTTTTTTTCTTGATGAATCTGGCTAAAGGTTTGTCAATTTTGGTTACCATTTTAAAGAACCAACTCAGTTTATTTATTTATTTATTTTTTTGCCTATGCCATTTATTTCTTCTCTGATTTTTATTATTTCTTTTCTTCTACTCACCTTTTGTTTTTGTTTGTTCTTCTTTCTCTAGTTCCTTTAGTGTAAGGTTATATTGTTTGTTTGAGCTTTTTCTGATTTCTTGACACAGGTCTATATCACTGTATACTTCCCTCTTGGAGCTGCTTTTGCTGCATCCCAAAGAATTTGGACCATTGTGTTTTTATTTTCAGTCATCTCCATGTTTTTTTTTTCTTTGCTTTATTGACCCATTGGTTTTTTGGTATCATGTTGTGTAGTGTCCATGTGTTTTTTCCCAGTTTTTTTTTTTTTTCTTGTGATTTATTTTAGTTTCATACTATTGTGATCAGAAAAGATGCATGGTATGATTTCAATCTTAAATTTATTGAGGCTTGTTTTATGGCCTAACATGTGATTTATTCTACAGAATCTTCCGTGTGCACTTGAAAATAATGTGTATTCTGTCGTTTGGGGTTGGAATGTTCTGTATATATCTGTTATGTGCATTTAGTCCAATGTGACATTCAAAGACACTGTCCTTATTGTTTTTTCCATCTGGATGATCTATCCATTGATGTAAGTGGGATATTAAAGTCCCCTACTATTATTGTATTACCATCCATTTCTCTCTTTTTGTCCATTTATATTTGCTTTATATATTTGGATGCTCCAGTTTTGGGTGTGTAGATATTTACAATTGTTGTATCCTGTTGTTGGATTGATCCTTATTATTATGGAATGCCTTGTCTCTTATTATGGTCTTTTTTTTTTTTTTTTTGAAGCCTATTTTGTCTGATATTGTATTGCTACCTGGCTTTGTTTTTCACTTCCACTTGCATGGTGAATATTTTTTCTATCCTTTCATTTTCAGTCTGAATGTGTCTTTAGGTCTGAGGTGAATCTCTTACAGGCAGCATATAGATGAGTCTTGTTTGTTTGTTTGCTTTTGTTTTGTTTATTCACTCTGTCACCCTATGTCTTTTGGTTGGAGTATTTAGGTCATTTACATTTAAAGTGATTATTGATAGGTATGTACTTTTTGTCATTTTTAAATTTTTCTGGTTGTTTTATTGTTCTCCTTTTTTCTTCCCATTCTCTTTGTGATTGGTGAGTTTCTATAGTGTTAGCTTTCTTTTTCTGTATGTATGATAAGTTTTGGGTTTGTGGTTACCGTAACATCATAAGTAGATAGCAGTCTGCATTAATTTGATGGTCATTTAAGTTCATACACATTCCAACGGGGGAAGGGAAAACCTTTTTCTTTTTCCCCTTCTCTTCCCTTTTTACTCCCTTCTCCACATTCTATGTATATGTTGTCATATTGTACAGCTTTTTATTCACTATTTTCTTAGGCCTAATTATGGCCATTTCTTTTCCACTTAAAGAAGTTCCTTTAATATTTCTTGTAAGGCTGGTATACTGGTGATGAACTCCCATTATCTTTCATTTGTCTGGGAAACTCTTTGTATGTCCTTCAAATCTGAATGATAACCCTGCCTAGTAGATTATTCTTGGTGGCAGGTTTTTTCCTTTCAGCACTTTGAATATATCATACCACTCCCTTCTGGCCTACAAAGTTTCTGCTGAAAAAATAAGCTGAGAGTCTTATAGATTTTTCCCTTCTAAGTAACTTCTTGTTTCTCTGTTGCTGCTTTTAAGATTGTCTCTTTATCTGTAACCTTTTGACATTTCAATTATTATATGCCATGGTGTGAACCTCCTTGGGTTCATCTTGTTTGGAACTTGTTGTGGACTTGAATGTCTATTTCCTTCCCTAGGTTAAGGAAGTTTTCAGTTTTTATTTCTTCAAATAAGTTTTCTATACACTTCTATCTTCTCCTCCTTCTCCTCCTTCTCCTCCTCCTCCTCCTCCTCCTCCTCCTCCTCCTCCTCCTCCTTCTCCTCCTCCTCCTCCTCCTCCTTCTCCTCCTCCTCCTCCTCCTCCTCCTCCTCCTCCTCCTCCTCCTCCTCCCTCTCCCTCTCCCCCTCCCCCTCCGACCCCCTATAATATGAATGTTTGCTTGATGTTGTCCACAAGCTCTCTTAATCTATCATGATTTTAAAAATTCCTTTTTCTTTTTGCTGTTCAACTTGTATGCTCTCCATTACCCTGTCATCCAGGTTGCTGGTATATTCTGCATCTTCTAATAAACAGTTGATTCCCTCTAGTGTGTTTTTATTTCAGTTATTATATTCTTCAACTCTGGCTCTTTTTAATATTTTCCATGTCTTCATTGAAAGTGGCACTGAGATCTTCCACGTTTTTTTCAAGCCCAGTATCTTCACAATCATTAAATTCTTTATCCACCATGTCGCTTATCTGTTTCATTTAGTTCTTTTTCTACGGTTTTTCCTTCTTTCTTTTGGAATGTATTCCTCTGTCTCTGCATTTTGCTTGACTTTGTTTCTGAGGATTAGGGAGAATGGCTATTGCTCCTGAACTTGAAGGATGGTGAATGGTACTTGTGTATGGTGTCCGCTTGTGCAGACTGTGTGTGCTTGGTGGCTTTTGCTGGCTGGCTGGAGCTGGACGGTATATGCTAGTTACTCTTTTAAACTTTAAAAATTTAAAAATAAAAACTTGGTTTTTTTAATTAAATTTAAAACAAAAACAAAGGGAGCCCTAAAATTCCACAGCTTATTTTCTGTGTCCTGGTACCACAGAAGCTGGTGTGGGCTTGCAGACCCTGGGCTTGCTGAGGTGGCAAGCTCCCTGTGATGACCAGACCTGCCATTTATAGTGCTGAGACCATGGGGCACCTGGGTGGCTCAGTTGGTTATGTGTCTGACTTCGGTCTAGGTCACGATTTCAGCATTCCCAAGTATGAGCCCCACGTTGGGCTCTGTGCTGACAGCTCAGAGCCTGGAGCCTACTCCAGATTCTGTGCCCCTTCTCTTTCTCTACCCCTCCCCAACTCGGGCACATGCACTCTCAGTCTTGCTGTCAAAAATAAACATTAAAAAAATTTGTTTAATAGTATTGAGAGCTGCCTGTTATGGCATCCGAACCCACTAATTAGGGTGTTCGGACCCTGCTCCAGTCTGTGCTTCTAAGATAGAAGGGAAGAGAGTGTCGCTACCACTCCTTGGCCCTTTTAAAACTGCCTCCACCATGTGGCAGAGTTCTAGTGTTGTCTATTTTATATGCTGATTGCTTTTATTTTTCTTTTTAATTTTATTTAAATCCAAGTTAGTTAACATATAATATAATGTTTCAGGAGTAGAATTTAGTGATTCATCTCTTACATATAACACCCAGTGCTCATCCCAACAAGTGCCCTCCTTACTACCCATCACCCATTTAGACATCCCCCACCCACCTCCCCTCCAGCAACCCTCAGCTTGTTCTCTGTAGTTAAGAGTCTCTTATGGTTTTCCTCCCTCTCTATTCTTACCTTGTTTTTCCTTCCCTTCCCCTATGTTAATCTGTTTTGTTTGTTAAATTCTACAAATGAGTGAAATCATATGGTATTTGTCTTTCTGCCTGACTTATTTTGCTTATGATAATACATTCTAGTTCCATCCATGGTGTTGCAAATGGCAAGATTTCATTCTTTTTGATCAGAGTAATATTCCATTATACATATACATATACATGTATACATATTGTACATATACAGGTACATGTACATATACGTGTGTATGTGTATACACACACACACACACACACACACACACACACACCACATCTTCTATGCTAATTGCTCTTGTAAACTGTGGCTTATTTTCTGTGCCAAGAATAGAGGAATCTGTTCCTGGTCGCTCAGTACTATGCATTCCCACTGCATCAGTTTCCCTTTGTTACTGTGCTCCCATCTCTCTTGTTGTTCTCTTGCCATTTTTTCTATCTTTGGTTGTTCAGTAACTGTTCAGTCAGCCCTCAGTTCTTTTTCAGGAGGAATTATCCTTTTAATAGGTGTAATTTGGTATGTTCCATGGAGGAAGTGAGTTCAGGGTTGCCACCTTGGACCAGAACCTACCTGTCTCATTTTTGACTTCCTATCCCATTATAGTTATGCCACTCTTCAGTAATTCTTAAGTAAAGGTCTAAATTAAGATACTGTGTTTTTTTGTGTCTCCACCTTAATTTTATTTAAGATACTAGTATATTTTCATCAGCAAATTTTAAATCAAAAGGTTTGGAAACAGGTAAAGAGTCTAATGTTTAGGGGAAAAGGAGCCAAAGGTATGGATAGTTTTACGTAGGTTGTACAGTCACCGTAAAGAGAATTCCCTCCTTTCACTTTGGTCTATGAGCACATATCCTATGAATTTACTTGCTAGAATTCTTAGGTATGATTCTCATCATAAGTAGAGGATTTTGAAATCTAGATTCAAAATTGTCTACTTTTCACAGTTTAAAAATTGGTTTGGGCATCACTTGCTGTGAATTGTAATGATAAAAATTATCAGGTTTTGCTTTAATCATCCCCTTTTCCCCTTTCCAAGGGCGTTTTGAATTGGCACCAATTTCTTGAAGGCCCTAAGGGTGTTGAAAATGCTCGGTTTGGTTCAGCGATTGCAGCTCTTTCAGATATCAACATGGATGGTTTTAATGATGTAATAGTCGGTTCACCTTTGGAAAATCAGAACTCTGGAGCTGTGTACATCTACAATGGTTACGAGGGCACCATTCGCATGAAGTATTCCCAGGTAATCCGTGAGTTTCATGGTGATGTATTGACGTGTGAGTATCATCCTGTGAGAGCTAGGGACTAACCATGCAGACAATCCAATTTATAACACTTATTTTAGAACTTTATTCATTCATCAAACAACTACTTAGTGAACCTGTTCTAGGTTCTGGATATACTATAAAGAACAGGACAGATAAAATTCTGCTCTTCGTGGATCTTACGTTTTTGTCAAGACTAAGGGAAAATAAATGAGATAAAGTGGTTCAGACCATCATAAATGATAGGGAATTTAAAAACATTTTTTTTAAAGTTCAGGTATGGGAGTTATCAGATATTCTTAAATTTTTTTTTTTGAACGTTTATTTATTTTTTTGGGGACAGAGAGAGACAGAGCATGAACGGGGGAGGGGCAGAGAGAGACGGAGACACAGAATCGGAAACAGGCTCCAGGCTCTGAGCCATCAGCCCAGAGCCTGATGCGGGGCTCGAACTCACGGACCGCGAGATCGTGACCTGGCTGAAGTCGGACGCTTAACCGACTGCGCCACCCAGGCGCCCCAGTTATCAGATATTCTAAAGGGTGACCAAGAGGACCTCATTTATCAGGCAACTTTCCAGTAAAGTCCTGAAGGAAGTGGGCTAAGAGAGCAATCACAACCTTCAAATCCCACTCTGTCCACTCATCTCCTTCTGCTTTGTGATTTTTATATTAAAAGATTCATGCTGGTTCTTTGACGTGGCTGCAAGAATGATCAACCGATGAGAAAGGCTGTGATTGAAAAACCAATGGAATTTTGTGGAGAATAAAACAACCTGAGAAGTGGCTATATAGAGAATCTAACAGTGCTGTATAAAAGCTCCTTTTTTCTACTTCAGTTGTTGTGCATTATAAGTTCATGTCAAACTTGCTCTTTCAGAAAATCTTGGGATCTGATGGAGCCTTTAGGAGCCATCTCCAGTACTTTGGGAGATCTTTGGATGGCTACAGTGATTTAAATGGGGATTCCATCACTGATGTGTCCATTGGTGCCTTTGGACAAGTGGTTCAGCTCTGGTGAGTCCATGGAGAGCCAGACACAAACTAGCTAACTAAAAAATGACCTGCTAAGTAGAGCAGCAGATAGCTGTGCAGGAATTGTGGAAATACCACATGCAATATAAAAGACTCTAGGACGTTTATGGATCATGGTTTATATAAAGGAAGAAATGTGTTTTTCCTCGTGGGAGAAAAAAAAAATTTGCTTAGTGTTGCCATCAAGTGCCTCTTCTCTATATGGTGAGCAGAAAAAGTACATAGAAAAGACAAAGGCTTTGAAATGGTATCCAAGATATTACTGAATATTATCTTTCAAATAGCCTTACCTCAGCTCACAGAAAGGAAACCTCATGAGAATGCCCTAAAAAATACTGAACATTCAGACCACACAAGTAAAGTGTAATTTCTCATGTGGTTATGAAGTAACTTTTGAAATTATTAGTCATAAACAAGAAGCCATTATTTAGGTTTAGCTGACCTCCCATTGACCTCGGTAGGAGTTGAAGAGCAGGGAGGAACAATAAGGGATTCCAGGGCTATGTGATTCAAGGACAAAAATAAATATATGGGGTTGGCCAGGGATTGGAATCAGAAGGAAATTAAGAATTTGATCAAGAGTCCTCCTCAAAAATATATTTCATTCATTCGTTTGTCTCTGTTGAAAAATGTGCTTTAAAAGTCCAAATACTTCAAGAACAGAAAAACATCACATATCTATGTGTTGTTTCAGAGTCTTATTGAACTATTTACAATATTTCACTTGTGCTTTTAAAAGACAAAATGCATTATTTTGAGTGCATCATCTTAATGAAAACTTAATGTGGGGAAAAAACTCCTGGATGATATCTAAGACTGAAAAATTATAAAATGTATTTACTGAATAAAATCAGTTAAGAGTAGTGTGCTACTAGAGAAACACAAGGTATGATAACACAGTCACATGACTTATTTTTTTTTTTTAATTTTATTAGAAATCATGTTTCAGTGAACACCACCCTCGAGCCATCTTGGTGGGCTTCATCCTTGGTAGCCTGGATTATTACTATCCTATGACACTCCTTTTTTTTTTTTTAAAGATTATATTGTTTAAGTAATCTCTACACCCAAAGTGAGATTCGAACCCACAACCCTGAGATGAAGAGTTGTACGCTCCACCAGTGAGCCAGCCAGATACCCTGACACTCCCTTTTAATATAGTCAGTGAGGACCAAAGTTTTTTCTTTGAAGGTGGACTTGATTCTTCAAACAAGTCAAGATACATGGAGTCAGATCAATTTATTGAAATGATTAGTCAAGCTAGGTTCATGCCATTTTGTGGTCACATTTTTTTTTAAATTTTTTAAATAGTTTGTTTAAAATTTATTTATTTTGAAAGAGAGAGAGAGAATGAATCCCAAGCAGGCCCCATGCTATCAGTGTGGAACCTGATATGGGGCTCAAACCCACAAAGATCAGATTATGACCTGAGCCAAAACTAAGAGTTAGACGCTTAATTAAATGGGCCACCCAGGCACCTCTCTGGTCACATTCTTACAAGGTGCTGAGACTGGATTTTCTGGGTAACTTCCTGAGAATAATTTGAAATGATTTTGTAAACTTGTTTTTTAAATCAGTGGCACCATCTACACTGGGATAAAAGATTGACTTAAAGAAAGAGATTGACTTACAGAAAACATTCACATAGACATTTTAGATCTTGTAGGTCTGAGGACACATTGCATTTGCTATTGGATATTTTAGGACTGCTTACTAGGGGGCCTTATAGGTACCTGATTAATGAGTTTTAATTAAGTCAGTTTTTCAATTGACTCAAGTCCTTCAGGTGGTTGCTGAAATTTAAAAAAAAAATGTTTTCTGCATCTTCTTGTATTTTTCAAAACAATGAAGTTACTCATTTCTGCTTGCTGCTTTGTAAATACTGGAGCGTGTACACAAAGAGTCATTATGATGAAGTTGACAATTTTACTGGCAGAGGAACTAGGAGACCATGGGTTCTAATTTCTTACTTGCTAACTGTTACTCAGTAAAGTGAGAAGTTACCAAATGTTTTCTCTTTTGTTTCAGACTTTTTCACCAATAAAAGGGAGACAATATTTGTTCTGTTTCACAGGACTGTTACAGGAGCAAATGAGGCCATGTGTATGGCAAAGCCCTTCAGATATCTAAAGGGCTGTGCCAGAGTCAGAAATGTGTAGCACCCTGCCCGAGAGATGCCTCCGCCACTTTCTAGTGTCACGCTAGTTGCCACCATCATGGTCATAAGCCACACATCCAAGAATCGGTGGCAACTATTAAGGGAGGCGACAGGGAGACCCTCCTCAGCCCTGCCACCCCCACCTTGCCACCCGCTCTGTCCCCTCCATTTGTGGGAAGAGGAGACATCACTGCTTCCAGCTGGCAAAACACAACAGGGACCGTGACTTTGGAAATTTATTTGCAAAGAGGTTGCAGACTCACGTCCTGCACTCATGCATGCATTAAACAAATACTAAATGTGGATTGGGCTGGCAATACAGTCACAAAACACAAAAGACATTATCCCTAGATGCTATTTTAGGGCTTTCAAATATGAAATAGCACTAAAGTGCTTAGATCATGCAGAGAATGATTAGATAATGCTGGCCCTGGGTCCTCTAGGTAAAGGTTATCACGTGTGCACTTGGCAGGAAAATATCTGTTTCCGTTTATGTCTTTCAGGTCACAGAGTATCGCTGATGTATCTGTGGATGCTTCCTTCACGCCAGAAAAAATTACTTTGGTCAACAAGAATGCTGACATAAAACTCAAACTCTGTTTCAGTGCAAAGTTTAGACCTACTAAGCAAAACAGTCAAGTGGGTGAGTTGGCCTGAAATAATCTGTGTGGAGATAGGTGTGCTTGTAGAGTTTTAGTCCTGAATGTCACCTATACTTTGGATTTCTAGGCCAAAAGAAATAAGGGTCTGGCAGACATTTCAGTTGCCACTCCTTTGAGGTGCCTGAGCATAGTTAATTAGACATGGAAGGTTTGATCAGATCTTCCCTTCACTATCTCGAGAAGATCACATTCTGCCACAGAAAGTTACTATCGCTGTGATCTAGTCCCAGGCTTGCTCAGCTCTATCCTTCAAGTTTCTTTTACCCATCGGTTCCTCACCCCAAACCTTGGGCACACACACATGACGCTGGTATACACCCATATTAGTATGCTGTGTGTCAGCTGTGACATGGCCTAGATACGAAGCGTTCAGTACAGGTACCAAATATTCCTATTCTTTTTTTTTTTAATTTTTTTTAATGTTTTATTTATTTTTGAGACAGAGACAGAGCATAAGCAGGGGAGGGGCAGAGAGAGAGGGAGACACAGAATCTGAAGCAGGCTCCGGGCTCTGAGCTGTCAGCACAGAGCCCGACGCGGGGCTCGAACTCATGGACCGCGAGATCATGACCTGAGCCGAAGTCGGCCGCTTAACCGACTGAGCCACCCAGGCGCCCCCCAAATATTCCTATTTTTGAGAAATTAATATGCGTGAAATAATGAGAGAGAAGATATAAACCAGTATGTAGTTTGTACCCAGTGTTTTAAATGCTCTAATGCAGTGAAGTGAATAAAACTCTGATATGTGACCTGTCAGAAGGCGAGAATGAGGAAAATTGGACAAACTGTCATCTCTCTCTTGGACCAGCCAAGTCCTCTTCCAGAACTTGGCCGAGTCCTTTCTAACCACTGCCCCTCACGTTCGTCTCTCCTGCTCCAGCACCCACAGAGCATAGCAATTGATTTAGCACTCAATCAAACACTGCCTTCTTTCATTTGCTGCTTTTTCATGGGTTCTAATCCTCCTTCCTTCGGAGTCTGGCTCTACACTTCAGGCACCTGCAGTTCCTACAAGTGTTTCATTAAGTGGTTAGCAAACCAACTTAACCTGCCTCTAATATTTTCAGCCTTTGTCATGATTCATACCAAGAAATACATAGGCTAAAAACACAAAGCAGAAGTTGGATTCCCATCCTGGCATGTCTTCCATAGTTTCCTACTTTTTGTATCTATCTGGCATTTTTCCTTTCAGGTACTCAAATGCTGACCCAACTTTGAGTAGCACATCTCACAGACCTGCCCTGGAGCAGGTCCATTTGAGTAGCCATGATAGTTGAGTCAAAAACCATTCCCGTACAAATGCTAAGTGGCTAGATGTAATGTACTGCATGGTGACTATAGCTAACAATACTGTACTGTGTTGTACATTTGAAGATTGCTAAGAGAGCAGATTTAAACGTTTCTCTCTCTCTCTCTCTCATACACACACACACACACACACACACACACATACAGAATTGGCACTGTGTGAGGGGATGATCTGTTAATGAACATTATTGTAATCATTTGCCAATAGTTACATATACAAAATAACTGCACTCTACAACTAAAACTCCCTTACATCTCCCTTACATCTCAATAAAAACTGTGTGTGGGGGGGGGAGGGGGACATTAAGTGGCTGGTCTGCTTAAAACATGAATTTGGGAAATATATTAGTTGGCAGAAATAGCTGGCTGGTTAGCTCTCCTGGCCTGAAAGCATGGATTTGCCTCCTATATCTTCCACTTTTTGACGGGGCTTCACTCCTCTGTTACCAGACACTCGAAAGCAGACTTCAAGAATGTCCTTCCCTTCAACTTGCTCTTTCTTCCCATTGGGTACCTTTTCCTTGATGTCTTCAGATCCACACAGACAAGCCAGTTGTGATCATTTGTCACTTAATTGCTTGGCAATAAGAGTATGTAAGACCTGAATCCCATCTTCACAACTTTGAAAACTAAACTTATAAAGCATATGGTCTTTGTTATTTACTGTATCAGATGCTCACTCCATTTTAAAAGTTAATAACATAAAAAAAATTAATGCCCATCAGACTATACCTTTTTACCAGACTACTTGAACAAAAAAAAAAAAAAAAAAGAAATCATATGATCATGTATACTAACTTTGTCCTAGCTATGTTCCCCTCCCTGGCATTATTTTTTCTTTGTATTATTTTCACCACTTAGTTTTAGTTCATTTGATTCACTTCTATTTTATCTATCTTTGTGAATTTCACTAAGTTCTTGGAGCAAGAAAAACTATACATCTCTAATAGGTATTTTAAATGTAACCTGTGGAATTAAAGTTTTTGGGAAGTCTATTCAATCTTTAAAATATTGAAAATCATAAGATAGAGTAAGCCCAGATAAGACAGCTGATGCTTTGAATAATATCAGGTTTTCTTTCTCAATTTTGGATAGCTTTAGTTGAAGGCTCTGATACTTTGTGTATTGGCAACTGACATCAGTTTTTATTGCATTTTTTTCATTTTCATTTCCCTGGGTTAGTAGTATTATCTCTGTTTTATAGATGAGGAAATGGAGTTTCAAAGAGGTTACACAAATTGCCTAAAGTCCTAGAACTCATAAATGGTGGAATTAGAATTCAAACCAAGTCCGTTGGATTCCAAACTTATTCCTGCAGAGTTGCATGCCTTCCCTGAACTAAGCATCGAGAGTGTTCCCTCAGAGTATCTCAGTTAACACTCAAATTAGTTAATCTTCACAACTGCATGGAAAGTGAAAGAATGAATTCTGATTTCAAAATTACCCCAGTTTGGGGTGCCTGCGTGGCTCAATTGATTAAGTGTCCAACTTCAGCTCAGGTCATGATCTCAGAGTTTCTGAGTTCGAGTCCCGTGGTGGGCTCTGTGCTGACAGCTCAGAGCCTGGAGCCTGCTTCGTTTTTTAAAAAAAATTTTAATGTTTATACATTTTTGAGAGACAGAGAGCATGAGCAAGGGAGGGGCAGAGAGAAAGGGAGACACAGAATCTGAAGCAGGCTCTGGGTTCTGAGCTGTCAGCACAGAGGCCAACACGGGGCTCGAACCCATGAACCGTGAGATCATGACCTGAGCTGAAGCTGGACTCTCAACCGACTAAGCCACCCAGGCGCCCCAACCTGGAGCCTGCTTCAGATTCTCTGTCTCCCTTTCTTTCTCTGCCCCTCCCCTGCTCACAGTCTGTGTGTGTGTGTGTGTGTGTGTGTGTGTGTGTGTGTGTGTCTCAAAAATAAATAAAAACATTAAAAAAAATTTTTTTAATTACTGCAGTTTTATTTCTGACCATGCCCTAGCTGTTGTGAACACAGCTGGTTTATTTTACCTCTTTTACTGTGTTTATTACCTGAAAAATGAGATGATAATATCCACTTTCTGGGATTATAGTAAAACTTGTATAAGATAACATACAAGAATGTGTTCAATTGTAGGTACTCGGTAGCTATTTCTTTCTTTGACATATCACCATGTTAGGGGTGAAGAAACCAAGGCTTGAGAAGTGAGTGATTTGACCAAATTCATTCAGTAGATTTCCTCGGTCAAGTCTACTTTTCTCCCCACTGCTTCAAGCCACGCTTCTTTGAATCACTCTCTCTGTATCCACAGTCACCTACGTCACACCAGAGTGTGAATTACAAATGTCTGCAGTTCACAATCCATCAATGTAAAGACTGTTTTTATATTTTCTTGAAGTCCTTGACTTCACCCAGTAAGATACAATTAGGCAGGGATGGTTTTTCTGTAAAAGTTTATTTGTCCTAACATTTCTTTGTGATTTTTATCCTAGCCATTATATACAACATCACAATTGATGCAGACCTATATTCATCCAGAGTAACCTCCAGGGGGCTATTTAAAGAAAATAATGAAAGATGCCTGCAGAAGAATATGATAGTAAGTCAAACACAGAGTTGCTCTGAGTACATCATCCACATACAGGTAAGGTCTCCGTCATCTCTGTCACCTCCTTTCCTCTTAGAGACTAATGAATGGTCCAAGTCTAAAAACGAAGCTTACAAGTTAGAAAATGGTTGCCCTTCTAATTAATGCTTTTCTTGTCTAAGTTCATGAGCAGGAAATCCTGTTATCTTTATGCTAATATATGGTCACATTCTATTAATATGTTAATAGCATAGAAATATTTGGAATTACAACCAAAAGGCTAAAAAAATAAGATTGTTAAAGAAATCAAAGACAGTGCTTTCTTAAATGTTTACCAGGGAGAGCTTTCAGTAGATAGTAAATTTTATTTCAGCATTTTCCTATCAGGGAAAAATTTTATTTTAAGCTGCTGAAATGAACAATGCCAATTTTGATTTCCACTATTGGGTTTAAATTAATATAGGACAAGAAAGGTAGATTATGAGGTAAATATTATTCTAGTCTTATGCCACACTTACTACAGTTCACATGAATTTTGAAAATCTCACAAGTAGGAAAAATTCTCGGGAAAATTTCCCACAGGAAATTTATTTTATAAATTATATGAATATTTCCCCCTAGAAACCATGTAATGGTCTTTGAAAGTGCGATTTCCTCAGGAAATCAGTTTTAAAAGAACTTCTTAAGAATTTTCCTAGAATATGGGTCTCAGCATTTAAAATGTATAAGAATTGCCAAAAAAAAAAAGTTTATAAAATGCATATTCAGGGTCCTCACCACCAGTAATCTGGATTTGAACGTCCAAGGAATATGCAGATTTGAGGAGTACTCCCAGATATTTCTGATATAGATTGATGATACAGAGATCCCATCTCAAAAAATGTTAAGTATGATTTGGAAAAACAAAGTTAACACAGGAATTAAAATCCATTGATTGTTTTAATTTCTTGTTCATATGAAAGAAGTCTTATTTATGAAGGCCTGGACCTTTTTTGTTAAGATGCTGACTATACAGATTCTTTAAAGGGATAAAAGCTGGCTCTCATTCTCTATTTTTGCGCTGAGTGGTAGATCAAATAAAACGTGGAGTCCATTCTGGGGGAATGAAATCAGCCAGGCTGTCATTCATATATATATCCTCTTCACACAAATGTGTCCTTGTGAAGTTTTTAGAAGATGTATGCGGTTTGGGTCAGTGCAGAGATCTTGTTTCAGTTAACACAGTATATTGGCTATCAACACCACACCCACTCTGTGCGCCAACCCTGCAGCCAGCTGAGGAAACCTCTCCTTACAGTCAGGACGCCATGCTAGTCTTGCCCGCCAAAAGGGCTCACGGCAGGAGTAAATCCTGCCTGTGAATGGACTAGGTGATAACAAATAGCACTAATCAGGAAAAGGCAAATTGGATTTTTAGGGTTTACCATTTGTAGAGATACTGTTCTTTCCTGACAAGAACTGAGGGCAGAGTGAAGTCGCTGTGCAGGCGGAGTGGAGAAGTTGTGCTTGTAGCTGGGTAGAGTCGGCTTTAATGACTGCCAAGTGATAGTCGCTTCATCTAATGCATGCAAGAGGCAGTGTCGCTTCTCACGTACATGAGGGCCAAAACTTGGGGGACTTAGTTTCCCATGTGGGAATCCCCTTTATCTGGCTTTGCAGAGCAAGTTAGGTTCTGACTAAGGAAGGGAGTTCTCTTGTCGTTGTCTGACACTGGCCCTGAGCACCTTCCCATCTAGGTCATAATATTCCCTCCCAAAGATTTGGTCAGGATATCTAAAGACTATCTTAAATCTTGGCAGTAGGAACTGGAAAGACCTAGCCAACAACCCAAGAACCATGTACTGATAGAGAGCATGAGCGGGGGAGGGGTAGAGAGAGAGAGAGGGAGACGCAGGATCTGAAGCAGGCTTCAGGATCTGAGCTGTCAGCACAGAACCCGACTCGGGGCCCGAAGTCAAGAGCCATGAGATCATGACCTGAGCCAAAATCGAATGCTTAACCGACTGAGCCACCCAGGTGCCCCAACAGATGCTTTAAGCATTAAAATTGGGCAGATCCTCTAAATATTTATAAACTACTTGTGTATGAATAGCGAGATCACTGACAAGCTTAACTAAGATATGCTGCTTCAGATTTTTACTGAACCCAAGTCTCTAGGTTTCTTAATAGTGAAGAGGCTAAGAGCAGAATTAAGACCGTAAAGAAGCCAGAGTCTTGAAAATTCAAAACAAGGGTAACTCCACATAATTGAGAGCAGACTGTGTTCTTAATCTTGAACACGTTTGTCGTCATTTTCTTGTTTTGAAGCTGCTGTGCCCTAAAAAACTGCTTCATTGTATCTCTGTGTGTTTAGAAGCCCTCTGATGTTGTCAGCTCTTTGGATCTGTGTGTCAACGTCAGTCTGGAAAACCCTGGCACCAGCCCTGCCCTCGAAGCCTACTCTGAGAAGGCCAAGGTCTTCAGTGTAAGTGCGTTTTGCCCTCCTTGGAATTCAGACTGGCTAAGAAAGCTTCACGGTCCCTGCGGTACTGTTTGAAAGCTACCTAGGGCAGAACTTTTCAATTGTTAGTCTTCTAAATGAAACACTCGTCTGTGTGAAATTCATCAGCATGCGAGTTCCACGAAGACAGCAGTTTTTGTCGTCTTCCCTGCTCTATTCCCAGCCCCTTGAGCAGTGCCTGGCCCGCTAGAGGTGTTCAATAAAGCCAAACACCTTGTGCTCACCATCCACTTAAAAAATGTTACCAATACCTATGTTCTCTGTATCCCTCCCTATCCCCATCACATCCACATTCTTCTTGCTACCCGAGGCAAATCATCACCTTGCATTTTGCATTTATCAATGCTTTTTCTTCCTGGTGTTGCTAACCATGTTTATATTCCCCAAATATTATTTTTGCATGGTTTTGGGCTTTATATAAATGGAATAATACTACATATATTCTTCCACAATTTGGTTTTTAAGTCCAGAGCAAATGTGTAGGATTGTTTTTCCTTTTTTGTAGATCCCTTTCTACAAGGAATGTGGGGATGATGGAGTTTGCATCTCTGATCTAGTTCTAGATGTCCAACAGCTGTCAGCTGCTCAGTAAGTCTGCTTCAGAGCTCAGCGTAAAACATAGAAATAAGACACAATAGGTCTCTTGATTCAAGTGAGTGTTTGTGGAGATTTTTTACTGCAAAAGAAACATCCATAACTAATAAAGATCTTTAAAATTTGAACTTCAGTTTTTACCATCCTTATAGGAGTAAAACAACAAGAAATAAAAAAAATTTGTATTTGGATGGCTCCTTTCCCTACAATGTGATTAAAGTCAATGAAGAAGAAACTCCAATAGCGTTGACTTCTTTGTTGTCTGTATCATTTTACTATGAAGATAGTTTATTAAACAACTTTCTCAGTCTTCCAAATCTAAAGAGTTTTATCTTCTTATTTTTAAAATGAGTGAAGGATTTGAACACTGGCCCTATTAACCTTAATAATTTTCTTCCTTTCCTTTTCACTTGTAACAGAGATCAACCCTTTATTGTCAGCAACCAAAACAAAAGGTTAACATTTTTAGTAACGCTGAAAAACAAAAGGGAAAGTGCCTACAACACTGGAATTGTTGTTGATTTTTCAGAAAACTTGTTTTTCGCTTCCTGGACCATGCCGGTATGTGATGACACCCTGTGCTCACTGCTCTTGTGTCTCCCGCTTGTTGTTAATTGGCCCTCTTCTTCACACTCAGATCCCGGTGGGCCGTGTGCTGTCTGAAGAAGCACCTTACCCCTCAGTGTGCTCAGTCCCAACTTTGGGGCTCCCAACTAGTTAAACCACATGAGAACATAGCCTGGCCCTGTATCTAGACCAGTCCTGCTTCACAGCTTGGTCAGTTTTTCCTTTGCCCTGAGACTTGGCCAGACACCTACCATAACTCTTCTCAAGCCATCTGTGTGAGGAGGCCGCTGTGGTGCCGCACAGATCCTTCGAGCTGCACTTGCTCCGAGAAATGAGAGTCCCACAGCTGAGTCCAGGCTTTGTAACCACAGGCCATGCTACTGCCAAGATGATGCATTCCAGCGAGGCCAGTTAATCATGTTGACTTGATCACTATACCAGGAACACACTTGGCCATGCACGCCCCTTTGGCCCCTCCTCTGCCACCAAGCAATGAACGGGAGAGGAGGGAAAAGCTGAGATTTCCCAAATTCCCTACTTGACAAAAGGATTAAAAATGGTTTCATCCAAGTTAAAGTCAACACAAACTTAACAGATTTAACATTCTAAATCTATTCTGACCTCAATGCTTCAATTTCCTGTGCCAAATAAGAACTTCTTATTTCAAAGAGGAAAAAAAAAACCCAAGGAAAACTAAAAAAGATTCTTTAAGTTATTTAAAATACAAACACCAACATATGATTTTGTTCTCTTTTCTTGAAACTACTAATTTCAAATATATTGAGAGAAAGGTATGTAATAAAGATAGCATTTCTAAATATTAAATTTATTCTGTGCTTTGGAAATAGAAGAACTAGGATTTACTTCTGGGGGAAAATTCCAGTATTTGACCTCACTTTTGGCTTATTGGGTGTCCTGTTAGCAATAAAAATAGTATATTAGCTATGTGGACAGTAAAAGATTTTCAAGTCTTGGGGGACAATAGGTTAGTTCAGTGTGAATCAGTTCTACTGCTAAGATGTCCATGTGGTTTATACATCTTCCAGCATGTATGCAAGCACGTGTGCACACACACATGCAAAATACTGATTGGTCATTGTTTCCTTGGTGTCTTTCAGGTTGATGGGACAGAAGTCGTATGCCAGATTGCTTCCTCTCAGAAGTCTGTTACCTGTGATGTAGGCTACCCAGCTTTAAAGACAGAGCAACAGGTACAACTTGCATTTCATCCTCAAATCCACACTGGTCCCTCCTTGGCACTAGTGTTAATTCACCCCACCATTCCACCTTCTTTGTTAGGTAACGTTATTTGACAGTCCTTACAAAAGAACTAGCTGCGTATTTAGAGGAAGCTTTTAAAATATCTGAATGTTGTAAATTATTAATAGAAGTGGGATTTTCTCCCATGTAATTCGTTTCAAAAGCACATACAATATGGAGAGTTCTTTCTTTCTCCCTTTCCCTCCCCACCCCTTTCTCTCCCTCCCTCCCACCCTCGCTCCGTTTCTCCCTTTCTCTCCCTCTCTTTCTCTCTTTCTTTAATTTATTGACCAACACTGGTCAGAGTGATGTACAGAGTCACAGATATCATTTGTTACCCCCTGCTAAGCAAGTTTCACATCAACACAGATCTGTCAAATTCAGTGAAGGAGATATGCCTGTGATGTGATGATCTATACATGTCACTTGAAAGGTAAGCCCTCTGATTCTAAAGGGGAGGCATGCTAAATGAAGCAAGGTGGACAAATAGATATTCTACAAAGATGAAAGCTTAAGGTATATAAAATCCAGATCAAATTGGAGTGAGTTTGCTTTTCTGGGAACCATTTTTTTAATTGGTCTCTGAGTACAACCACCATAAATTAATGAGTTTTAATTTTGGTTATAGGTGACTTTCATGATTAACTTTGACTTCAATCTTCAAAACCTTCAGAATCAGGCATCTGTCAGTTTCCAAGCCTTAAGGTAAAACCTAATGAAGTCTTGAATTGATGATAGATGACTTCAATAATAGTTCTCTTTAAGTAATTTCCTAATGTTCGTTCCAATAGCGAAAGCTCTGAAGAAAACAAGGCAGATAATTTGGTCAATTTCAAAATCCCTCTGCTGTATGACGCCGAAATTCACATAACGAGGTGGGTGAAACCGTGAGTAGCCTGTGGCCACTGATATCACTCGGTGTGGAACACATCTGGCTCATGACTCTCTACGTTTATTCTTAACTGGAAAATTTGAATTAAAGGTTTCTCCCTCGTCAAATAGGACAGAGGAAGTTTAGGGACAAGTCAGTCCTTAGGAAAACCTTACACGGCTATTTAGGTTTATTGACCGAGAGCAATGCCAGAAAGACAGAGGAGCAAACTTTCTGCCACAGGCCGCAGGGCACTTCCTCTGCAGCCCTTCAGATGAGGGCCCAACCTTCCCAAAGGGTCCAAGCAGAACTCTCCGGACCCTGAGGAGGTGGCACCACTTTCTTCTCCATGCCTCTTCCTACTATCCACATGAGCTCTCAAGCGGTATCCCCACCCCTAAACACCAGAACTCCAAGCACAATGATCTGCACATAGTAGGTCCACCATAAACATTACATTGAATCATAGAAAATTAGCTTCTGGGTGGAAAACTCCTGACTTAACATAATGGGTTTCTTCCCACCAAGAGGAAACGAGGCATTTTCCAATGAGGTCATCTATGAAGAAATGCTTTATTCCCTTACCTTGCCTGGCCAGAGCAAGTGTACCTGGGAGCAGGGGCAAAATGATACCAGTTGGTACTAGCTATCATGAGTTGTTCAGGGAAACAGGTGTCTTGAGAAGTGGCTAACACGTGGGATACCAAAGGTACTAATAGGGTGATGCATCACCTTAACCCCCACCAAGAAGTGAAGCAGGTTCACGGGCACAGACACACTAGAGCAGAGCCATGCAGGTACCCAACCTGCAGGTGATGCCCACCTTTGAGGCTGGAAACCAGAGTTCTTTACCTAGTGAGGCACGAAGGCAGTTTCCTATCACAGCTCAGTGGTGCCTGGAAAATGCACTGCACTGTATTTCCAAGAAGCCAGGGTGTGAACAGTGTTCAGTGACGGACTTGTCCAGTTCGCCACATCACCCCAACCCCCAGAAGCATGGAACACATAGATCACGCACTAGATCACCGAGCAGAAACAAAAAGGAAAATGTGTCGTTATGTCTAGAGTGAGAGACACATGAGCAAAGATGAAAGAATGCTCCTATATCAAGTGAACTGCAAACAGCAAAAGCAAAAACAGATCCAGCCCAGTCATCCATCCCTGAAAAATTAATCTGTAACTGCAGATTCCAAAAGGACCTGCACTGTTGATAAAAGGATGGAAGACCAGTGCATCCAGAGAGATTGAGATTACCACATTACCTGATTTCTTCTCTCCCTACCTACATTGATTCTTATCCTATATGTTTTAGCTCAATACAACCTTTACATGATTCCACTCTCACACCATGGCCAATTTTTCCAGACAATTTTCCCAACATGAAATAAATACAAGATGAAAGTGGGACTTCACTTTCAGTAATATCTTAGCTCTGTATTTCTGTGATGGTAAATTGGATTTTAAATTGGACCGTCTGATGTCCTTTAAAATATACCTGAAAGGTGAAAAAAATTAATATGGGGAATTATGGTGTGTAAAAACTAAAATGGCTCCTAATCCTACCATCCAGATCATTCCTCTGGATTTGTTTTTAAAGAAAGACATTAAATGTACATGGACAGAAAATCCAAACATTACAAAAAGATATACCATAAAGTGAAGTCATGCCTCCAGCCTCCTCTGGCTCTGGTCATCCCATACATGACTCAGCTATTTTCTGAATACCTTCCAGATGCAAGGTTTGTTTATCTACCAGGATATATTCATGTAACACGGATGCACACATATTTACCCAAATGGAATAAAATCCTTCCTAATTTCACTTTTTCTTATATGATCTTAGAGAAGTTTATATATATGGACCTACAGATCTAACTTATTCTATTCCTGGCTGGATCATGATCTATGTATCCAACTCAAGATTAATGAGCTATTTGGTTGTTTTGCATATTTATTTTGTTTAACCATCACAAGTAGTGCTGTAAAAAAAAAAAAACAAACCAAAAACACCAAAATTAACATCTTTGCAAACTTTGTGAAAAAATCCTACCCAGTCATTGAGTGTATCCCTTAGCAACCACTTTGATAAATATGCAGTTATGTTGTGCAAGTATTATGGGTGGAAATCATGATAGAATTATTTCTAAAACAGAAGCCCCCTGAGTATAGCTAACTGCTTATAAATACATTGATCATCCACACTTAAGTAACTTAAGGAAAACTTAAGTAACAAATGGAAAAATGTCAGAGCTCTTTAAAATGCAAAAACAGAACATACTAATTTAGAAACTGTTCTTAGGGGGGTACACAAAGGTCTTCTGGACGGTAAAGAGAATAAATCATGCATATACAGCCAGACATTCTGTTTCAAATTCTAGTCAGTTTTCCCATTTTCCATGTAAGGCTGAAAAATCATTGTTCCCTCTCATCTACATAACCTTGACAGATGCCACATCTATTTAAGTCTACCTATGACATATTTTCCTTTTGAGAATTTGGGGGGAAATTTTTTAAACATAAAGACAAGAATTCAGTAAAGAAACCCAAAAAGTATCTCAGAAAATATCCAATTCAAATTTTTTTAGGAAATAGAGTCAACATCCAAGAATTAGGTAATATGCAGTTATGCAGTTATGTTGTGCATAGTAGGAAGAACTATTGCTTTTCAGACTCCTACGCCTGTTTCCCACTCCCCACAGTCCTAATGAAGCTATCCTGGTTGGAATCCAGCTTCAGCGCCAGAAATGAGTGGGGAGGAGAGGGAAGGGTATCCAGTTATGTTGCAATTTGAGTGGTCCTGTGGGTATTCCTCTGATCTGGTCCTCACTTCACTTGGAAACCCTAGTTGGCAATTCCAAGCAAAGAGGTCAAATCATCTAATACCTCTAGGCCTAGTCTAATAAAACCTCTGGGTCAGCCCTCAGAAAGGTGATTTCTACACTAGTCATGGAAAACCATGACCAACCTCAACTCAGACCAAAAGCAATAGAATTGGTTTGGAAATAGAGAAGGATAGGGAGAAGGAATGATAAAAGAAAATGTACGCCCTGTTTTACAAGCACCCAATAACAAATACTGCAGGAACTAAAATCCTATCACTGCATTTCAGCCACCCAAGTGGAAAATCCTCTGGCTTATAAATCCATTCATCCAGCAACAAGGCCTAAGTGTGTACTGCATGAATACACCAGTCAGTATAATAGCAACCTTGGGGTCTGTCAGTTTTAAAGGAATACATTCGTACTTATTTTAGGAAATTTACAACTGATAAACATATAACACAAGGAGCCTTGCAGAAAGATCATGAAGGGATAGGTTTTTAAGGAATTTGTTTTAGCCTGAGAAACATAAGCCTACAAATAGCAAGCTTTCATACCTTAATGTAAACTTTTACTTTTAATATAAGCTAGAAGGTATTTAAATAAAAGAAATATTAAGCTTCAAGAACAACAGCAAAACTAAGATATTTGACTTGACAAACATCATCCAACAGATCCACCAACATAAATTTTTATGAAGTCTCCTCGGATGGGAATGTTCCTTCTGTCGTGCACAGTTTTGAAGATATTGGTCCAAAGTTCGTCTTCTCTGTTAAGGTTGGTAAGCCTGTCAAAAGAATACTAAATCATGGGGCACCTGTGTGGCTCAGTCGATTGAGCATCCGACTTCAGCTCAGGTCATGATCTCATATCTCATGAGTGAGTTCGAGCCCCACATCAGGCTCTGCGCAGACAGCCTGGAGCCTGCTTCGGTTTCTGTGTCTCCCTCTCTCTCTCTACCCCTCCACTGCTCATGCTGTCTCTATCTCTCAAAAATAGACATTAAAAAAAATAATAATCAGGAGAAAGGGAAAGAAAAAATAAGGAAGCCAGGAAGAGAAGAAGAAAGTAAAATGTTGAAATATACCAGTGGTTCTCAAACTTGAGCTGCATTAGAATCACCTGGGGGAATGTTAAAGACACATCACTGGGCTCCATCCTGACTTCCTGACTCAGTAGGTCTACGGTGAGCCTAAAGATGTACATTTCTAACAGGTTTCCAGGTATAGCTGATGTTGCTGGTCCAGGTGCTGTACTTTGAGAATCACTAAGACTCTTAATAAATAGCTGAGGCTTTTGTACATAGCTATGTGTTCTGGATAAAAGATAATGGATATATTTTGAAAGTAAATGTTTACTATTAATCAACAATGTATTAATATAATGTTATTGCTGTGGTCAAAAGTCTCTGGAATACAATAAATATGCCAATTTATCCTTGGAGACCACTTCTACTTGACAAGCTAACCATTTGTATCCAAATTTCATTCAGCCAGTCTCCATTGGCTATTAGTAAGCAATTATTAATCTAAAGATTGTTATCAATTACATAAAGGGAAATTTGAAAAAGTTGTTATTTTATAATAAATTACAAAAAATTTGGAATGTAAAAAGAATTCATCCACGACCTTAAATGAATACCATTTTATTTTTACATTTCCTGCTAGTTAGTTACATGGTTACAACCTTAAGATTTGGTGATTAAAAAAAAAAATCTTTAGAAGTCCTGATTTGTGATCCAGATACTGGAATTTGTATCATGTGGCTAGTATTTCACAACTACTTCTTTAATGGGATATTTAGTCAATCAGTAGTAACAATAAAATAACATTCATAGAGGTTAAAAAGTATCAGCATTTGTACCAAGTGCTTTACCTGTTTTGCAGGCCAGTTATAACGTTGGTAGAACTATTATTTCTATGGTTGTTGTTTAAAATGTTTAACAACCAGTAAGACGTGATCTCTGACCAATTAGAACAGACTCCCCACTCATGCGAACAACTGCTGTCTGCACATACTAAGTTGCTGACTCTTTTTATTTTACAAATGAGGAAAACGGAAGGATAGACAGGTTAAGTATCTTGCCCAAGCCACACTGCCAGTCAGGGGCCAAATGGGACTTCAGCCCTGGTAGCCCGGCTCAACAGACAGCAGGTGTTTTTAACAAACTCCTAAGTCACAACTTACGAGTTCAAACTGTAGATGCTGAGATTCTCCACTGAGAGGTGAGACACACAGACCCGAGTGTGACTGCAAAGTAACAAGGCTTACTTTCAAATGGCCTCAGTCTTACCATTTAATAGTTGCCCTCCATCAACACAGAGGTTATTGATCACTTTCTTTGCAACATGTGCATGATCTAGCACTAACCAGAATGTTTTCTTCCATATTACATAGGTAACAACAGGAAGTGTTCCAGTCAGCATGGCATCCGTGATCATCCACATCCCTCAATACACCAAAGAAAAGAACCCGTTGATGTATGTGACTGGGGTGCACACAGATCAGGTAAGGGCAACTGAATTGCCTATAAAGTTGTGCACTTTCAACATGGAAATACCCCATGAGGTTGGGGTGATCATGTCTCAGATCTTATGGATGGAAAACTTGAGAAGATAAAGGTTCTGCATCCTGAGTGCCAGGAAACTAGCAGTCAGTGTCCTATCAGAAG
Organism: Lynx canadensis; assembly: GCF_007474595.2. Classification (NCBI taxonomy): domain Eukaryota; kingdom Metazoa; phylum Chordata; class Mammalia; order Carnivora; family Felidae; genus Lynx; species Lynx canadensis. The sequence goes on along the minus strand of NC_044303.2, from coordinate 200,489,925 downwards.
CAGGATACTGTTATAAGGAAACAATTACAGATGGTAGAAATTATTCCTAAGGCCTTGTTTTGGCCAGGTGAAGATCTGACTTTGTCAGAGCCCTGTCCATTGAGTAGTTAGTTCACTGACAAGTATGAGGTCGAACCCACCACAGAACAATTGGTCTACACAGCTGCAGTTAGTAGCTAGTCTTTAAGACGCTGGCCTGGCCTTCCACCTGGTAGTGATCAACCCTGTTCCTCATTTTTATCAGCTGGGCCTCATGCCCAGGCCCAGGCCTACCCCCAGGCAATTAAATCAGAATCTCCAGGGCTAAGACTCCAGCACCAGAGATTCCATAAAAGCCCCCACTTCCAAGTGGTTCTGACATGCAGCCTGGGTTCAGAAGCACTGTGTAGCCAAATCCCCGGACACTGGCTCAGCCTTAGTCTGGCACTTAGAGCTGGTTCTACAGTAGGGTTATTCCTGTGGTGCACATAGGTAACTACCGGAAATCGAAATCTTAAAATGGGGCACAGGAAAGAACCCTGAATCAAATCACTCACAACCTACTGGTACTGCAAATGGTCTTAGTACGTACCAGGTAAGCACCCGTGCTGCCCCACCAAGTGGCGCCAGGAGGATTTGAATACTTCCAAGTTTATGTTAATTGACTACAAGAAGTGTGGCCAGGTCAGTGATGTGAAAGCAACCTAATGATCCCTCCCCCGCCCAGACATGTGACCACAGGATTTCCTAACATGTTAAAAGGAACATCACAGATCACTTTGCTTCCTGAGACTGATTTGATGTCCTTCTTTGCAGGCTGGTGACATCAGTTGTAATGCTGAAATAAATCCACTGAAAATAGGACACACAGCTTCTTCGGTATCTTTCAAGAATGAAAATTTCCGGCACATAAAAGAATTGGTGAGGACAGGTTAACAGGGTGAAAGTTTCCTTGGGTGATTTATTGTTTGACCTGGAAATCAATGCACTTCTTTTCTCCTACCATCTCTTATGGTAGAACTTTCTCATTTTGGCTTTGATGGACTGTATGAATCAAGACTTAGAAAATACACTCTCAAATCCAGGTTATTGGGACTATTACTTATGCCGGTAATAAAAAATACATGTTCCATATTTCACGAAATCCAAAGGATTCCATGTGAAACTACTGTTTTGTACCAGGCGCTTTGTAAGCATTGCAAAGAGCTGTGAGGGCAGCATGTGTGTGCTTTGAAGGTGAAGCTCCTTACATCTCCCTTCCACATCATCACTGATATCTTATTTAGCTGCTTAAAACGCCTCTCTAGCCGCCTTCTCTGTTTTCCAATATTTCATTATCTCCTGCTCCAGAGCTATGCCCCTTTCTTTGAGAAAGAGGCTAGTCTAGTACTCAAATAGTAAATGTTTAGCAAACAGTAACCCTAAACAAACCATAGTTCTCCTCTAAGAACAACACAGAAATTCTGGTTTTCTTTTATTGCACTGGTTTTGTGATGAATGGGACCGGGGGGGGGGGGGGGTACAGGAAAATAGGAGAATGAAATTTTTTTTTAAAGTAACTATAGTAGAATTACAGTGTAAATATGACATATCTAAACAGTAGTATGTAAAAATGTCCAGGAGAAATCATCTCAGAGTATGCCAAAATATTATACCTTTGAGCATTTTCCTTATTTTTGTGAAAATGTTTTGATTTTTGTAAAAGGGGTAACTGATCACTGTGAACAACCTAAAACTAACAGCACAAAAACACTACAAAGAAACTAAAGTCCTCTAGAAACTTAACAGCTGGCCACTCAGTATCTAATGAATATCCTTCTCTACATCTCTAAGTATTCATCCATACCAAGATACATGTACACTGTTACATAAATCGACCATGCTACCTTTTTTTATAGGTCATTCGGTCACTGAACATTTTTAATAGACTTTACTTTTTAGAGCAGTTTGAGGTTCATGGCAAAACTGAGCGGAAAGTACAGAATTTCCCAACTACTTTCTGCCCCCACTGTCCAAATCCCCTTCCACATCAGAGCGGTACATTTGATGAACCTACAGTGACAACATCATAATCATCCAAAGTCCATAGTTTACATTAGGATTTACTCTTGATGTCAGATAGTCTATGGATTTTCACAAATGTATAATGACCTGTTTCCACAATTATAGTATCCTAACAGAATAGTTTCAATGCCTTAAAACTCCTCTGCATCCCACGTAGTCATCCCTCCCTAACCCTTGGCAACCACCGATTGTGTCACTGTCAACTATGTTTTTGTTTTTGTTAGAGCATGAGCAGGGGACAGAGGGAGGGGGACAGGTGGAAGAGACTCCATCATAAGCAGGCTCCACGCTCAGTCCCACAACCCTGGGATCATGACCTGAGCCGAAATCAAGAGTCAGAGGCTCAACCTACCAAGCCACCCAGGCATCCCTTTATCAATTATGTTTAATGACTAAATTGTGCTTCATTTTGTGCATGTATATTCGATAACTTACTTACCTAGTATGTTGTGGATAAACACAATTATTTCATTTTGGGGGGTGTGTTTACTCTCAGAAGTAGTGACGCAATAAACAGGCTCGATGTACTCTTCTCCACACATTTGTTATCTCCCGAGGCCTTCCATGCAGATGGGAAATGGCCAGGCAGAGTGTGCACCTTTTACCTTTTGAAGCAAAGCGACACAATCTCCTGAAGAAGGGCTATGACTACTAACAGTTCATGAGGTTGTCTGTTTCCCTAGATCCTGCCCAGCACTGGGTTTTATCTGTCTTTAAAATTTTAGCATTTACTCTTTAAAGTCCATACTAACTCTCTCCTTTTACCATTGACTTCAACCTGAAAGAACTGTAGAAGTGCTACGTGTAGCAATGTTACCTGCTGGCTGAAAGACCTTCAGGTCAAAGGAGAGTACTTCCTTAATGTGTCTACCAGAATTTGGAATGGGACTTTTGCGGCAGTAAGTATAAGCTTTATTTGTTGGGTTTATCAATAGCAAGGGAGCAGAGGGGTTCACTGTCAATAAATTCATACCCTTTGACAAAAGTAGTATTCTGGCTAATATCAGCAGTGCCCAAATGACTCCAAGCAATTATATCCTGGAAGCCAACATGCTTCCATGCCTTTCCAAAGCTTGCCCAACCTGGCTGTGCCTCAGAATCATCTGGGGTGCTTGTAAAACATCAGCTTCATGGACTCCATGCCAACCCACGACATCAGTCTCTGACATGTCGTCAGGATCCCCTGTGCTGTCTTGGGGTACAATGAGCCACCTGCTTTGTCTTCATCCTCATGCTCTTGATATTTCTGACTCCCTAGTCACCTGTACCACGCCCAAATCAAAGTGCCTATGTCTGTCTCCCTCCTTGAGCTCCCAGCTAATTGATCTCAACCCACCACGCAGATGAATCCAACATCAGGATCCATCTTCCTATGTTAGAGCCATGGGACTACTCTGCTCTCCTGTTTTACCCTTTCTTTGGTCAAATCCCAGTGTACACACAACTTTTTCAATCATTTGTCTCATGAAAAGTTTAAAGAAGGTGTCAAAACAATGTCAAGGTTTCCTGCCATTTCCCAGGTATGACTCTGTGGTAGTCATATCTGCTTTTGGCAGAGATTTCAGTAGCCCAGAATCTCAGCCAGGTATGACAAATATAGGGATAGACAGGGCTTCTTAAAGCAGACTGGGTAAGCAGATAGCTATTCATTTTAGCAACACTGGCTCTGATCGAGGCAGCAAAAAATTAGTCTGAAACACCCTGCGCCGGGGGTCTTCATGGCTCTTCTGGATTTTTTTTAAAACAAATAATCAGTCCTCGAGGTGCTTACCAACCAAACTCTATTCCCCGTTTTCTAATCGCTTCTTGATCTCTGCAAGAATCCCATTCCCTGCTGTGGAGTCTTAAGATTAGAAGACTAAGTTCCCTTTGAACTCGTCCATGGAACCACAATATAAGCAATATTCGTGGATAAAGACGTAACAGAAAGAGGAACAGTGAAAGGCAGGGAGGGGAAAAGGGAAGTAGGTGTGTGGAGGAGGAGCTCGGTTTTCTTCTTGCTGGCTTTTGTTAGTTACATTTACTTGCAAGGCTTGCAGATACCTCCAAATCCTGTAAGATGGGAAGCATGCAGTGAGCTACACCACCATCCCAGATGATGCAGTTTGGTGCCCCATTTCACCAATTGGTTCTTATCTCCTTGGATCTGAGGAAGGAATGTTTTCCTGGCAACCTTTGCCAGCAGGGAAGGAAAACTGTGCATCAAAATGCATTTGTGCCGGCTCTGTAAAAAGCATTTGGGTTTTTTGAGTTTGTGTAAAACTGTATTATTTTAACGGTAAAACTTTTTATTTTTTTTTTTTTAAATTTTTTTTTCAACGTTTTTATTTATTTTTGGGACAGACAGAGACAGAGCATGAACGGGGGAGGGGCAGAGAGAGAGGGAGACACAGAATCAGAAACAGGCTCCAGGCTCCGAGCCATCAGCCCAGAGCCTGACGCGGGGCTCGAACTCACGGACCGTGAGATCGTGACCTGGCTGAAGTCGGACGCTTAACCGACTGCGCCACCCAGGCGCCCCGAACGGTAAAACTTTTTAAAGCAACTTCCCGAAAGTTTTCAAGAGCAGCAATTTCATTTCTGGGAGCAAATTTCTGAAGAAATGTATTTACGCTTTTTTGACGTGGTTATGGTTAAGATGGAAAACTCCCATGAGAGTTATTGTCTGTCACACCCTACACATCTTCCTCTTTGCCGAAAGGTCAAATGTTTACTCTCACCTTGTTTCTGGCTATTTCAACAGCCAAATGGATGTTCTCAGACCACCCAGGAGATCCAGTCTGAAATATGAACCTCATTTCCTGTAGTAGAGCCCATTAACATACTGCCTTTCACCCTTTTTCTGATGCAGTGCAAGTGAACATTGCAAGTAATTTCCTCACAAAGTGATCGCTCAGGCTTCCAATGGCATTGTTGGCTGCCATTTCTAAGGCAAAGCCTTGTTGAATGCCAGCTGGTGTGTTACTTCATTCTCTCAGGTATGCATGGTGTAACTACCACTGCTTGTTAACCCTGCAGGATATCATGTACACAGTTGCGCAAAGGGCCAGGTTTGGGAGGGCAGGTAGGTCAGTGTAAAGAAATTCTTTTTAGTCTACAGGGACTGTGAAACCAGCATCACCTAACTACCTGCTTTTTTTTTTTTTTTTTTAAGGAAACAATTGTCAATACTCTAAACGTTTCCCCCAATAATATGTTTAAGATACAAATGATCAGGGTAACTTCTGATGCAATCTTCTATCTTGAGAAAATTAAGACTAATCAGAGACTGGGGGGTCGGAGTTGGCGGCGGGGGGGGGGGGGGGAGGAGGAGGAAATAAATCGCTCACTTTTTGGATATGCATTCTTTTTTTGGCTCCCAGATATAATTTAGCAAATTACCTCATGTAGTATGTTGAAACATGTGCCTTGGTAACCAGAAAAACTGAATCCTAGTAGCCAGAGCATATGAAGGCAGTTCTCCAATCTGGGCATTGTATGCTATTTCAAGCAAGCATCAGTCCTGAGAACTGCATTACAGAAAAAAACAAAATACACATCAATAACGTATCCATTGAAAAAGAATTTTCTTGTAACTAGATCCAGGAATACATGTAAAAGCTATTTCAAGTTAGGTGGTTACTAGTAACAGCATAAAATCTGTGTCCTTCGTATATGTCTGCACCAAATACAGTATTTTTTTTTATAGAAACACTTAGATTAGGAAACCTGAAATTACTCATTATGTAGCTTGACAAAAGGTTCAGGGTGTCTGCTGCTGACATGCATGGTCAAGTCTAAGTGTACTTCTACTGTTTTTAATTTGATTTTCCATTCCATTATTTGACTTAGGTAAATCTATAAAAACATCAAGTTTGCAACTTTCCCTCATGTTGAAAAACTTCATAAAGTTTTAAAAAATCTGAACTGTGATCTTTCCCAATTAAAAGCTTCATTTCTAAACCTTTGTTTTTTGGGTTTTTTTTTTTTTTTTTTAACTGTTTTCAAGTTAGACCTGGGGAGCTCTTTTTAACCTACAATGCCTGGACTTCGTCCCCAACACCCGCACCCCCCCTTCCCGCTGAGGTTTAATTTGCGATTGTGGCAGGGCCCGTCCACCCCACGTGTTTAGTCTCCCAGGTCCTTCTCATGTGTGGTCCTCCACAGATCACCAACTCAAGAACACCAAGATTCTGGAGTCTTCAGAGCTGCCATTTGCTCTTGTCCTTTCCCTTAGCAGAAATAAACATACCAATTTCATGCGTTCATTTCTGCTAAGATAAAACATGTTTTTTATTTCTATGTTCCAGTCAACTTTCCAGACAGTACAGCTGACCGCATCTGCAGAAATAAACACCTATAACCCTCAGATATATGTGATCGAAGAAAACACAGTCACGGTGAGTATACCTTATCACTCCTAGCAGGCACTGGTCTTTGGTAGGCATTCCGTTTCTGAAAACTTGAGAGTAGTGGTTCTTCTCACCTACATGGTTATAGAATATAACTGAAACTCTAAAAACCTGATGTGAGGTTGAGCTTTTTGGCAAAGGTATCTGCTACTCAAACAAGTCCAGTGAAGTACTTGTCCTCCGCATTCCCCACCCCCACCTCCCCATGTTGGCAAAGCTGGACCAGCAGTGACAGTGCAGCAGAAGGCACAACAGAGGGGGTTCATCTTATTTGTGACTCCTTCCTCCGTGCCTAAACCAGCACCACCAGCTCTTCCTTCCTTCTTTTGATTTCACAAAACAGTCTAGGTCACAGGCCATAACATTCAGGTCATTCTTATTTGAATCATAGATTTTATTTTACAGTATTTTTTAAAGAGAAAGTGCTTAAGTATGCTTAATAAATAAGGCATTTATTAGAGGGCATTTTTTTTTATTATTCCTTATAGCTACATACTGGCACTGTGTATAGGGTCCATTCATTAGTTCTTATAGTCTAGAAAATTATAAATGTTCCCCTTGATATAAAACAAAAAAAGCATCTTGCAAAGAAATGCACTTTTAGAGAAAACAAAGGCTCACTGTTCTAAAGGCTGGCACAGGACAACTTTCCTTTGCAGTGAGCCTCTGGTTGGAATATGCCATATTTAGATAGAGCAGGATTTCCATGCTCTGCTAATCTGCTGGCAGAGCCCTTTCCATTTTTCCTCCTAATGCTTTTGTTACAAACTAGAAGCCAGTTTAAGACTCTATCCCAAAGACCAGCCTGGCAGCTGGCCTCAGTCCACTGTTGTAGCCATTAAAAAGCCAATGGCCCTGTGAACTCTGGACCTCTCTCCATACTTGAGAGTAAGGCTCACACACGGCCCTGGTATCTCACTCTGGTCCCAGGGGAAATTATTCCAAAAGAGGATGCTGTTTGGCCTCTGGCTTAAGACCCTCAGTCAAGGCCCACACCCACTCTTCAGAGGCTGGGGCATGGAAAATCAGAAATGGAGCCAAAGGAAATGTGGACTTCAAATTCAAAGTATTATGAACTTAGCAGTAATATAGATATTTTAACAGTTCATTTTAGAAAAATGTAGTGTTCAGACTATCTGAATATCTGCTGAGGTCTTTTTTTTTTTTTTTCCAGAAAGTACTAGTAAATAAGTTATAATTTGAAATTAACAGTTTTAATGAACCTTTAGATTTTTTTTCTTGGTTTTCTCTGAGCAATATTGGTAAATAACAAAGGCCAACTATTAATTGTCTATGAAACTAGATTTTGAATCCAAATATTCTAGATGATTTTTTGAATATTTGGAATCCAGATAATAATCTGACCTATCTCTCTATAGGGTAGATTAAGTGATTCTTAAATTTGTTTGAATTCTGGTCCATTTAAAAATCTGAGAAATAAACTTATACTCGTGGATCCCTTTGGCTCCATGGACCCCAGACTGGGAGATTCTGGAATGGAGAGTAAAGATATGACTGCCATTAAGCAGTGAACTATATGAATTCAGTTACTTTATTCCTAAATTTATAAAGCCTTATTTTATCCCTTGAAAATACAAATGAGAAGTAACAGAATTACCAAAAGGCCAGACTCAAATTTAGTCCAACTCATAAATTCTGTGATAAGCAGCAGCTTGTCTGCCATGGTCATGTAGTATTCAACCAATCAGTAAGATTTTTGTTACCTTGCTTTGCCCACAATGTAGTTCTTAGTATTCTTAATACACTTTGTGGAGGAAATGGTAGGGATTCTTTCTGTAACTAAAAACATATATATACATACACACACATACACACTATATATATATATATATATATATATATATACACACGTATATATATACGTATATATATACGTATATATATATATATATACACACATACATACAGTAAAACCTTGGATTGTGAATAACTTGTTCTGCGAGTGTTCCGCAAGACGAGCAAACATTTCTAATAAATTTTAACTTGATCAACGAGCGATGTCTTACCATAGGAGTAGTCCGTGATGCTGAACATCCCACTGTCACAACTGAGCTGGTGGTTCCTGAAATTCGCTTTGATTCACAAGTACTTTGGATTACAAGCATGTTTCTGGAACGAATTATGCTTGCAAACCAAGGTTTTACTGTATATAAAATATACGGTATTTTACCATTAGAACTCTTAGGGCTGCCATTCTATTACAGAGTCACAAAGATTCCCAGGAAGTGGACATAAAGGAGCACACATAGCCTCCAGGACAATTTATCACTGAAAAGGTCAACTTGAGCCCTGAGCTATTAACTATCACTTTTTAACAATGCACATCAAGTACTCTTGAGTGAGAGTTAAGTGAAATCAATATTTAGAAGCCCGGTACAAAGCTGCTGTTGCTTAATCACAAGGCATCTGAGTTGTTGATTTGTTTGGTCCTTGGCCACCCCTGCCCCCTTCCAAGTTTGGACTCCAAATGCTGTCATTTGACAATGAGACTGTCTGCCAGAAACTAAAGTTCCTATTTCATAAATAAAGCATCTAAAGTTGTCAGAGATGACATAACCACTAAATACGGACACAATTAAAGGGAGGAAACTAGAAAACTTGTATTCTTTGCCTGTACTTTGCAGAAGCATTTTCTCTAGAAATTGTACTGCACAATGTTTAGCTGAGGAATGAGATCCTGACCGAGTGACATCACCTTTCTAGACCACCATTAATAAAATCAGAGACTTTGAATAAACCATCTCACTTTTTTGGGGATGCTACCATTAGTTAATTCAATTGTTGCATATATACATACATTTACAGATTCCCATTACGATAATGAAACCCCATGAGAAAGCTGAAGTACCAACTGGAGTTATAGTAGGAAGTGTAATTGCTGGAATCGTTTTGCTATTAGCTCTGGTTGCAGTTTTATGGAAGGTAAGAAAATTACCATACTTAAAAATATGGGGCTCCTGAATACATCTGTCTTGAATTTCCTTATCAAACAGTAACCTTAAGTTTTATGTGGTACCTACCTCCATCATAAGAGAAAAGGAAAGGCAAATTTATTTGCAAATTCTCACATCCGTTCCTGAAAACCATCAGTAAGCATTTTATATCCAATATATAAAATGAGGTCTGGATCCCGATACTTTTTTTTCCAACCTGCCTTTTATCCAGACCCCTGAATGTTTTGTTCAGGTACCAAAAAAAAAAAAACAAAAAACAAAAAACAAAAAAACCAGACCCTGGAAAATGTATGCCGTTCAGTTCAATCCTGTGCATTATTTCCTCACTGAAAAGCTGAGCCCAAGTCATAGTCTGCACATCATCCTCTCCAGAGCCCCAGAGATTCCCACAGGGGCTTTAGTGGGCAACCAAGGGGGTCTGAGGCCCCATAACAAAATAATTCACACGTGGTAAAAACTGTACATCACCTTACAGCTGGGCTTCTTCAAAAGAAAATATGAAAAAATGTCCAAAACTGCGGATGAGATTGACGAGACCACAGAACTCAACAGCTGAGCCCCACGGCGGTCTCACTGCAACGTGAGCTGTGGCAGCACAGCCAGGGTTTGCTGTTTGCGTGAATGGATTTGTTTTAAATCCCAGTGCTTTATGTGTAAGCGGTAAAACTCGCCTGATACTTTACGAAAACTGCAGGTCAGTTTGGGAAGAAGAAATTGGGTTTTTTTTTTGGGGGGGGGCGCTGGGAGTAGAAAGGGTAAAAGACGTATTTTATATGGGCGGGGGGTGGGGGCAGGGAGTGACCTTTACACTGGCTGGTCCAGAGTTTACATAATGTGCATTGTGTCAGAAACATGAAATGCTTCCAAACATGAGAAGTCTTAAAGAAAAATAGAACCTTTCTCAGATTTGGTGGGGGGAACCCCAACCATTTAAAGTGATTGTTTTTAAACAGTGACCACAAGAGTGGAAGTACTTGGCCTAGCTATATAATTAGCTTGGATACTGAGGTTGATGGGGGGAAAAAGACAACACAGGTCTTCAACTTATGCTGGTCATCCAGAGCTGTCACAGAGGTTATTTGAAGTGACCTTTTTGTTAATGAAGTAAGGTATAATTCGCTGCTGTCGGCCTTCTCAGAGTCCCTTTTTTGCTATGATCTATTTATCAAAACAATCTTGGATACCTGGTAGGAGCCTAGAGTATGCTTCCTACAGAGGAAACCTCCATTTAAGGGGGTGGGGGCTGGGAGGGTAGTTTAGAAGTCAAATGCAAAATTGTTTAAAATCTGTATCACAACATTGATGGTAAAACCCTATCTACTAGAGGCCCAGCCTGTGCCAAAAGAAGTAGAAAGTTCCCTTTCTCCTTCACCATGCATAACTGGCTGACTTGACTGCCTGGGGACCTAGTTTGAATTTATGGAAGAGGAGTAATTTCTTTGGCATCCTTCCTCCTTCCGTACTAAACCACTCTTGCACCTACCTCCTGGTGTCCCCATCTTCTAGAAGCCCACTAAGGCGTGCCTTCCTCTCTAGTAATTCAGGGTTAGCCACCTCCCTTTGGCCTTCATCCAAATCTCCAATTCGTTGGAGCAGCTGCTCTACACCAGGTGTGAGGAAGAAAAATCATCTCACTTACCTACTTGCATGAATAATCCCTTTAACTCCAGGGAGCTATTTTCCTTTATTGCTAAACAAGTAAGAAAAATAAGCCACGGTGAATTTCTAATTGTTGGAATTTCAGGCAGTGCAAACAAAGTACAAAACAAAACTCGGGAATTTGCAAATTATGAGGAGACCTTGGAAGCCCCCAAATTAGCAGGTGCACCCTCTGTGCTTGTGTGTTGCTGGAGGACTTAAACTTTCAGAATGACTCCCACCTGGGCAAGTATGCTCATTAGGTAGCTCCTTAGGTCCCAACTCCTGGAACACTTATTTGGTCAAAAGAGGATGAAACCCAGTGGTCCATATTTTAACAAGCATCCCAGTCACTAACGTAAATGGACTGCCTTGGAACGCCACCCGTTTCTCCTGCACCTTTTGTTTCAGCCCACACACTCTCCAGGAGGGACTGGGAGAAAGGCAGAGGCAAAGGCAAGTGGGAACTATTTAATGTCAGAAACTGCATACCTAAAGCTTTGGACAAATCACTTGGCCTCTTTAAACTACACTGTCCTCATTATAAAATGAGAAGACTGGGTTGGAGTTCAGCAGCAATGCTTTTAGTTTTGAAAGTCGAAGATCTGGATTTCTTACAGTTACAGACAATCCTCAAAAAACCTGACTTTGAAAACAAGTACGTGCCTGTGTGCCTCAGGCCCAACTGCTCTTCTGGCCTGGCTCCTTCGAGCTATCTAGAGCTATCTGTGTTGTCTGGTAACTTATTTTGTATTTGACAAAGCAAAACAAACCAGGTGGAAAAAATCAGCCATAAAATGGCAGGGGCTTATAACTTTGGCTATCTCTAGACGTGCTAAAGCCCAATTCTTATAACAGCTGTGTGGATTCAAATACTTTGAGCCCAAAATTTTTTTAAAGAGTGGAGGAAAAACCTAAGTTGATAAAGAATATTTAAGAAACCATGTAACTACTGTGTACATATACAGACTAGTTCTTTGGGGTGCTATACAAAGAATTCTAGCAGGTCATTCCTTTTATTTCACTCTGCCTCGCCTTTCTTACAGAAGCACTAAACTGAGGTCATGCCCACGGCGAGCTTGAGTGCTTTGGCCAAGCCGGGGCTTAGGTAGTGTACCTCGTCAGGACTGTCTCCATGAAGCAGCTGGCTTACTACAACCTAAAAACTTAGCCACTGGTCTCTGTGCCATTTATTCCACTGGAGCAGGGTTTCTTTGCCTTGGCCCTGCTGACAAGGGGCTGGGTGACTCCTTGCAGGGGGCTGTCCTGTGCACAGTAGGGTGTTGAGCAGCATCCCTGGCAGCTACCAGGTGCCAGGAGCATCCTCTCTCCCAAGTTGTGACAATACACAAGTATCTCCAGACACTGTATCACACTTCCTGGGAGGCAAAAGTCACCCCAACGGAGAAGCACTGCGCCAGGAGCAAGTGGCCTAAATGGGCAACAGATTTGAGGCAGGGGCTCTAGTGAGGAGTATTTCTCCAACACTTTTAAGCAAAGGCGAGTATTTAGCCAAGAAATCAAAGAACAAAACCCCACTGCTTGAAAACAAGTTATGTATTCCTGGTCAGCCTTACTTTTGCTTTAAAAGTAAGTGTAATATGGGGCTTAAAAAACACCATCTTAAAGTTTCCATTTCATAAATGGTATATATAGACAAGATCTGTAGAATGTGATTAAAAAGAGTTGCTTCATGCATGGCTGCCACACAAGCCATATAAAATAGTAAAATAGTTTGTAAAGAAGCTGCATTGAGACTTGAAATTGTGCATCATTCATTTTAGTAGCAAAAGAACTGGAGATTTTTTTTCTAGCTGGCAGTGTTCTCTTTATAAAATAGTAGAAATTATTAACTGTGAAAAAGAACTAAACCCAATTTATCCTAATCACATAAGTGATTATACAAAAAACTATCATAAAAGGTATAATTTTATAATGTATTTCCCTCTCCTGATATACAGCTGTAAGTTATTAAAAATCTCCCACGCTGATGGTGCGGAGCCTGCTTAGGATTCTCTCTCTCCACCCTTCCCCGACTCGCTCTAACAAAAAACTTAAAAAAATATATATATCGATTAAGACATTAAACAGAAAATAGGATCCCTCAACCGTGGCCTAACTTTACTTTTTCAATTTGCACACGAAAAATACCTGCATTCATGACTTTTCAGGACTATGCCCTTCATGTGTATTAACAAATACCCATTTTAAACAACTTGAAAGACTAAACATCTAGAGGTAGAAGATAAACATGAGGGTAAAGTCTGAAATAAAAAGTTAACTACTTCTTCGAACCTTAAAGGATGAAACTGTTTTTTTATATTTACATATGGCTACATTTTCATCTGTACCTGGTTTATTTTGACAGATAAAATGTATATATTGCACGACTATGTTAGAATTGTACATTTTCTAAAGAGAAAGGATCTTGGATATTTTCCTTCATGTAAAGTATAAATCTTTAAGATGTGATTAAGTATATTTGTTTTTGATTAACTGGTTTTTGCCTTTTTTCTCTCCAAAAATATAAAAATGAATGTATCATGTTCATCAAGTTGCACAACTCATTTGATTCCTGAGAAATCATTGGAAAAGTAATCAACATTAACGAGAAAAGCTCTTAACTAAGAATGAGACTCTAAAGTGTTTTTTAATTATAAACCACTCTTCATACCACATTACTAAATTATAATTAAAGTTGTTTTGAAAATAAAGTTACTGACTTTGGACTTCTGATTTTATGGCTCGTATATTTCAGTGTATTTATCGTATGCACTCACCCTGCTTCAGAACACGTTCAAGACTCCATGTAAGAGTGAGGATGTATCTAATTTCTTACATTACTAGCAGTGACCACAGGCTGTTTTGTAAGAACCTTCAATTGCCTTCATAGTTTACGGACTAGATGTAAAACCTTGCTTCTAAACGTGTGGTCCACAGATAGGCAGCCCTGCATCATCTGGGGCCCATTACCAAATGTGTATCTCCACGGCATCCAGAAGTGAATCCGAAGGGAAGTTTAACAAGATTCTCCAACGAATCACGTTCCATATTGAAAGTTTGAGAAGCACTGCTCTAAAGCACAACTTCTCTCTCCAAACATGTACTTGGAAGAGAGAGAAAAAAAAGTTGGCCAAACCATTGCAACTTGCCAAAACATTCAGGGTTTTTTTTTTTACTCTAGTTTTAGTAGTAAGCAGGAGGGTTTAAATATTTTAAGGATTAAATATGCTAAAGGTATTAGGTGTTGTGAAAGCTACGTATCCAGCTTACCGACTGGCCCTCACTGTACAGACTGGCACATTAATGCAAAGCTTGGGTGGCACATGTTTCCATTTCCATGGATACACACGTGTCTCCCATTCCCGCATCAGGTGATTGCTCAGACGCCTTCCTCAGCCCTGCCCATCTCAGTCCCGGTGAACCAAGTCGTAAGGGCCACTGACTGCAGAACCATCACAGTGTGTCTCGTACACATCGTACATTAAAATACAACCATGAACAAAAAGAACATTAGCTCTGGCACAGAATAGACCCGTATTCCCAAACTGGAAAATAGTTTTATACTTACTCATTTTTTTAAAAGTAATTCCTTTTACTTACTCTACATCACCTTTTAAAAACTATAAAAAACTTCCATCCTCATCCTATCGTATAACTTAAACCCTTAATATTTTAAACTCTGATACCAATTAAACAATGGAAATAATTGTACTCAAAGTCAGACACTACTTTAAGAACCACTCTGACCTAACTTAAAGAAAAAGGCTAACTAAACTGAACTTTTTGGCTCCATGCAGTTTTTGCATAGAAAAGTAACCGACTAAAAACCTCACTCAAGTTGCTCTTACCTTAGCCCTGGCTCTACTGCCCTCTGCTGGGTCAGCAACTAACTACATCATAAATCATTCCTGCCTTAAGATACCATGTTCACAAACTCCATGCCCAATAAGTAACTAAGTAAGATGTTACAGAATGGCCCAGGGGGAGGAAGTGGAGGGGAAACCTACCCACTCATGCATTTAACCAGATACCTTTACACACGCATAAGGGCTACAGCTACACGTGTCAGGTGTGTTTAATTGGAGCACAATACTCAACACCAACAGCACTTTTTGGTGCATGGTAGTG
This sequence comes from Lynx canadensis, assembly GCF_007474595.2. Taxonomy (NCBI): domain Eukaryota; kingdom Metazoa; phylum Chordata; class Mammalia; order Carnivora; family Felidae; genus Lynx; species Lynx canadensis. The sequence continues at coordinate 200,474,747 of NC_044303.2, read as the reverse complement.
GTTCGGGCACACCTGGCAGAGATAAGTCCCTGACCTCAAGAAGTCTGTAGTCTGGTGATGGGAATAAACTAATAGATACAGTACAACTGGTAGCATTAAGGGCCACAAGAAGATACAAGGCAGGATAAAGGAAGGGGATTCCGGTTTTAAATAAGATAGAGAAGGCTCTCTGAGGAGGGAACATTTAACTGGGGACTTGAAATAGTGAGGAAGCAGACTATGGGAATATCTGGGGGAAGAGCATTCCAGACAAAGAGACAAGGAAGGACTCTATGACAGATAAGCCTGCTACATACCAGCCAGAGCAAAGCAGGGGGGCTGGAGCAAGGTGAGGGGCAGGCGGGAGCCCAAGCATATAGACCATAGACCACGGTGAGGACTGTGGGGCTCCAGCATGGGATTAGCTCTCCAAAGGCTCTGAGGAGGATGAAATGACCCACATGGGAGAAGGAAGAGTGTCAGGAGGGGTGCTGTCAGCAGGGCCACAACAACGGTCCAAGAGAAATGGAGCGGTGGCTTGGACGAGAGTTGCGGCAGTGGGATTCAGAAGTAGCAGCTAGATTCGAGAGACATCCAAGAATCTGTTTTCAAATTCTCCAACAGGTTCATTCAAGGATATGAGATCAAGACTCAAACTACTGGCTTCTTGACCACTGCTTCTCACAATAAACTGAAATATACTAGAACTCTAACATTATATCCAAAGGACAAAAATATCCACAAAATCACAAAATATTTCACTCACTGACCATCTACTATTACTTTCAAAGAAAATAAAATGCTTTCATTTTGCTTCTCATTGAAAAAAAAAATATAAGTAATTTGAATTTCCTACTTCATGGAATGGTGTGTCTACCACAGGCATCTTTCCTCACATTTAAATTTACTCTACCATTTTTTCCCTGAAGTCTTTCCTCAATCTGTGGCTCCTGCATAAGCCTTCATCCTAACACTCATTTTTTTTTTCTCCCTTTTGTCCTACTGGTGTAACACAAGAGACTGTGTTTCAGTAAACTAGCTTAACTTCTAGAAAAGAAAAATCAAAATGTGATTAAAGACAGTTTACCAAGTTTAATTTTAGTTCTCTAAAAAAAAATGTGTGAATTAATCACTGGCTGTCCAAAAGCACTCTTTGTTTCTTTTCCAAGATGATGATGATTCTTCATACATTTCCTGAAAAACAGAACCATAACAGGTATTCAAAACAGAGTGGCTTAATAAATTCAACTGCATCAGAAAAATTCAGGTAAATGAATCTAGTTAAATCTGCTACTCTTCCAACAATCCAATAAACATTTGTTTGAGGCACTGAAAGGAGAAAACTGAATAAACCTGTTCCCTCCACTTAAGGACCCCAATCCAGTGGGAGAAACACTGACATGAAGACTTAACAAGGCAAGGTACAACCACAGAATGGAATAAACAATTCCATTTGGGACCATGTCAGGAGACAGCCTGAGCAAGGTTACACAGGGAAGATGCAAGGTCTTTAATAATTTTAAACACTTTTTTCTTTCCAAACACATCTACTTCAGCATTTCTATATAATGCTTTTCCACAGGCTGATGGGATATTTCCACTAGGTGTGAAATTAAGTGACCACCCACAGAAGTTCTTAAGCAGGTTTGGGCTCTACCCTAGAGACAATTGACAATTGCTTTGTAAGTGTGTGCCCCACCTACCTGCCTACCCGGCTATTTCACCAATGATCTCAAAGCACAGGTGGGACTAGAACCCGACACGAATTGAGATGATACTCGGAAGGGAGGGGAATAAGAATGTATCAATCTTTCTTCTCAATCTCCAGTCAAATCCTATTTCTGAGGGACAGAAATCCAAATTCGACCTTCCTCTGAACACTGTATATACCCTCTCAACCTCTGCAGACAGAAAAGTAAACAGAAAGCTCAGCTAGACCTTGAAGTATAAAGATGAGAGGATGCCCCAATCCTGCCCACCCTCTTATTCCAGGGACCCACTCTCTCATCTACTTTCTATGAGCAGGCTGTCCATTCTTTCTCCTTGGTAAGGAGATCAACTGGGGTGCCTGATGACTCAGGTGGTTGAGTGTTTGACTTCTGATTTGGGCTCAGATCATGATCCCAGGGTCATGGGATCAAGTCCCACGTTGGGTTCTGCACTAAGCATGGATCCTGCTTAAGATTCTCTCTTAAGCCACCTGGGTGGTTCAGCAGGTTAAGCATCTGATTCTTGATTTCAGCTCAGATCATGCTCTCATGGATTGTTGGGTTCTGCGCTGATAGCACAGAGCCTGCTTAGGATTCTCTCTCTCTCTCTCTCTCTCTCTCTGTCTCTGTCTCTGTCTCTGTCTCTCTCTGTCTCTGTCTCTCTGTCTCTCTCTCTCTCTCTCTCTCTCCCCTTCTCTGTCCCTCCCCTATGCATGTGTTCTTTCTCTCTCTCAAGATAAATAACATTTAAAAAATAAAAAAAGGTTCTCTTCTTCTGCCCCTCTCCCCTGCTTGTACTATCTGAAAAAATTAAATTAAATTAAAATTAATTTAAAAAAAAAAAAAAGCTACCTCTACCACCCAGATTCACAACTCAATGGAGAATGCTCTCCCTGACTCACTCTATTCAGGAGACTGCCTCATGTAGTCTATCAAAATGGTGGCAGCTTTGTTCAAAGCAAAGCCACCATAGCTGAGCTTCACAGAGACTGTTTTCTGTCACAAATCCTATCTTCAAATCCCAAAGTATCCCCTTATAAGAACAGGTGTCAGTTTTCATTCATTTCAAAATTTTTTTAAATTTTATTTTTGAGTTGGGGCGCCTGGGTGGCGCAGTCGGTTAAGCGTCCGACTTCAGCCAGGTCACGATCTCGCGGTCCGTGAGTTCGAGCCCCGCGTCGGGCTCTGGGCTGATGGCTCAGAGCCTGGAGCCTGTTTCCGATTCTGTGTCTCCCTCTCTCTCTGCCCCTCGCCTGCTCATGCTCTGTCTCTCTCTGTCCCAAAAATAAATAAAACGTTGAAAAAAAAAATTAAAAAAAAAAAAACAAAAAACAACTTTATTTTTGAGAGAGAGACAGAGCATGAGTGGGGAAGGGGCAGAGAGTGAGGGAGACACAGAATCGGAAGCAGGCTCCAGACTCTGAGCTGTCAGTACAGAGCCCGATGCAGGGCTCGAACTCACGAACTGTGAGAACATGACCTGAGCCGAAGCTGGTCGCTTAACCAATTGAGTCACCCAGGCACCCCAGTTTCAGTTTTTATTCAGAAAACATGGTCACTGGGTTTCATAGGTCCTGTGTAAGAGTCCAATTTGTTCATCTCTACCACAAACGGAGCCAGCAGGCTCCTAGGAAAGACACGCTCTGCCCTCTGATCTGAGACGTTAATTCCCTCCTTGGCTTTGCTACCCAGCCAAAATGCTGTGGGCAATTCTAGACTCTTAAAGGCAATTATAAGTTTGAGAGTTCAGAACAACCCCACTGTTACTGTTACTACACCATGGAAGAACTTAAGGAGTTGAGTCTTTTCATCCCTTCAGAATGTCCTCTTTAACCAGAGATTCGCTCTTACTGATTGGTTTGATGTGCTGACAGAAAACGAGCTAGAATTTCCTATTTATGTCTGAAAATCCACTCACTATGCATTTTCTCCAAAGAGGCAATACCCCACTCTTTTTTCCTAAGAAGAAATTCTAGAACGTTGCTTGCTCTTTTGCCTCGAGAAATCTTGTTTACCTATTGCTGAACAGCTGTGCATTATTATCACTCTCCACAGGACTAACTCAAGGGAATTCTAATCCAAAGTGAATGAATTCATATATGAACCAATGGAAAAGTCCAGACAAGGAATTCCAATTGTTACCAACTATTGAGGCCTAATCTGTGCCATGCATTTCTTTGGGGCATGTACTTTTCATGTTTAACAAACTTTGGAAAGGAGATATTACATAAATACTATTTCAGATAAAGAAAACATGATTCTATAGAGTCAGGGAAGACCCTAGAATACAAGTTCTACATGTAATCTCATTCCTTATCTTTTAAACAATTTGTGAGAAAAACCATGTCCAAATGGCAAAATTAGATATTTCCTTACCTTTTTCCATATGGGCACCTTGGCTTTTAAAGTATCAATGGCATAGCTCACAGCTTCAAGGGATGAAGTCCTATGGGCCGAGGACACAGCAATGATAATGCTTGCTTCCGACACTGGAACTAAGCTTTAACAAAATGAAGAAGAAAAACTGCCATCTCTTCTGAATCCACATGTTAAAGGATATTAAACACATGAAAAAAAATTCCAGTAAAGCATTCTTACAACTAAATATCCAGTTCTACTTTAAACTTCAGGTTAATTAAAAAACAGTAATTTATCCTGTTTGCATTCAGCAGAGGGGATGCTGAGGTTGTGCCTAATTTGTTAGCATATTAAACAGAAACAAATATTAAAGAATAGAATTGATGAAATTTAGTTTTTAATAACAAAATAACAACTAATGTAATATAACAGAAATGGAGTCTCAATTGCTGGGCTCTTTTTAAAGTCTAGAACTCCACTCTTCTTAGTGGTATAAACAGGCAACTAATTTAATGACCTTCAAAGGCACTACATTAAAAAAAATCTATTAACAGACTTATCATACAAATAGAGTCCAGACTATAAAACAATTCTTAAAAGGCCTCAAGGACTTTAGCACACATTAGCACAGGCCTTGTGTCTGCACAAGGCCTTTTAGAGTTTGGCACATTTGGACTTTGTTTTAGCATCAGGCACTCTCCAGATGTTACAATGAAACAAACAGCCCTTGAGGTGCTATCCACTGTCTGCCTGTCTGCCAGAGTAATACACAAACCTTCCTCTCATGCTAATATAGGATTCCTACAGACGATTCCAGAATTAAAATCAGCACAATGATGGAAAACAAATGCAATTAACTATTTAATTGCTAAAGGAAATCATACCCAAGTCTATGAAACACTGCTATGTGTTTGACTGGCCATTTCTGCCGAATGTCACTACAAATTTTTCTGATTTCATTTTCCGCCATTGGTAGATATGCTTCATATTCTAAGCTAATGACTTTTTTCCCTTCAAAGTTATTTCTTGTAGTCCCTAAAAAAAAAGAAAGAAAAAGAAAAATATTAAGGTTTCCTTACAATAGAAATAACACATTAATAGAAAAAAAGGATTATTTCAGCAGCACACCAATTTGCCTACAAATTGCTTTCAAATTTTCTAAAAACAAACATTTGGTTAGAAAACCAAAAAATAATTATCATAAAGATGAGGAAATACAATGTCGCTAATGAGGCAAACGTTATCAAAAATACTCATAGGACAAACCAGGATGGGAAACATTATGCTCCCAGGACTATCATTAAGTTAGTATCACCACCATTTTTTCCCCTCAATATTTGGAACATACAGAATTCTCCTTGAAAATAATGACTCTTATTCTACTCTTTTAATGCCTTTAACACAGGTTGGTTTGAATCTGAATAAAAATTAAAAAGTGTCTACCCACCATGGGTTACTGCTCTTAGTATCTTAAAATCCTCTATTAACACTGAGCATGGAAAACACTTGGTGATTTCTATTGTCTTATGCAGTCAACCCACACTGTGAAAATCACAACTTACCTACAAACAGGGATACTGCACCACAGAGTGGAGAAACCACCAACTGTGAGACTTCATCTATGGAGAGTTTCTCAGCAGTGAATTTTATTATATCTTTAGATTTCTCTTCAATTTCATTCATATCTTTCCTGGAAGATATTAACAAACCTTAACATTGGTACTACAGGCAAAACACCCAACTCACTGTGTTTCAATTTATATTTTTTGTACATTAGATGTGATAGAAGTCATGGTTTGAACTGAATGATAAAAATAAGTGTAAAATTTGAGCAAAACTCAACATATTTATAAATATTCCAAATGAATCAAGCAGGATATATAAAAGGAACTGTAATCTACCTCATATGCCACTTTATTCCAAATTCTGGAATTGCTACTCTTATCTCCTATCGTGGTATAGGTCAGACATCGACACCTTCAGCCACACACACATATCACCTCTGATCACTACATCACCATGCACCACACCTAGAACTGGTTTTTTCTTTATCCAGAAGGGAGAGAGGGAGAACAGAAGCAATGGTGACTCCACAGGAACTCAGTTCATTTCATAACCGGGCATAATCCCAGTTAAGTAACTGAGGAAATAAGGAAATGAACTGCGTGCCTATCACCAGATGTCCTACAAAGTCCTCTGCCATGCATTTCTCATTTCATTTATCAAGCATCTATTACATTCTCACTAAGTGACTAACCCCACACACTAGACGAGGACCAGGGAACAAAAAACCTGCCTCCTGCGCTCAGGGCACCTTATGGGAATGGGAGAAACAAAGCAATAAACAAAAAATATAAATAGGGGTAACTTATACAAATAAACAGGGTTCTGAGACAGAGCATGGGTGCTGGGGAAGGGGCTATTTAAGAGGGTCAAAGAAAGCCTTTCTGAAGACATACTATAGAGAGGTGAGACCTGAAAGAAAGCAGCCTGTAAAGAAACAGAAGAACAGACCCCCAGGCAGAGACAGGGAATGGCAAATACAAAGCCTCCAGAACCTGCAGGGAGGCTGGAGCTCAGGATGTGAGGGAGAGAACAGATGGGCTGAGGGTGGGCACGTGGGCTGGGTCTTGCCGGATGAGGAGTCTGGATATAATCATAAATCCTGCGGGATTTCATTCACAATGAAAGGCAAGAGAGAGAAGGCTCAGGGGAGTTAAGCACTCCGTCAATGTGGTTCCAACCAAGGAATCCCACTAAATCCAATGTCTTTTTCCCTATACTTCCAGCTACTGGAAAGAAAGAAAAGCACAAATATTCACATTCCACTGGGTTCCAGGATCTTTCAACCTCCTGTACATGGCAGCTGAGCTTCTTACAGTAACTTACAAGTAACCTGAACATGGTCTGTGAACGTCAAACCATACCAAATTCGTACCACTTTGATTCTGTAAGGATGTGGATTCTAAAACCACATGTTAGGGAGGGGATCCAACATGGTGTATTAGTAGGGGGACCCAACGTTCCCTGGTCTCTCAAACACAGCAGCATTAAGGCCAAAGGACTTCGAATTCCAAGAGTCAGGGTTGCAGAGTGACAAAGATGTCTCCAGGGACCCATGGGGACAACCTGGCAGGCCACAGATGCGTGACTGCAAACTGGAAGAGATAAAACAGGCCGTGTAGGCATTGAGGGAAGGGATCCCCTTCTGCGGAGAGACAAAGGGAAGAGAAACAGAGGCTGGGGAAGCCTAGGACTGTATCTGAACAAGAGAAAAACCACAGACCGGGAGGGAGAAAGATCCAATCTCTAACTGCGGGGCTTTCCCCAGGCTCAGTAACTAGTTCAGAGGCACAGTCCGCAGTGGGAGAAAGCAATCCCCTTCCTGGAGTGCTGTGGGAAGAAGGTATATAACCTTTCAAAGGACAAAGACTGCCTGCGCCCACCAGCCATAAGCCATATATCGGTGGCACCGAGTGGCACTTCCCCAGATCCCAGGTGTATGGAGAAAGAATCTGTAAAACATCGGGGTTTAAGTCCCAGCCGAGCGCCAGGGAGGCATGGGGTCGGGGGAGCAGAACAAACTGCCTTGTTCGTGCCTGCAGCATTGCAAACATGGTCTGAACAGAGTGGTTTGGGACAGCCGGACGATGGAGCGGAGACTGTGGTGTCGCCGTTTTTCTCCCCATCACCACCAAGATGGGTCCTCAGGGATCGGTCTGCGGGCCCCACAGTGGAGGCGGGAGCTGCCTACACCAAACCATGCCCCTCCATACCTGGTAACTGTGTATCTACCAAAGCGGGATTGACACTAACAAACCAGAGAGCTGCTCCTCCAGATCAGCACTGCCACCAGTTCCAAGGCACCCAGCAGTACTGCACTGCCTGATTTAATTCTTGGACAATTCTTATTATATATGTATATATTATATATTTTATTTATTTATTTTTCTTCCTTTTCTCCTTCTTACTTCTTCTCTCCTGTAGTCTGGTTATTCTGGTTGTTGGTTTATCTAAGCAGACATATTTAATCTATTCTCTTTATACCTGTTCTATATCTCTTTATTTTCCTCTCTCTCTGGAATAAGCTGTAGAGTTTCTCTGCCTGCTCACTTTTCTTTTCTTCTTCCCCGCCGCTGTCATTTCTCTCTTTGTATGGGATAAGACCTCTTCCATCAACAATGCCTCAACCCCGTTGTTTTGTTATAGCTGATGTTTTTTGTCTTTTTGTATTTGTTTCTTTGTTTTCTTTTCGAGGGCTACTTCAATGAACAAATCAAAGCACACCTGGTGGAGGGTCCAAAGGATCACTACGAGTAGGGAGAAAATGCAACCAGAGTCACAACAACAGAGAGCAAGTAACACTCCAAAAAACAGCTCCTGAAGGGCCAGGCCCTGGACAACGTATGATCCCTCTTTAATACAGTAGTGCTCACAGGTGCAGGCCACATAACAAGCTTTTAAAACACACAAGGGACAGAAAACTAGCCAAAATTCAAAAATGAACTACTGGGACCTCATCAAAATAAAAAGCTTCTGCACAGCGAAGGAAACAATCAGCAAAATTAAAAGGCAACCGACAGAATGGGAGAAGATATTTGCAAATGACATATCAAAGGGTTAGTATCCAAAATCTATAAAGAACTTAACAAACTCAACACCCAAAAAACAACTAATCCAGTGAAGAAATGGGCAAAAGACATGAATAGACACTTCTCCAAGGAAGACATCCAGATGGCCAACCAACACATGAAAAAATGCTCAACATCACTCATCATCAGGGAAATACAAATCAAAACCACAATGAGATACCACCTTACACCTGTCAGAACAGCTAACATTAACAACTCAGGCAACAACATGTTGGTGAGGATGCAGAGAAAGAGGATCTCTTTTGCATTGTTGGTGGGAATACAAGCTGGTGCAGCCACTCTGGAAAACAGTATGGAGGTTCCTCAAAAAACTAAAACTAGAACTACCCTACCACCCAGCAATTGCACTACTAGGCATTTATCCATGAGATACAGGTGTGCTGTTTTGAAGGGACACCCCTATGTTTACAGCAGCACTATCAACAATAGCCAAAGTATGGAAAGAGCCCAAATGTCCACTGATGGATGAATGGATAAATAAAAGGTAGCGTGTCTGTGTGTGTGTGTGTGTGTGTGTGTGTGTGTAATGGAGTATTACTCGGCAATCAAGAAGAATGAAATCTTGCTATTTACAACTACATGAATGGAACTGGAGGGTATCATGCTAAGTGAAATTAGTCAGAGAAAGACAAAAATCATATGACTTCACTCATATGAGGACTTTAAGAGACAAAACAGAAGGGAAACAAAAATAATATAAAAACAGGGAGGTGGACAAAACAGAAGAGACTCATAAATATGGAGAAGAAACTGAAGGTTGCTAGAGGGGTTGTGGGAGGGGAGGTGGGCTAAATGGGTAAGGGGCATTAAGGAATCTACTCCTGAAATCACTGTTTCACTATATGGTAAGTAATTCAGATGTAAATTTTAAAAAATTAAAAATAAAATTAAAAAAAAATAAATTTACAATAGACTTTGATCAATAAAAAAAAAGAGAAAGAAAAGAAAACTAGTCAAAATGATGAAACAGAATAATTCTCAAAAGAAATTCCGGGAAGAAATGACAGCTGAAGAATCGATCAAAACACATAAACAATATAACTGAACAAGAATTTAGAATGATAGTCATAAGATTAATCACTGAGCTTGAAAAAAACATAGAAGACAGCAGAGAATCTATTGCTGCAGAGATCAAGGAACTAAAAAATACTCATGATGAATTTAAAACTGCTATAAATGAGGTGCAAAATAAACTAGAGGCAGTAACAGTGAGGACTGAAGAGGCAGAGAGAAGAATAAGTAAAACAGAAGATAAAAATATGGAAAAAGATGAAGCTGAGAAAAAGAGATAAAACTATTCTGGACCACAAGGAGAGAATTAGAGAACTAACTGAATCAATGAAACGTAATCATATCCGTATCATAGGAGTTCCAGAAAAAGAAGAGACTGAGAAAGGAGTGGAGGAAGGGATACTTGAACAAATCATAGCTGAGAACTTCCCCCAATCTGGGGAAGGAAACAGACACTGAAATCCAGGAGGCACAGAGAACTCCCTTCAGACATAATTTGAATTGATCTTCTGTACAACATATCATAGTGAAACGGGCAAAATACAAAGACAAAGAGAGAATTCTGAAAGCAGCTAGGGATAAACGGGCCTTAACTTATAAGGGTAGACACGTAAGGATAGTAGCAGACCTATCTACTGAAACTTGGCAGGCCAGAAAGGAGTGGCAGGAAATTTTCAATGTGGTGAACAGGAAAAATATGCAGCCAAGAATCCTTTATCCACCAAGCCGGTCATTCAGAATAGAAGGAGAGATAAAGGTTTTCCCAGACAAACAAAAACCGAAGGAATTCATGACCACTAAACCAGTCTTGCAAGCGATCCTAAGGGGTCTCTGTGAGTGGAACGCTGCAAAGACCACAAAGGAACAGAGATATCACTACAAGCATGAAACCTAAAGATAACACAATGACTCTAAATTCATATCAATAATAACACTGAATGTAAATGGACTAAATGCTCCAATCAAAAGACACAGGGTATCAGAATGGATAAAAAAACAAGAGCCATCTATCTGCTGTCTACAAGAGACTCATTTTAGACCTGAGGACACCTTCAGACTGAAAGTGAGGGAATGGAGAACCATCTATCATGCTACTGGAAGTCAAAAGAAAGCTGGAGCAGCCATACTTGTGTCAGACAAACTAGATTTTAAACTAAAGGTTGTAACAAGAGATGAAGAAGAGCATTATATCATAATTACAGGGTCTATCCATCAAGAAGAGCTAACAATTATAAATGTCTATACACCCAATTCAGAGGCACCCACACATATAAAACAATCACAAACATAAGCAATCCTATTGGTAAGAATGTGGTAACTGCAGGGGACTTTAATATTCCACTTACAACAATGGACAGATCATCCAGACATAAAATCAATAAACAAACACTGGCCCTGAATGATACACTGGACCAGATGGACTTGACAGATATATTCATTCTTCTCGAGTGCACACAGAACATTCTCCAAGATAGATCACATACTGGATCACAAAACAGCCCTCAATAAATATAAAAGAAATGATCATACCATGCACATTTTCAGATCACAACGCTATGAAACTTGAAATCAACCACAGGAAAAAGTTTGGAAAACCTCCAAATACATGGAGGTTAACGAACATCCTACTAAAGAATGAATGGGTGTGAACATGGTGGCACAGGAGGACACTGGGCTCACCTCGTCTTGCTGATCACTTAGATTCCACCCATATCTGCCTAAATAACCCAGAAAACCGCCAGAAGACTACCAGAACGGACTTTCCGGAGCCAAGTGTAGACAAGAGGCCCACGGAAGAGGGTAGGATGGAGAAGCGGTGCATGCTACACAGACTGGCGGGAGGGAGCCGGGGCAGTGGAGGGGCAGCCCACCTGGCAAGGCAGAGCCCCTGAAGTCTGGCTTGCAGAAGCGGAGGGGCCGGACTCCATGAGTTCTGACAGCCAGCAGGACTTAACATCTGGAATGTTATAAGTCAACAGCTCTGCTCAGAGAGTGGGAGGGCAAGAGGACACGGGGGTGAGAGGTGTTGAGCCCTGGAAGACAGAGCTCAGCTCGGCAGGGAACAAAAGTGCTGGCGAGCGCCATCTCCCTTGCCCATCCCCCAGCCGAAATCCCAAAGGGAACCAGTTCCCATCACTGAACTTGCTTGCCCTGAGCAAACACCCAATGCTGTGCTTCTATGGATCCATCCCTCCAATGGGTCTGCCTCCCTCCAGGTGCTGAAGGGCCCTTCCCGCAGGTGACCACCGACAGCAAAGCTAGCTAAGCCTGCCCCTCCCACCCCTGTGCACCTTGCAGATCCACCCCAGCTAACATGCCAAATCCCATCAAAGCAGCACCGCAAGCCTGGCAGTGTGCAAGCAGCCCAGACGGGGGGCACACTACTCCACAGTGAGTCCTGCCCCTGGGAGAAGGGAAGATAAGGTACAAACCAGTCTGACTGTGACCCCAGCGGTGAGCTGAGGACAGACAGCAGGTCTGATAGTGGCCCCGCCCACCAACACAAGTTCCTCCAGACAGCACAGGGGAAGTACCCTGCAGTTCTGCGCCACCCCAGGGACTATCCAAAATGACGAAATGGAAGGATTCTCCCCAAAAGAAACTCCAGGAAGTAGCGACAGCTAACGAATTGATCAAAAACGATTTAAGCAATATAAAGGAACAAGAATTTAGAATAATAGTCAGAAAATTAATCGCTGGGCTTGAAAAAAGTATAGAGGACAGCGGAGAATCTATTGCTACAGATAGACTAAAGTGACTAAGAAATAGTCAGGAGGAGCTAAAAAATGCTATAAATGAGGTGCAAAATAAAATGGAGGTGACCACAGCTCAGATTGGAGAGGCAGAGGAGAGAATAGGTGAATTAGAAGATAAAATTATGGAAAAAGAGGAAGCTGAGAAAAAGAGAGATTAAAAAAATCCAGGAGTATGAGGGGAGAATTAGAGAACTAAGTGATGCAATCAAACAGAACAATATCTGTATAATAGGAATTCCAGAAGAGGAAGAGAGAGAGAAAGGGCTGAAAGTGTACTTGAACAAATCATAGCTGAGAACTTCCCTGATCTGGGGAAGGAAAAAGACATTGAAATCCAAGAGGCACAGAGAGCTCCCTTCAGATGTAACTTGAATCGATCTTCTGCACGACATATCATAGTGAAACTGGCAAAATACAAGGATAAAGAGAAACTTCTGAAAGCAGCTAGGGATAAACACACTCTAAAATATAAAGTGAGACCCATAAGACTAGTGGAAGACCTATCTACTGAAACTTGGCAGGCCAGAAAGGAATGGAAGGAAATCTTCAATGTGATGAACAGAAAAAATATGCACCCGAGAATCCTTTATCCAGCAAGTCTGTCATTCAGAATAGGAGAGAAAAAGGTCTTCCCAAACAAACAAAAGCTGAAGGAATTCATCACCACTAAACGAGTCCTACAAGAGATCCTAAGGGGGATTCTGTGAGTGACATGTTGCAAGGACCACAAAGTACCAGAGACATCACTACAAGCATGAAACCTACAGACATCAAAATGACTCTAAACTCATATCTTTCAGTAATAACACTGAATGTAAATGGACTAAATGCTCCAACCAAAGACATAGGGTATCAGATGGATAAAAAAACAAGACCCATCTATCTGCTGTCTACAAGAGACTCATTTTAGACCTGAGGACACCTACAGATTAAAAGTGAGGGTATGGAGAACTATATATCATGCTACTGGAAATCAAAAGAAAGCTGGAGTAGCCAAAGTAATTTTGAAGAAGAAGACCAAAGTGGGAGGCATCACAATCCCAGACTTTAGCCTTCACTACAAAGCTGTAATCATCAAGACAGCATGGTATTGGCACAAAAACAGACACAGAAACCAATGGAATAGAATAGAAATACCAGAATTAGACCCACAAAAGTATGGCCAACTAACCTTTGACAAAGCAGGAAGGAATATCCAATAGAAAAAAGACAGTCTCTTTATCAAATGGTGCTGGGAGAACTGGACAGCAACATGCAGAAGGTTGAAACCAGACCACTTTCTCACACCATTCACAAAAATAAACTCAAAATGGGTAAAGGATGTGAATGTGAGACAGGAAACCATCAAAACCCTAGAGGAGAAAGCAGAAAAAAACCTCTCTGACCTCAGCCACAGCAATTTCTTACTTGACACATCCCCAAAGGCAAGGGAATTAAAAGCAGAAACGAACTACTGGGACCTCCTGAAGATAAAAAGCTTCTGCACAGCAAAGGAAACAATCAACAAAACTAAAAGGCAACCAACAGAATGGGAAAAGATATTGGCAAATGATATATCAGACAAAGGGCTAGTATCCAAAATCTATAAAGAGCTCACCAAACTCCATACCCAAAAAACAAATAATCCAGTGAAGAAATGGGCAGAAAACATGAATAGACACTTCTCTAAAGACGACATCCAGATGACCAACAGGCACATGAAAAGATGCTCAACGTTGCTCCTCATCAGGGAAATACAAGTCATAATACAAACACTCATATACCACAAAATACAAAACACTCAGATACCACCTCATGCCAGTCAGAGTGGCTAAAATGAACAAATCAGGAGACTATAGATGCTGGCGAGGATGTGGAGAAATGGGCACCATCTTGCACTGTTGGTGGGAATGCAAACTGGTGCAGCTGCTCTCGAAAACAGTGTGGAGGTTCCTCAAAAAATTAAAAATAGATATACCCTATGTCCTAGCAATAGCACTGCTAGGAATTTACCCAAGGGATACAGGAGTGCGATGCATAGGGGCACTTGTACCCCAGTGTTTATAGCAGCACTTTCAACAATAGCCATATTATGGAAAGAGCCCAAATGTACATCAACTGATGAATGGATAAAGAAATTGTGGTTTATATACACAATGGAATACTACGTGGCAATGAGAAAGAATGAAATATGGCCTTTTGTAGCAAAATGGATGGAACTGGAAAGCCTTATGCTAAGTGAAATAAGTCATACAGAGAAAGACAGATACCATATGTTTTCACTCTTATGTGGATCCTGAGAAACAGAAGACCATGGGGGAGGGGAAGAAAAGAAAAAAAAAGGGGGGGGGGTTAGAGAAGGAGGGAGCCAAAACATAAGAGACTCTTAAAAACTGATAACAAACTGAGGGTTGATGGGGGGTGGGAGGGACGGAAGGGTGGGTGATGGGTACTGAGGAAGGCACCTGTTGGGATGAGTACTGGGTTTTGTATGGAAACTAATGTGACAATAAATTTCATATTTAAAAAAATGAAGAATGAATGGGTCAACCAGGAAATTAAAAAAGAAATTAAAAAATATATGGAGACAAATGAAAATGAAAACACAACAGTCCAAACCCTTTGGGATGCAGCAAAGGCAGTCCTAAGAGGAAAATACATTGCAATCCAGGCCATCTCAAGAAACAAGAAAAATCCCAAATACAAAATCTAACAGCACACCTAAAGGAACTAGAAGCAGAACAACAAAGACACCCCAAGGCTAGCAGAAGAGAAATAATAAAGATCAGAGCAGAAATAAACAATATAGAATTCAAAGAAAGAGTAGAACAGATCAATGAAACTAAGAGCTGGTTTTTGAAAAAATAAACAAAGTTGATAAATCCCTAGCCAGACTTCTAAAAAAAGACAGAGGACCCAAACAGATAAAATCATGAATGAAAATGGATTTATCACAACCAATCCCTCAGAAATACAAGCAATTATCAGAGAATACTATGACAACCTGGAAGAAATGGCCAAATTCCTAGACACCCACACACTACCAAAACTCAAAAAGAAATAGAAAATTTGAACAGACCCATAACTAGTGAAGAAATTGAATCAGTTATCAAAAATCTCCCAACAAATAACAGTCCTGAGCCAGAGGGCTTCCCAGAGGAATTCTACCAGAGTTTATTTAAAGCAGAGTTAATACCTATCCTTCTAAAGCTGTTCCAAAAAATAGAAACAAAAGGAAAACTTCCAGACTCATTCTATGAAGCCAGCATTACCTTGATTCCCAAACCAGACAGACACCCCACAAAAAAGGAGAATTACAGGCCAATATCCCTGATGAACATGGATGCAAAAAAAACTTAAGATACTAGCAAATTGAATTCAACAGCATGTAAAAAGAATTATTCACCATGATCAAGTGGGATTCATTCCTGGGCTGCAGGGTTGGTTCAATATTCGCTAATCAATCAATGTGATACATCACATTAGTATAAGAAAGGATAAGAACCATATGATCCTGTCAATAGATGCAGAAAAAGCATTTTACAAAATATAGCATCTTTCTTCATAAAAACCCTCAAGAAAGTAGGGATAGAAGGAACACACCTAAATATCGTAAAGCCATATATGAAAAGCCCACAGCCAATATCATCCTCAATGGGGAAAAACTGAGAGCTTTCCCCCTGAGATCAGGAACATGACAGGGATGTCTACTCTCACCGCTGTTGTTTAGCATATTGTTGGAAGTCCCCGCCTTAGCAGACAACAAAATGAAACAAAAGGCATCAAAACTGGCAAACAAGAAGTCAAACTTTCACTTTTTGCAGATGACATGATACTCTATATGGAAAACTGAAAGACCACCAAAAGGCTGCTAGAACTGATACACGAATTCAGTAAAGTCACAGGGTACAAAATCAAAGTAGAGAAATCGGTTGCATTTCTTCACATCAATAATGAAGCAACAGAAGGAGAAATCAAGAAATTGATCCCATTTACAATTGTACCAAGAACCATAAAATACCTAGGAATAAACCTAACCAAAGATATAAAAAATCTGCATGCTAAAACCATAGAAAACTTATGAAGGAAACTGAAGAAGACACAAAGAAATGGAAAAACATTCTGTGCTCATGAACTGGAAGAATAAATATTGTTAAAATGTCAATACTACCCAAAGCAATCTACACAATCAATACAATCCCAATCAAAATTGCACCAGTATTCTTCTCAAAGCTAGAACAAACAATCCTAAAATTTGTATGGAACCACAAAAGACCCTGAATAGCCAAAGTAATATTGAAAAAGAAAAGCCAAAGCAGGAGGCATCACAATCCCAGAATTTAGCCTCTACCCCAAAGCTGTAATCACCAAAACAGTATGGTATTGGCACAAAAACAAACACATAGACAAATGGAATAGAATAGAAACCCCAGAATTGGACCCACAAATGTAAGGCCAACTAATCTTTGACAAAGCAGGAAAGAGTAGCCAATGGAAAAAAGACAGTCTCTTTAATAAATGGTGCTGGGAGAACTAACTGGACAATATGCAGAAGAATGAAACTAGACGACTTTGTGACACCATACACAAAAATAAACTCAAAACGGATGAAAGACCTAAATGTGAGACAGGAAACCATCTAAGCCCTAGATGAGAAAGCTTGAAACAACCTCTCTGACCTCAGCCACAGCAATTTCTTGCTCAACACATCTCCAAAGGCAAGGGAATTAAAAGCAAAAATGTTGAGATTGGGATCTCAACAAGACAAAAAGCTTCTGCACTGCAAAGGAAACAATCAACAAAACTAGGCAACCAACGGGATGGGAAAAGATATTTGCAAATGACATACTGGATAAAGGGTTAGTATCCAAAATCTATAAAGAACTTACCAAACTCAACACCCGAAAAACAAATAATCCAGCGAAGAAATGGGCAGAAGTCATGAGTAGACACTTTTTTCAAAGACATCCAGATGGCCAATAGACACATGAAAAAACACTCAATGTCACTCATCATCAGGGAAAAAGAAATCAAAACCACACCGAGATACCACCTCACAACGGTCAGAGTGGCTAACATTAACAACTCAGGAAACAACAGATACTGGCGAGAATGTGGAGAAACGGGAACCCTCTTGCACTGTTAGTAGGAATGCAAACTGGTGCAGCTGCTCTGGAAAACAGTGTGGAGGTTCCTCAAAAAATTAAAAATAGAACTACCTTATGACCCAGCAATAGCACTACTAGGAATTTATCCAAAGGATACAGGAGTGTCATTCATAGGGGCACATGTACCCCAATGTTTATAGCAGCACTTTCAACAATAGCCAAATTATGGAAAGAGCCCAAATGTCCATCAACTGATGAATGGATAAAGAAGATGTGGTTTATATATACAATGGAATACTACTTAGCAATGAGAAAGAGTGAAATCATGCCATTTACAGCAACGTGGATGTAACTGGAGGCTATTATGCACAGTGGAATACATCACTCAGAGACAGATGTCATATGTTTTCACTTATATATGGATCTTGAGAAACTTAACTGAACACCTTGGGGGAAGAGAAGGGGAAAAAAGAGAGAGAGAGAGGGACTCCCTCTTATACAAAGTGTAAGAGACTCTTAAATACAGAGAACTTAGGGTTGATGGGGGGTTGGGGGACAGGGGAAAATGGGTGATGGGTATTGAGGAGGGCACTTGTTGGGATGAGCACTGGGTGTTGTAAGCAATGAACCATGGGAATCTACCCCCAAAACCAAGAGCACACTTTACACACTATATGTTAGTCAATTTGACAATAAATTATATTAAAAAATAAATAAATAAAACCATGTCACAAATCCTTTCAGACACCTTCAAACAATACACAATGCTGTTAAGTAATCTTCCTATTTCCAGAGAACTCCCATCTCTCTTTCTCACATACATACACACACACACAGTTTAATGGCAGCATACTGTTTCTGAATAAATTCCAAACTCTGAAAAATGGCATTTTTCTAAAATCATGGTAGTGATATGGTGACCAGTTTCCAAGTAAAACTGAGATACAAATCAAGAAATTCCATTATTTCCAAACAGGAGGACTAAGAAAGATCCAGTCTTTATCAGTATTGTGGGCAATTTGCTTTGCAATATATATTCCTCACTTTTTGGGGCACTGCTCTCCAGCAAAGTGGAGAAAAAAACAGGTGAAGAAAAAAAAAAAACTGGCATCCTGGGTACGCTTCGTTCTTTAGTGAGGCCAAGATTTTGCCAATGAGTATGGTATTTACTCTTGACTCTGGAGAAAAGCCCTATTAAACTAAGAAAGCTTTCTTTCATTCCTAACTCGCCAAAACTCTTTAATTGAAGATAATCATTAATTTCTAGATTATTGGTAAAGATGGCAAGACGCAATGGGTCCCAGAGCTACCTGCAACACAGCTATCATAATAAAGCTGTTTCTTTCTACCTGGAAAATGGTAAGCTTTCTTACTAAGCACAGTGATCTTTTCACTTTCTGGCTATGCAATTTTTCCACATTTCTCTGTGCCCAAGAGGGCTATTTTCCTGGATTAATAAGCATCTTTGTGAAAAAGTACAGAGAATCCAATAATCTGAAATCAAATGTTGGCTCTGCCACCTCTTAGCTATGGTGTAGCTATGAGTGTAGACAAGTTTTTTAACTTCTCTGAATTTCAGTTTTCCTTTCTGCAAAATAGGAATATTAATACTCCAGCATCCAGCGCTGTGCCTGACACATAATATAGTTTCCATAAACCATCTGAATTCAACAGAATGAACATATCAAACTGACTTTATATTAAAGTGCTTACAAGAGAACAGATGCAGAGATGAAAGGCAGGTATGCACAGGTCTGTCTGCACCAACTCTTTATTGGTGTAGGCAGACTTACCAAGAGTATACTATCGCCTTTGTGATCCTTCTCCACAAGACTGGTTAAGAAAAACATACCTCACACACCCAAGTGGCTCAAGAGCACTACCCTCCACTAATGGGGGGGATAATGGCAATTTCATCTCCTGACTGAAGCTGGAGGAGCTGATCTCCAAGCTCGACATATTCTTGACGGACAGCAAATATCACCTGATTTCTGACATCAGCCAATCTGAAGGGGAAAAAGCGTAATTGGAAGTATCAATGCAGTGTTAGATCTCCAATCTCTTCAGCTGCAACTAAAAATAGCCATAAATATTACTTCATGAGGCATCACCTGCAAAGTTACTAATTAAGCCAATTCACACTCTGCAGAGAAAGCACATACTCACTGAAGAACCTACTTATTCACCACAAAGTACACAGTAAAATGCTAACTATTCTTTAATGGAGGTTATGTGCCTTGGGGAGTTAAACAAACCCCCCTACCCCCAAAATACTAGACTAGACAACATTGAGACCAGGTCAAAAAAAAAAAAAGAGAGAGAGAAAAAGAAATTTTCTAATCAGTACGTGCCCTCCCCAGGAGATCTTCTGAGTATACAAGTATACTAAGTGTATCTCAGAATTTTCCTACAAAACCAGGTCTCTCTCAAGAGGTAAAAGGTTAAAAGTAAAGCAGAACAGAAGCCCCACCTCATTTCAATGATTATCAGGACACTTTCAGAGCAAGTTAAAAGACATGAAATCAAGAAGTAATTTTCTCTTATAAACCCACACTTTGGACTATCTTTTACATTACACTAAGACTTGCTAGTTAAAAATCTATACAGACTTAAATGACAAAATATTCCTAGAACACCTTTAAATAAGCTGTAAGTACATTTTTGTTGCAAAAAGGACTTGAGGTAGGAACCACAGCAGTAAATTACACATTTTCAAGAACCAGAAAAATATTAAACATTGCAAAAACGCAAATTCAACAGTAGCTAAGGTCTGTGATCTTTCATTTTTCTTTTAATCTTAGAAATTTCTACTTTGAGTTCTCTAAAGAAGGGGCAGGACATAAAATTCAAAGCACACGTTTTCAACCTAATTTGTAACAATTTCATTTAATGTTATAAAAATGCAGAATCCACATTTTTAGTATTTTGTAAATTATATAAGCAAATAAAATCATGTCCCTTTGGCAGTATCCCAGCTCACTGTGGATTTTTTAGTAAAATACCTTTAACCTTAAAAAATTATGCATTTTTAGATACCAGAATTTAAGATTTTTGGAGTAGTTGCAGAAAAATACAACTAATGACCCTTTCTGAATTGTGCATGGAAATAAAAATCAGCTTTTTTTCTCTAATCATTTACTCATTTTTAAATATTTAAAAATTGTTAATCATAAACATTCTAAAATTTTTAACTACCCAGGATGTCGTGCTTCTATTTCATTCCACAGCTGCAATGCTTTTATTTCTTGTGGCACAGAAATAGTCTCAGAGCGAATTCCTGCAATTTCAGCACTTTTTGCAAAATACAACACTTCAACCTGAAAAGGAGAGAAAATGCCTTTAACAATAACCATAATAGACCTTTTCTGTCTCGGTGGGCTCTATTGCTTTCCAATCACTTGAATCAAAGACCAATTTTCAGTTAGAGAAAATTAAATCATCCGTAAAAATGTTAGTATAACTACAAGTTCAAATTTTGAAAACTCTTTATGTTTTAAGCACAATTCAGACTGATTTCCAGATGATTTTTAGTTTTATGAATGTAAGCTTGCCACAACTAAAACCCTAACGGTATCTTCTTAAAAACCATGAAGTTAGTCTTTATTCCACATAAAATTATAGCACCCTTTATAAACCCTTAGTGGTGAACAGATGTCTGAGTCAAGCGATAAATTACACAAATAAATAACAAAAAAAAAGCGACACACGTCTTTCACAGTTGTCATAGGACCTTTGATTCAAGTCCACATTACACTGAACCCAGCTGCAAAGGATTAAGTTATGCAACATACAAACCCGGACATTTGTAAAAGCAGGTGGGTTTGAAATACAAGATAAATTGGTATTTCCTAGGACAAACCTATGCCGTCAGCCTGGTATCTAAGAAATCTGGCCAAGTAAAATGACCCACCTGTTCCACTGTGCAAATTTTTCTCTATGAAATAATCAGAGGCTTGCAAATGCTTATATGAAGCCCCTTTTTTTCTTTTTACAAGAATTCTCAGTTAAGTGCATTTTTAATTTGAAAACTGTCTTCGCCAAAACGTATAATCTGAGAAGCATGGAGGCAAAGGTTCTGAGGGTGCCTTTAGAAACCTCTAACGCCGGCACCTCGGAGACCAAGAGTTCGCGAGAGAACTTGACCTTCGTTAAGGCAGCCCAAGCAAAGCCTCCGAAGCCCGGCGGGGCCACATTGGTGGTGGTGGTTGCGGCCCTGGACGTAAGATTCGACCAAGGTGGTTTCGGCAGGGATCCGGCTGAGCAGGGCCGGGTCTGTGAAGGGAAGAAAAGGGGGCTCATGCATCTGGAAAGGCGCCCACCCTTACCTGGCACCGCAACACCATTCCGCCAGGATTCCCTGAACCGGTACCGCGGCCACGGAGGCGGAGTAAAGTCGACTGAGAGCGCAGGCGCAACCTGACGGCTCTTTCCGCCCCTACAGGGCATGCGCAAAACTATCCCTGCGCTGCTGTTCGCCTTCCTGCGTTGGAGCCGCGGACTGCTTAAAGAAAAATTCAATTGTTACTCGCTGGTGGGGAGGGGTGGCGAGCTTCAATTGTAGGTATCACCAAATGGGGGAAGGGCTGGCCGTTCAAACTCATCTTCTTAGATGAGAGACCGAGGTGCGGGAGAGCAAACACCGGACCATACTGGACACTTGTCACCTGCATTACGGAAGTTCGGCTTTCCCACTCACTCACCTGTAGGTTTGACTTTGACACCCGTTATCTACCCCGACGTCCGGTATACGATTAATGTCCCTTAAAGGCATAGCATTCAGCTTATCAGAGTATTCGAACTGTATCAGATTTACACTTTTACGGTTTACTAGCTGCTCAGTAATGTGTTCAATTGCCATGTATCCGTTCAACCTTTCCAATTTTTTTTTTTTTTAATCAACAAGATCTCTGTTTTAAACCGCTTACATAGTTTTGTGGCTATAAGTTAGGCGCCCCTCCCCTTGGAACTCACAGTGCTGAATGTGACACAGTCATTAACCATTAATGGTAACTCAGTGTACCAAAAGTAATGCCAGGGGTACATGTAACATTTCATGGGGGTGGAAAGGGGAAGGTGGCTGGTCACCTGAGAAATGTAGTCTAGAAATCTTCACGAGAAGGCATGCTTGAGCTAAATCAACTAGAATAAGTAGCAGTGAATGGCAGAGTAAGGGTAGGGATGAGGGAATTTCATTAACCTGTGCCAAGTCAGAGGGATATAGAGCGGCATCATGAGGTCATAGAAGGACAAAGTTGGCAAGGTGGGCATGCCCCCTGCAAGGAAGTATTGAAAATGAGGCTGGAGATACCAGGTGGTAGTCCACAGCAGGACAAATTGACAAGAACTAACACCAACATATATTCCTGTAAAGTTGCTAAACCAGAAAACAGGGAATGACGACAAGGGCCTTAGACTTCTCTGTGAAATCTAATGCCAGAGGATGGTGCGATATCTAAAAGAGGCTGAGAATAAAAGCATGACCCAAAATGTTGCATAGAGCCACGTGGGTGTTGTAAAAGGCCAAAGCCTAATACTCCTAAATCTGCAAAAACTCAAAAAAATACAATATTCAAGAGCCATCCTTATAGTCAGGCAGAAATCCAGTCAATCAAAAGAACAATGAAACTAAAAACTCAGTATTAAAGAAGTTAACAGTAAAAACAAAGCAATTGAAGATGAGATTTTAATCCATTTAAATTTTTATTAAATAGGGGCGCCTGGGTGACTCAGTTGACCGATCAGTTGACTTTGGATCAAGTCATGATCTCGGGGTTCGTGAGTTGGAGCCCTGCCTGCATCGGGCTCTGTGCTGACAGCTCAGAGCCTGGAGCCTGCTTCAGATTCTGTGTCTCCCTCTTTCTCTGCTCCTCCCCTGCTGGCGCTCTGTCTCTCAAAAATAAACATTTTTTTTAATTGTTATTAAACAAAGAGGTCAATTGTGAGATATTATGGTTATGGAATAAAATGTAAATAACACCGACATAATAAAAAAAAAGTTATATAAAACTGCCCAAAATTGGAATGTAGTTACAAAATATCGATTCAAGACTCTGAATATTTTTCATAATCTTGTTTCTGAATTTTAGAAGGATCTTTTAGGGGGAGTTGTATCTTGTGAATAAATAATGATCTGATGGTTTGTAATTCCTTCAGTTTCACCTGAGTAATTTTGTTGTTAAATTCAAGTAAAAATTAAAACCTAATAAAGAAAAATAGTACATAGTACTATTGCATTTAACGATTATATCTATGGAACTTTAATGCTCAGGGAAAAGGGATGGAATAACATTCACCAAGTGATAATAGTTACTGTATCCAGGTAGCGGAATTATGGATGGATTAAAAAATACTTCTGGTTTCTTCTTTGTAAGTTTCTATGTTGCTTGATTTTTAGAAGTAATTTGTTTATTCTATAAATATTTATTGAATGCTTATTGTTATGTAAGCACCAGGGACACAACTGTGAACGATAAAATTAAGGTCTTTGCCTCATGGAGCCTACATCCTAGTTAGGAAGACACTAAATGTAAAAAAAACAAGTAAGGACAGTTTGTGAGCAGGTTTGCTCAAGGAGCAAACTCTACAAGGAGCAGGTTTGTTAGGGTCAGAGGGGAATGAACATCACCTGACCTGAGCTGAGACCTGAAGGATGAGAGGAGCCAGCCTTGTGCAGTGCTGGGGAATGAGGCAACCTGGCTTTGGGTAGGAAAGGACTGTGGCTGAATGTTAAATGAATGAATGAATCAAATGTGAATGAATGAATGAATGAATGAATAAGAGAGAGCCTGGTGAGATGATTTTGAAGGGAATAAATGGAACTGGACATACAGATCCTTGGAGATCCCGAAGACCAGTTTGGATTTTTACTTTCAGTGGAAAGCTACACACAAAGACACATACACACACTTTTTTAAAAAAGATTTTTTTTTAACGTTTATTTATTTTTGAGACAGAGAGAGACAGAGCATGAATGGGGGAGGGTCAGAGAGGGAGGGAGACACAGAATCCGAGGCAGGCTCCAGGCTCTGAGCTGTCAGCACAGGGCCCGGTGAGGAGGGGCTTGAACTCATGGGCAGTGAGATCATGACCTGAGCTGAAGTCGGATGCTTAACCGGCTGAGCCACCCGGGTGCCCCGTACACACACTTAAAGATATGATTCTGCATCTGCTCAGAGCCATTTTGAGGAGGCTGAGCACAAATAAGTTTAAAAAGGAAACCAATGAAGCCTTATCCATGGACTTTTTAATTATGTGAGATAATAAATTACTTATTTTTCCCAAATATTTTCTGTCATAATTTTCAGCTGTTAAATAGTATCTAGTCCTAGGTATCTGGTCATGTATTTTACCCCATTATCAGGAACTCCTCATGAAATGCTACTTCCTTCAGTGACTTTAAACAAGTTGAAGACTATATTCATATACTATGTTAAAAAAATAGAAGGAATAGATTTTCAGGTCTGAGTCCATATGCATGGAACTTGTGAAAAGTGAAAATATCTGAGGAAGTTTCAACTGTGTGGTTTGAGATCTGTAGACACTTGACTAATAACGTTAATATATTTTTGGTGGTATTTGAACTTCTCATTTAAAAACAAACGGGGGCAACTGGTGGCTCAGTCGGCTAAGCTTCTGACTTCCGCTTGGGTCATGATCTCACAGTTCGTGAGTTTGAGCCCCGTGGTGGGCTCTGTGCTAATAGCTTCGGTTTCTGTCTCTCTCTCTCTCTCTCTCTGTCTCTCTCTCTCTCTCTCTCTCTCTCTCTCTCTCTGCATTGCTCACGCTGTGTGTCTCTCTCTCAAAACTAAATAAACATTTTAAAAAATTAAAAAAATAAAAATGGACCATGCAGGGGCACCTGGGTGGCTCAGTGGGTTAAGCGTCCAACTCTTGGTTTCTCTTGGTTTGAGCTCAGGTCATGATATCACTGTTCATGGCTTCAAGCACCTCATTGGGCTCTGCACTACTAGCACAGAGCCTGCTTGGGATTCTC